>NC_135955.1:48175543-48777055 GCF_053455715.1 Rhinoraja longicauda | reverse complement strand
TCTCCCCCTTTTGCATTTGGTGATGCTCATTGTCAAAATCAACATGATGTTTCTTAAATTGCAGGAAAAGCCCTCTGCCTGGAGGGAGATGTGTTTTTTAATAGTGCAAAGCAAGAGCAATAGTCGGCAAATTAAATGTGTTTCAAATGACTGTGCATCACATATAAAACAGTAACTTAAGACATTATGGATTGCAGACATTATAGGTAAATATCAGTGAGGTACCATGTAATTTGTCGCTGACAAAGAAAATCTTTATATTATCAGTGGATTTTTGAGCAACTCTCGAGTTCCATTGTTTCTTTGAAAAAGAAAGTTGCAACCTTGAATTTGAAAGTATTTTGCAAATCTTTTTGGTGAACCAGTAATAATGTTTTAATATGCTTCTCTGAGAATTTAGAATACTGTGGTGTGTTGATTGGAGATGGAAAGAAAAATGTGTATGGCTGTCTATTTTCTTTTAATTGTTGCAGCTTTAAAAACGTTATTGTAATCCATAAACTAAGGAAGTAATAGTTCGAGAAGAGAGTGGCAGAAGGTGCAAATGCATTACAGTGCAGATCCCCAAAATCTGTAGGGTCCTGTCAATGTAATTTTAGTGGAGATGAGAGTAGAATGAATCCAAGATCAAAAGCTTCAGGAAAGGGTTCAGGCAAAATAGAAAGAGTCAGTCAGAGCTAAAGCAATCAATCCTTGTTGGCAATGTGGTGCCACAAAAGTCATTGTGGTCCAGTTTATTAACCAAGGAAAATAAATTCATAGGTACCAAGCAAAAGTGTCAATGTCAATGACTAAGGTGGTTTAGTTAGAGAAATGATCATGTCGGGGTTTGGGTAATTAGAGGGGAGTTGATAATTGGAAACTTATTCCTGACCTATGTGACATTAAAAGTAGGAGGGTTGGCACATTTGGAGAAAAGACAATGTAATGTGCTCCTAATCCCCTGCTCTAGGGCAGGTTAAACCATGTCCCTTTCATTAATTCAGAATCAAGGCTTCTCTTCAGTAAAGGCCAACTCTACAGTTATATATTCTGAGTCATTCATAAATTTCAGATGCTAAATTATATTTTGTGTGATTGACTTCATCGTGTGCATTATGTGTGTTTAAACCCAACATGCTGACTTCCGGTTGAACGAGCCACGAGATGGCAGATTAGGGTAAGAGCTCCCGACATTTTGAGTTAATATTTACCCACTACAACTCGAATATTTCCAAAACTTTTGTTGCAGTTTCGTAAATATTGTGGGTCAGGATTATGCCTAGAGGAAAGAGTAAAAAGTCGACGCAGATGGAGTTTTTCGATGGTGAGGGGGAAGGGGCTAGCCGAGCCTCCTCAGCTAGCAGTGCAAGGGAGGACGATGATAAGCAAATGCACCCAGATAAGGAACGAGAGAGAGCGGACCTCAGCCTCATATTGAAAGAGTTGAGAGAGTTTAGAAAGGACAATAGTGAGCAGCTGAACGGAATTCGGGAAGAAATTACTAAGACGAACACCAGAATCGGGTAGGCGGAAGAGAGGATTGACGCGGCTGAAAACAGGCTACAGGTGGCAGAGGACGTGGTGATGGAGCTGCTGCAACTCCAAATATACTTAGATGCCAAATTGACGGATATAGAGAGCCGCTCCAGACGTGAAAATATACGAATTCATGGAGTTAAAGAGGGAGCAGAGGAGAACTCCCCGTCAATGGTGGATTTTGTGGAAAGTTTGTTGCGGGAAGGACTGGGGTTCCCGGACGCCTTTAAACTACGGGTAGAGAGAGCGCACCGAGCTCTGATGTCGAAGCCGCCCGGGGATGCCCGACCGAGGTCCATGGTGGCCAAGTTGTCAAGTTACAGGATGAAAGAGGAGCTGCTTAGACTGGCCTGGCAGAATAGAGGATTTCAATACCTCGAGAAGAGAGTTAACCTGGATCACGATTATGCGCCAGATGTGTTAAAAAAAAGGAGGGAATACACTGAAGCGAAAAGAATCCTGAAGGAGAAGAAAATCAGATTTCAAACTCCATTTCCGGCCAAGTTAAGAGTTTTCTACCAGGAGGGAACAGTGGTATATGGATCGGCGGAGGAGGCGACGGAGGATATGGCGAAGAGGGGACTCCCGGTGTCGGTCATCAAACACCCAGAGTCCCTTTTGGAGCGGATCCAGCATCTCACGTGGCGTAGTGCCGGGAGACCGGGGAACCGGGAGAGAACGGTCAGGAAAGTGGATTTCAAGGAAAAGTTACAGGCTTTTAGACGCCAGGACTCGGGATAATGACTGAACCGAAATGTTCGAACGGCAGAGGTGACCAAAGGAAGCGGGTGAGTCGAGTTTTGATGTTGGGGAGTTTCAGGACCCGTCTCCCATCGGAGGACAGACTTTAAGGCCTTGTTTTTACTCGTTACATTAAACGAGCATGGTATAGGCTATGAACACGGATATTACGTATATGTCGGGTGGACTCTTCTAACCGGGTAGCCGGATAGATGGACAGCTTTGGAACGGAAGAGCCACCGTTAGAAGACGGCCCTCTCCCACCTGTCAGGGGGAGAGGCAACACCTCAAAGCCCTCTCACCATCAGGGCTTTAATAGGGTCAAAATCAGGACCCCACAGTTGGAAGTCCGTTTATTTACTTTAGTGTTATTATTGTGTTTTTGGTCTGTAGTTGTTTTTTGGGGGCTGTTTCGTGCATGGATACTGGAGCTGGTATGGTTTATATACTTTTATTTCTTCTACTTATTGGACACTAAATGCAAGCAGTTAAAATAGTAATTTATGTGAATGGCCTTATCAATCCTATTAAGAGAAGCAAGATATTAACCAAAATAAAAAGATATAGAGTCGAGGTGGCCTTTCTACAAGAAACACACCTGTCTGAAACAGAGCATGCTAAACTAAAACGACTGGGCTTTAAACATCAGTACTCCTCATCATATAGTGCTGGTCATAGGAGGGGGGTGGCAATATTAATCTCTAGCAATATAAGTTTTGATCCCACCTTTGAAAAGAGAGATCCAGAGGGGAAATGTATCTTCAAGAGAGGTAATTTAGGCGGCTCATTGGTTACTCTGTTAAATATTTACGCTCCTCCCAACTCGGATTGGAAATTTTTTAAACAAGTGTTTGATTTGATAATATCTGAAACCCAGGGAGTATTAATCTGTGGGGGGGATCCTAATGTTAGATTAAATCCTAAACTGGACTCTTCAAATGTTAATTAATTTGGCAATGAAGGATATTGGATTAATTGATGTATGGAGAGAACTAAATTTGTCAAAACGAGACTACACATATTTTTCTAATCCACATTTGGCATATTCTCGGATTGATTATTTTCTTACCCTTGGAAAAGACGTTCATAGGGTTGTAAGCTGCGAGGTGGGGAGCATGGACCTTTCAGATCATAGTCCTGTGTATTTAAAACTACTTCTTGATCGGTATCAAAGAGACACTTTATGGAGATTAAATACATATGTACTGACTCATATGAAAGAACAGATTAAGAACGATATTACAGAGTATCTGGAACTAAATGACAATGACGAAGTTTCACCTCTGATACTGTGGGATGCATGTAAAGCGGTGCTTCGGGGTAAGATAATAGGATACAGTGCTCACATAAAGAAAGCTAGACATGAAAAGTTAGATCGGCTGCAAGTGGAACTGAAACAACTGGAACAAAACCATAAGGATACAAATGATCAAAAAATCCGAGAACTACTTGTGAAGAAGAAGAATGAAATAAATGATATTTATACAAAAGATATAGAAAAAAAGTTGATTTTTGTAAAACAGAAATATTATGATGGGGGAGGAAAAGCCAGTAAATTATTAGCCTATAAACTAAAAAAACAACAGGCAGAGAATACAATTCATAAAATAAAACACCCTGTAACTAATTTTACACACTATAAATTGAAGGAAATACAAAATTGTTTTGATATATATTTCAAAAGATGATATTTACAACCTCAAATCAGTGGAGAGAAAATGGAGGATTTCTTTAATGAGATTCATTTGCCAAAATTGACCAGTGAACAGAGTAAGTCCCTTGTAGCTGAAATAACAGAGAAAGAAGTTAGGTCTGCTATAGTACATCTTAAACCAAATAAGGCCCCGTGCCCAGACGGGTTCCCTTCAGAATGGTACCGGGTAATGGTGGACTCATTGGTCCCTACGTTACAACGCACTTTAAATTGGGTTCTCAAAGAGAACGTAATACCCCCCTCCTGGAAGGAGGCAGTAATCTCATTGATTCCGAAAGAGGGAAAAGATAAATCTGTATGCAGTAATTTTAGGCCAGTGAGCGTACTCAACCAGGATTACAACATTTTTACTCACGTACTAGCCAAACGATTAGAGTGTTTGCTACCACAAATTATTAGCCTGGATCAGACAGGGTTTGTTCGAGGGAGACAAACCCAAGACAACATTAGAAGAACATTGCACATAATTGACCACATAACAAAATTTAACTTAGAAGCAGTCCTAGTTGTGTTAGATGCTGAAAAAGCTTTTGATTGTGTAAATTGGTCTTTTTTGCTTAGAGCTTTAGATAGATTTGGATTTCACAATACTTTTATTAAAACAATACAGGCTCTTTATGATAGCCCAAGTGCAAGAATTAAAATTAACGGAGTAGTTTCAAAACCATTTTTGCTAGAAAGAGGAACAAGACAGGGATGTCCAATCAGCCCCCTTTTATTTGCGTTTTTTATCGAACCTTTGAGTCAGTGGATTATCCAGAATAATAATATCAAAGGAATAGTAATGAAAGTAGGGGAACAAAAGATTTCTTTATTTGCCGATGACGTATTGGTGTATTTGTCAGACCCTGAACAGTCTTTGTTACAGTTATTTTATGTTTTGGAACGATATGGATCCTTCTCTGGCTATAAGTTAAATGTTATAAAAACACAAATTCTCAGTTTCAAATATAGCCCCTCAGTAAAAGTAAGGGAAAAGTTTAATTTGAGGTGGGATGCTGAATCCATGAGATATCTGGGAATAAACATTCCAATAGATCTGACTAAACTGCACTTGCTTAACTACCTCCCATTGAACAATCAATAGTCAATAGTCAATAGTCGTTTATTTGTTACATACACATAAATGTGTAGTAAAATGAAACATTACCCGCAGTTGAACAATAAGACCAATAAGATTAATCAATAAAAATGCAATAACACATACAATCACAACTAACACCAAACAAAAAGAAACATCCATCACAGTGAGTCTCCTCCAGTCCCTTCTCACTGTGATGGAAGGCCAGAATGTCTTTTTCTCTTCCCTGCCGTCTTGTCCCGCGGTCAGGCTGTTGGAGTTGCCACGTCGGGGCAGTCGGGGCTCCCGATATTGAAGCCCCCGCTGGGCGGTGAAAGGTCCGCGGCTCAGGGAAGACATTAGGAGGTGGGACCTAATACCTTTATCTTAATTTTGGATCTCGTATTGAATCGGTCAAAATGGTTATGTTACCGAGGCTGTTGTATCTCTTTCAATCACTTCCACTAGATATATCAGACCAACAATTTCAAGAATGGGATAAACAAATCTCGAGGTATATTTGGCAGGGACAAAGACCAAGAATCAGATACCAGGGGTTACAACTGACCAAAAATAAAGGTGGGGTTGCACTCCCGTGCTTGAAAGACTATTATGCAGCTGCTCAGCTGAGAACATTAATTTATTGGTGCAACCCCGACTATTGTGCTAGATGGAAGGAGATTGAGATTGCTATAACAGAGGAATTTCCGATTCAGGCTGCAATCGGAGATAAGGAGTTAACAAATAAGTTAATTAATTTGGGAAACTCATGGATTCGATTATCACTTAAGGTATGGAATAAGGTCGTTACCCAAAATCATCTGAGGGATGCTGTGAAGGTTTTGAGATGGTGCACGTTTGATCCAGATTTTGTACCAAAAAGACAGGACACTAGTTTTAAAAGATGGAGTTCTCAAGATTTGACATCATATTGCACATTTTTACATAAGGGGTCTATGAACAGCTTTGAGAATCTGAAGAGGCAATTTGGTTTGAATAATGATGATTTCTATAGATACCTTCAAATTCGCCATTATATAGATCAAATACAAAAGGAATGTGCAGAAGTAAAATGGGATAATATTTTGTTAAATGTATTTATTGATGCTTACCATGGAGGCTCAAAACAGAAAACCATCTCAAAATTATACAAGGGTTTATGGCAGAGAAAAGGCAACTCACTGTATGTAAAACAGAAATGGGAAAGGGAAGGTAATCTGGTTCTAAAGGAAGAAACCTGGGAGAGCTTATGTGAGATACAATGGAAAACTTCAAGTTCAAATGTTTGGCGGGTGTTTTGCTGGAAAACCCTTATTAGGTTTTTTATTACACCAGTTCAAAAAAGGCATTACACAAATTCTTCTTCATGCTGGCGACAATGTGGGTGCCTTGAGGCAAACCATTTTCACATATTTTGGTCTTGTGTATCAGTGATCCCATTTTGGCAGGAGATTCATAAAGTTTTACAAAACGTTTTTTATATGGATATTCCATTTAAATTTGAGTTTTTATATTTTGGTGCTTTACCAGTACAAAATGCTTCTATTAAAGATAAGTATCTTTTCCAGATCTTAAGTGCTGCCAGCAGGAAAGCTATTACTAGGAAGTGGTTGAAACCTGGAAAACCTAATGTGGATGACTGGATTAACATTGTATATGATATTTTTATAATGGAAAGGATAACTTTTGCTTTAAGATTGCAACAGGGAATATTTTTGAAAAGGTGGGAAAAATGGATGTTGTACATTATGCCCATACGGCCATCATTTGTTTAAAGCGGATCTTTGTATCCTACTTCCATGTCCTATCTCATTTTCCTTGATTTCATACCGCTCCAGAAGTAGTGATGAAATATTATAGAGGTATACCCCAAATGTTGGTTTTAGTTGTTTTTGTTTTTGTTTTTGTGTGTAGTTAAGTTTTGGATATGATCAAATGTGCAGTAAGTCATTACCCATCCTTGTAGTGCTTCCAATACCTGTGGTATGATTTATTTTGGGATATGCAGTATTTGTTAACCACGGAGGGTTTAAGGTGAATGAGAATGTGTATCATTGTGGAATGTATGGAACTGGAAAATCAAAATCAAAATAGAATTATAAAAAAAAAAATTTTTTTAAACCCAACATGCTGAAGTCTCAACACAAATTTGTGAAATTTCTTAAACATAACAAAAGATTCAACTGCATTTAACAATTAAGTTATAGATTACAATTTCTTGTGTAATACACAACACCCTTTAGAGAATTTATAGCCAACTAGTAATAGTATTATGTGAGATGGGAGAAAAGGGTACCTGAAGCAAAGGTCAACTTCTGTGTTTGTGTGGTGTGTACATTTTACATGTAAGATTGAACGTTACAAAAGATGTATGACAGGATGTCTCTGGGCTCCTTCTTGTGTCAGCCAGTCGGGTGCAAGAATGATCGAGTAGGAAAATTGCAGACTGTATGACATAATAAATGCCTGATATCCATTACAATTTTCTTCTTTGAATTATGTTTTAAGTAGAGTTGTGGCATTACAGTACAAATTCTGGAAAATGTGTTTGTATAAAGTTAAACAAGGTTTTATTTTCTTCAAAATGAATATCAAAGAAATGTGTATGAATATGAATGTTTTACATATGCAGAAAACCTATTGATTTCTTTAATTTTAAATTGTAATCTGTGATATTACTTAAATGACAATACATGTCAGTTTGTTGGTAAGGGAAAGCATGATGCAATTGTTAAATAAACATTTGTTTTGTGCAGAACACTATTTCACCATCTGTCTTAGCAAGATGGTATCATTTGACCATTTCCTCCAAATCGACTTTAGACTTCTGGTGAAGTTTAAGCTCGGGCATGTTAAATTTTTATAGGACAAGAATTTTTTTATATTTTCCTGACTATAATTAGTTCATTTTTTTATGAGGTATTTAAAAAAAGAATCATGATCAGCTTGGAGTGAGGGAGATTTCACTGCAACACTGCTGTCTGGGGACTGCATATCACAACAGGTCTTGCTATCACTGTGGGAAAAACTGCCAGTTGTGAAATGGTTTGTAGTTCAGATGTTATTCTGCATTTTCAGCCTCTGCTTCTCTGCATGTTATTCTGGGATTTTCTATTAGTTAGGAGACATAACTGATTCCTTAGGAAAATGTTTTCCATTTCAGGAACGTGCTTCCAAATTTCTTAACACACAGTGTTACTACTGACCATAGATTTGAGTTCTATCATTTGTTTTCTGGATCTAATCTGTTCAGGAAGCAGTTGGGACACTCCAACTTTAGAGATACAGTGGGGGGGGGGGGGGGAACAGGCCCTTCAGCCCACCGAGTCCACGTCAACCAGCAATCATCCCAAACACTATCCTGCACACTAGGGACAATTTTAAATCTTACCGAAGCCAATTAACTTGCAAATTTGTACGTCTTTGGAGTGTGGGAGGAAACCGAAGCAAACGGAGAAAACCCACATGATCACAGGGAGAATGTATGAGCTCCATACCGACAGCACCCATAATCAGGATCGAACCCGGGTCTCTGACTGTGTATGGCAGGAACTCCACCATTGTGCCACGCTAGCACATGAAATGTCAACATCATATAAGACTAAGCATGTGTGTTGCTGTAAAGCCTTTCATGCTTGAATAATGTCCTTAAATCTGCTTTATATTACTGCCTATCTGGGTACTCAATTTTTAAAAATTAATTAAATATATTATAAGCTTCTTACAGGTCTTTATATATAGCTTTAGCTGTAGGGAAACAAAACATTTTTACAATCTTATTTCTTATTTTCGACTCCATTTCTAAATTCGTTGACAATTTGGTTCTAAAGTCGCACCAATAATAAATCTTGCTTGTTAATGTCATGTATATTAATTATTAACACACTGAAATTATTTTCCTTACAGTCTAGTAGAATATCACCATTCCCCTAATCCCTGATTAGCAAGTGTACAGGAATAATCTATTGAGCCGCATGCAGGAGGTGCCATGTTTTGACGCCATGTTCAAAGTCTTTGCTCTAGTTCTTATGAGCAGTGCCTGTATCAGGCAAGTCCCACGCTGTTGCTGGCCTCCAGTCGTCGCTTTCCTTGTTTGTAACGTCCCTCTCCTCACCCGTCCTCTGTCTCCCTTAGTCAACCATGAGGCCCCAGTAGGCCAGATTGTGGTTCCCTCTCCTCTCATACTGGCTCCATCCTTTGAGTCTCTGATCGCTGGCTGACAAGCAGGGGCTGGCACAGCAGCTTCCCCCTTCGAGGTCAGCAGTCTGCTGGGTCCGACAAACGGGGACCGACTTGGAGACGTTCTCCTGCAGGCTGTGACCATCAAGTCTTCCGTTCGGCCACACGGGACCGGGTCCCCTGAAGCCGGACCTTCAGTGTGACTTCCTGGGAGCATCTGCCACCCGCGGCCTCCTGGTAGGGCCTTAATACCTCATTTTTGGATAAACTTGCATTAGCAAGCTATGAAACCACAAGAAAAGGGAATAATTTTCTATAAACCCAGTAGACAGAAGTTAATTCTGTCCTTGTCCAAATATTCACACATACAAACCTTGCAGTGGCATAATCAGACAGCAGGCAGACATAGAAAACGTAGCTCATTTCCTCTTGCAACCTAATGTAATAGGCTGGTTTTGAAACTCTCTTCATCATTTACCCTGATTAGCTAGTTCATAACAGACAAAGGAACAATGTGGCAATCATCCCTCTTCAACTATTTCAGTTGCCAATGTAACCATCAGTTGCAACGCACTATATAAGTCTTTCTGCTGGATTGGACAGTACTTTCCAGGTTTCTAATCCAGCTACAAAGCTCCATTTTCTGACTGGACCTATTTGGAGTAAATCAAGGTTTCATTCATGAAATTTTCCTGGTTAGTTCAGGTTAATGCCACAAAGTGATCAAGTAGAAAACTGCTTGTTCATGAACAGTTTGGATCACATTATGGAACATGCTGTGTGTTCGTACAGCACTTACAGTAAATATTTATCTTAGAAAGCTTAATTTGAACCCCAGGTAGAAATTGATTTTTGTGTGTGAAATTATTTTTTTTGTCTGAATTTCATTAATAAAAATTCATAAAATGCCTGTGGCTGTTTACAAACCTTAGAAAATTATACTTTCAATTGTTGATATTTGTCTTTTGCATCAGATTATTAAATTCTTAACAAAAATAAATGCTACTCCTTTCTATTACAATAGTGTCACTTAATCCAATTGTCTTCTCTCATGGTGCGGAAAGCCATTTAACTTGTGTAATCTATATTGGTTCCCAGCATAATCCCATTGCTCCATTTACTTTACTATAAACTAATATCTCTCAGTTGGCCATCAACTCGACACTGATTCTCTTACTAGTCACCTGGAAGAGAGGCAAGTTATTGTTACCAATTAAACCTCCAACCAGCATGTCTTTGGCATGTGTGAGAAAAGTAGTGCACCCACCCAATCATGGGGAAATCATGCAAAGTCCTCACTGACAACAGCTGTTCAGGATTGAATTTGGTTTGCTGAAACTGTGATGCTCCCATGTTAGTTATTGTGCTACTGTGCCATTCCATTCAAAGGGCTTGCTCTATACTAATTCTATTATATTGCTCAGTTAGTTAAAAATGGACAATGTAAATCGGAATGACTGCGATCTTTGGAGACTTGGTTATTCATTTTCTACTCTTGACATTTTGACAGATATTTGCTCAATAAGTTTTAGGCAAAGCATGCAGTTAGAAAACAATTGTGTAGAAAAAGATTTAAAACTAACTTCCTTCGATTTGCCATAAACTGCTTAAAATGGAGCTGTTAGTTTCATTTAAATTAAATCTCTACTAATATGAGTAAACTCAGTCTTAAGGTGTTTTAGTGGATTTGTGAATTAATGCAGGCATGAAAATTGGTGTGTATATATGTGTGTCTGTGAATTAGATGTCGGGAAAAAAAACTTTTTCAAGAACTACTTGTCCAACCCAAACTCGTGCTTCTGCTCCTTACGAAGTAATGGGTATTGCGTATCATGGTCCCAAACATTGTGTGGTCTGAATACAATATACAAACTGAGCAATGTCAATATAGTGTGCTGTGAATCCTCATGAATGTTTTTGAAGAGCATTCTTAAGTTTACAAAAACAATCTTAATAATAACTAACATTATAAAGAATGTTTTAAATGATTGAAACTTGTCTTTGCCAAAGACTACGGAGAGTTGTAATGGAAGGGTATTATTCGAGCTGTGGCCAGTGGTTTCCATGGGGATCAGTGCTGGGACCTCTCTTGCTTGTGATATATATAAATAATTTGGATGAATAATTTGCATGAAAAAACGATGTGGGTTGATTCGTAAATTTGCAGACAACACAAAATTGGCAGAGTTGTGGATAGTTAGAAAATGTGTCTAAGGATATAGCAAGATATAGATCATTAGGAAAGATGGGTGGACCAATGCTCTGTGCGGATTAATCCAGACCATTGTGATTTGTTGTACTTTGGGAGGTCAAATGTACGGGGAAAGTGTACATTAGATGGCAGGACCCTAAGGAGTATTAATATACAGAGGGACCTTGGGGGTACAAGTCCATAGCTCCCTGAAAGTGGCAACATAAGTAGGTAGGGAGGTTAAGAAGGCATGTGGCATTTCTTTATTAGTCAGGCATTGGAATACAAAGTTGAGAAGTCATGTTCCAGCAGTGGCACAGCTGTAGAGTTTCTGCCTTACAGTGTTTACCATGCCAGAGACCCGGGTTCTATCTGACTACGGGTGCTGTCTGTACGGAGTTTGTACATTCTCACCGTGACTGCGTGGGTTTCCTCCGAGATCTTCGGTTTCCTCCCACACTCCAAAGACGTACAGGTTTATAGGTTAATTGGCTTCGGTAAATTTTTTAATTGTCCCCAGGATGTATAGGATAGTGCTAGTGTGCAGGAATTGCTGGTCTGTGCAGACCGGTAGGTCGAAGGGCCTGTTTCCGTGCTGTATCTCTAAACTAAACTAAACTTAATAACATTTTGGTTAGGCAATATTTGGAGTATTGTGTGCAATTCTGGGTGCAGAAAGATCTAAAGAAGGGTCTCGACCAGAAACGTCGCCCATTCCTTCTCTCCAGAGATGCTGCCTGAGTTACTCCAGCATTTTGTGTCCACCTGCAGGAAGGATACAGTATATTGCCTTTAGAAAGTCTGCAAAAGAAATGAACCAGAATGTCGTCTGGATTAAAGATTTTTAGCTATAATGAGAGGCTGGACAAACTTGAATTGTTTTCTTTGGGAGCCAAGGAGTGACTTGATGGAAGTATATAAAATTATGAGCATAGATGGGGTAGATAGTCGGCCTTTTTCCTTGGGTGGAAATGTCAAAGAGCGAAAGGCCATAGCTTTAAGATGAGAGGAAAATAGTTCTAATGAGCTTTTCTTTTAGATAGAATGTGCTACAGGGAGGTGGTGGAAGCAGGTAATTGTGTTAGAGGCATTTTGACAGATACAGAACAGATAGGAATCATGTGTCAACAGAAGATATCAGTTTAATATTTTTAACATGGTCTGCACAGAAATAGTGGACCGAAGGACCAGATCCTGTGCTGTAGTGTTAATTGTTCTAATATCTCAATAGACAATAGACATTAGACAATAGGTGCAGGAGGAGGCCATTCGGCCCTTCGAGCCAGCACCGCCATTCAATGTGATCATGGCTGATCATTCTCAATCAGTACCCCATTCCTGCCTTCTCCCCATACCTCAAGAATAAAGACATTTGAGGCTTAAAGAGTAGGCATTCAGTTATAGATTGATTGCATGCTTTTAAGTTTTCCAGGAAAATAGCTTGATGGTAATTGGAATTATAAACTAAAACTGATTTGTTTTTAATCTTTGGACAAAGCTAACAATTGAAATTAATGCAATGGTTTAAATTTGTTTCCTTGGCAAAATTTGGATTCAGATCTGTATGACTTAATGTAGCACCGGGTGATGTTTTTATCCATTCAAACAGTTTGTGAGCTTGCATTTTCTTGTCGTCTTTTGTGAGAATCAGATGAGGACCAGGAACCTCAGTAATTTCTCCCTAAAACAAACAAAATAATAATACTGAGATAAGATAATAGTATTCTGACCACGGTTAATTTAACACAGATTAGATCTAAATATTTTTAGTCCATGTACTTGCCATTTATTGGCAAACTGAGGTTTTATATAATTAAAATTAAAATATTATTCATCCTTCTCAGAAATGATTGTTATGAAAATATATATTTTATGAACTCGCACTCCCGAAATAAAGTTCTGATAGGAAACTACATTATGAAATTGAACATTGAGGTTATGGAAGTTTGATTTTTAATTCATTAAGTACATTCCTGATCTTCCCGTCCATATACCTACTTTCAGTTCCAAGTAGAAAATATGCAGCAAGCATTTGCTATAAATAATTTTCATTGTCATGCAAGGAAGTGTCTTTAACTGTATGTAGATGATAAGCAGCATAACCACAATGTTATTTTTTTTGTTAGAAGAAAACATAAGTACATTGTGTCACATATTAAGACCATTGGAAATGAAAGCCATGCTGTAGCCTGCAGTTGGTTATGGTTTACTGCATTTATAAAACCTTTTCATATGCCACAATCTGCATTATCAAACAGCATTATTATTTTCTGTGTTTAAACAGAAGTGAGTCAGTGTCTCATTGAGCAGTTTCTCTGTGCTGTTCCCAGTGAATGAATGAGGAAATTCAGCAAAGGTAATAACGTTTTAAGTGAATTTAAATAAATGCCAGCAATCCACAATTCACAAATGATGTTTAAAACAAAATGCTTCAAATTCACTGTTGCACTGCAGAGGACTACTGACAATACATAAACCTCTTTATGATCAAATATCAGACTTATCTACCCTGAGCATCAAGATTGTGTGTTCAAAAGGACACAAAGTGCTGGAGCATTTCGACGGGTGAGGCAGCATCTCTAGAGAACATGGATAGGTGATATTTTGGATCAAAACCCTTCGTTCCAACCTTGCTGCATGTTATCCCATTTTCGTGGTTACCCCATGATGTATTATTCCAACCCTACACAACAAAGTTCATTATTTTTCATATTTTGCATTCACTTAAAAAAAAAAAATTCTCCCCTTTAATTTCCTCTTCACTTTTCCCCCCATCCCTGATTCCTTAAGTGAAATGAAAATTGGGTGCATGGGGGAAAAGTGGAAGATTACCCAAGACCTTATTGATTGCAAGAAAAAGTTTGATGGGTCAAAACACTTCATTTATTTCACATCACAATAGTACCTCCAAATTCAGTCCTGACCTTGGTTGCATTCTGTATGCAGTTTGCACTTTCTACCTCCGTCTGTACAGATTTCCTCCTTGTGCTCCAGTTTTTTCCCCTGTCCAAAAGAGGTAAAGGTCGACTTCTTTCTGTGTCATAAGGAATAGGGAAAATATGGAATCTTAAGAATCGTAGTGAATTAAGCTCCTTTTTTGCCTTGGATGAAATTACTTAATTCATTGGAGACTGGAAGTCAGGCTTTCTAGTTTGTGCTTGAATGAATTGGTTTATTTATTATTTTCCATGGAATGTTAATTGTTTGTAAAATGAATTCCGAAAATTCATTATTGTTTCTTTCAAAGGGGCTTTTCTTTCATGTTTGTTTTCTCTGTCTTGGTTTGAAGATGGAAATGATTGAAGAAATATACTCATTGCACTCCATTTTCAGCCTCACTCTCTGAGAATGCACGCCAGGAAATGAAACTTGTGCAACCCACAAAAATATCCATTGATTTAAATAAATGGAAAATGTTAACCTGTGCAGGTGTGATTTCCTGACGTTTGGCATTGCTTAATACAAATTCCTGAGAGAGCTGTGCTATAGGAAATAATGCTCATGAACGAGACTTACATAGAAATGATCTAAAGGTGAGGGTGAAACTTGGCTAATTTTCAATTGATTATGAAGTGTTACATGTCTTTTTGAAGAGTTGAACTGCTCTCTGCATGTTAGTATTGTTGGTGTAGTTGCAATGGAAACACAAGCAAGTTACTTGGTGGATAGTTTCGACCCAGCAGTGTTACTGGAAAACTATAATTTTCCAGCCCTGATGCGATCTGCTGTGCACCTTCTCAATTGCTTTCAGATCTTCAATTTAATTTCTAATATTTGAGGAAATAATCTGCAAAAGTATTAGCCTTTTAAGGTGCTTTATGGGTTCCAATCAATGCAGTCCGGGTGCTTATTCTTTAATTGCAATACTGAAGGGTAGGCGACCCTCATGAAGAGCACTGCCAGCATATCTCTGGTAAGAGCTCAAGCACAAAGGCACACTTGGCTGGGGTAACATATTAGCACAGATGGGTAAGTAACTAACTAACTAACCCAAATCAAAGAATTAGGATAAATGTGTCCGTTTCAGACAAGATATCACTAACAACTAGGATACCAGATGGATCACTTCTGAGCTCTGGACTATTTATAATCAATATTAATACAATACAATACAATACAATACAATATATCTTTATTGTCATTGTACCCAGGGGTACAACGAGATTGGGAATGCGCCTCCCATACGATGCAATAATTTCGGTAATTTAGACAGCAGCAACCCAACGAAACGAAACAGTTGTAACAGTTTTGGACAGGGTAAAGTGCAAGTTGATCTATGCGTTGTGGCCATCCGGCTCAGCAGGACCGGTTCATAGCAGCTATGGCCCTGGGGATGAAGCTGTTCCTGAGTCTGGAGGTGCGGGCATAGAAGGCCTTGTATCGTCTGCCCGATGGAAGGAGTTCGAACAGACTGTTGCAGGGGTGTGAAGAGTCTTTGTGGATGCTGGTGGCTTTTCTGAGGCATCGTGTGTTGTAGATGCCCTCCAAGTCTGGTAGCTGTGTTCCGATGGCCCTCTGAGCTCTATGGACTACCCGCTGTTGAGCTTTCCTTTCTGCCTCCGTGCAGCTGAGGTACCACACAGGGATGCCATGCGTTAGGATGCTCTCTATGGTGCAGCGGTAGAAGGTCGTCGGCAGCTGTTGGGGTAGACCAGACTTTTTCAGTGTTCTTAAGTAGAACAGTCTTTGTTGTGCCTTCTTGACCAGCGCAGCAGTGTTATTGGACCATGTTAGGTCCTCCGAAATGTGAGTGCCCAGAAACTTGAAGCTGGACACTCTCTCCACACTGTCCCCGTTGATAGAGATCGGGGCATATTCCCCGTTATGTGACCTACGGAAGTTGATGATCAGCTCCTTGGTCTTGGTGGTATTTAGGGACAGGTTGTTATCCGAGCACCAGTCCGCCAGGTTCTGCACCTCCGCTCTATAGTTTGTTTCATCCCCGTTGGTGATCAGCCCGATCACCGTTGTGTCATCTGCAAACTTGACAATGGTGTTGGTGTCGAATGCAGGAACACAGTCGTGTGTGACGAGGGAGTAGAGCATGGGGCTCAGAACACAGCCCTGTGGTGTGCCGGTACTCAGGGTGATAGTGGAGGACAGGTGCGGTCCCATTCTCACTGCCTGCGGTCGTTCCAGCAGGAAGTCCAGGATCCAGTCACATAATGGCGAGCTGAGGCCTAGCTGGTGGAGTTTGGTGATGAACTTGGTGGGGATGACTGTGTTGAAGGCGGAGCTATAGTCTATGAATAGCATCCTCACGTACGTGCCCTGTCTCTCTAGGTGAGTCAGGACAGTGTGAAGAGCCAGAGAGATGGCGTCCTCTGTGGATCTATTTGCCCTGTATGCAAATTGATGTGGGTCCAGTGAGTCAGGGATGCTGGATTTGATGTGTGAGAGGACCAGCCTCTCAAAGCACTTCATGACTATCGGCGTTAGGGCAACCGGGCGGTAGTCGTTCAGGTTGGAGATCTTTGCTTTTTTCGGCACCGGAACTATGATAGCCGACTTCAGGCACTTGGGGACCGTAGCCAGAGATAATGACAGGTTAAAGATCCTGGTGAATACCTCAGCCAGCTGTTCAGCACAGTCCTTCAGTACCCTTCCTTGAACTCCATCCGGTCCTGCAGCCTTGCGTGGGTTGACCCTTTGCAGAGCGCGTTGTACCTCCTGTGTGCTCAGTTGCAAGACCTGTCCCACCGCCTCGGCTGGGGTTCTTTCACTCAAGGTGGTTTTGCCAGTTTCAAAGCGGGCAAAGAAGGTGTTAAGCTCGTTGGTCAGTGCCATATCGCTGTGGGGGCAGGCAGGGCTGCTCTTGTAGCCAGTGATGTCCCTGACACCCTGCCACATGCTTCTGGTGTCCGTGGTGTTGAAGTGGTCTTCCACCCGTTGCCTATGGGTGTCTTTGGCCCTTTTAATACCTTTGCTCAGGTGCGATCTGGCAACACTGTATGCTGAAGTGTCACCAGATTTAAAGGCATTGTTGCGTGCCCTCAGCAGGTTCTGTACCTCCTTGTTCATCCAGGGTTTCCGGTTTGGGAACATCTTTATCTCCTTGTCCTCCGTGACATTCTCCACACAGCAGTTGATGTAGGAGAGCACAGTGGATGCGTATTCCTCCAAGTCTACCTCTGAACCGTAGGTGGCCTAATGACTTGGATAGCCATATTTACTGTTGATACAAAGGTTAGAAAGCTGTGAGGACACAGGGACAGAGTAGCAGGAGTAGGCCATTCATCCCCTCAAGACTCAACCTTCAATTTCTCAAAACCTTCAAATATTTATCTATTTTCCACCTTGTATATATCATATCATATCATATCATATATACATACAGCCGGAAACAGGCCCTTTCGGCCCTCCAAGTCCGTGCCGCCCAGCGATCCCCGTACATTAACACTATCCTACTACACCCACTAGGGACAATTTTTACATTTACATTTACATTTACCCAGCCAATTAACCTACATACCTACATATATATTGTGTGATCCGGCCTCCACCACCCTCCAGGGCCGCTTAAGAGATTTGCTACACTCTGAGAGAAGAAATTTCTTCACAACTCAGTTTTCAAACCCCTTATTATGTAACTATGTCTTCTTGTTTGTGACTCTCCCACCAGTGAAATATCTACCTTTTTTCAAGTCTCCATTTGCAGACTCTTTCCATTCCTCGGTCACTTGGATAGCTGATCAAGTTGCCCGGGTATTTTTTGGCAACCACCTTCACTATCTGCAAGACCTCGTAATGTAGTCTCATCCACAAACTTACTATATATTCTCATCCAAAACATTTAAATAAATGATGAATAACAATGAGCCCACTGTCGATACCAGTGGCACACTACTAATCACAGGGCTCCAGTGCAAAAAACATAACATTCCACCATCACGCACTGCTTCTTAAATCAAACTACAAACACTCCCCATTCTTTCTCTCCAGAGATGCTGCCTGTCCTGCTGAGTTACTTCAGCATTTTGTGTCTATCTTCACATATATCCAATCAGCTCGCTCTCCCTGATATCTAAATTTTTTAACCAGTCTACAAGATAGGACTTTGTCTATATGGATATTAGCAAGCCCTGAAACAATGTTGAAAAAACATAACCCTGCCCTCCTCCATCTTCTTTGTTACCTCTTTAAAAAAAAACTCTTAACATATTTGAGGAACAATTTCACACACATCTGTGCTGGCTATCCCAAACTATCAGTCCTTGTCTATTCAAATGCTGATGGATCCTGTCCCTCGGAATCCCAAATACTTGTGAAACTGACTGGATTATTGCTTCACTACCTTCTGACTTCTCTTTTTCAACAAGGGAATCACATTGATTAGCCTTCCAGTCAATTGTCCAGTCTTCTGGTTATCATCCCTCAAACAATGGGTCCACTGAATCTGCAGCCACTTTCTTTGGGTGCAGCCTTAAGGTTCCAGCATTTTGTCTCCTTATGCCCCATGACTATCTCTTGTACATTATCCCTTTTGATTTGGGATTTTTACAAGTTTGTCTGATATTTGAAATGAGCCCATCTGTTATTTTGTGGGGAGGTGCTGAAATAACGCAGTGGGACAGGCAACATCTCTGGAGCACATGGATAATCAATGTTTCAGGTTAGGGTCCTTTTTCAGGCTCGTACTCATAGAACTGTACAGCACAGAAATAGATCCTTTGGCCCAACTTGTCCATGCCGACCAAATTGTCATATTGGGCTGGTCGTATTTGGCACTTGGTCATCTCATTCCTCATAATCTAACACATCTCAGTAAGATCACCACTTAGCCTCATGATCCAAAAAAAGTCCCAGACTATCCAATCTCTCCCTATAACTCAAGCTTGCAAGTCCAGATAATATCCTGGTGAATTTCTTTTACACCCTTTCCAATTTAATAAAATCCACCCAATAACTGGGTGCCCACAACTGCATACAGTACTCTAAATATGGTCTCACCGATTACCTATACATCTGTATAATGATGTCCCAAATTCTGTACCCTTTCCAATGAAGACAAGTGTGCCAAATGTCACCTTCACCATACTGTCCACTTCTCTCACCAACTCTATGAACCCATGCACCTATATATCACAATCTCTCTGATCAGCATCGCTCTCCAGGGCTCTACCATTTATTGTGCAAGTCCTGTCTTAGTCTGATCTACCAAAGTGCAACACCCATGCTTGTCAAAGTTAAATTCCATTTGTTATTTCTTGACACACCTTCCCCCCCTGATCTTGATCTTGATGTAAACTTGGATATCCCTCCTCACTGTTTACTATATCATCAATTTTTGGATCATCTGCAAATTTGCCAACAATGATGACCACATTTTCATCCAAATTGTTAATAGATATGAAATTATCTGTTGACATAGATGTGTCATCTGTGTGTGCTGTTGACTCTTAAACTACATGTGGAATTCTATCATACTAGAGTCACTGCCTCCTAGCGATTCTTTGACAACAAGATCTCTGATTAGTTCTTGCTCATTAGATGTGACCAATAAAAACAATTAGGTTTTTAAATAAAGACTGTTAACATTTTTATTTTGCTACATATAATAAAGGGCTTGCAGAGGGTATGGATAGGTTGAGTGAGTAGCCAATGAGATGTTAGATGGTTTGATGTGGGAAATGTGCAATTATCCTTTTTTGATGAATGAATGACAAAGCAAATGATTTGTTTAAGGGGAATGAGAATATAAAATGCAATCATGGAAAAGGAGTTCCACAAAATGTTTGTCTGTAGCATGGCAAGTAATTAGGAAAGCTAATGAATGTTGGTGTTTATTGCAATAGATATGGTGTATAAAAGTAAAGTTTTGATGCAATTTTACAGAGTGTTGGTGAGACTACGGCTTGAATACTGCATATTGCTTTGGTCTCTATATTGAGACAAGCAAATGCTGGCACCAGAGGCAATACAGAGAAGGTGCACTGGATTGATTCCTAGAATGATGGAGTTGATGTATAAAAAGGGATCAACCAAATTGGCCCTTAATTCATGGGAATACAGAAAAAAAATAAGGGGTGATCATATTGAAGTATGTAAGATTCAGGGAGGGATTGAAAAGCAGGATGGTCAGAGGATGTTTCCTCTAATAGCGCTGTCTAGGACTAGGGGCCATAACTATGGAATCAGGGAATATATTTTTAAGATGTGGATGAGATGGAATTTCTGTTTTGTGACTGGAAATTTCAAATTCAGAGGTAAAATCACTGAATATATTTAGCGCAGAGATTGACAGACAGACAATTGAACTGTGAAGATGGTGAGGGTATGGGACAAAGTGGTGAAATTGTGTTAGGTTCAAGAATGATAATTAATGGCAGGACAAGCTTGAGAGATTGCTATAGTAAAAGAATAAAACCACTTTGTGCTTTGGAAATATTTATATTACAGCAAAGACTGTGTTGCACCCTACCTCCACTCTGCCAATCAAGGCTGTACATATTGGATGATGTAATTAAAAAAAGATTGGTTTAGTTTTAATGATTGGAGGGGCTCGGCTTAAAAAATAAATTGCACTGGATGAGGAAATGTCTGCCATTTGAGCATGGTTCATGAGCACACTCAGGAATTCTTTCTCATAAATGATTTCTAAGCCAATATGTAACTCATTCATCTGTGAAAATGTCTTTTATTCTCAGGAAAGGGAGGGACTGCTTTGCATCCAAAGTTAACAAACCCTCGGCAAATATCTTGATAAAAGTGCTAGGTAATAATGCATTCCAGATGTTTTTCTACTCTATTTTTCTTATTTCAGCTCTTTGGCGTCTTGGTTAAGTTAGCTAAATTACTTATCTCCAACAGTAAATGGAGTGGTGTTGTTAAAAATTTGACAGTACGAAGAATCAATTGCAACACAGAGCATCTTAATCACCACTGAAACCTTTAATGATATGTAAAGTCCTGCTGAAGGCAGCTGTGTCCAAACGTGTTGCACTGTGAAGTTCTGAATATCCAATTGCCTGGGGGTAGTGTAACATCTGCAGAAGCAATCAAGGTACTACAATGCTTTTCGCCTGAAGTCCAACATTTTACCTTGATAGCACATCTTTCCAACTTGCAGGCTTTCAAAATTATTTTCCATTTGTTCTGCTTCTCCTTTCATGAGATATGTGTTCTGATAATGCTCATTTTTATATCAATATCCTTTTTCCTCTTTTTGCACTATCACAGAGGGGTTCTCCAATGAGTGTTCCACTTTCTGTACTCCAATTCACATCCCTGTCTCCTGGAGACATGATTGGATTCCTCTTAACCATGCTTTCCATTCCATTGACCTCCTCAATGGCTCATTCTCTACCATGTCCACAACCATGATGAGTCATAGAGTCATACAACGTGGAAACAGGCTCTTCGACCCAACTTCCCCACAACGATCAACATGTCCCATCGACACATCCCACCTACCTGCATTTGGCCCATATTCCTCTAATCCTAACCTATTCATGAACCTGTCTAAATATCTCTTAAAGGTTGCGATAGTACCATCACAAAACACCTGTGTATCCATCATTCCTGCACTCTGAATAAACCTTTTCTTCCACAACAACCTGATCCAGTCTTGAATCACTCGCAACAACACATTCAGCTCTGACATCACCCACCCGCACAAAAACTTGATATGGAGCACCTGATTTTTTGCCACCTCCCTTACCTTTCTCCTGGGTTTTAATAATTTCTTCCAGGTAAGATTGATTTACTTTTCCTTTCAATTTAATATATATGATTGAAAATCCAAAAAACTGCAAATGCTAGAAACATGAAATACAATTGGAAATTGTTGGAAACACTGCAGGTCAGGCGGCATCTGTTGAATGGAAATCATTTCAGGTGAAAGACTCTTTGCCAGAACTGGGAATGGGAAAATGGGCCAGTTTGGGGTTGGAGACAGAGCAGGAAAGGAATGGATAAATCAAAGGGAATATCTCTACTAGGATAAGGCCAGGTTTGTTTGAGGGTCCCCACTATTTTATTCATGGTTCACAATGCAGCTTCTTTTACCTTGGGACGTTTGAATGCAGATGATATAATAGCTAGCTGGGATGCTTTCCTTTTGGTCTAAAACCACTGTTCTGAATTTCCAGTTTCCTATCAATTCAGTTAATTGGCCTACTCGTATTTTAATCTCGGTTTTTGACCTTTTTCTCCTGAAACTTAATAAAAGCTTGAGGAACCTTGATATTGTTTGAAGGGGTACATTATTTAATTAGAGTTGGTCTTGGGTATGCAGGGAATGGAGGGATGTGGATTATGTGCAGCAGAGGAGAGTTGGTCGGCATTATGTTTGGCATAGACATTGTGGACTGAAGGGCCTATTCCTTTGCTGTAGACTTCTATGTTCTACTGTATGTTAAAGCAGACTTTCAGATTTGACTTCAGATAATGTTAAGTAAAATTTAATTTCCGTGCAAAAGTAGCATTGTAGATTCAGTGAAATTCTTGAATTCCAGAGGGTGTGCTTCTGCCCAGGCAGCTTGGAGGTTTGATTGAGACCTGGTTTGAATGTGATTTGGCCCACTTTAAAACAGTCCTTTAAATTGGGATGGGATTCTTGGTTAAACTAATTTACCTACTTCCTCCTTCATTGGGGTGTTGGGTATTCTCAGGAAATCCTTTGTACTTTCAAGGCTCTTTACCTGTGAAATGTTGTAAGCTTCTAAAAAAATCTATTTCAATTATACAATTGAATTTGGAGGTAAATTCTCTGAAGGTAAATTAGCACCTCCAGGAGTCAAAGTACTAAGTATTTTCCTCTTTGGCTCTCTTACCTGTAGGGAAATCTCAAGAGCCATATCTTAGGATGAAAGATAGATACAAAATGCTGCAGTCGCTCAGCGGGTCAGGCAGCATCTCTGGAGAAAAGGAATAAGTGACATTTTAGCTCGAGACCCCTCAGACTGCAAGTCGTATCACTTTCAGGAGTTTATAGACATTGGTGTCACTGATATGCCACAGGTACTAATGATTCTCATCAGGCATCAAAATGGCCCAGCTCTTTGAATCTGGGTGAAATTATGGAATTTCAGTGCAGTATTTTCTCCAGAAAACTCTACTGTCTGAAGTTTTCAGGACTTGACTAATTCTTGCATTTTAAACTCTGCAGTTGCTCTGCAGATGATAATTCTACGGACATTTAGAGGCATCCTACAAACATAACACGACTATTAAGGCACACATAGACAACTTTGAGGGTAAACTGCAATGTTTGTAATTTATTTCGGCAAGACTTATTGATTCAATTTTTTAATCTATTTAGGTTAAAGGGAAACTACAAAACATACCAGTAGGGATTTGCACTAGTGATATTTGTGATTCAATGTATTGATTTACAGTTTTATCTTCATATCTCTGAAGGAAAAGCAAATAATCATCAAGTTAACAGTTGAAAGCTATTTTTGGACTTTTTGGGAATTATTTTATTTATATTGGATGAAAATCACATTGTTTTACAATTACTTAAAATTACTATCTACTTGATTCTCGTAATTATAGAAAAACAGTAGATGATGTGACACCACAGGATACAAACTACAATAATTCTAAGTTATGTCCCTCGTTACTTCAGTTGGGAGATTGCAGTGGATGCCACATTGGTTTCACACTTCATATTCTCGTTTATGACTCCTGTTATTATTGTGTGCCTGGAGCTCCTAACAAGAGTAGCATAAGATATGTCTGCATTACCTGTGTTTGGTACTGCTCTATAACCTACCTTTATTTACCAATCTTTGCTGCATATCTCTTAACTCCTTTGAATAATAAAATATCAATCTCAGACATAAAAGTAGTAGTTCTTGTCACTTTAATTATTGTCTTTGGAAGTGAATTACCATTTTTGCTTTGCTTCTCATGTTGGAGTCTTCACTCTCAAAATGTTTAATTTTTAGACTCTGACAATAGACAATAGACAATAGGTGCAGGAGTAGGCCATTCAGCCCTTCGAGCCAGCACCGCCATTCAATGCGATCATGGCTGATCACTCTCAATCAGTACCCCGTTCCTGCCTTCTCCCCATACCCCCTCACTCCGCTATCCTTAAGAGCTCTATCCAGCTCTCTCTTGAAAGCATCCAACGAACTGGCCTCCACTGCCTTCTGAGGCAGAGAATTCCACACCTTCAACACCCTCTGACTGAAAAAGTTCTTCCTCATCTCCGTTCTAAATGGCCTACCCCTTATTCTTAAACTGTGGCCCCTTGTTCTGGACTCCCCCAACATTGGGAACATGTTTCCTGCCTCTAATGTGTCCAATCCCCTAATTATCTTATATGTTTCAATAAGATCCCCCCTCATCCTTCTAAATTCCAGTGTATACAAGCCTAATTGCTCCAGCCTTTCAACATACGACAGTCCCGCCATTCCGGGAATTAACCGAGTGAACCTACGCTGCACGCCCTCAATAGCAAGAATATCCTTCCTCAAATTTGGAGACCAAAACTGCACACAGTACTCCAGGTGCGGTCTCACCAGGGCCCGGTACAACTGTAGAAGGACCTCCTTGCTCCTATACTCAACTCCTCTTGTTATGAAGGCCAACATTCCATTGGCTTTCTTCACTGCCTGCTGTACCTGCATGCTTCCTTTCAGTGACTGATGCACTAGGACACCCAGATCTCGTTGAACATCCCCTCTTCCTAACTTGACACCATTCAGATAATAATCTGCCTTTCTATTCTTACTTCCAAAGTGAATAACCTCACACTTATCTACATTAAACTGCATCTGCCATGTATCCGCCCACTCACACAACCTGTCCACGTCACCCTGCAGGCTTATTGCATCTTCCTCACAATTCACACTACCCCCAGCTTAGTATCATCTGCAAATTTGCTAATGGTACTTTTAATCCCTTCATCTAAGTCATTAATGTATATCGTAAATAGCTGGGGTCCCAGCACCAAACCTTGCGGTACCCCACTGGTCACTGCCTGCCATTCCGAAAGGGACCCATTTATCCCCACTCTTTGCTTTCTGTCTGTCAACCAATTTTCTATCCATGTCAGTACCCTACCCCCAATACCATGTGCTCCAATTTTGCCCACTAATCTCCTATGTGGGACCTTGTCGAAGGCTTTCTGAAAGTCGAGGTACACCACATCCACTGACTCTCCCCTGTCAATTTTCTTAGTTACATCCTCAAAAAATTCCAGTAGATTTGTCAAGCATGATTTCCCCTTCGTAAATCCATGCTGACTCGGAATGATCCTGTTACTGCTATCCAAATGCTCAGCAATTTCGTCTTTTATAATTGACTCCAGCATCTTCCCCACCACTGATGTCAGACTAACTGGTCTATAATTATATGGTCATGGTCCCAGCCACTCCAGTGTTAATAGTTTATCTCTGTCTATCCTATCAGTTTCCCTTAATACCCTAAAAAATCTTCAATCAAAACATCTCACTAAATTAGGCAAAATAGGTAATTGAGAATAAGAGTGTTAGGCACTGGTCTGTGACCTAGCTTCATTTACCAAAATGTATTGCATATCTCTTAGCTCCTTTGCATAATAAAATTCCTTTTTGGACTCGAGAGTTTTGGACTCTGCTACAGTGTAACATGGTCTCGTAATTTAATCCTGGAGTCTAGGTATTGATGTATTTTTCTATGGTTCAGTCCCCGAACTCATCCTGAAGCATGATGCAGCAAACAGCATGCAGTGCTGCAGGTGTGGCTAGAAAATGTTTCAAATAGTTGTGGCCTGACTTCTGTTCCCTTCTGCAGTCCTGTTAATATAAAGGTCAGCTGCCCATCGATTTGATTTAACAAAAATCTAATTCATGAGACTTTAATGAGCCATATAGATGGTAACCAAATAGTCCTTAGATTGCGGCTATTTCTAGTTTTTTTTACCAGGCAGAGAGGTCGTTCGCTTTAGGGTCCAAAATGAATGACCTCTTTAGCTTTCTATACAGTATCCATTGACATGTACTTGAGAAAGGTTTAAGTCATGTATAAAAATACTTTTCTTGTTAATCTTTGCAAAGGTTAACCTAAATGTGAAGATAAGACATTTTATACTTGAGACTGACTACCTTTTCTAAAATATGAGAAAATAGGAATTATCAGATTATTGAACATTTTTAATGACTGCCAGTTACAGAGATAGATGAGGAGACACTGAGTTCATTGTAACCATTGCTTCCATTGTTCATTAACAATTTACACAGATGTGTTTTGTCTTACGTCCTTCAACAGATGACCTGCTTAGGAAGATCTAGTTGTTTTCTTTGAAAAACAGATGTACTAGGTTGCTTGGTCGCAGTAAAAATCATTAACCACGTGGATCTGAATGTAAAGATGTAAAGGAAAGTCACTCATTTTTATCAATTTTTAGTTGTTGGCATATATCTTCACAGGATTGGACCCAGCTGATTTTATGATATTCACTGCACCGTGGGGACAGACCCAGGAAACATTCTCCTTGCATCTGATCCTTTTAGTTTTAATGGTCCTAGAAGTTGTTTCAGGGAAAAGAGTTCTTTTGGGCCATTTTCATTAAATTAGTCAATTGCAATCCTTAGTTAAACGGATGGCTAGCTATGTTCTGCACAGCTTTTTCTTGGTCTTCAATGTGATCCATTTTCTTGCCTAAGTTGCAACAAAGATGTCATTGATTTTGCTATGAAAAGCTGTATATTATTTCCTTGAAGCTTCAGAACACCTGCATAAATCTTCAGTGGGAATTA
Organism: Rhinoraja longicauda; assembly: GCF_053455715.1. Lineage (NCBI taxonomy): Eukaryota > Metazoa > Chordata > Chondrichthyes > Rajiformes > Arhynchobatidae > Rhinoraja > Rhinoraja longicauda. The sequence continues at coordinate 48,749,960 of NC_135955.1, read as the reverse complement.
GTTAAGAAAGCCGTATGCAAAGATTTCCATATCACAGACTGTAGAAAGTTCTCTATGGCTCAGCTTGTTATTGTTTTGGTTCTTTAAAAATACAATCATGTCATTTATTTAAAATTAAGACTCGCCCTTTACTAACTTTTCCAAATGTTAACATATGATTGTGTGCATATACTTAGTGCATGCAGATAAATAGCTGTAACCTACAACGAGTTGTGATTACTTTAATTATTTGCCCATAGGGCAAAGAAGGATATGTGTCATTATTCTCAACCAGCTTAAAATGCATTTCCTGATAACTGGAAGTCGGATAATGCAGACAATCCCTGGGTTGTGAATACCCAATGTACAGAACCCATACATTAAAAACTTGGATGTGGTGCTCCCATAAAATTATTAAATTCTAAAGTCCTTAGTATGTATTTTTGGTTGTTATTATAAATGGTAGAACTAGTGCTTTTCTCTCCACTTTTAATACATGTATTTTTCTTATCAGCATTATATGCTTTTGTGCCATTTTTTTACAATACTGTAGTGGCATGATTACCATATGGAGTGATTTTGTGTATTTTCCGACTGATGGACTAAATCAACTTTTGGATATCTGAGGAAAAAAAACGGTCCCCATTCATAACCCGTGGACTTTAAATTAAGCAACATGAATAATACTGTTAAGGACACACAGTGCCTAAAAAAAATGATCAGTAAACTATTTTGTAGCTTTTGGAATCTGCAGTGAAATCTGCAGTGGTTGTAATAATAAGCAAAAAAAATCATAATAAGGAACTTCATTCTATTCAAATGCAGCTGTACTTATAACTCAAAATTCTTCCTTAAATTACATGTTGCAGTGTCTGAACAACATGCTGCTGTATTATAGAAAATATAACAGATTACTTTAAATATTTTTCTAACAGATATTTTCAGCTTCTTATTATTTTAATGGACATGATTTCCACGAAATTTGACTCATAATGCATGTTTACTATGTTTACGAGTCAAAATACTGAGTATGTTTTATAGTTGAAAGTACTGGGCCCATATTGGTGTGATTTTGTTTCCAAACTACTTCATTTCCAATGCTGAAAATGTGAAGAAAGGTTCCAGTAAATAAAGTTAAATCTGTTTATTAAAATATTGTTTATGCTATAACTGTTTACACAAAGGAAATTGTCTTTAGTGCCCACAGCTTCCAATTCCCACAGTCTGAAGCATGGATTAAAATGATTAACTGTTAACAAAGTCAGGTGTTGTGGTGGCTATGTTACTGCATGAGCTATTCAGTAATCCAGATTTATAATTCAACTTGGATTTATAAATTCTTTGAGAGGATGAAATTGGGGGATTCATTTCTGCAAGCCAGAGCGTCAATTAAGGTGTCACGACCTTGATCAGGTACAGGTTTATGGATAATTTGAGGATCCGGAATTCCCTGGTGGTTCCCAGGTGATGCAATCAGTGGGGTGAAGGGGTCAGTACCATATTGGGAGCAATGAAGATTAGGGAAGTGAGCCAAATAATGCTTGGGCAAACAAAGCAATAAATAATTAGATATTAAGAGGTTTGGAGAGACGAGGGATCTTGGAATATTTGAAGTTAGTGGACTAGATCGACAAGAAAAGTGGAACAAGGCTTCCACACAGTTCTGGTCACCAAATTCAGGGAAGTATGTGTTTGCACTGGGGGAAAAAAGAATTTGGCACAATTTGAATTTAATTAAAAGTATTTAAAGCAGGAAAAATTGCTATCGTGCCACTGGATTACAATAAATTTTTAGTTTACAATAAATTTTTAGTTTAGTTTTAGTTTAGAGATACAGCATGGAAAAAGGCCTTTTGGCCCACCGAGTCCACGCCGAACAGTGGTCACTGCACACTAACGCTATCCTAACATACTAGGGACAATTTACAATTATACCAAACCAATTAACCTACAAACCTGTACATCAATGGAGTGTGGGAAGAAGCGGGAGATCCTGGAGAAAACCCACACAGGTCAAGGGGAGAATGTACAAACTCCGTTCCAATGGAGTAAAATAATTAATAAGAAAGAAATCTTGTCTTCCCCTCTGGCTGTATCATTCAGTATATCCGGCCCTTGAATAAGCGAATAGCTCACTGGGGAGGTTCAAAATTGTTTTCAATATCAGAAGATAGCCCACCATACTGAGAGAATAGTCAGGGATTAGCATTAAACACCTTTCTTGCTGGTGGCATTCATATCTTGAAGATGAATACATTTCAGAAAACTATGAGTAACTGAGGTTGAAATATGCTGTAGGCTAAAACTAGCACACTCCATGGCATCACTGGGAATATTGTCAAAACCTGTATATGTACCCACAGCAGATTAATGATAAATGATAAGCAGCTTTTCAGGACTTTGGTTAGATCACATTTGGAGTATTGCTTGCAGTCCCAATACAGGAAGGATGTGGATACTTTAGAAAGGGTGCAGAAGAGGTTTACCAGAATGATGCCTGGATCCCATAATCTAGGCATCATTCTGGTACACCTCCTCTGCACCCTTTCTAAAGCATCCACATCCTGTATTGGGACTGCAAGCAATACTCCAAATGTGGTAGCTAATCCCACATAATATTAGCTACAAGGAGCAGTTGGAGAGACTTTAGTTGTCCTCTCTGAAATGCCGGAGGCTGAGGGCAAAACCCGATAGAAGTATGCAAAATTATGGGAGACATAGATAGGGTAGACAGTCAGAATTTTTTCCCCCAATTTGGAAATATCAAATACTAGAGGCCATAGTTTTACGGTGAGAGGAGCAAAGTTGAAAGGAGATGTGCGGGCTCTCTTTTTACACAGAGGGTGGTGAGTACCTAGAATGCACTGGTGGTGGAACCATATACGATTGTTGATTTTAAGTGACCTTTGGATAGGCACATGGATATGCGGGGAATAGATGGATATGGATTATGAGCAGACAGATTCAAGTGGTCTTGGCTTTATGTTCGGCATAAAACTGGTGGGCCGAGGGATCTGTTCTTGCACTGTAAGCTTTTACGTTCTATAAAAGAGGTCTACTCAATCAGCAAGTATTCTTAATTCATATTATCCTTGTAAAGTAGAAAGTCAGCTTTTCATTTAAAAAAATGATTTTGTGTTTGAATATTATTTTTTCTTTCTTGCACTGACAGATTACCGGACTGGTCCTTGCTTTACACAAGTGAATAATGATATGTGCCAAGGCCAGATCAGTGGCATCATCTGCACCAAAACACTCTGCTGTGCAACTCTTGGCCGTGCTTGGGGCCATCCCTGTGAAATTTGTCCAGCTCAGCCGCATCCCTGTCGCCGTGGCTTCATCCCAAATATTCGCTCTGGTGCTTGCCAAGGTAATTTCACTGCAATAATCACCTCTGTCATTGTATTAAATATCTATGCATAGCATGGTTGAAGATAATAAATATCTGTGATATATATTGTAATGCTCTGGAACTCGTAATTTAAAACTGGACTGAATGCCAACATTAAATGCCGACACGTTGCCTTGATGTTCTTGATGGTGATATTAACGGTTTAAATACCAGAATCGAGGTATCCCAACTTTACTCGGCTATAGTTCTCAAAATCTCTGTAAAGCGTCTTTGAGTATATGAAAAGCGCTATATAAATAAAATGTATTATTATTATTATTATTATAGTTCCATTATGCCAAGATTCCTAGGATTTATGCGAGTGAATCAGTCCAGAGATCCTCTACGAGATTAGAGTGGCAATCCCAAAAATCCCAATGTGAATCATTAGTCGTTTGTTTTATCTTATACATTAATAGATGATTTAAAAAAATAATAATTTCCAAAAGTTATGATATTTATTGCATTTTTGTTTTATTTTTTTCTGAATATCTGGCCAGTAAGAAATTTCCTCTATATCCAGGTCGGCTGAGTTTGGGAAATGGAATCACTACAGTCTGCAGGCCTGTGCTATTGGGATAGAGTGTAATTTAATGTTTACTGAATGGTTATTTTCTCTTTTAGGCATGATAATATATTATATTTCTTTATATGATAATATATTATATTTCTTTATATGATAATATATTATATTTCTTTAAATTCATCCAGTGAATTGGCCTCCACTGCCTTCTGTGGCAGAGAATTCCACAAATTCACAACTCTCTGTGTGGAAAAAGTTTCTTCTCACCTCAGTTTTAAATGGCTTCCCCTTTATTCTTAGACTGTGGCCCCTGGTTCTGGAGTCCCCCAACATTGGGAAAAGAATTCCTGCATCTAGCTTGTCTAGTCCTTTTATAATTTTATACGTCTCTATAAGTTTCCCTTATCCTTCTAAACTCCTGTGACTACAAGTCCACTCTTTCCAATCTTTCCTCATATGACAGTCCCTCCATCCGAGAGATTAACCTCGTGAATCTAGGCTGCACTGCCTCAATAGCAAGGATATCCTTCCTCGAATTAGGAGACCAAAACTGCACATAATACTCCAGATGTGATCTCACCAGGGCCCATACAACTGCACTTCCTCTACCTAATCTGACACCATTGAGATAATAATCTGCCTTCTTGATTTTGCTCTAAAGTGGATAACATCTCATTTATCTACATTATACTGCATCTGCCCACTCACTCAACCTGTCCAAGTCACCCTGCAACCTCCTAACATCCTTTTTGCAGTTCACAGTGCCACCCAGCTTTGTGTCATCTGCAAATTTGCTAGTGTTACTTCTAATTCCATCATCCAAATAATTAATATATATTGTAAATAGTTGTGGCCCCAGCACCGAGCCTTGCGGCACTCCACTCGCCACTGCCCGCCATTCTGAAAAGGATCCGTTTATTCCTACTCTTTGCTTCCTGTCTACCAACCAATTCTCTATTCATGTCAATACACTACCCCCAATACCATGTGCTCTAATGTTGCTCATCAATCTCCCGTGTGGGACTTTATCAAAGGCTTTCTGAAAGTCGAGGTACACTACATCCACTGACTCTCCTTCATTCGTTTTATTTGTCACATCCTCAAAAAATTCCAGAAGATTCTTCAAGCAGGATTTCCCCTTCATAAATCCATGCTGACCTGGACCAATCCTTTTACTGCTATCCAAATGCGCCGTTATTGCCTCTTTAATAAATTGACTCTAGCATCTTCCCCACCACCGATGTCAGGCTAACTGGTCTATAATTCCCCCTTTTTTCTCTCGCTCCTTTCTTGAAAAGTGGGATAGCATTAGCTACCCTCCAATCCACAGGACGTGATCCTGAATCTATTGAACATTGGAAAATGTTCACCAATGCGTCCACGATTTCTAGAGCCACCTCCTTGAGTATCCTGGGATGCAGACCATCAGGTCCTGGGGATTATTTGGCCTTCAGTCCCATCAGTCTACCCAATGCTATTTCTCGCCTAATGCAAATTTATTTCATCCTCTGTCTCCCTAGATCCTCTGTCCTCTAGTACATCTGGGAGATTGTTTGTGTCTTCCTTAGTGAAGACAGATCCGAAGTACCTGTTCAACTCTTCTGCCATTTCCTTGTTACCCATAATAATTTCACCCATTTCTGCCTTCGAGGGACCCACATTTGTCTTTCCTAATCTTTTTCTCTTAACATACCTAAAGTAGCTCTTACCGCCCTTCTTTATATTCTTGGCCAGCTTTGCTTTGTACCTCATCTTTTCAGCCCGTATTGCCCTTTTTGCTACCTTCTAGACAATAGACAATTGGTGCAGGAGTAGGCCATTCGGCCCTTCAAGCCAGCACCACCATTCAATGTGATCATGGCTGATCATTCTCAATCAGTCCCCATTCCTGCCTTCTCTCCATACCCCCTGACTCCACTATCCTTAAGAGCTCTATGTCCTTTGAAAGTTGCCCAATCATCTGGCTTCCCGTTGCTCTTTGCTATGTTATACATCTTTTCTTTTAGTTTTATTCCATCCCTAGCTTCCCTTGTCAGCCACGGTTGCCTCTTACTCCCCTTAGAATCTTTCTTCCTCTTTGGAATGAAATGACCCTGCATCTTCTGGATTATGCCCAGAAATTCCTGCCATTGCTGTTCCACCGTCATTCCTGCTAGGATCCTTTTCCATTCGACATTGGACAGCGCCTCTCTCATGCCTTCATAGTCCCCTTTGTTCAACTGCAACACTGACATTCCTGATTTAACCTTTTTCCGCTCAAATTGCAGATTAAAACTAATCATATTATGGTCACTACCTCCAAGCGGTTCCTTTACGAGTTCCCTTATTAAATCTGGGTCATTGGGCAACACTAAATCCAGAATCGCCTTCTCTCTGGTAGGCTCTATTACAAGCTGCTCTAAGAATCCATCTTGGAGGCACTCTACAAACTCCCTTTCTTGGGGTCCAGAACCAATCTGATTTTCCCAGTCTACCTGCATATTGAAATCCCCCATAACCACAGTGGCATTACCTTTGTTACATGCCGGTATTAACTCCTGCTGCAACTTATACCCTATTCCAGGCAACTGTTTGGGGGTCTGTAGATAACTCCCATTAGTGTTTTCTTACCTTTACTATTCCTCAACTTTATCCACAGTGACTCTACACCGTCAGTCCTTATGTCACCCCTCACAAGGGACTGAATTTCATCCCTCAACAGAGCTACCCCACCTCCTCTACCCATCTACTTGTCCTAATCCTGATGCATAATTCAATATGGAGCCACATATTTTTAAGGCCATGGCCCTGTTAAAAAACAGAAATCTTGCTTGCACTGTCAAATCACAACAAACAGCCATGATGTAGTAATTCTGAAAAATTAAGAACCAGTTTCTCATTGTTTATTTCCCATCCGATACTTCCAGCGCCTTTCAGGAAGACACTACTTTCTGGACATGCATCAATTCGAGTCAGATTGTGTTGGAACTCCTTTGTCCACATTTAAAACATTACCAATCTTGATGAGCCTGTTGTATATTTCCAGCAGTTCATGTTGTTAGTTTAAATGTTCAAATTTTATTACTTTTCTTTTGAATCCTCTAACTGGATCAAAATTTAGACTTTTTTTTGTAATTCAATTGGAGCAGTTAGATTGTTTTGGGTTTTGATCCTTCTTGACCATGATCTAATGCATATCATAGAAGTATGATAATTTAAACACAAGTTAGAAAAGAAACTAAAAGTCTAACTACACAAAGTCAAAGATAATGTCTTTCTTTGAACTTTTCTGACAAAGGGCTTTCACCCAAAACATTAGTCTCTCTCTGTTCCAAATGTCGATGAGTCTGCCGATTATTTGGAGAATTTTCTGTTGAAAAGGCTGCTTTGTATTGTTGAAATTTGATTTGAAATTCAAGTGAAATGAAAGATGCCTGAGATGTCTCAGATGGCAGCAGAGCCTACTGAAGAAGAAAATATTACATCCATTAAAATAGACTGAAAACAATTAGTCCTAAATTAAATCGGTTTGTACTTCATATGGATTTTGATTTTTTGTTTTTAATGTCATTATTAAATATTTCAGCATAGTATTTTTGAACCATGCAGATTTCCCAGCAAATCACTTTGTTGCTGGCGAAGTTCTTAAAGAAATAGGAACTTGTCATTTTTCTGAGTAGGCTGAAAATGTTTTGCAGAGCACTGCCAAGAGATGGAAGTGAAGAAACTAGCCACAACATTTTATTATTGCCAGAGAGGGGGCGGGGGAGAAAGGGGAGGGGAGGGAGGGGGGATAAGGGGGGTTGAGGGGGATGGAGTGAGGGGGAAGGGGAGGGTGGGAGGTGGAGGGAGGGGGGGGAGGAAGGAGGGGGGATAAGGTGGGTTGAGGGGGATGGAGTGGGGGGTGGGAGGGGGGAGTGGAGGGAGGGAGGAAGGGGGGGGTGGGGGAAGTGGGGGAGGAGAGGGTGCTGCACCAATGCAGGAGAGGTTTGGGCCCAACGGGTCCACTTGGTCTGGTTTGTACTAAAATGGTTGCTCTACATACTTTATTTTCTGCCCTATTGTAGTCTAGTTTGCTTAGAATTACTGTTAATTTGTTGTTGTGTCGGATGTGCCTGTAAGCTCTAGCAAATAAGAATTTCATTGTGCCAATTCATACCCAGTACATACAATGCCCTCCATAATGTTTGGGACGAAGACCCATCATTTATTTATTTGCCTCTGTACTCCACAAAGTACATTGTCAGATTTTAATAAAGGCCTTTTTTTTAATACAATTTGGTTTCACGATGTAGAAATTACAGCAGTGTTTATACATGGTCCCACAATTTCAGGGCACCATAATGTTTGGGACACAGCAATGTCATGTAAATGAAAGTAGTCATGTTTAATATTTTGTTGCATATCCTTTGCTTGCAATGACTGCTTGAAGTCTGCGATTCATGGACATCACCAGTTGCTGGGTGTCTTCTCTGGTGATGCTCTGCCATGCCTGTATTGTAGCCATATTTACCATATGCTTGTTTTGGGAGCTTGTTTTGGGAGCTTGTCCCCTTCAATATTCTCTTCAGCATATAAAAAGCATGCTCAATTGGGTTCAGATCGGGTAATTGACTTGGCCACTCAAGAATTGACCATTATTTAGCTTTGAAAAACTCCTTTGTTGCTGCAGCAGTACCTTTGGGATCATGGTCTTGCTGTAGAATGAACCGCCGGCCAATGAGTTTTGAGGCATTTGTTTGAACTTGAACAGATAGGATGTGTCTATACACTTCAGAATTCATTATGCTACTACCATCAGCAGTTGTGTCATCAATGAAGATAATTGAGACGGTACCTTCAGCAGCCATATATGCCCAGGCCATAACACCCCCAGCACCGTGTTTCACAGACGAGGTGGTGTGGTGTGCTATGGATCTTGGGTAGTTCCTTCTCTCCCCCTTACTTTGCTCTTGCCATCACTCTAACATTGGAAATATGTGGTCTACTCATTATTCAATCTTGTATGACAATTCTTCTCACAAATACAGACAACAGCAGCAATCTTGCAAGGTTTGGAGAAGATCCTGCCAAACAAGAGCTTGGCTATCTCAGATCCAAGGACCATTGATCAGGGATAGGGAGATTATTCATGATAATGCTCTGCTCATATCTTATCCTCTTCCTCGCATCCTTTTGACCCACTGTCTCCTCTGCTTTTTAACTTTAAAAGATGTGGAACCTGCAGCAGCAGAGCTCTAAATCTGTCTCTGCCACAAACGCCATTCTTTTCTCTCAATTTCTCAGTTTAAGCCGCACATTCCAAACATACTCACCACCATACTCCAACTCTCTCCACTACATCAACAGCAGCATCGGGGCTCTCCACTGCACCCGTGCACAACTCTTTGATTTCATCAACTTTACTACAAATTTCCACCTTGCCCTTAGATTCACTTGGACCATATCTGACACCTTTCCCTTTCTTGATCTCTGCCTCCATCACAGGATAAACCGTGGCCTGACATCTCCTACAAATCCATTAGCTCTTACAGATATGTTAACTGCACCTCCTCCCACTCTACCTTATGAAGAAGGGTCTTGATCCGAAACGTCACCCATTCCTTCTCTCCCGAGATGCTGCCTGACCTGCTGAGTTACTTCAGCATTTTATGTCCGCCTTATGCAAGGATATCATCCCTCGCTTTTAATTTCCCTGCATCTGCTGCATTTGCTCCCAAGATGAGGCTTTCAACTGCAGGACATCCGATATGTCGTCTTTCTTCAGTAGAAGAGTTCCCTCCCTACTTTTATGAGTGGAGTCCTCAGTGTGTTCCCTGCTTCTTACATATCTGTTCTCACTACCCCCTGCCCTCCTCTGAGGCAGTATAAGGACAGTTCCCCTGGTCCCCACCTTTCACCCTACCAGCCTACCCAACCAAACATCATTGTCCAACATTTAAGCCACCTGCAAGATCATCGCACTACTTGTCACATCTTCCCATCCCCACCCCTTTTGGTTTTCCATAGAGAGCACTTCAGCAATTCCTTGGTTCACTTTCCCACTCAAACCACCCCTCCCCAGATACTTTCCCTTGCAACTGCAGGAGATGTAACATCTACCCCATACATCTTCTCTCTTACCTCCATCTTGGGACCCTAGTAGTCCTTCCAGATGAGACAGAGATTCACTTGCACCTTTTCCAACCTCAGCTGCTGCATTTGGTGCCACTGATGTGCCCTCCCTTACATTGGTGAGACCACGCGTAGACTAGGCCTCTGTTTTGCCGAACTCTTGCACTCAGTCTGCCAAGGCCTGCTGGATCTTCCGGTTGCTAATCATTTTAATTCCACTCCCCATGCCCATATTGTTTTTGTCTGTCCTTGGCCTTCTCGATTGTCAGAGGGAGGCAATGCAAACTGGAGGAACACTATCTCTAATTCCACTTGGGTGGCTTCCAACACAATGGTTTAAACATTGAATTTCAAGTAATGCCACCCCAATCTCTTTTGTCTGCCCTCACATCCAGGTGCCCCCACCATCATTCAACCCTTTCACCCTGATCCTTTCCCCTCCTTTGTACTCTCATCTCTCATCCGAGTCGCATAATTCTCTTTTGTACCCCAGTATCACATTTCACACCTCCCTGATCTCCTTTTCAGAAACCCTTTTGTTTCTTTTTCATCTCTATTTGTTATAACTTACTCCACCCATCTGCTAATTGACCCTCATCTCCTGCATCCACCTATCTCTTGCCAGACATCCACCACCTTTTTCAAGCTATCCTCCCACCTACTCTAATCAGTCTAAAGAAAGGTCCCAAGCTGAAAAACCATCTGTCTGTTTTGCTCCACAGATGCTGCCTGACCTGCTGAGTTCCCTCAGCACTTTGTGTTTTCCTCAAGATTCCAGCACCTGAAGTAACTTTGTGTCTCCAGCAGCAGAGATATCATATTCTGAGAGGAATTGGTTAACATCATTGCATCTGACACTCGTATCCAGAAGCAGGGTCTGTGTGCAGTGAATCCAAAATTGCGTAAGGGTTGCACCCAGGTTATATATGTAATGGGTAGTATTATATGTAATGTAGTTTCCTTCAAGAGCAAGAAGTTGATTATCATTTAACTGAAGACTTTGTGAGCATAGTCCAGAGATAACATTTAGTGGTCATGTACCTAGAGATGCTCAAAGTATTCTCTGGTCCATCTGAAATTCTGCATAGGGTGTTAAGAAGCATGGGGCTAACCAGCTTCAAACTCCAAGCCTTGCCTGGAGTCTGTCCTTTCCAGTGTAAAAGAGGTGTCTCCTCTATTAATAAATGTGGATCCAACCATGGTGCAGGTGCATAGTGCATGGTGCATGGTGCATGGTGCATGGTGCATGGTGCATGGTGCATGGTGCAAGGCATAGGCAGAAGACACCCGATTTATGAAGCTGCATGGGAAGCAGTGTTCTCCTGTTCTGGATAACATGATGTAAAGTGGTTTTGGGTGTCACAGCACTTTGTTGATCTGTCCATGAACAGATTGCTCGTCCACAGTGTGTCTTCACACCTCCCAACCCTTCCAAATTTGGCAGAAAGTTACCGCTTTCTTGTTTCATTTCCGCCATTCCGATTTCGCCTCACATTTTTCCGCAAAAAGTTGGTAATTGCAATTTGTCAATCAGGCTACTAGAGGTCGCTAGGGGTTCTGCGAGAAATCCCCCACGCCCTGGAAGTCTCCCCGAATATGTGGGACCTAGGCTGGGCAAGGCAGCCAATCTTGACCTCATCAGGACTTCCATGGCCAATTTGTCAATTCGTCGCTAGAGGTCGCTAGGGGTTCCACGAGAAATCCCCCCCGCCCTGAATGTCTCCCCGAAAATGTGGCACCCAGGCTGGGCAAGGCCGCCAATCTCGGCCTCATCGGGACTTCCATGGTTGATTGGTGGGTTGAATTTGCAACCTGAGGCCGGGGCTCTGAAACTCCAGCCCAGCTGGAGCCAGCACATCTATCCCCATAGCCTTCTTCCTTGGCCAGCTGGATAAACCAACAACGCTCTGGAACCAAGAGTGCCAGAAAATCAGTGGTGGAACTGTAATGAGTAAATACTAAATTTAAGTGCAAGATTATATAACTACTAGACCAAGTGGACCCGTTGAACCTCTTCTGCATTTGTGCAGCACCCTCTTCTCCCTCCCACCCCTCTTCCCCCCCCTCCCCTCCCCCCTCCCCTCCCCCCTCCACTCCCTCCTCCCTCCCTCTCCCCCTTCCCCCCCACTCCATCCCCCTCAACCCATCTTATCCTCCCCTCTTTCCCCCCTCCCTCCCTCGGAGATAGATTTAAACTTTAAAATGTGAATAATTTAGAAAATATAACACCGATTTCAATGAAACTTCTTCCATTAGCACCAAAGGGGCGACAGTGAGTAAGGTGGGCCTAAAATTGTCGCGCTATCGTGTACCGTTTTAGCTGTAGTTCAGGAACAAACAAACAAACAAAATTAGCGTTTTAGTATATAAATATTAATTAAGATGGGGTTAAAATATAAAACACAGCAGAAAAGCCAATTACCACCTTTTTGGGCTGATTATCAATTAACGTGCAAATTTACTTTCACAAGTACTTCAGTATGGTTAGTCGAGTCGCATATATCAACTCTTTCTTCATAACTTAGTCATACATTTTATGACTATTGTTATTTTATTCAAAACCAAGAGAATTGGGATGTGTAAGGGAAAAGCAAAATAGAAAAAAACAAAACAAAACAATTTTTTCTTTGTGTTGCAATAAATATCTCAGTTCAATAACCTTTCTATAACCTTTCTATAAATAGCAGAATATACTCATGATAGGCCTGACATTGTACATGTAGTCCAAGAACTACAGACGGTTGGAAATGTTAGTCGTTTTCACACATGAATGTATCGCAACGCGAATGCGCATTTGGCGATCATACCTTTTTCTTGCTGAAAAGTTGCATTACGCGCCATATTATTTTGATGTAAAATTCTGAATTTTGGATATCAAAATTATGAATTTGTAAAATCCAATGTTGGGAGGTCTGTGTCTTACAGTTGGGAAATATCTGCAGCTCCTCATAATCTGAATATGCTGTCCCTTCTCAGAGTGACTATGCTCATGACTATCACTCTGGCAGAACCTAGAGTCTCTGTTAACAAACTTAACTGGACAACGGCCTCATGGCAAGGTTAAATTAGTCTCTTTTTTTGTTCATAAAATTTGGACCGTTATATGCATTATTTACTTTTTTAAAGCAAAATAAAGAGAAAAAGAGGGTTCAAGATAGACTTTGATGTAATGTTATTAAATTATAGGGAACTTCACATCATGAGGTATTACTGTCCTGCTTTTTGGGTGGATCAAAGAAAAACATTGTAAATGTTAGTCTTTGCCAAGGAGCAGGATTCTCAGGCCATCTGTGGTATTATGTCTCAACTGGGAGTTTAGTGCTATGGTTGGCGAAAAAGGAGAGGGAATGGCAGGGTTGTTGGCAGTGCGCAATTACAACAATGACTGTGTGGAAAATGGGCTGCACTTCTCTGCATCACGATTGCATAGTGTACTTCTTTTACTGCATATTCCACACAAAAAACTGAAAGTCAAGTAGACATAGCATTATGTCCAATCTGTCATGTTTACATTGTACAAAGTTTCTTGTGGATTTCCAGTGAGAAGATATCATAAAATGTTCAGTCTTTGACCTACATTCAAAGGGGGCATTTTGAAATCCTGTTGGATATTTATTAAACAACATCCAGTAAAAACACAGAGCTTCATCAATCAGAAGTTCTAAGCTTCAAATGTCAAGCTGCTCTGAGTTGGTTTTTGCACATACAACAACAGCTGTGGTGTTGGAGACATAAAAGACTGCAGATGCTGTAATCTGGACCAAAAGGCAAACTGCTAGAGAAACTCTAATGCTCCCTGACTCTCTAGGTTTCTCCAGTCTCAGGGCAAAGGAATGGACTATTGGTTCGGGTTTAAATTTTGAATCATTATCCTTTTGCTGCCCGATTTAAAAATGCACTATTGTGGTTTATGATACGTGTTGAAATTTGTGTACATATATTTGTATACATTTGCAAATTACACAAAAATTGGGTCAGAAAGCAAATTGCAACAAAAGTACAAACTATTTACAGGGAGGTAATGATAAGTTATGAAAATCAATAAAACTTGGAGATGCTAGAAATCTGACATATAAACAGAAAATGCTAATCCCACATTTTTATCAAGGACTAGGATCTGAAATGTAAAATCTGTTTCCCTTTCCTCACATTCAACCTGAACGGACTGTTTCCAGCATTTTCCGATTACATATTATTGATAGGTTGAATGGGGAAAAAAAATTGCAAAAGGGGTATAGCGTAAAGTTTATTTTGCAAGAAGAAAAAAGAACAATATTATTTAATAAGTGAAAAATGGCAGTATATAAGGATTTATGGGTGCTTCTAGAACACACATTTAACATGCAAGTGCAGCAGGTAATAAGATCAAGGAAAAATGGGCTATTATTTCAAACGGGTTGGAATATAGTATGAGGGATGTGTCACTACAACTTTGGAAGGCATTCAGTTTCTTGAGTAGTGTGAACAATTTTAATCCCCTCTATGTAAAGATATTGTTGGTTTGGATGTAAATCAGAGAAGATTCACAAAGATGTCTTGCATCTGAAGCTGTGAGGGGATGTTAAGCAAGTTGGGACTTGACTCATTGGTGTTCAGAAGATTGAAGGGCTAGCTTATTGAATCATGCAAAATTCTTCAGGGTTTGAACAGAATAAATACTGATTGGAGACACAGAAAACTGCAGATGCTGGATTACAACATAAAGCATGAGGTGTTGACATAACAGTGAGTCAGGCAACATCTCTGGGGGACGTGGATAGGTGACGTTTAGGATCGGGAGCCTAAACGGATGTTTCCTTATGGAAGAATTCAGGATCAGAAGGCATGCATTCAGTACAGAACCTTTTAAGAATGAGATTAAGCAGAATTTCTTCCATAAGAAGATTGCAAGTCTGGGAACTTCAAGTCATGAAAATCTGTAGGGGCAGAGTTCTAGGTATATTCAAGGCGGCGATAGATGTCTTATTGGAGGGGAATCAAAGGTTGTGGAGAAAATGGCAGGAAAGTGGACTTGAGGAATATGGGATCAGCCATCATGCTATTCAATGATCGAGCTGGCATCAGGAGCTAAATGGTCTATTCCTGGTCCCATGTTTAGTTTAGTTTAGAAATACAGCATGGAAACAGGTCCTTCGACCCACTCTATGCCAACCATTGATTATCCGTTCACATTAGTTCTATGTTATCTCACCTTTTGCATCTATTCCTAACACACTGGGGATTATTAACCTAGAATTAGTTCATTAATTTACAAATCCGCACGTCTTTAGGAGGAAACCGGAGCACCCGGAGAAAACCCATGCGGTCACAGGGCGAACGTGCAGACGTCAAATAGACCACACCCATGGTCAGGACTGAACCTAGGTCTCCGGTGATGTGAACTAGCAGCTTTACCAGCTGTTATGATGTGAACTATCCCACAGAGCTTTAATGTGAATGTTGCCCAGGCGAGAACATTTACATAAACCCAGATATCATGCTAATGTTTACAGAGTATTTTACAAGACATTGTTGGCGATAATTCTTCAATACATTGATGGATTACTATTGCTCAGCAGACCAGGAACTTGGTACTGGTTTTGAAGTCTTTGTCTTTGAACATCCCCTAGTTGGCAGAAGGTTGTGTTGATGAATTTGAGATGGTTATTCCAACTTCATTCTCATTACTGCTATTCCAGAGATGTGATTCATGGCCAATTCTAGTGAAATCTACAAGGAGAATGAACTTGTCCTTCCTTGGGAATATTGGTCAGAACTCAGATAAGATTTGAAGGGGAATTGATTCTTGCGATCCTGGTCAGCATCATTTATATTTCCTGAAGTCTAGGAATCTCACACTTTGATTGTTTTATTACTTGTTCTTTGATATGACAAATCTTCTCTGTCTCAAATTACACAGAGGAGTCTTGTCTCCTGAGACAGGGCATTGTCTGGCAGTAGCATATGTCAAGTACATTACAAAGAGAACTAATCTAGCTTCTTATTAATCTTAAATGTAGCCTGTGATATAAGGAGCATTTGAAATGTAGAGTTCTTTTCTAATATACATCTTTTGCAGAGGTGTTTGGATTGACTGTCTCGTATTTCCCAAAACAGCAGGAGGTTTCTATTATGCGTGTCTGATGTACTTATAGACGTTTTCCAGATGCTTCACGATAACTTGCAGCCATACTCCAGCACTAAATGTTTTATGTGATAAATGATCCCTATTTCCTACAGTAAATATTCTTAAGACAGTTCTGCACTTAATCACTAATTTATATTTACAAAATATATAAGCACAAGGCAACAGAACATTTCTGAAATATTAACGGTAAGGTTATTAAAATATTTTAAAGACAATCATCGACAGCGATCTTTGGCTCATTCTCCAGCTCATTCTCCAACTTTTCTGCCTCAGACCAAACCATTGAGGTTTTCTCACCCCCCCATTGGTGAAGTCCAGATTGTTCCACAAGCACCAGCCACACTCTGACCAATGTTTTTGAATTGACTGTGCTTCAACTGATTGCAGAGATGGCGAATATCATTGAACAATTTAATCTTATTAGCATGGCACCAAACCTGCCTTTACCTGATATCCATTTGGATACTCGTAAAAGGAATGTATCTTTGTGTAGTGAACATGCACAGAAACTTGGTGATTTTTCTTTTCTAAATCATAGAGTACTGAGACTGTATGTAAAATTCTGTTGCTACTTTGGATTAGATACGCTGGCAGAAGAAATAATATAAGGATTTTCTCAGGCCTCTTTGTAGAAGTAAAATTCCCCCACTAACTTGTGGAATCTCTGCATGATTGTTCAAAATGGAGAAAGAACATTCTGGATGGCACTGCTAACCTCAAGTCCCTTCATTGGGAGCATCCAGAAGTCCAATGTAAGTGGCAGAACGAGCACATCACCTTCCCTGTGCCAGCTCTGCCAAGTACCTCCTGTTCATCTGACAGCAGGTCCCATATTCGCCTCCGGCTACCTCAGAACTAGAGTGGAAGCAAGTTACTTTCGACCACGAGAGTCTGCTTAAGAAGAAAGAGGATGAGATTAACTGAAATCAGGGATGAAAGTAGCTAACTGTCGTTAATATAAGGGTTGCTTCTTGCTTAAACAGAAGATTATCTATCCCTTACTAAATAACAGCAGTAAACGCTCTATCCAGAAGCAGCAAGAGAGGGAGGTGGTTGAAGGGGTGGGTCAGGGAATCTCTGGCCGAACAATTTAGAAGAAATGTTGAGGACTGTATACCTACCATCCACCTTGCTAAAAATACAACCAAGAGACATCGCTAAAGATTCCATTTCAATCAATTGGGAGAAAATGTAAGTTTAAAAAGTATTTAAGCAGTATTTAAATGAGGGCTAGTTTCTGTCTCATAATTGTTGTCCAGAATACATCGGCCTTGTTATTATTATTTGAGTCTTGTTGAACATTAACAAAATTCAGAAGATAGATAGGAATAGGTGACGTTTTTGGTCAAGTCTGAAGAAGAGTCTCGACCCGAAACTATTCCTTTTCCCCAAAAATGCTGCCTGCCCAATGAGTTACTCCAGCATTTTGTGTTCATCTTTGGTGTAAACCAGCATCTGCAATTCATTCCTACGTATTAACAAAATCCCCTGCAAACCCTCCCACCCCCACCATCCCCACACATACACACGCAATCCCTGGACTTTGAGGGTGAGCTAGAGATTCCATTCCTTCCAGGGTTTTCACTCAGCTTTAGGACTATGCCAATTAACAGTTCAGTTGTACGAGAACGTCTCGGAAGAGCTGCATTGCGGTATAGCAGTGGATAACCAACTATGCAGAAGTTGTGAGATTATATCTCCCAGTGACAAGGTGAGGGTCCGCTTCACCAGCAGACATTTGGATGTTGTCTAGTTTAGCGATTAGCACGCCACTCTATCTATCAATACACCACCTGACTGGAAACAAGCGTAAGTACCGGCAATCATCCTTATGACTCCACGTCAGCAGATTGGATAATTCAAACCATTATCTTTATATTGTACAATTAGAAAGTGCAGGTGAAATATTTAAAATGATAACATGCATGAAGTGACAACAAATGTTTTTACCATTGCATGATTGCCCATTGAAAATGGTGTGAAAATGTTCAGTATAAACTCGGTAGGATGAAGAGCCGGTTTCTGTGCTCTATCTCTCAATGAATTTATCACTATGACAGTGAAGGCAACCTGAATCAGTAGCTATTGAGCAAGTTGAATAGAAATGGTATATTTTATCACTCAACAGTGCAGAAGGGTGTCATCTTCCTGCAGTTTAATGCCACATCTTAGTCATGTAGCACGGAATCAGGCTCCTCGGAGCAACTCTTCCTTGCTGGCCATGATGCCCCATCTAAGCTAGTCTGTTTAATTACTCTGAACTAGTCTCTGAAATACTGTTATTTATAACATTTTAAAAAATTGTCTTCACGTTTGGAGGAACAGGGGGAGAAAAGCAGCATTTGTAATACAATGCCATTTTGATGCACATCACTTCAATATGTCAAAACATTGGCAAAAATATTAACAGCATAGATCATTTATTACATGGAAATGATATGTATTCAAGTCGTTCTAGGTATAATATCGAAATAATAAAAGTTGCAAAAGAGAGAAAGTCAGCCATTTCCTGTTGGGTTTGTATAACCTGAAGCTAGAAACTTCAGATAGTTAAAAATGCTTTCTAATTAACCTCAGGTTTTACCACTGGCCTAATTTGCCCAGATTTGCCAATTTAAGATCCATCAAGACATGAGTATGCGTTAAAGTGTCAAATATGATTAAAAATACTCCCTTTAACATGTAGATGATTCCTGCTATACTTTAGACTACTCATGGGTAATGTTACAACAGATCTCCTGTTTCTCAATTAAGACCATGCTGCTTTAAAAGTCTGACATTTTGTGCAGCAGTTTGAACTTTACTTTCACTTCATCTTGTTTTATGTAGCTTTATTGAAGTTCTATGATGGAAGGAACTCCGATTCTTCACTATGTTGCTCATTAAATTTAGATACATTAGAACTCTCATTCCATGTGTTCTGCAATGAATAGATCATTTAAAACTAGTTGTTTATTTATAGAAAGTTAGAACATAGAACAGTACAGGATACGAACCTTGCCCTTCTCACCTTAAAGTTTTACCCTGCAGTATTTGATATTCCCATCTTGGGGAAAAAGGTCATGACTGTCTACCTTAGCTATGTATTTCATAATTTTATATACTTCTTTCGGGCTAACCTCAATTTCTGTCATTCCAGAGAAAACAATCCAAGTCTGTCCAACATCTTCCTGCACCTAATATTCCCTAATCCAGGCATCATTCTGGTAAACCTCTTCTGCACTCTCTCCAAAACTTCCACTTCCTTCCTGTAATTGGATGGCCAGAACTGCACGTAATACTCGGTGCAGCCTAACCAAAGTCCTATAAAGTTAACTTCCTGGTCATGATGCTCAATACCCCAACCAATGGGGCACCCCGTACCATATGCTTTCTTCACTACTATCTACTGCATTGCCACTTTCAGGGAGTTATGGACTTCAACCCCAAGATCCCTCCGTATGTTAATGCTGCTCAGGGTTTTGCCATTAATTGTATATTTTCCCCTAACATTCAAACTCCCAAAGTGCAAAACCTCACACTTGCTTGCTTTAAGCACCATCTGCCATTTCTGATTGACATTTAACGCAGAATTCAGATGTTAATCATCTTTTTAGTAAATCTATCATTTATGGCTGAAGGAGGCTCCTGACCCGAAACGTCGCCTATCTATGACCTCCTGCAATACTACCTGACCTGCTGAGTTACTCCAGCACTGTACTGAAAATATAGCAGTGTGTTTGTGTAATGTACCATGGCTGAACAGTAGCTGAAAGAGAATGTTGGAGTAGTGGTGGTGTGTAAGTGTTGCTGGTAGGGAGCGAGTTCCAGCAGTTTGAGCCAATGATGGTGAAGGAATGGCAAATTTATTTCCGAATCAGGATGTTATGTGGCATGGAGGGCAACTTCCAGGTAGTATTGTTCCCATGCTTTTCTGCACTTGCCCTTCTAACTGGTGGACTTCTTGCTCTAAACATTACTCCCTTTATCCTGTATCTGTACACTGTGGGCGGCTTGATTGGAATCATGTATAGTCTTTCTGCTAACTGGATAGCACGCAACAAAAACAGCTTGTCACTGTACCTCGGAAAACGTGACAATAAACTAAGCTAAACTATATTCTTCGTACATTGCGTGCAAAGAAGCACAGTTTAAGAATAAGGAGTAGGCCATTTAGAACGGAGATGAGGAAAACCGTTTTCAGTCAGAGTTGTGAATCTGTGGAATTCTCTGCCTCAGAAGGCAGTGGAGGCCAATTATTATTATTATAATAATAATAATAATAATAATAATAATAATAATAATAATATTCATTTATTGTCATTGCAACGAGTACAACGAAATTAAAAAATAGCCAATCCTGACGGTGCGTAAAAACATATATGCAATAAATGCAAAAACAAATAAATACAATTATATTAAGTACAAAAGATTTTTTAACAGTGTTGCCTAGTGCAGAAGGTAGTGTTCAGTTCTCGTATGGCCCTGGGGTAAAAACTGTTCTTAAGTCTGTTTGTTCGGGATTTGATCGACCTGAAACGTCGACCAGAGGGCAGATGAACAAACAGACGGTGGCCGGGGTGGGATGGATCTTTTATTATTTTGCCTGCTCTACTGAATGCATTCAATTCTCTGAATGCATTCAAGAGAGAGCTTGATAGAGCTCTTAAGGATAGCGGAGTCAGGGGGTATGGGGAGAAGGCAGGAACGGGGTACTGATTGAGAATGATCATCCATGATCACATTGAATGGCGGTGCTGGCTCGAAGGGCCGAATGGCCTACTCCTGCACCTATTGTCTATTGTCTATTGGATGCAAATTAGAAAAGCAATGTTAGTGGTGGGTATATTCCAAAAGATGGAAAACATTATGAATGGTGTAGTATTTCCACAAAAGAGTGTACTTTCTCCTAAAATGGAAGCAAAGTACACTTTACATAAATCATTTTGTACATTAATTGAAAAGCTCTATTAATGTTATACTTGAATCAGATCCAAAAGCTGTCTAGCCAAAATCCTAGAGAAGTCCTGCAGTTTGACTCAACAAGTTTGATAATCTCACATAAGACACTTTACACTTGACTGGGCAGCTGCTGTGCTTGCTAGCAATGTTTACTGAAGACAGATGCGGCTAGTATTTGGAGTTTGACTTATTTTCAGTTTACTTAACAGAGGTGTTGCTTTCTTCTAGATGTTGATGAATGTCAGGCCATCCCAGGCATGTGCCAAGGTGGAAACTGTATCAACACTGTTGGATCCTATGAGTGCAAATGTCCTACTGGTCACAAACAGAGTGAAGTATCGCAGAAATGTGAAGGTAAGAAGCTTACATCATGTGTCTTATTTGGTGTGTTTATTACTGCAGTTCAGCAGGTGGCATGAATTTAATGTAGTCTACATGTGACTGATTGCAGAGCTTTTTTGCAATGATTAATTACCAGTTATATAACTGGTAAAAAGAATTAACATTCTTTTCCAATTGTGCTAGACTTCATTTTAATAATATGGAACAATAATAATAATAATAATAATAATAATAAGCATTTATTTTATATAGCGCCTTATCGGGAGCTCAAAGCGCTTTACAAGAACAATCATAACATAAAAACAAACAGACAAACTATCCTAACGGAGAAGCGGCGAATAAACAGCGCCAGCGTCCTCTCACGTCAGGGTCCGGCAGTAGACAACAAAAAGCACAGGACACACAGATACAATTTTTACACAAACAGCCATCACAGTGATTGCTCTAGGCACACCCTCACTGTGATGGAAGGCAAAGAAAAGTCTTATCTCCTCCTCATTCTTCTCCCGTGGTGCCACGAGGTGATCGAGTCTCCCAACTTTTTGAAGCCCCCACCGGGCGATGGAAAGTCCCAGGGCCGAGCCGAGCAGGCCGATGAAAGTCCTGAGCCCCCACCGGGCGATGGAAAGTCCCAGGGCCGAGCCGAGCCGAGCAGGCCGATGAAAGTCCTGAGCCCCCACCGGGCGATGGAAAGTGCCGCGGCCAGGCCACGCAGGACGATGAGGGGCCTGCGAGCGGGTCGATCGTACCTCGCGCTTCGGGGCGGTCGAAGTTGCTACGGCTGGAGCTCCCAAAAACCGGTCGCCAGCCAGGGACCTGCGAGCTCCCGATGGTGCGGTCTGCAGGGCCCACGGCCGAAGCCTCCGAGATGGTAAGTCCAGGCCCTGCGACCGGAGTCTTCAAGGTCGATCCCAGCTGGAGGCCGCCGACTCCACGATGTTAGGCCGTAGCGCGAACGGAGATACGACACGGTAAAGGTCGCATCTCCGTTGAGGAGGAGATTAGAAAAAAGGTTTCCCCCACCCCCCCACATACACAGAGTTAAAAATAGAACAAAACGTACATTAAACGATGACAATAGACAAAAAAACAAAAAAAAGACAGAGAGACTCCTGGTGAGCCGCAGCTGCAGATATGAATTACAGATATGTATATTCAAGTCTGAGCTGGTTCTGGTCCAGTACAATTGGCACAATCAACTGTGTTCATGCAATGCCAAAAGTAATGAGAGACCTCATATATGCATCTGTAGTATATCTTTGTTCTATTTTCTCATATCATCCTTGGAATTTGCATTGCTCCATTGTTGATTTCAATCAATTGGCTGCATATTTGAGGATGTCATTTCTCATGAAAGAAATATGGTTCTATCGTCTCAGAAATGCAATGTAATTGAAGGAGAATAACTGGCAAAAACTGATGAGAAAATATCCAGATTCATATAATCATCTGATCTAGAAAATAAACATGGGTTAGAGGAACCCACGCACTGAAAGATAGCAAATATGGATGGCTGATCGAATTGTTTGGTAATTGAATTCTGCTCATAATCCAATAGAGATTTATTTCATAACTTTACTTAAGTTTATGAGGGCATCAAAATGACATAATTAAAGAAGCTTCTCAAATTCTTGTGCATACCATAAATACTAAGGCATCCACTAGCCTTAAATATCAACTAGCCACAGATATGAAATATCAACTAGCAATAAGGCAATGAACCCTAATGTGGTTAACTATTTTGAAGCTGGAGAATTCACAAAAGAAAGAATTCTCAAAAGGAAGAAAATAAACCAACTTATTCTAAACGAGTAAAATAAACCAACTTCCCCTAAATAAAATGGTGGAATGTAACCTGGAGCACTGGAGCCATCTGTACCCAGTGGTCTTCCTTCCACCCACTATGTTTGCTTTTACCTGGAAGTATATTTGAGCAGCATCTTTGTTATCGAAACTTGTAGACAAGTGGTTGAGCAGTGCAAGCCTTCCCATGAATGCTTTGACAGTTGATGAAGCCAGGCCCTCATGTCATGTAGCAGTCAAAATTGTCAAGATTCTGAACATTTACAAACGTTCAAATTAGACCACGATGAAGGTCAGAGTGGTAATGCAGATAAAGACAACTGTAAAGAAATTATTTATAATTTCCATGTTTTCATTTTGTACGTGGATTACTGCATGATATTTTATTTTGGCTGACTTTTGCTAAGGTGGCATAGTGGCGGAGCAGGATGGCACAGGATGGTAGAGCTGACTCCTCACAGCTCCAGTGAACCAGGATTGATCCTGACCTTGGGGACTGCTTGTGCAGAGTTTATATGTTTTTTCCTTGACTGCATAAGTTTCCAGTGGGTGCTCTTGTTTCCTTCCACTTGCCAAAAACATGCTGGTTAGTTGGATAAATGGTTGCTGTAAATGACTCCACAGTGAAGATCTGTAGCAGGAGAATTGGAGGGGCAAGATGGGAATTAAGAGAGAAGAGGTTACCAGGAAATAAGTTGGTTTAAGAGAAAGTTGAGATTGCTCCGAGAGCCAGCATAGATTTAAAAAGCTGAATGGCCTTCTATGGTGGTGTATGAAACATGAAAATGTAATTTGTTTTTATTAATTAAAATATTTTTTCAAGTTTTATCAGCAGCTTTAGCATTATTAGATATCCAGCACGAGACACCATTAAATGGTACTGATGCTGGGAGAAGATCAAGATCAGAATGTTTGAAACAGCTCATCACTCTATTATGTTTCCCAAAATACTATAAGATCGCACAAGCCTTTAATCATATTTCCAGATAGTGTAAGAAACCTTTTTGGATTCAAAGTATCCTCATTTTTTTCTTTGTTTGTTTCTCATTAGATAAATTTGAAATTGAATAGTTTGCTAAGTAAACAGATCCCGGATTAGATTTCCTCTCTCTCACAGCTGAGGCGTCAAACCTTGTTTAACTCTTAGCTAAAACAAACATGTATTTCTCCAGTATCAGTGACAAATGAGGTTTTTTTTTATGAGGGAGTCTGAAGAAACTACCCTGCTGACAGGAAAATAAAATGTCTTTGCAGGGCAAATAGCAATTGGAACAGAGTTCCAATGAGCACTTTTAGTACAATGTTACACACTTAATTTCCATTCCCATATGAGTTGAAGTGAGAACCAGAACTCTCCAAACAGGGGTAATTTACAGAATAAACACGTTCTATTGTCAAAGGCCGTGTAGTATTTATTGACCACGTTAATCATCTAAATCCTTTGCCTCAGTGGTGAATTAGATTATTCTTTCTCACAGTTATTATGATCTACATAGAGATCAGAAATTGAAATTAGTGGAAAAATGATCACTGACAGCATATCACATCAGAAAACTAGTTCCTGGTACGTGAATGTTATATGGATAGCATAATGCACAGTGGTAGAGTTGCTGCCTTATAGTGTGAGAGACCCAGGTTTGTTGCTGACTACGGGTGCGGTTTGTATGGAGTATGACCGTGTGAGTTTTCTCCGGTTGCTCTAGTTTCTTCTCGTGTTCCAATGATGTGCGGGTTTGTAGGTTAATTGGCAGCTGTAAATTGTGTCGGATAGAACTAACAACGTATGGGTGATCGTTGGTGGGCCGAAGGACCCATTTCCACACTGTATCTCTAAAGCAAAAACTGAAAATTCAGACTGTAGGCAAACTAATTATTAACATTCTTTACCTGTTTACACTTTTTTAGGCAAAAATATTATGAATTGGTATTGCACAGCACCCCTACTTGTATTTTGCTTAGCATTTACTATTAGAACCCAGCATTCTTCCATGTTATTCCAATCTTGAGATACTTGCCCACCGAGAATCCTTGGCACAAACAAAAGTGCTGAATGACTGGCAGAATGCCCAATGGCTATTTAGAGCTATCAAATGTCAACAGCTTGTGCATGCTGAGATTTCTTGTGGAGGTGATCAGTGGTATGAATGTTATTTGCTATTTAAGAGCCTACGCCTTAATGTTGTCTCGATGTTTAGGTGTAGCTGCAATCAGGCATAGACAGCTTGGTAGACCCAAAATGCTGGAGTAACTCAGCAGGACAGGCAGCATCTCTGGAGAGAAGGAATGGGTGAAGTTTCGGGACGAGACCCTTCTTCAGACTGATGTCAGGGGAGTGTGTGGGACAGAGATAGAATGCAGTCAGAGACAGTAAGACTGGTGGGAGAACTGGGAAGGGGGAGGGGATGAAGAGGGAGGGAAAGCAAGGGCAAGTGAAATATGAGGTGCTGTTCCTCCAATTTGCGCTGGGCCTCACTCTGACAATGGAGGAGGCCCAGGACAGAAAGGTCAGATTGGGAATGGGAGGGTGAGTTAAAGTGTTAAGCAACCAGGAGATCAGGTAGGTTAAGGCGGACTGAGCAGAGGTGTTCAGCGAAACGATCACCGAACCTGCGCATGGTAACGCCGATGTACAGGAGTTGACACCTGGAACAGCGGATACAGTGGATGTGGTTGGAGGAGGTGCAAATGAAACTCTGCCTCACCTGGAAAGACTGTTGAGATCCTTGGATGGAGTCGTGGGGGGAGGTAAAGAAACAGGTGTTGCATCGCCTGCGGTTGCAGGGGAATGTACCTGGGCAGGGAGTGGTTTGGGTGGGAAGGGATAGGTTGACCAGGGAGTTGCGGAGGGAACGTCTGTGGAAAGCAGAAAGGGGTGGAGATGGGAAGATGTGGCCAGTAGTGGGATCCCATTGGAGGTGGCAAAAATGTTGTAGGATTATATGCTGTATGTGACGGCTGATGGGGTGGAAAGTGAGGACAAGGGGGACTCTGTCATTACGAATGGGGGGAGGGGGAGCAAGAGCGGAGCTACGAGATATCAAGGAGACCCTAGTGAGAGCCTCATCTATAATAGAAGAGGGGAACCCCCGTTTCCTAAAGAATGAGGACATCTCCATTTCCTGGTATGGAAAACCTCATCCTGGGTGCAGATGCGGCGTAGACGGAGGAATTGGGAAGAGGAGCTAGAGTTTTTACACTGAAGCAGGGTGGGAAGAAGTATGGTCTTGATAGCTATGGAGTCAGTGGGTTTGTAATAGATGTCGGTCACTAGTCTGTTTCCTGTGATGGAGATGCGATCTAGAAAAGGTCGGGAGATGGTTCAAGTGAATTTGAGTGTAGAGTGGAAGTTAGTCGTGGACACGAAGCATAGACAGCTTGTTTGGTGTGGAATTGCAAATGGAATTAAACATTCTGCTCCTTTGTTAGCTATAGTGATACAATGGAATAGCTTGCTAGACCATTTCAGAGGGCATTTAAGAGTTACCCATATAGGGTGAGTCTAGACATAAACCAGACCAGATAAGGATGCTACTTTGCTCTCCAAAAATACATTGGCGAACCAGATGGGTTTTCATGACAATCTGATTGTTTTTGCCTTTATCATTACGGAGACGAGTTTGGGAGGTTTTTTCTCTCCCCAAATTCCAGAATATTAACTAAATTTCTATTCCACATCTGCCACAATAGGGATTGAACTTGGGTTTGTTAGTGCAACCCTCTGGTATATAGTGCAACCCTCTGGTATAAAGCCGTGGAACAAAGTCCATGGCTTTTGAGCAGTTACAGTTCTGCACAAATTGTTTAAGCTGATTATTTTATACAGTCTGGAATATTCAGTGGATTTATTGACATCTGGAATTAAATCAGTTTAAATTTTGCTCCTGGGCCCTTATTATGAGGTTGATAGTTAGCAGGTGAAAAGAGGAATGACTGAATGTTCTCGGTCCAAACACCATCCTGTCAAAATGTTTATTTAGGCTGTCGCCTGGACTCCCTCAGATGCTCAGCTCTCTGAGGATCCAAGCTGCAAGGTCCATCATAAAGCTGTTGAAGCCAACTTACCATTTAGTGTTTCTTAAACAGAGAAAATGAGTACACTCCCCACTACAGTTTTGTTCCAAGGAGACAGACCTAATTGTATTATTTTAAAGGAAAGTCTCAGAACTGAAGTGGCTTTGGGAGGGTGAATGTGTGTGACACAAAACAGAAGACAGGGTGTGATGATTTATGACGGACTGCTTTCATTACAACATTGCCCCCTTTTATATTTTTCTTCTCTTGGCAAATGAATATTCATCATGTTTTATATTTAGAACAATATTGAAGGTGGCCATTTAGTCCATTGTGCCCATGCCTTCTCCCAGGGAAACAGTCCCATTCATTCCATTCCCCCTCTCCCTATTTCCCTGTACACTTGCAAACTTATTTTCTCTCATGTATCTTTTGATTCAATTATGGTTCCATAAATCCACAGTGAACCGTCATCTACATTAGCCAATCAACCTACCAGTTAGTCTTTGGGATGTGGGAGAAAACGGGACCACCCGTAGAAATCAACAAGGTTACGCGGAGCATGTCAGGATTGAACCCAGATCTTTGGAGGTCATAGAGTCATACAGCATTGAAAAATACCTTTTACCCCAGCTTGCCCATGCCGACCAAGGTGCTCCATGTACACTAGTTTCACATGCCCCTGTTGGGCGCATCTCCCTCTAAACCATTCCTATCTATGTGCCTGTCCAAATGCCTTTAAAATATTGTTATAAAGGTGTGAGTAACATGAATGCTGCAATACTTAACTTGCAATGAATAAGGAAGTCTGCTATAAGTTGCCAATCGAGGAAGGCTTGCACCCGTGTTTGCCCGCCTTTGCAAGCCAAACTACCTGGTAATTTAATGCACGTCAAATGTAATAAGTTGGAAGATCACAAGCTGGGGAACAGTAACGAGAACACCATTAGTCCATGAATACATAGATATTTTTACCTTCACAGATCAAAAGAAACCTTGCTCATTTTATTAAAGGTTAGAAATATATTTGCTAAAGTAAAAGTGAAAATAATATATTTTGCATGATTCGATAAATTGCGTGTATGATCGACTTTTAAAAGGCAAAATTATTGGTTTAAAAAAAATAGCATTATCAGAAACTAGGCAGGGCAGTCATTTAATTACTTTTTTTAATTAATTAACGGGGTGAAATCCAACTATGACAGTAGAATAAACATTTCCTCCTTCTGATTGAAGGCTCCAACAGTAGTGGCATAAGGCAGGTTTAATACTGTTCTGAGGAGATGGAGATCCTATGTCCAATTATCAACAATTTGGCCCACTTGGCAATCTTACTCAGAATGGCCAAAATAGTCATTGGTATGTAAAATTAAACAATTTATGTTAGCATGGTGCATGCTGAGATTAGTTCAACCCTATCATTGAACTGGTGCTGAGAGAGCTACGTTAAGCTATTTCTAAACTTTGAGTGCCAAAACTCCAGCCAAACTTCATCACCACCAGAAGATCTGAACCTAATTTTAAAATAATCTTATACGCCTGTGAAAAGTAATCATTACTATTAAGCTTGGTAGTAGGACAGAATTGGTGCCCATTTTACTAGTCTGGGAGGGAGAATTTTGTAATTGAGACATGGAAAGGAATTAGATATAGGCCATTCTGTGCCTCCACTGCTGTTCGGAAAGATCATGGTTAATCTTTCACTTTGTTACCATTTTCTTGTACAAACCCCAGAACCCTTGATTCACTTATCCAAAATCATTGTACAGTTTTCGATGTGAGAAGGGAGCAGCAGGATTGGGAGCTGTTTACATTCAGCGATTCCCTTCAGGGGTGCTCTGGGCATGGAAAGCACTCTTTTTCTACAGTCAGCACAAATCTTACCTTTACAACGACATATAGTTCTTGGAATATTTTGCCTGGGGTAGCTACATAAGCCTAACCTATGCACACTAAATCGTAAAATGCACCTTTGTTTCCCTCAAGGACTATAATCTTTCATGTGTGAGACTGTACAAAGAGTATTGGCAAACAATCAAAAATAGTAGATGTGGCAACTAACGCCAATCTTGTTGTAAACCAACCCATGTTCTTCCAAAAAGGGCTGTTGTTCAGAATGGAAAATCTTCCAAATTTGTCCCACCAACCAAAATCCAATTCCGAATGAGATCATCTAATTCACCCCTGGCCGTAAATTGAATTTATGTTCTCCTTGTTCTATATAGCAGAGAAGTTGGTGAGCTAGAAGGAAAATTTGAGACTAGATTTAAGCTAAAATGGCAATATTGTTTTAAATTGAAAATTCCAGTTCTTTCCTTGACATAATCTGAACAAAATGTGTTTTTACTTTTCAATTTATTTGCGAGGAATAGTGAATAGGTGTTTAAAAGTAAGGCTTAGAAGCCAAAATTCATAACTGCTCGTGGCTGGAAGGAAAATTAAATTGTTGATAGAATCTTTGGCATTTATAATTAAATGCAACAATGTGATAACAAGGAACTTTTGATTTTATTGAGAATTTGCCTGTCATGTTTCCAAGACAATGACTGAAAAATATATGGTATTATGTAGATTTAAATATATATCTGCTCACAATTAATCATTCAAATTCTGAACCCACAATTAAATATTGTATAACAGTTTAAATTATGCTTTTATGCAAACAATTAACTGAAGAACTTAAGATGAACTTTTCACATTGCATCGTAACTTTCAAATTTTTAATCTTCGCCATGAGCAATTACCTGAGGAATGAAAGACTCATTGTTCTTAGCGGTGGAGTATATAATGCCCATGATAATCATATTTCATGCTTCGAAATATTACAGAATACAACTTGCATTTAAACTTTAACTGACTGGAAATGCTGCATGGTGCTTTAGGGGTAGAGGAAAGAAAAATCAGTGAACCCAGAGCAAGCGTTAGGAGAAATGACTGCTGGCATATTTCAAAATGTCAATTTGAAAGTGCTGCAGAATGAAGTAAGACGGAGAGGTTTAAGATGTGGTTTAAGAAAGTGTTTGTGGCGGTGTGATCTTACAGTGAATTTGTACATAGCCTCCCTGCTTGAGGAAGTTTGATGCAGTACAGTGCAATATCATTGTGACTATGCAGAAGCATTAGTCATTAATTTTTATTTGAATAATTAAATCAGAACATTAGATTATTTGTGGCTATTGTTTTCCATCAGTCAGAACCTGTATCCTAGGTAAATGTCAAATACTTGAAGACATTGCTATAAGGTTAGAGGGAGAAAGTTTGAAGGAGATGTGTATGGAAAGTTTTTTTACAAATAGTGGTAGAAGCAGATGTGATAATGGTGTTTCAAAGGCTTTTAGATATACGCATGAAATGTAGGGAATGGAGAGATATGGAGCATTAGGGCAGCACGGTGGCGCAGCAGTAGTGTTGCTGCCTTACAGCACTTACAGTGCCAGAGATCCAGTTTTGATCCGGACTATGGGTGCTGTCTGTATGGAGTTTGTACGTTTGTTCTCCCCGTGTTCACGTGGGTTTTCACCGAGATCTTCGGTTTCCTCCCACACTCCAAAGACGTACACGTTTGTAAGTTAATTGGCTTGGTATATGTGTCCCTGGTGTGTGTAGGATAGTGTGCGGGGATCGCTGGTCGGAGCGGACTCGATGGGCTGAAGGGCATGTTTCCGCACTGTATCTTTAAAAAAACAAACAAAATTTGCAGGCAGATGGTTAGTTTAAGTAGGTATAATGTTTGGCACAGACGTTGTGGGTCGAAGGGACTTTTCCTGTGTTGTACTTTTCTAAGTTGTATGTTTGGCTGATTCAAGTCTGCAAAGCACATTTTTGTGCAACCTTTGCTCACACTAGGGTTGGCTGCAGTTCAGCTTGCTACCAAGATGCAATTTGACTCCATCCAATTTGCCACTGCTGGGATATTTCATTTACTCATATTTCATTATGACATAGAAATAACTATTCAGCCCAACAAGTGCAAGTTCTCTAGTCTGCAA
This sequence comes from Rhinoraja longicauda, assembly GCF_053455715.1. NCBI lineage: Eukaryota > Metazoa > Chordata > Chondrichthyes > Rajiformes > Arhynchobatidae > Rhinoraja > Rhinoraja longicauda. The sequence continues at coordinate 48,718,761 of NC_135955.1, read as the reverse complement.
TTTTGTGTATTAGTTGTAAATGGCTGTGATCCGTCTTGGCACCTCCTGTAATCTTGGGCCTGAAGTCAATAAAAAAAATTAAATGACATAGCATGCAAAATTGATCACCTGCGATTAATTATAGAACTTGTCTGGAATGCTAGTTTTTAATTCTTTCCATTTGCTGATATAAGTTCTGAAGCCATTCATGCTTAATTCTAAATATGTCCTATGGCAATTATATGTATGTTACATTATTATATGCCTGTGTTATTTCTAATGGTACTGAGGTCAGTTACATCATCTTCACTCTTGTCAGGCGAGAACTCACTTAGACAATAGACAATAGACAATAGGTGCAGGAGTAGGCCATTCAGCCCTTCGAGCCAGCACCGCCATTCAATGCGATCATGGCTGATCACTATCAATCAGTACCCCGTTCCTGCCTTCTCCCCATACCCCCTCACTCCGCTATCCTTAAGAGCTCTATCCAGCTCTCTCTTGAAAGCATCCAACGAACTGGCCTCCACTGCCTTCTGAGGCAGAGAATTCCACACCTTCACCACCCTCTGACTGAAAAAGTTCTTCCTCATCTCCGTTCTAAATGGCCTACCCCTTATTCTCAAACTGTGGCCCCTTGTTCTGGACTCCCCCAACATTGGGAACATGTTATCTGCCTCTAATGTGTCCAATCCCCTAATTATCTTATATGTTTCAATAAGATCCCCCCTCATCCTTCTAAATTCCAGTGTATACAAGCCCAATCGCTCCAGCCTTTCAACATACGACAGTCCCGCCATTCCGGGAATTAATCTAGTGAACCTACGCTGCACGCCCTCCATAGCAAGAATATCCTTCCTCAAATTTGGAGACCAAAACTGCACACAATATTCATTCACAATATTAGAATAAAAGCTATATTTCTCTCAACCCTAACTTTAAATGTCGTTTTTAAATGTAGTTTTCCCTGACCTATGAGGAGGGTCCTTTTTTGGAACATTCAGGTGAATTTCAAGTGGTGTTGTCTGACAATGGAGGAGGCCCAGGACAGAAAGGTCAGAATGGGAAGGGGAGTTAAACTGTTTAGCAACCAGAAGATCACAAAGGCCGAGGCGCACTGAGCGGAGTGGTTCAGTGAAAAGATTGCCGAGCCTTAACCAAATATTGGTCTTGCCGATATATATGAGTCTACACCTGGAATAGCGGATACAGTTGATGAGTTGGAGGAAGTGCAATTGAAACTCTGCCTCATCTGAAAGGACAGTCGGGGTCCATGGATGGAGTCGAGGGGGGAGGAATAGCAACAGGTGTTGCATCTCCTACGGTTGCAGGGGAAAGTACCTGGGGAGGGGGTGGTTTGGGTGGGAAGGGGTGAGTTAACCAGGGATTTGTGAAGGGAGCGGTCTCTGGGGAAAGCAGAAAGTGGTGAAGATGTGGCTTGTGGTGTGATCCTGTTGGAGGTGGTAAAAATGATGGAGGATTATGTGTTGTATGCTATGGCTGATGGGGTGAAAGGTGAGGACTAGGGGGACTGTGTTCCTATTGCGACTAGGGGGAGGGGGAGCATGGGCGGAGCTGTGGGGTACCAGGTGAGGGCCTCATCTATGATGGAAGAGGGGAATCTCCGTTCCCTAAAAAATGAGGACACCTCTTCTTGGGTGCAGATGCAGCATAGACGGAGGAATTGGGAGTAGGGGATAGGGTCTTTACAGGAGACAGGATGGGAAGAAGTGAGTCTAGATAGCTGTGAGAGTCATTTGGTTTATAATAGGTGCAGATATAATTGAAATATAATAGGGCAGTGTCTGCTTTGATCTGTCATTTTTACACCTTACCCTACCATATCTCATCTCCCCCTCCCCTGACTCTGTCTGAAGAAGAGTCTCGACCTGAAATGTCACCCATTCCTTCTCTCCAGAGATGCTGCCTTTCCCGCTGAGTTACTCCTGCACTTTGTGCCTAACTTTTAGTCCTAATCTTACTTGGGCCAATATCTATTGGATCTCCTTGCAACAACAATGTTAAACTTATAATGATAAAGCATTCCAAATTACTTCAAGCATATATCAGACAAAAATGACCTTGAACTACTCAAGGGAATAATAGTACATGTAACTAAATGGATGTTCAATGAGAAAGGTGTAAGGAAAGTTTCGAGGAAGAGACAAGGATATCCCAGAGATTAGAGCATTGATTGCCAAAGGCACAGCCACCATTAATAGAAAACAGGAGTGCGTAAGGTACCAAATTCAGAAGTGAGTGAAATTCAGGAAGGTTTGTAGGACTGGAAGAGGATACAAAGATTGGGAAGGGAAACATAAGAATGAGCACAGAACTGAAAAGTTCAAATTTGTCTCTCCAGATGCTAAACTTCTGTAAATCTCATTTAGCTTTCCTCTTCCTAAAAAAATATTGTGTATGAATTTGATCATGCGTGGGATCATAAAATGTATGGTGTTAAATCAATCACCCTCTTACCACAATTTTCTTCTTTTCTATTAAGTGCAGAGCATAAAATGGGCTGTGAATTCCATCCCTTTTGCATTTGCCTGTACATTCAGATGTCTGCTGTAAAGACTACATTGTCTAAGATAATTTTAAATGACTTTTCACCAAAAGAGTAGGAATTGGTCCAAGGTGAACTGTAATTAGAGTTACCATACTTCATCTTGGTCTCCTATTGTCAGAGTAAGATCCCTCATTTTAGTTACAGGTCACAAAAAATATATTGGAAAAATCAAGACTACTTTCAACAGTCAACTCTGTCACACCTTCAAAGAACTTAAAAAATCTTATTTGACCTGTTTTTCATGGACATTGAATTACAGCCATTCTTTTTAACTAAGATTGAATTTGTTATTTGTTTTATTTGGAAATAAAGAAAAGGAAACTATTTTAGTCGTGCAGTACTTAATGTTATGGCAGTTTCTGTGAAGTGTTTCTTTGATATTGGTATATGGATATGGTATGAAAAGTGAGGGTATACACAAAATGCTGGAGTAACTCAGCGGGTCAGGCAGCATCTCTGGAGAGAAGGAATAGGTGACATTTCGGTTCGAGACCCTTCTTCAGACTGATGTCTGAAAAGCGATATGAAAAGTGAGCATAGGTTGTAACCAATTATTTCCAGCTAAAATTAATCTGTCCTGTGACGGCATTCTGAAGTGTTCTAAATGGCAAATTAAACCAATATAAAAGAAAAGCAGCACCTCAATTCTGCATCACCAAAATATTTTCAGTTACAAAAATCATCATATCTTCAGCATAAAAAGCAACAAAGTAAAATGAGTGGAGAAAGGACATTTCTGCATTATGTTGTAGATTGATTCTGCAATTTCAATACATCTGAAATTTGATTCTTTGCAAAGTGGCATGAGATTATGATCAAACCAAAATGAATTGTGTGCCACACTAGAAATTTGACTGGCATTGCTGGCTATGATCTGCTTTTCAACTTCTACATCAGTTGAAGACAGACAGGATAAAATCCTTTTTGAACATTGTTCAGAATTACCTTCTTCTGAGGTACACTTTTTGTTGAATATTAGAATACTTCTCAGAATGGTATGCATCAGCATGGATTTACGAAGGGGAAATCATGCTTGACAAATCTACTGGAATTTTTTGAGGATGTAACTAGGAAAATTGACAGGGGAGAGTCAGTGGATGTGGTGTACATCGACTTTCAGAAAGCCTTCGACAAGGTCCCACGTAGGAGATTAGTGGGCAAAATTAGAGCACTTGGTATTGGGGGTAGGGTACTGACATGGATAGAAAATTGGTTGACAGACAGAAAGCAAAGAGTGGGGATAAATGGGTCCCTTTCGGAATGGCAGGCAGTGACCAGTGGGGTACCGCAAGGTTCAGTGCTGGGACCCCAGCTATTTACGATATACATTAATGACTTGGATGAAGGGATTAAAAGTACCATTAGCAAATTTGCAGATGATACTAAGCTGGGGGGTAGTGTGAATTGTGAGGAAGATGCAATAAGGCTGCAAGGTGACTTGGACAGGTTGTGTGAATGGGCGGATACATGGCAGATGCAGTTTAATGTAGATAAGTGTGAGGTTATTCACTTTGGAAGTAAGAATAGAAAGGCAGATTATTATCTGAATGGTGTCAAGTTAGGAAGAGGGGATGTTCAATGAGATCTGGGTGTCCTAGCGCATCAGTCACTGAAAGGAAGCATGCAGGTACAGCAGGCAGTGAAGAAAGCCAATGGAATGTTGGCCTTCATAACAAGAGGAGTTGAGTATAGGAGCAAAGAGGTCCTTCTACAGTTGTACCGGGCCCTGGTGAGACCGCACCTGGAGTACTGTGTGCAGTTTTGGTCTCCAAATTTGAGGAAGGATATTCTTGCTATTGAGGGCGTGCAGCGTAGGTTCACTAGGTTAATTCCCGGAATGGCGGGACTGTCGTATGTTGAAAGGTTGGAGCAATTAGGCTTGTATACACTGGAATTTAGAAGGATGAGGGGGGATCTTATTGAAACATAAGATAATTAGGGGATTGGACACATTAGAGGCAGGAAACATGTTCCCAATGTTGGGGGAGTCCAGAACAAGGGGCCACAGTTTAAGAATAAGGGGTAGGCCATTTAGAACGGAGATGAGGAAGAACTGTTTCAGTCAGAGAGTGGTGAAGGTGTGGAATTCTCTGCCTCAGAAGGCAGTGGAGGCCAGTTCGTTGGATGCTTTCAAGAGAGAGCTGGATAGAGCTCTTAAGGATAGCGGAGTGAGGGGGTATGGGGAGAAGGCAGGAACGGGGTACTGATTGAGAGTGATCAGCCATGATCCCATTGAATGGCGGTGCTGGCTCGAAGGGCTGAATGGCCTACTCCTGCACCTATTGTCTATTGTCTATTGTCCCGAATGTTATGCCTCAGATGACTTATGGAGTTAAAAAAAAGCTTGTACTCTGGCAGTATAAACAAAATAAATGCTGTTTCCGCGAACTCTTGCATGTCTGTTTAATAGGGTAATGACAATGGTGAACATTGAAACAAACATCAAGTATTGAAGGATGATAACTCTCACGTAACACAGTTACTGTGACAACATTTTAGCAAACGTCATACCATGTGGTACACATAATTCTTAAATACACAGTGCCTTCCATAATGTTTGGGACAAAGATCCATCATTTATTTATTTGCCTTTGTACTCCACAATTTGAGAATTGTAATGGAGAAAAATTGCATGGGTTAAACTGCACATTGTCAGATTTTAATAAAGGCCATTTTTATACATTTTGGTTACACCAGGTAGAAATCACCTGGTTTTCCCAGGTATAGAAGCTGTGTTTCTATACAGTCCCCCCATTTCAGGGCACCATAATGTTTGGGACACATGGTTTCACAGGTGTTTGTAATTGCTCAGGTGTGTGTAATTGCCTCCTTAACACAGGTATAAGAGAGCTCTCAGCACCCAGTCTTTCCTCCAGTCTTTCCATCACCTTTGGAAACTTTTATTGGTGTTAATCAACATGAGGACCAAAGTTGTGCCAATGAAAGTCAAAGAAGCCAGATGAGACTGAGAAACAAGAATAATCAGAGACATCAGCCAAACCTTAGGCTTACCAAAATCAACTGTCCGGAACATCATTAAGAAGAAAGAGAGCACTGGTGAGCTTACTAATCACAAAGGAACTGGCAGACCAAGGAAGACCTCCACAGCTGATGACAGAAGAATTCTCTCTATAATAAAGAAAAATCCTCAAACACCTGTCCAACAGATCAGAAAGACTCTTCAGGAGTCAGGTGTGGATTTGTCAATGACCACTGTCCGAAGAAGACTTTATGAACAGAAATACAGAGGCTACACTGCAAGATACAAACCATTGGTTAGCCATAAAAATAGTTTGCCAAGAAGTACTTAAAAGAGCAACCACAGTTCTGGAAAAAGATCTTGTGGACAGATGAGACGAAGATTAACTTAAATCAGAGTGATGGCAAGAGCAAAGTATGGAGGAGAGAAGGAACTGCCCAAGATCCAAAGCATACCACCTCATCTGTGAAATACGATGGTGGTGTTATGGCCTGGGCATGTATGGCTACTGAAGGTACTGGCTCACTTATCTTCATTGATGATACAACTGCTGATGGTCATTGCATAATGAATTCTGAAAGGTATAGAAACATCCTATCTGCTCAAGTTCAAACAAACCTCATTGGCCGACGATTCATTCTACAGCAAGACAATGATCACAAACATACTGCTAAAGCAACAAAGGAGTTTTCAAAGCTAAAAATGATCAATTCTTGAGTGGCCAAGTCAATCACCCGATCTGAACCCAATTGAGCATGCCTTTTATATGCTGAAGAGAAAACTGAAGGCGACTAGCCCCCAAAACAGGCTTAAGCTACAGATGGCTGCAAATCAGGCCCGACAGAGCATCAACAGAGAAGACACTCAGCAACAGGTGATGTCCACGAATCGCAGATTTCAAGCAGTCATTGCATGCAAAGGATATGCAACAAAATACTAAACATGACTACTTTCATTTACATGACATTGCTGTGTCCCAAACAATATGGTGCCCTGAAATGGGGGGGACTATGTATAATTACTGCTGTAATTTCTACATGGTGAAACCAAAATATATAAAAATGGCCTTTATTAAAATTTGACAATGTGCACTTTAACCGCATGTGGTTTTTTTCTATTACAAAATATCTCAAATTGTGGAGTACAGAGGCAAATAAATAAAAGATGGGTCTTTGTCCCAAACATTATGGAGGGCACTGTGAATACATTAGTTTTGTTAAATTTAATCTGATGCCTCTGCTGAATTAAATTAGAAGAGCAAAATCAACTTGTATCCCTGGTCCTGTGAGCTCTAATGGTCCCCTACCAAATATATATATATGGATGTTGGATAAACCCACGTTAAGCTGTGCAAAGTCAGGCAAACCATAATGCCCCTGATCCTTGCTCTGGTCTGAGTTGACTCATCTCAATCAGGCCAGCTATTAAAAGCTTTCAATTTGCCATATATCGCCAGAGCTAGAAAGGTCAAAATCTATTAAATCATTAGTATGTACAGAATATATAACAATGGCATCTCTTTTATGTCTCAAAGCATGATAAATCCAATTCATTACATTTTCTAAGCATTGTGACTATTGTATTGTGAAGAAAGCAAAGCAATCTCGGTATGATGATAAATAGCAAGAAAACATATTTTGTTTTTGAGATCTTGGAATTACTACTAATAAGAACAGACCCATCTTGAACTTCCCACCAGAAAGTAGAAGTCTTAAACTAGTGCTTTCCTTCTGGTAGAGGTATTCCAGGGAGCTCCCGAATCGGTGAGAGGAAAGCAAAATATTTATATGTCGAAATGATGTGTGGTTTGAAAAAAAACAACATGTCAGTTACAGTATTACCATGCACCTTCTGCCCTTGCTCAGCTGATGGTAGATATCATAGGTTCAGATGGTCCTATCAAAGAAGCTTTGGTGAGATATTGCAGAGCATTTTACAGTTTCTACACACCATTGCAACAGTTTGCTTGTGGCACAAAGAGTGAACCACAAACAAAAATACTGCAGGTGTTGTCAATCGGAAATAAAAGTGCTGGAGAAATTCTGTAGGTTAGTGGCATCTGTGGAGAGAAAAACAAAGTTGACTTTTCATGTTACTGGCCTTTCCTCTTTATCATTATCTGGATCTGGAAAATATCTGAGCAATGTTTTTCAGAGCCAGATATGGATGAGGGGGAAAGTGTTATCCAATAAACAGGAGTACTCTACTGTACTATTTTTCAATGCCATGGACCCTTTTACATTTTACCAAGCAGGAAGACATTAGACTCGCTTTACTGTCTCTTTAGCAATGGCTACACTGATACGTTAGCTCATGTACCTTTTTGCTTGTGAGTTTCTAGAGGGAGGCTTTAATCCATCACTTTTGAGTTAGAGTTTATTAATTGAGGCAAGATTTCAATGAGGTATTAAAATATGAAAAGTAAGCTTACTGTAAAATACCATTATTACTTTGCATTAACACCAGATTTTCCCAACCAACTTGCCCCAAGTCATCTAGCCTTTTGTGTAAAGTGCAACCATAATAGTGTTCCATATTACAATGTATTGCATTTTACAATTCAATAATGTTAAACATGATTTAATGAACCAAGTTCACCTACTGGTGCAATTAGTTAAGTAATTAATTACATTGTTCCCTGTTTTTCATCTTTCAAAGAATATTTCAGTTTTACCAATTTCTCCCTTGCTTTGATAAACTGTGAATCATCAACTTTTGGATGAATATGCACTCTTAGCATATTCATATTTCTAAACTAACTGCAAGATAAAACTCTTGCAGTTTTATTGGATTTATCTTTATAGCATATGTATTCCTATTTTTTGCCGTTCATTATACTGAAATTGTGCTCTTCTTCCATGTCTACTTAACTTTACATTAAAGGTAGCAGAGCAGCTTTTTTTTCCACTGAGCTTTCTTTTTTTTGAGTCCATTGTGCACCCAAGCATCATGGAAAGATTCATCACTCTTGTGTCTCCAATGCATTCTTACCCAGCTAAAAACATATATTTTTTACATATCGAAACAGCTTTAGCCAATGGATCTTAATGACTCCCAGCAGGAATAAAAGGATTCCAGCAGGTCATTGATCAGTTTGAAGCCTATAAAAAAATTGAGCCTAATTTGCTTGAAATAGACTGAACTAATATAGGGCAACAAATGCATATTTGGATCCTGATCAAATTAAATGTGTGTATATAATGGGGTAGATCATCATATTCCATGAACACTGGCTGCCTGCACTTGTATCAGATTGTTTCATCTTCCATGTTCCAGGTGCAATGTTCGTCCTGAAGTCTAGCTTATTATTAAGGTACAGTCAGCATTGTTCAACATCAGGGCTCACTCGGTGTAAGAGCCTAACCTACTGATGGCATTGGTAGTAATAGAGACTTTGCCACCAGGTTCATTGTGTGTTAAAACCTGTTATTGGGTGTATGAAAAGGTATTTGAGCTGCTTTAAAATGTTGAAAACAAATTTAAAGTATTGAAATACATGTGTGCATGCACACATGGTGCTGTAAATTAATTTAAAAATACTTAATTTAATTGAATCAAATAATAATCTCTCCTCTCTGCTGGCAGCTGATTTCTCCTATTTGTTTTAATGCCAGGTTTAATGTGGCATAGACTCAATGGGCAGAATTCCCAGCCTGAGACCTGAAAACTGCAAACTTGGCGGAGATCCTTTGGGCTCCATGAGTCCACCAGTGCAGTATTTATGTCTTGGGACCAATGCTCTCCTGAGCAGAAGCCTACACTGTTCAGGTTGTTCTACTGTCCAACCGAGTTATGGGCTTGCCTGCTCAGCAGAAGATCTGCACTGACGTATAAATATTCGTTATTTGTAAATGAATGTTAAATACAGCTGCTTTTGCAGGTATCCAGTATGTACGTATGTATCTATTACTGATTCGTCTCACCATATAGATTTAGACCCACTAAGATACCTTAGCAAGTCTTTAATCAACTTGCCTAGGCATTGACGTTAGAAGCATCCTTTCATGGTTTGAACAACATTCTTCAAGCTGAGTTTGGCTCAGAATTTCAAATAATATCAGTTGTACAGTGTGACATTAATTTTAAAATAAATGCTTTATAGCATATTCTATGTACTTAATGTAGCGATTTGTTGGATCACAGCTGAGGTGTGTTTTCCAAATGCTAGCAAGGTCTAGACAAAATCAAATTTTACTTAATTTGTGACCCTTCAAATTCCCTTTAGAATGCAATTGGCTTGATTGAATTTCCCTTGCCTTGCTCCTAAGTTTTTATGACACCAAAGAAAGAAGGAACTTGCATTTTTATAGAGGTAGTAATGGCCACAGGACATCCTGATGAACTTCACAGCCAGTAAAATACTACTGAAATACAGCCGCAATTGAAAGGCAGGGAACTGTTAAATTCCCTTTTGTTTAATTTTGAGGTATAACATTGGAATGGGTCCTTCGGCCACAGAGTCCACTCCCATCTATCATCCATACACTAGTTCTATGTTATCCCACTTTTGCACCCTACATGCTGAGGGCAATTTACCAATTAGCCAATTAACTTACAAACCTGCAAGTCTTTGGGATGTGGGAGGAAACCAGAGCAACTGGAAAAAAACCCACATGGTCACAAGGAGAACCTACAAACTCTGCACAAACAGCACTCGTAGATCGGTTTAACCCAAGTCACTGGTGCTGTGAGATAGCAGCTCTTCCACTGCGCCACTGTACCACTCTTTGTTGTTGGTAAATAACATGTTAACCCATCTCATAAATGGACAGCCAATGCCGCAGATTTGTTGATGGACAATGCCATTGATCAACAATTTACTTGAAATAGTGGAATAAAGCAAGGATTTCTGTAGAAAATAGTTCCATAGAGTAAAAGTGGGGTTTAATTTATTCTGTTGCCATTGGGTCTGGAAATACCCAATATATGGGCTGGCCTCTGATGCTGTCTAAGTCCAGTTTGCACGTCCTCCCTTGTGAGATTCCCTCCACTCACCAAAAATTAACAATTTCCTCGGTTAAATGGCCACTATACATTGCCATTGGAGCAGTAAAATGTGGGCAATCTGATGGGAATGTGTAGAGAGTAAAATGGGATTACTGTAAATGAATGCTTTGGCACAGACTAAGTCAGCAAATTGGCATGTTTCCAGGCTGCACGACGATGATATGACATATGGAAACTGAATCTTATTGCTGCTGAATCCTGTTAGATTTCATGACACATCTTAAGATGTAATTAAATTTTACAAAAACATGATGCTTGTGCAGAAATGCAGTTCTTGTTTAGTTTCCATTGTTTTCTAGTTAACTCAAGTGGGAGAAATAGATTTTCATTTTACTTCTGTCAGTAGTTGCAATGAACTGACCATGTCCTCACCAATGGAAAATGTTACTCACCATGTTTCTAGAGTGTTGATTCATGGACGTATTCAATCAAGTTTTATAATTAGTGGTCACAGCCTATGTTGTTATTTGAACATCAAGCTGTTTAAGTGGAAGCAGTTATTAAGACCAATTTTGTTAAAATGAAATCCATCTCAGGCTAAAGTTCATTGGTATTCTGACGAATAGAAGAATGTCCATGATCAAATGAAGGAACATATTTGCAAACATCAGATCACATTCTCAGTGTGAGTTAAAATAATTTGTGGAGCCACATTTATTAATCAGAGTTGGCAGCTATTTTGCACGCAGTAAGATGTCAAAAATAATAAATCAGATATATGATCATTTGAGAGCGTACTCCAAGCCATTTGGCTCATCAAGCCCATGTCTGCTTTTCATAGAGTAACTTAGTCTTGCTTCAATTGTGCTTTCCCTACAACTCTGAAAATTAATTTTACCTCAAGATAACCCTGATCACTTTCAGGCAGTGAATTCCTAATCACAATTATTCTGCATAAGCAATTTTCCTCACGACCTTGTGCAGTTTGGATCTGATTCTCTCTGTAGTGGATAGTCCACTCCAATAGATAGTGCTGGATTAGCAGGTTTCCATTATGATTGTATGTTACTCCTACCCAAACACTTTTATCTCACATTTGTTATATGTTACACAATGGTAATCCAAAATTTCCAGTGAATCCAATGAGTGTAAAGGGAGGGGAAAATACATAAGCTCTCCAAATCATAGCTCCAGCTGCAAATCTATCCACTGTCCTGACCTCCAGTGTTCCCAATCTCAACTACAGCTACAAAGGCACATCCAGCCCAAAGTCTGATGTCAGTCTTTCAGTTGACTGAAGTCGTTGTTTAGCCTGCATATTTCTCGGTGTGACTGTTGAGATGCTGCATAACCCAAGTGGGATCCAACGTTGGAAGGCATTTGGAATGCATTCTCCTCCACTTGCTCTGCCCCCCTGGCACACATTCTGGAGTAATGAGTGAGCCAGATGTCAGATCATCAGAATATTCCAAACAATCAGATCCCAGATTATTGGAGTTTTGCAAAAGATTGTGTAATTTGGCCTCGTTGGATGAATTGTGAGCCATCCATTTTTGCTGATCTCTTTAATTTTCTTGATTCAGAATTAATTTTTAAAAGCTATTACAGTATTACAGTTAATTGTCTTATTTAAAAGTTATTAAATTTAAAAATAAAACTCAGAAATATAGTTTGAAAGAGATTAATACATAAAAATGAACTCTTTCAGTTAAAAATATATAAATCACCTAAAACTTTTCTAATCTCCCTTTTGGTTTAATCCTCTCCACTGAAATGAATGAAGTCAATATAAAGCCTGCAGATTCCTCAGTATATTGAGGGATCAGGCTGCATTAAGGTGGTGTTGTACCTCTAAATCCACGAGGGAGCAAATGTTAGAGTGTAGCCGGAATGCATCCTGACATTCTGCTGAATTTGTCACTAAGACCCCTGATGCACTGAGTTTATAGACTGAACATACTTTACATCTGATGACTTAGCATGACCCCGTCCATGAATAAAAAGCAAATGCTTTTTTTAAATTAAAATTTAAATTAATTTCTCATTTGTTATTTTTAACAAATATATTTCTAAACCAGTTTTTTAATTTTAAAATACCTTTAAAACTATATTTTAAAATTCTCCAGACATCAGTGAGATTTAAGAGAGTTAAAAATTTCATGGCTAGCGGCGACCTGTTAAAAGGCATCCTGGATGTGCGAGGATCGAGCTTCTCCACCTGAGACCTGCAGGACTGACATATGATGAAAGAATGGGTCGACTGGGCTTGTATTCACTGGAATTTAGAGGGATGAGAAGGGATCTCATAGAAACATATAAAATTCTTAAGGGATTGGACAGGCTAGATGCAGGAAAAATGTTCCCGATTTTGGGGGAGTCCAGAACCAGGGCTCACAGTTTAAGAATAAGGGGTAGGCCATTTAGGACTGAGATGAGGACAATCTTTTTCACCCAGAGAGTTGTGAATCTGTGGAATTCTCTGCCAAGAAGGCAGTGGAGGCCAATTCATTGGATGTTTTCAAGAGAGAGTTAAATTTAACTCAGGGCTAAAGGAATCAAGGGATATGGAGAAAAAGCGGGAATAGGATACTTATTCTGGATGATCAGCCATGATCATATTGAATGGTGGTGCTGGCTCGAAGGGCCGAATGGCCTACTCCTGTACCTATTTTCTATGTTTCTTTGAGACCTAATGGCTGCTCGTTGCTCACTTGGCCTCAGGGAAATCCAGATTTACATGTTCAGCAATTTCACAGAGCCACATAAAGTCATGGCTACAACATTTGTACAAATGGCAAGATTAAAATAATTGTGTACATGATTCTTTCTGCCAAAATATAATACTTGACACAAGGAAATGCAGATGCTGGTTTACAAAGGGCGTATAAAAATAGTTGACACTTAGCTATATTTCATCTGTCATTCGTCTGCTCATTCTGCTACCTTATCCATGTTGTCCTCTGCAATGATTGCCATGCTTCCTCGTTTGGTGATGTCTGCAGAATTGAAAATTGTACCCTGCACACCTATATCCTAGTCATTGATGTACAAGAACAAAAAGGAAAAAGTCCCAGCACTGAATCTACCATTTGATTTTCTGAATTTAGGCTAAATTGTTGGAAGCTTTTATATTGGATTTTGACCATTTTTTAAATTAAGGTCCATACAGATGACATTAACTTCATTCTCTTCATCAACCATTCATGTTACCTCATGATATTTAACATTCATTTGTTTAAATATTACCACTGGCAGGCTTCATTAATTAATGGGGTCCTTAACTTAAACTCGTGGAGGTTTTCTTCTTAAATTTTTTTATCACTCCTCTTGGCATCTCTGAAATATTACTCAAGTGTTCCTCCCTCTAGACGTTACCACAAAATTATGACCATTGTAAATCACAGCTGCCAAGCTTGCACCCTGTTCTACTTGGCATGTGCAATGGGATATTAGCATAAAAGTTAATTTGATGATGTTTCATTTGTTCTGCTTCAACGTTTGTAGAGCAGGCAGTTTCCAAGTGTATCTGTTTCTACCCTGCAGGGAAGGAGGCAAACACTTGTACTCTCTTTATCATATGGGTATTAAAGACATCTCCATTCAACCTATTTCCACTCAACATATATGTTCTTTCTTTTCACACATTGTCCCCTGCCTTTAGGCAGTTGTAACAATGTAATCTAAATTGTGTTTTCTTGGTGAGAACTTAGTGATGGGGCATATAGTGTATTATATATTTTTAAAGTGGGATAACGTAATGAATAATTGACTTGATTAATTGTAATAATGGGTTTAATTGCCCATCCTATTGGTAATGGCAAAAATATGCCATTGTTTGTGTCCATCAGGTATATTTGTGTGCAAGATGTCTAATATATCAAGTCCTTCATTGAAGTTCACTTTTAAGAAATAAAATGTGTGTAAAATTATATATCTGCTATCTATACACAAAATGGGTCATTAATCATTGTCAAATAATAAAATGGAGAAAATGTTATTGTAATATGCACTGATAAAAGAGTATGAACCAAGACACTGAGAGTCTGTGGACGCAGCAGAAGGATGGTGTGCAAGGGAAATGGGCAAAAGAGGGGAAATTGGAGAAAATCAACAGGGAAACTGGTAGAAGAGTGAAGCGTAAAAGGCCCAATTATAACTGTAATAAACTGATTTGGTCCAATCAAAAAATTAACCTTTATTCTCACATGAGCATTATATAAGTTGAAAAATATGCACTTTTAGACTTTACTCACCATAGAAAATAGGTGCAGGGGTAGGCCATTCGGCCCTTCATAGAAACATAGAAAATAGGTGCAGGAGGAGGCCATTTGGCCCATTGAGCCAGCACCACCATTCAATGTGTTCATGGGTGATCATCCAAAATCAATACCCTGTTCCTGTTTCTCCAAATATCCATTGATTCCGTTAGCCCAAAGAGCTAAATCTAACTCAATATATCAAACCCAGTACTATTTACGGATGTGAAAATTCACAGCTGAGAGCACATTGGGAGATTGTTGTCTACTGACATGAAAAGAATAAGAGGGTTCAAAGAAGAATGTTCAAATGTATGATATTTCTTACAATCAGTGAGAAAACATTGTTCCCATTGTAGTGGGTGTTGACCATTGGATAAATATTTAAAATAACTGGCAAAAGAATCACAGAGAAAATAGAAAGATTTATTTTTAAATACTATCTGTAGCAATAGATTCAATAGAATGTTTGAAAATCAAATTAAATTAGTTACAGAAGGGGCAAAATTTGATGGAAAGAGCAAAGGAAGGGACTAATTTGATAGCACCTTTTAAAAAAATATCCTAGCATACACTCTGGGCCATGTTGCCTTCATCATTGCTGATGATTCTAAAACAGCTGGCTGGTGCCATTAAAAAGCTCTCTGACACCACAGAACCATGCAGCATGGAAAGCAGACCTTATGACCCAACTTGTCCATTCTGCTCAAAATGTCCTTTTTAGGCTTAGTTCATTTGCTGCATTTAATGATCTCCCTCTCAACCTTGCTTGTCCAAATATCTTGTAAATGTTTATTGTGAGGGAGTTTTGTCTACATTTCATCCATAATGGGACGGGTGAAGAACTGGTGAAACCTAATTTTCCATATGGGGCCTGGGTGACTGTAGACAAAACACTGAAAACACTGAGTCCAAGTTAAGTTGTGACATGCCCCTGAATATTGCTGCTGATAATGATTCTTTGCTGTGATGAAATTTCAGATTTTCAAGGGAATTAAATGATCAGATAAACATTTGCAATAATTGCAACTTTATCTCTAATAGGCCAGCCTATATGGATATATTTTTAATCATACTCCATATATTGTTCCCTTTTTCCCCCCAGATATTGATGAATGTCAAATTATCCTTGGTGCTTGTGATGGAGGCGAATGCACGAACACTATTGGGAGCTTTTACTGTACCTGCCCCCGTGGCTATGTAACATCTTCAGATGGCTCTCGATGCATTGGTGAGTAAAAAGTACAGACTTGCAAGATATCGATTTTAAAAGTGAAAGCAAAGATCTGCCAAATACAACAAAAATCTTTCATTCTATTATTCTATTTGCTTTTGGCAGCCTTCTGATGGTGTATTATGTGAAGGAAATAGTTCTGTATGAATTACTCCGTGGAATGTTACTTTGAGAATTATCTTCTGTCACCAGTTAATTTCATCTGCTGCTGTTTAAGTAAAATTGTAGGATTGGTAAAGAGAGCCGTTGGAACTGATGAAGGTATTAAAATCATTTTTAAAAATCGACGATTTGGCATCAAATCATAACTCTTATTAGTAATATAAATAATTCATTTTGACCATCAACTCTTTATGGTAAATGTCTATTGATTGGTTTCCATTAATAGTCTCATGCAATACAGTGATTAAAAAATTGAAGTATTGGATTTTAGGTTCCAAATTTTTGATCAGTTTTTCCTTTTCCAAGCCAATTTTACATAGATACATAGAAGGAGAAGGCCATTCTACCCTTTGAGCCAGCACCTCCATTCAATGTGATCATGGCTGATTATTCACAATCAGTACCCCGTTCATGCCTTCTCCCCATTCCCCTTGATTCCGCTAGCCCTAAGAGCTCTATCTAACTCTCTTGAATGCATCCAATGAATCGGCCTCCACTGCCTTCTGAGGCAGAGAATTCCACAAATTCACAACTCTCTGTGTGAAAAAGTTTTTCCTCATCTCAGTTCTAAATGGCTTACCCCTTATTCCTAAACTGTGGCCCCTGGTTCTGGACTCCCCCAACATCAGGAACATGTTTCCTGCATCTCGCGTGTCCAACCCCTTAATAATTTTATATGTTTCTATAAGATCCCCTCTCATCCTAAATTCCAGTGAATACAAGCCCAGTCGCTCCATTCTTTCGTCATATGACAGTCCCACCATCCCGGGAATTAACTTCGTGAACCTATGCTGCTCTCCCTCAATAGCAAGAATATCCTTCCTCAAATTAGGAGACCAAAGCTGCACACAATACTCTAGGTCTGGTCTCACCAGGGCCCTGTACAACTGCAGAAGGACCTCTTTGCTCCCCCTTTTCCTAACCTGACATCATTCTGATAATAATCTGCCTCTCCAAAAAGTATGAATTATTGTTAGATGTTTTTCTTTGGTGTCCAGTGACACCTCTGGTATCCCCCCCCCCACACACACACACCCCTGAAGAGCTATTTTCACGTTTGATGTTGGACGAAAAGTATTGAATATCAGATTGCCTGAACTTTTACTAAATACACAATGTAGTCGGATTTTTACCCTTAAGTTAAACGCAAAGTGCTGGAAAAAAAGGATAGGTGACATTTTGGATCGGGACTCTTCTTCAGATCCTTTCTCCAGAGATGCTGCCTGATCCGTTGCGTTACTGTAGCACTTTATGTTTATCCTTGGTATAAACCAGCATCTGCGATTGTTTGTATCTACTAATTTTACCCTTGTTACTATCACTTTCATTAAATATCCTCAAGAGATAATGCTGAAATTTCCATATGCATTACGGTCAAATGTACCAAAAAAGTATAAGGATATCAGAAACCGAAACAAAAGCAGCCCTTTCAGTCTGCTATGAAATTTAATAAAATCATGACTGATCCTTCACATGATCCATTTTCTCTGTCTCGATCCCCTTAGTGTCCAAAGATCTGAACATCATCGTTTTAAATATATTCAACAGCTGAACTTCCAAAGCACTCTGGGATAGAGTTCAAAATATTTGCATTATCCTGAATGAAGAAATCTTTCATCACAATTTGAAGTGGGTGATCTTTTCAAACCAGACACAATTTACCCCTGGTTCAAAACGCTCCAGCCTAAGGAAATACTTATTCAACATCTATCCTGTCAAACCTAAACACTGCCTAGTGTGCTTCAATATGATTATCTATTCCAATACTCAATATTGCTCCATTTCCCCTATTATGACAATCCTGTCATCTCCATCATCAGTCCAGCAAATCTATGTCGCGATGGACCTTAGAGAAGTTACAAAGACCAAACCTGCAATTAGTGCTTCAAGCTAGCTCTCGCACCCTTGCTCTCTAAGTAACATCAGCAAGACATTCAATATTTTTCTCCAATCCTGTTGTAATAAAAACCAACTTGCCCTTATGCTTGCTTCCTTACTGCTGGCTGTATATCCACATTAGCTTGATGTATTTTGTCTGCGAGCCCACCAAGATACCACTGGGCATAAATATTTACTGATTTCAATTCATTTAAAATGTTGTAATTTTCTGGACTTGCTACCAAAATGAATAACTGTATGCTTCACATTGTATTCTACCTGGCATCTTCTTGCACATTCACTTAAATTGTCTGCATTTGCAGATTCTTTGCTAACTCCTCAAATGCCACCCTTTGTGGATAATTGGTTAACATGGATATATTTCTTTCTGTCATTGAATCTAGGTCATTGTTATTGATAGCTGAGGGTGCGTATGAGGCCTTTTACCATTCACTGTTACAGTCATAGAGTGCGGAAACAGGCTCTTTGGCCCAACTTGCCCACGTCAACCAACATGCCTCATCTGCACCAGTCCTTCCCACCTGCGTTTGGCCCATATCCCTCCAAAACTATCCCGTCCATGTACCTGTCCAAATGTTTCTTAAACATTCTGATTGTATCTGCCTCAACTATCTCCTCTGGCAGTTTGCTCCATATACCTTTCACTCTTTGTGTAAAATGAAAAGTTGCTCTTTGGGTTCCTATTAAATCTTTCCCACCTCACCTTAAACATACAGTATGTCCTCTGGTTCTTGATTCCCCTAATCTGAGTAAAATGCTCTGTACATTTACCTTATCTAATCCTCTCATTATCGTATACCTCTATAAGATCACCCCTTTTCCTCCTGCGCCCCAAGGAATAAAGTCCTTGCCTGCTTCTTTTGTAAATTAAAACCAAATACTTTAACACTCTTTACATAAACTAGATTACTATAGTGCATGTTGCCTATCACAATAAGGAAACAACATGGTCTAACAATCCTTCCATTGCAATCAGCTGCTGCCAGACAAGTTGAAAAGCTGCTACCCATTTATCTCGGATTGATGAAGATATCAGAACAGACTTAAATGCTCCCTTGCATTTCTCCCTGCAGCTCAGGCCCTGAATCTTGGCAACATCCTTATTAATCTCTCTGCACCCTTTCTAGCTTAACAACATCTTTCCAAAAACAGGGGACCAAAATTGAACACCATACTCAAATATGGCCTCTCCAATGTCCCGTGCAATTGTAACATGACCTCCCAACTTCTATACTCAATACCCTGACTGATGAAGGCCAATGTGCCAAAAGCCTCTCTAATTGTGACACCACTTTTAAGGATTTATGTACCTGCACTCCTAGATCCCTCTGCTCTGCAACACTCCCCAGATCCCTGTCATTCACTGTGTCGACCCTGCCCTGGTTATACTTCCCAAAATGCACATTTCTGGAAACTCCATTACCCATTCCTCAGCCCACCTGCCCAACCATTCAAGATCCTGCTGCAATTTTTGACAAACATCGTCGCTATCTCCAATTATCTATATAATACATTAAAATTATCTGCAACCTTTCCTAATCATGCTTTTTATGTTCTCATTCAAATAATTGATATAGATGACAAACAGCAATGGGCTCAACACCGAACACTGTGACGCACCACCTGTTACAGGCCTCTTGTCCGAAAAACAATCTTCCACCATCATCCTCTGCTTCCTTCTATGAAGCCAATTTTCTTTAATAATTATCAGTGGTCCAAGTACAAATGTGGACCAGTCCAGTGAGGAATTGTTGCTAATGTGCCTATTTATCATAAGGAAAATTGGGCAAAACACATATTAATTTTGACCCCATATGTGCCTCATGCCAAGATTTACATATATGTGCCTGCCTCTCGCTGTCATGGAGCTATGTTTGGTGACTATTCATATTTGAAATTGGAATAATGAGCTTCAAGCAGTTCATATAACTTTTTACCATGGATGGAAACTGCATTTCCAACACATGTTACCATCACTAGAAGCTCTGTGCTTAGAGTGTTAATTTGCAAAATCTACATCATCTACTTTACTCTCAGAAGAATATTTTGTTGTACACCAGTGATACATTTTCTTTTCCCACATGAGGCAGTTTCATAACCTATGAAGGATCACTGCCAAATCATTGTCAGTGTGTCATGAATTATGAGATGTTTTGTGCACTGGACCAATGCCTGCTCAGAATAGAGTCGTACTCTTTAGGTTTCAGCTAACGGAAATAAATATTTTCATTATTCTTTTTTATATTCTTTCTCTTTCTTCTGACTTCTCTCTCCTCTGCAGTTCAACTCTACTTTGTTCTTGTTTTATCCCTAGAATGTCCTTTGTTTTTCATTCCTCTACTAATCTTGTATATACCTACTTCTTTGGGTTTCTGTTGATAGATATCCAGCATATCATTATCTGGATTTTCTTTTCACAGATACTAACCGACCTCCTTTGTATTTCCATCATTCATTGTTTATGTATTATTTTGCTTTATTTAACTGTTTTCTCATTTTGTCATTTATCCAAATAAATTGGACTGATTTTGATCCCATGATGTTTCAATAATACACATAGTGCCATTCATTGCAGCCTGAAGAGGGATTTCAGTCCTTTAAATGTGCAGCTGGACTGCAGCCATAAGCCATATATATGTCTAACTGTGCCTCATTCAATTCATTTAAATGGAAATCAAAATTAAGTTACATTCACATGATCATAGTACATATTGTAACATTTCAAAGATAGCCAATTGAACACAGAAGGTTTGCAATGCCTTTTACTGCAAAGTACGATTTTAATTAGCAAGGTGAAGTACTCATGAGGGAAAGTATCTCTTTGATTAGTTAGTAATTCTGCACACATAAATATTGCCTTGTGTTAGCCAGGTTCTGAGTCCTGTAAATATATATTTTTAAGCTTGTTTAGCAAGTGAGCATTTAAGTCTGCTCGGATATCTCCATCAATCCGAGATAAACAGCTTTTCAGCTTGTTGTCTTGTAGCAGCTTATTGCAGTGGAGCGATTGTTAGTCCATGTTGTTTCCAAATTATGAGAGGCAACATGCACTTAAAGGTAATTTAATTTATGTAGAGTGTTAAAATATTTGGGAATAGACACAAAATACTGGAGTAACTCAGCAAGACAGGCAGCATCTCTGGAGAGAAGGAATTGGTGATGTTTCGAGGCCCGTTTGGACTCTGAAGTCAGTCTGAAGAAGGATCTTGACTCAAAACGTCACCCGTTCCTTCTCTCCAGAGATGCTGCCTGTCCTGCTGAGTTAATCCGACATTTTGTGTCTATCTTCGGTTTAAACCAGTATCTTCAGTTCCTTTCTACACGTTAAAATATTTTGTTTTAATTTACAAAAGAAGCAGTTGACTTGCAGCACTGATTATTGATATCTCCTGTTTTATTTGAGTGCTGCAATTGAGTGCAGGGGTCACAGTTTAAGAATCAGGGGTAGGCCAGGAAAAACTTTTTTACCGAGAGAGTTATGAATGTGTGGAATTCTCTGTCACAGAAGGCTGTGGAGGCCAATTCACTGGATATTTTCAAGAGAGAGTTAGATTTAGCTCTTAGGTCTAAGGGAATCAAGGAATATGGGGAAAAAGCCAGAACAGGGTACTGAATTTGGATGATCAGCCATGATCATATTGAATGGCGGTGCTGGCTTGAAGGGCCGAATGGCCTACTCCTGCATCTAAATTTATTTTCCATGTTTCTATGTTTCTACTGTAATCTGGAATCCAGCACTTGGAGACTGTACCTCTTGGGACAGTCAGCTCAACAGAAGTACAGCTGTCTTCACAATTTGCATTACGCTAATATGGCTCACAACCGCAGGCTATAGGTCAGTTAGACCGACCTGATCTGGAAGTGCCTGGTGATTAGTATGCTATGCACGCGTTGATTTCAAAAAGTTGATCTGTTTGTTTCGGTTCTTGGAGATTTTCCAATACTAGTAGTTATGGAGTGTTAAGTATATTGTTATGTGAAAATGATGAAATCAGTCAGTGACATGGCAATTTATTCCATTTCTAATTGAAGGCAGAGTGCTCTTGATATCAATGGCAATGTAGTTATCTTTTAACCACCATTCAAAGTAGTATAGCGAGACACCCAAATCTATCAAATAGCAATTCCATTGTGGGACTGCCTGTATTACCAACAATAAAATTCAAGAACGAAGCTTGTTACGAACTCCACAAGGACAATTAAGGATAAGTAATAATTAGCCTTATCATACATATAAAGAACAAAGTAAAATAAATATCAAGTGCCAGCACTACTCATTCTTGAAATGATTTTCTTAAAATGTAATATTACAGACAGAGCATAATTCTAGAATTTTCATTATACTTACCTTTTCATGCACCGATGCAATTTCCTCTCCAAAATTTAGGTGAACAACATCCAACAGTGTTGTTGATGAAGAAAAGACTCAATAAAAATCTGATTTTCCATTCCAACCTTTCAGGGATGATGTTCTTTCCAGCCAACTAGGTTCCAAGTTGAGATTTCCCCTACTTATCCTGAGCAGTTCACCCATAGGGGAGCCCAGATTAATCTAATCTCCAACAAGTTGTTGTGCTGGGAGAAATGTCATAGTTAGCCATAGAATTTTTGGTTGTAGTGAAAAGTTTGAAGTATTCTCCACCTGCTCTTTATCTTCTGAATTCACATTTACTCTACACATTGAACCTAAATAAATAATGCAATTCATTATTTGTCCGTTTTTCCCTTTCTTCTAAAAACTCTGGCAATAAACTTGATATTGGGTGTATTCTAAACATACCCATTTACTAATATCTCCAAACAAAAATCCAGCTACTTAATTGAATGTTAAAGACCACATGGAAACAAATATTTGCTAAACATTGACAATTTTGATAAATAATAAATAGGCATTTTCCAAAAAGATAAAATTTGGCATTGAAGTAATAGTGACGTAAACAGGAATCACTAGATTTCTAGCACAGGCAGCAATTGTGTGGAATAACCAAGATTAAACTTGTTTTTAAATTTTATTACATTTGAGGATACATGTATGACAATTGTTCTGTTGTTCTGGTTGATATCTGTTTAGAGGTTGTCAGTGTGGCTGTTGACAGTGCAAAACTGAGTAGGTCAGTTTGCAGATGTGTCTTGAAGTTGTTTGAACCCATGAAAGACACAGAGAAAAGTCTGCAGCAGATCCATGAATGCCTATGGCCCCAGGAGTGGTAAATTGAATCACACATATGGCCTATGTCCCTGCAAAGCTGAAGACATTTCCTTCACGCTCATTGTCATTATGCGGCGTTCGAAGGAATTGGGTCTACGCCTAGAAAAGAGGCCTATGGATGGGGGGGTGGAGATCTGGAGATTAGTAGGGGGGCATTGACAGTCTTTAGCTGGTAGTCTCTTGGCAAGCATTGCTGCAGGGATCATGAAGGCGGGTTGATTGTTGAGGGTGTAGTCAGAGGGAAGGGGTGGGATCATTAATTTTGCATTGGATTTGTATCAGTTTGGCAGATCAATCAATTCGTGGAGAGGTTGGCTGCTAATTTGTCAGCAGGGGTGGGGGTGGAATAGAAAAGAGAGCCTTGTAGGAACATTATTGAAAAGAGAATAAAAAGCAAAATATGCTTGTGTCTTTCATGGGTCCAAATATACTGGAATTGCTCAACAGATCAGGCAGCTTCTTTGGAATGAGACACACTTTTCAGGCCAAAGGCTCTTTAATTAGTGATACAGATGTGTGAAGAATTTGTCCAAAATAACTCAAAATTAGCTCATTTATTCAGCCAGAGTGAAGAAATTGTTGAGCTTACATCCCTCAAATCTGAGTTCTGTATTTGACCTGGTTGGATCTGCATTATTGCATTATGGATTTATTCAAATAAATATTTTCAAGAGAACCTATTTTTTTGTTCTTTTTCTTTTTTGCAATATATAAGAAAATAAGATTGGGCCACTAAAAAAAGTGACCAATATTTCTAGGAAAAGGATAAACAAAATATAATAAATGGGAATCTAAAGCATTCACAATCACATCATGCTGGAGTAACAGCAACAACACCATTGAATCTAATACATTGCTATGTAAATCACCTGTTCAAAACATTTCAAAAATGTGCTTAAGATTACAAATAATGCACAAAAGACCTTGGGCCAATTGCAGGGTTACATGGCCTAAAGTGGTCCTGGGCTTAATTTACAATGATTTCACTGTCTCCTACCCAAACCCAGCAGAGTTGAAGGGAAGAAGGCTTGGGATGGATTGAAGCTATAAAAATGGTGGGTTGTGGGAAGTATCCCAAATCAAATGAAGCATGTTTTCATGTAGAGCCCACAGGCCCACTGCAGCAATTCTACTTCCCCGGTACATAAGGCAACTTTTCAAAAATGTGATCCTTGGCTGAGTTTCTTATGGCATATTGTTCGTGGCCTGTGGTAAGTTAGTATTGATGTAAAAATTATTGCTGGGATCTAAATGTTGTCATCAGATGACAACAATGTAGCCTCCACGGTGCAAGAATTTTGAACTAGAATGGTAACAGAAGGAGAAGTGAGGGGCAAGGGAGGGAATTTCAGCAGCTTCTGCCACCTGTCACTTAAACTCACCTGTCCATAGTGACTAATGTAGTTATTATTGTTAATAAATTTGCAGATGACACCAAAATTGGCAGTATAGTAGGCAGTGTTGAAGGACATTGAGGTTATGACAAAGGCACGGCGTGTTTGAAGGCTCTGGGCCTGTACTCGCTGGAGTTTAGATGAGGGAGGATCTAATTGAAAGCTACCAAATAACGATAGCTACCCAATCCTTCATTGTTTTCTCTTTTAATTATTTGCTGCTAGCATAGTTTACTGTTTTTTGTATTCTTTGCTAGTTTAATTATAAGCTTAACGTAATGTAGCTTTCTTTTTTATCATCTTTTCTAATCGTTTCATATTCTAACTTTGCATCATGAATCATTAAAATTCTTCTCTGTTAACTCATAAATAAAATCAGTCTAAACTGGATTCACATAGCTGGAAAGCTCTGGATTTGTTTTCAAATAACTTGAGAACTTTGTTTTCAGGTAACTTGGAAGTTTACTTTTAAATTTAGTGACGACAAATTTATATTTCTGGACATTGATCCACAAAGTGATGTATAGCTTTCCAATTATGATCTAACAGTTGCAGGAAAGTCCACCGTTCTTCTTGGCGAAGTGGATAGAACATGTCTCGGTAATGTTGGTGTTATTTTAGAAATGACACATGAAGCAGGACAATAGACAATAGACAATAGGTGCAGGAGTAGGCCATTCAGCCCTTCGAGCCAGCACCGCCATTCAATGCGATCATGGCTGATCACTCTCAATCAGTACCCCGTTCCTGCCTTCTCCCCATACCCCCTCACTCCGCTATCCTTAAGAGCTCTATCCAGCTCTCTCTTGAAAGCATCCAACGAACTGGCCTCCACTGCCTTCTGAGGCAGAGAATTCCACACCTTCACCACTCTCTGACTGAAAAAGTTCTTCCTCATCTCCGTTCTAAATGGCCTACCCCTTATTCTTAAACTGTGGCCCCTTGTTCTGGACTCCCCCAACATTGGGAACATGTTTCCTGCCTCTAATGTGTCCAATCCCCTAATTATCTTATATGTTTCAATAAGATCCCCCCTCATCCTTCTAAATTCCAGTGTATACAAGCCTAATTGCTCCAGCCTTTCAACATACGACAGTCCCGCCATTCCGGGAATTAACCTAGTGAACCTACGCTCCACGCCCTCAACAGCAAGAATATCCTTCCTCAAATTTGGAGACCAAAACTGCACACAGTACTCCAGGTGCAGTCTCACCAGGGCCCGGTACAACTGTAGAAGGACCTCTTTGCTCCTATACTCAACTCCTCTTGTTACGAAGGCCAACATTCCATTGGCTTTCTTCACTGCCTGCTGTACCTGCATGCTTCCTTTCAGTGACTGATGCACTAGGACACCCAGATCTCGTTGAACATCCCGTCTTCCTAACTTGACACCATTCAGACAACAATCTGCCTTTCTATTCTTACTTCCAAAGTGAATAACCTCACACTTATCCACATTAAACTGCATCTGCCATGTATCCGCCCACTCACACAACCTGTCCAAGTCACCCTGCAGCCTTATTGCATCTTCCACATAATTCACACTACCCCCCAGCTTAGTATCATCTGCAAATTTGCTAATGGTACCTTTAATCCCTTCATCTAAGTCATCAATGTATATCGTAAATAGCTGGGGTCCCAGCACCGAACCTTGCGGTACTCCACTGGTCACTGCCTGCCATTCCGAAAGGGACCCATTTATCCCCACTCTTTGCTTTCTGTCTGTCAACCAATTTTCTATCCATGTCAGTACCCTACCCCCAATACCATGTGCTCTAATTTTGCCCACTAATCTCCTATGTAGGACATTGTTATTATTTATACACAAAAACACGAGAATGCGATTTGGCGTAGATGATACTTGGCAGAAGTCACATTCGCCTAAATAATCAACCAATTACTTCAGAAATGCAGTCAAATTCTGAGATTCATTCTAAACACCCTATTTGATAATAAAAGCTAAATACTGAAGATCTCCAAAATGTGAAATAAAAACAAAAATGCAGGAAATACTCAATAGGTCAAGCAAGATCTGTGGAATTAACATTTCGGCCCAATTATTTATCGAGCGACCTGGAAAAGTGTAGAAATGCAGCATATTTTGAACACTGAGTATCACAAAAAAAGAAGAAAGGGCAGAATAAGTCTCCTATTCTGTGGAAGACAGGAGAGATTGCATTTCAGGAGAGATGATGATTTAGTTTAAATCGAAGATAGACACAAAATGCTGGTAACTCAGCGGGACAGGTGGCATCTCTGAAGAGAAAGAATGGGGGACTTTTCGGGACAAAACTCTTCTTCAGTTTAGGCTTAGTTTAGTTTACAGATACAGCACAGAAACAGGCCCTTTGGCCCATCGAGTCCGCAACGACCAGCGTTCCCCACACATTAATAGTATCCTACACGCACCAGGGGCAATTTACATTTATACTAAGACCAAAAACCTTTAAACCTCTGCATCTTTGGAGTGTGGGAGGAAATCAAAGATCTCGGAGAAAACCATGCAGGTCACGTGGCGAACGTGCAAACTCCG
Organism: Rhinoraja longicauda; assembly: GCF_053455715.1. Taxonomy (NCBI): domain Eukaryota; kingdom Metazoa; phylum Chordata; class Chondrichthyes; order Rajiformes; family Arhynchobatidae; genus Rhinoraja; species Rhinoraja longicauda. The sequence goes on along the minus strand of NC_135955.1, from coordinate 48,691,599 downwards.
TATAGATAGCACCCATAGTCAGGATTGAACCCGGGTCTCTGGCGGTGCAAAACACCAACTCTACCGCTGTGCCACTGTGCTGCCTCATCTGGCCAAAATATGTTAATGGTACAAAGCAAAGAATCAAATGGTGGGTCTCATGTAGTAAAATCATTGGTAAAAAATGTCTTAGAAAACTGGAGACTGTTGAGTGTAGAAATGTATAAAGATTCTGAACAAAAGACGAGGTGCTGTTCCTCATATTTGCATTGAATGTCTTTGGGATAGTAGGAGGATTATGTTGCAGTAGCATTGGAGTGTAAATTAAAATGATACCAAATGCTTGTGACTGCTCAGATGTTTGGAGCCATTTCTGCTGGAACATTTAGTCAAATAAAAGGGTAGCTGCTGTACATTTGGTAGCTTGGGAAAATGCTATGAGAAGGGAAGAGAAGGTGGAGATGAATGAGATGCGAACCACGGTGTTATTGGAGGAATGGTGAAAGACAAAGAACATGTTTGGAGATACCATTATGCTGGAGATACTGGGAATGATAGACATGGCACCTTGAATGTAGAAGGTGAAAGCAGGAGCAGTGAAAATCTAATGGACATAATCCCTGTTAAAGTAACAAACCAGTTGAAGTTATGTCCTTTGAGAAACTCTGCAATTGAGTGTGCAATTGTCAACACAGGTACAATGGAAACTGAGGGAAAGTTATCGAATTGTACAACAAGGCCCTTCACCCAGCCAGGTTGCAATGGAAGGATAAAAACATGCGATTTACTTAATAATGAGATGTCTGGTAACCGTTCTCATGTCAAGAAAGCAGGGTCACATGAAAACACGAGGCCTTGGACATGCAGCTGCAAGAACATAAAGTAATAAGATAAACTTGCTTGGCATGCAGTGCAATGAAAATCCTTTGTTTTCAATACTAAGGAGGATAGCTAGTTTTAAAATATAGCTAACTATCGTTTGTAGATTAGGAAAGAAGCACCAGCTTATTGATTACATAAATGCATGCTGCACTTGAGCTCATGGGACTTCTTCTCAGGCCCAATTCGCAAACGGTGCCAGGTACTACTAGTCACCACATGTACCTAAGGAGCCCCCAGTGAGCAGAAGGGCATGAGACCTGTTGTTTGATTGATCTTTTAATACATTGTTTTTATTTTACATTGTTGAGGTGTTCTTTCTTCATCATTGACTCGAAACCTCAAAACTCATTTGTAATATTAAATTGTGGCATATTCGGCAGGAAAAGTTGGACAAACTAGAATTATTATCTCTGGAGCATCGGCTGAGGGGAGACCTGATAGAAGTAGGTAAAGTTATGAGAGGCGTAGGTAGGGTAGATAAAACCTTTTCCTGAGGATGGAAATGTCAAACACCAGAGGCATAGCTGTAAGACGAGAGGACCAAAACTTAAAGGAGTTTTGTTTTATGTAAAGAGTGATGGCTATGTGAAACACGCTGCCTAGGCTGGTGGTGGAGGCAGATGTGATAGTGGCATTTCAGAATTTTTTAGATATGGAAAATGATGGACCACGTGCAGGCAGAGAAGATTAGTTTAACCGCAGACGTTTGGCTAGCACATTTTGGGCTGAAGGGCCCATACCTGTGCTGTACTGTTCTATACACATATTGTCCCAGGAAAAGAAAGTGATGGAGGTGGGAACTTGTGATTGTTTGATACCAAATTGTACCACATACCACATGAAAGAAATGCATTACTTGGCTGTGTGGTCTATTTATTTGATTAGGGTCCCACACAGTTCTCCCAGGTTAAACCAAGTGAGTGGAGTCAAAAGTGAATTTCTTCACTGTGAGAACATGTTGAGTCAAGAAATGGAGTGTGGTAGAAAGTGCGGACTAGTTGGCACTCCAGTCAAAGAGAAAGCAAAAGGCCCATGACATTCATGATTTGTGGACAAAAATGTATAGACCTTCCAAGTACATGATGGAAAGAAGATGGCTTGTGATTAGAAACTATTAAAATGATGAAGAGAATTGGAAGAAATACTGGCATAGAAAGAAGTGACTGGATGAAAGAAGAAAATATGGGAGTCAATATCTGATGAAATCAGTTCCATGAGTCAACAATGTGAAATTCACCGTGCAGTAAGTTAGGTTTACTTTAAAATCATGAGATTGCTCCATATCTCTTAACAGGTCAAAAGGTTGTAGGATTCGCAATCTCTTCTGAAAAAGAATGTGAATAACTGGTTCACCACTTACAGCTAAGTTGGGAGCTGGACCTCAGAAATTAAAAAACTAGCTGTGTGAAATTATTTATTTTTAATTCCTTTATCGCCATGTAGCACAAACGCTTACTAACTTCAAATCCTATCGTACGTTCGTTACTCTGAACCCAGGCATAAAGTCACCAGACTGGAGATAGGTGACGAACGAGAAACAGTTCCTTCTGGTGTTTGTTTTTAATCAACCTTTGCAGAAAGTAAGTTGCCAACAACAGTTTAAAACAGAATCAGGCTTGGCAGTTTGATCAGCATACTTGAAAGGTCTGGCAATTTGCACCGTAAAAGCTCACATGTTAAGAATGTCTATTTGGATGAGGCAGTGGAGAGTTTAAAATAATGTGAGACTGCACATAAATGGGGTTCAAAATATTCAAGACTGGCGGAGAGTTATGGGTGTGAATGGGTGATCAGTCATCAGCGTGGACTCAGTGGGCCTAATGGCTTGTTTCCAGTGCTTTATCTCTAAAAATAAACAGGGAAAAAAATGCTCTTTGAAAGATTTTTGTATGTACATCAAGAAAGTTGAATTATTGTGAAATAAGTAATCAATCTCTTTGTTTCTTTCTCAGATCAGCGAGCTGGTACTTGTTTTTCCAGCCTGGTTAATGGCCGTTGTGCTCAGGAATTAACCAGGCATTACACTAAGATGCAGTGCTGCTGTAATACTGGACGTTGTTGGGCCCTCGGTTCTGTTCCAGAGATGTGCCCCATCAGGGGTTCTGGTAAGAAGAAATGTGTGAATTCCAAAGTTATGCTGACAAGTTGGCAGGAAACAAGTTTTCATTAAGATCCATATAACATAAGACTCGGCAAGTTGATAGTAGACCAGCTAATTCTTTTAAGAACCACTACTGATAGTTCTTTAATCAGAGCACAGGTAAACAACCAGAATCTCCTTGACAGCATCGTCAGCTACTGCCTTCATGGTGCATGATTTTGGGATGTTTAAAACATAAATTTCAGAGCTCTGCACTCGTGAAAAGTGGGATGATTTGGAACAAGCCTCAATAACTGTCCAATCATGAGAATACTGATTGAAAGCAGAGCATATAAACTTTTCAACTGTAGCCTGAAGTACTAAGTTTGAAAAATACTGTGTTCCTCCTTTCACATCTGTTATAACCTTTTATTGCCATGGTGCAGTTCATTTGCATCACTGAGGTGCCAAAATGGGGAGGAAACCCCACTCAGGAATTCCAATAATTGTGATTACACTGACAGTCTTCAAAACAATGTCTAAATTGTCTTTAAGGTGAAACCAGCATTGGTCTCACAAAATGTTTCTCTATTAATGCGTCGGGGTGGCGTACATGGGACTGCTATGTTCTGGTGGCAACAATGCGTGATGGGGTAATTTTTCTGGTGCCTGCTTAAAACCATTCCTTTCTTTGTGTTCTGCTCCCTTCATTTTGAAGAGTGAGTTTTTGTCTAGGCAGGAGCGGTCTATGAGATCTCTTTATAGGTAAGCAGGGTTTGAAGAGTGACTGCAACTTTTTAAACCCCAGTAACAGTGAAATATAACATTTGTTTTTGGTGTGATACCACATTCACAAATTGCATTTTGCAAATAATGTTTTTCTAAAATGTAAGCTAACGCATTGCTCAACGGCCATTAAGTCATTGCACTGCTGTGAAGTATTACAAACTGCAGTATTCTGATAGTAGTGTTGTCAATTACTTTGCATTATAATCATAGTGAACCTCCCCCTCTTCCAATTACTTTTAGCTATTTGCACTTTGCACGAAGAACAGCAAACAAATGTGGTCCTCTTTTTAAGCTGAATATGTAATTTAAGAGGAATCTGAACTGATGAGGAAGCAGCAACAAAAAATATTCAAGGTTTTTCATGTGACCCACAATAGAATTGCTTTATTTGACAAAAGTAGAAAATATTTTCAAAGTTCAACAACTCAGAAGTGTGATTGGAATTGGCAATTCACAAATTCCATTATGCTGTTTGGCTATAGCATTTGGGACACCCACTGACTGTACTAACAAGTCATGTCATGTCCAGTACCCAAGTGTTCATTGTTTCCTTGATTAAGAAAATATATACCAGCAATGGAGACAGTCCAGAAGATATTCATTATTCTGATTTCTGGGATGAGGTGGGCTGTCATCTCACAATGAAAGAGGTTGGATCTGTATTCTTTGGGAACTCAAAGAATGAGGGAAGATATTATTGAAGCATGCAAGATACTAAGGGGGCATGAAAAGGTATCTGTTAAAATGTCTCTGTAACCTTAAACAAGTGTATGTACAGTAGTTATACGATATGGAGGCTTATCTTAAACCTGATATGTGTTGGAATTTCTTCCTGCAAAGAGTAGTGAATGTCTATAATTCTTTCTCTCAAGTTTGTGGAGGCACGATTACAAAGATTTAAGGGGAAGGTGGATAAGTGTTTGAAAGGTTAGGGAATTAAGAGTTATGTGGAACTGATGCAAAAGAGGAATGGACACCTGGGGCAAATTGGCTATTTCCTATATGATTGCTCCCCCCTTCCTGTAACTATGAAAGAGTTTCTTTAGTCTTAATTTTCCATTCCAGAAGTTTTGCTTTCAATGGAACATGTGCAGTTTCCAACACCTCCACAGTCAAAGAATCGTCTCACCCCTTCCCTTTGAGCAATTCAAAGTGACTATTTTCTCCATGAAACCCTAGTTCACCACACAATTATCCCTCAACTCCCACTCCCCTTTCCCAGAAGGAATTTTTATTTTATGTTATGCTATTCATAACCAAAAGGCATACCAACAGCTTCACAGCCAATGAGAATTATGTTGTAGGTATTGTTGTAAGTAGGCAACACAGCTGCCACTTTGTGCACACACTCCTGAAGAAAGCATTGTGATAATAAAAACAGAAAATGCTGCAAGCACTATGAAGGTCAGACTGCATCTGTGGTAATAAAAACAAAGTTAGTGTTTCAGGTTGAAGACCCTTTTCTCCAAACAGATACTGCCCAAGCTTGTTGGGTGCTTACAGCATTTTTGTTTTAGTTCAGTTTTTCTATATCTGCAGATTTCATTTTTGATTTTCAGCATTGTGATAATGGCTAAATTATCTACTGCAGTGGTGCAGGGAAAGATACGATTATTGGCCAGGAAATAGCAGTGAATTGCTGAGGTAGTGCCATAGCTAATTCGCATTTACCTGACGTACAAATGGGCCTTATCTTAACATCTTATGTGAAATAAAGAATTATAACTATTTGAGTATGAAAGTTACAAACGGATTAACCAATGTAATGCTAAGTACATTTCCTTTCAACACAGATGAATATCGTAGACTTTGCATTGAAGGTGTCCCAGTTCAGGGCATTCCACACTATGATCCAAATTACAGACCAGGCTTCCCTGATACGGCTGGCTTTCCTAGATTTGACTTTAATGGAGAAGGATATCCACCTGCTGTTCCTGTGACGCATCCTTCCATTGTTAATGGCGGCTCAGGTGGAAATGGTCATGGAAATGGGCGGCATAGACTGCCAGAGATCAGTAAGTTTTATTTTATGCCTTTCTATTTTATGCCTTTCTATTTTAACAACTCTTGTTAAGAACTGATAATATAAAGAGAGGGGAACAAAACCAATGTTTGCAGTACCGTAATTTACCAAGAAACATTCTGGTACCTTTATAAAGTTTACTGATTATTGCTATTCATATATGATGGCCACTTTGTACAGTGGTTTCAATCCACTTGCTTAGTGACTTCATGTCAATATGCTAAGGAAGATAACTTTTAAAGTATTGTGTGCTTTTGTGCGTGATTCTCTAAATTAATTGTCTTAAATTGTTGCCATGACTGCTGATACTAAATAAACATTTAAAAAAACATAATATCAAAAAAATTTGTAAATGGAAAACCACATACCTAAAGTTATAAGTATATATACCTAGAAATTTGATCACATATCATATTTTTTGATAAATGTTTTCTTGGTTGAATCCTGTCATTCTTCAAGTGTATAGGAAGAAATTGCAGATGCTGATTTAAACTGAAGATAGACACAAAAAGCTGGAGTAATTCAGCGGGACAGGCAACATCTCTGGAGAGAAGGAATGGGTGACGTTTTGGATCAAGACCCTTCAGACTTCAGAATGGGTGACCCGAAACGTCACCCATTCCTTCTCTCCAGAGATGCTGCCTATCCCGCTGAGTTGCTCCAGCTTTTTGTGTCATTCCTCAAGTGTATGTTCTTTTCAAAACCCCTCCACAATGCCCCTCACTTCCATGATCCCATCCAATTTAATGTTGCTCTTCGGTTGTGTCTCACAATCAGATCAGTCCTTGATCTCCCATCCTTAATCTCATCTTAAAAAACACATCTGTATGCCTGATTGCAGCAAACTCCCTGAATTTCAATCCCTTCAGCCCCAAAAGCTGGTTTCAAAGTCTTGGACATTATCACTGCCAGTGGTGTTGGACTGATCACATCACAACTCCAATTTTCATCTACTCATCAACCTCCCATATCAAAATGACTGCACCAATGTGCGACTGGTACTGGTGAATAACTGATTCTAATATGATTATATGAGGAGGCAGCAGGAGAACAACCAAAGTAGTTGTTGGCCCAACAAACCTGTGCATTCCGGCATACCATCTGGGAACAATAGAATTTCTAGATGGGCATTTCTGCTAGCTGGACGTTTTTTATGTCGAAGTTCAAATGATATATTATGTAAAGCTATGATTTATCTTACCAAATATGTATTGAAACATACATGTTTGCGATGGAATCAGAATGCTGGGAAATGGAACGATAGCGGCACAGTGGCGCAGCGGCAGTGTTGCTGCCTTACAGCACCAGAGACCCGGGTTCGATCCTGACTATGGATGCTGTCTGTACGGAGTTTGTACTTTCTTGCTGTGACCGTGTGGGTTTTCCCCAGGTGGTCCAGTTTCCTCCAGTTTCCTCCCTACAAACTCGTACAGATTTGTAGGTTAATTGACTTTGGTAAAAATTATAAATTGTCCCTAGTATGTAGGCTAGCGTTAGTGTACTTGGTGATCACTGATCGGGTGGACTTGGTGGGCCGAAAGACCTTCTTCAGCACTGTATCTCTAAAGTCTAAAGATAGAAAACTAACAAGTTTGTTGTAAAAGTTAAAATTAAACTTATGAATAAAGGTAGTATATTTAAAGGTTTAAAATGGAAATAGCTGTGAGCAGTTTGATAATGACTAGGCTGCAACAATAGGACTCAAAAAACCTGTTACCTTGATGTTCCCACGAGAAAACAGGAATAAAAGTCAGTTTATCAAGCACTTTTCTTCCAGATCTTACGTAATTACCATTGTTGAACTCTCTTTGGTCCATTTAATTTTTGAGATAGTTCCAACTTCCTCTTGGCTAGCACGTGATGTGAAATATCTCCTTATGTCCTCCACAAAGCAATGATTGGAAAACTGCCGGGCAAAATCCAATCTGCTTTGGAATCTGTGTTGAGGCTGAGAAGTGCTTTATTTATGTGTTACGATGGGAATTTGTTCCAGGTACTTTTACCATTAATCAAACAAAACTGGACATCTGTAAGCACTTCATCAATCTCTGCAAGAATGGACGGTGTATTCCCACACCCACCGGTCATCGCTGTGAATGTAACATGGGCTTTAAGCAAGATGTACCTGGAGAATGTGTTGGTAAGATTTAATAATGTATTTAAAATAGCTTTCTAAATGATTGTCATTTTACCTGTTCAGATGAGTTTGTAATAACATAACATAACAAAACTTTATTGTCATTCGGTATAAATACCGAACGAAATTTCAGCAGTCACAAGACACAGCAAAAAAGAAAAGAACACAGGACACACGACCCCAACACAAACATCCATCACAGTGACTCCAAACACCCCCTCACTGTGATGGAGGCAACAAAACTTCCACTCTCTTCCCCCCGCACCCACGGACAGGCAGCTCGACCCCTACCGAGGCAAACGACACGCACAGCCCCCGCGGCCGAGCCGCACCGGGCACCGAAACGTCCCGCGGCCGAGCCGCGCTGGCGATGTTAAGTCTGTTATAATCAGTATAAAAGGACACATTGTACAAAAGGACAAAGCTTTAAACCACTCTCTGTCGGTACTCTAGCCTATCTTCCTCACAGATAGGAGATAGCATGCTTTAATTTTAAATTCCTCCATGCACTGTGGCTTTCCAATTACTGTGCAATGATGCAAATTAGGTTAGTATGCTTCAATTTCCTGTAATAAGTAACACAGGAGTAAAGGCCATGGATTGTTTCCCCTCCCATATCCTTCAATCTATATCGGTAATTCTTGTTACTTACTTGTTCTCAGTGCTCAGCTGATTTTTTTCCAGTGAAGCAGGTACTTGGGGCTTGAAAATCTGTAGTCATAGATCAAATGATACAGATCTGTAACTATCATATTAAAAAATATATTTGTTTCTATGAAGTTATGAATGTAAATATTGTGTTAAAATTTAAATTATAATTAAGGCACCAGATGTTACTGCAATATAAATTTGTGACCACCTTACTGATAGAAGAATCGTTCTCCCTGTGGATTCTTTTATATCTCCCAACCCATGTCATCCAGCCCCTACCGGTCTTATAGATACAGGCCATCTTCGTGTAATGACACGGGGATGTTCATCAGTCTATTTTATCCATAAGTCAGAAAATGCACAAAAATCATTTGATGTGTCAACCAGACCTTCGTAATATTATAATGAATAACATCAAAAACATAAGAAAATAACAATGACTAAATGTGGAAAGATAAGAGAAACTAGTTCTGCAATTTGTAGGAACGAATGTATGTACATACGTTAGACTTTTGAATTTACCTATATTGTGGGAGCTACTTCGTATGTATGGATGTCCTTAAGTTGGGCATTCACAACTTGGAGCTGGCCTGTACCATCATACTGGCAAAGTTAACTGTCCATGGACAGGGAGCTCAAATATGCATTAGACCCATTGAATATATAAACAAGGGGTCCATTGCCAATTGTCAGGTCTGCACTATTCAGGATTCCCAAGCTTATCATTGCATTTTTGTCGATAGGCAAGCTTTTCTATAAAAACAAAGAACAAACAGCTGTGGAGCAACATGAGCAGACATTTTCAAATGTCTCTACTGTTACCAACCTTATTGCATTTTGAGGTGAAATACACCAGCTCCTGATGGAGGAGCATCAGGTTCAAGCACTTCAAAACAAAAAACCTGCCAAAGACGACAGGGCGCACTGCTGGTTCTGTCACAGAGTTCCCACTGTTTATCTGCCAAGATTAGAATATGAACCATATTTACACAATGCAATTGATCGTAAAATGCTCGAGTATCAAACTTTCCCAACTGCTTCACCAGGTCTGATCGTAAATCTTACAGAATGACTAACAGAAAGGCAGGACCTGGATTGAGTTTCCCCAAGTTAGTTTGGAAAATGTTGCTTGTTCTTGCAAGATTTGGAATCTCAACCCAAACCTTGTTGAACTTGGAATTGGAAACAAGCTGCGACATTCTCAACATTGACGTAAAGCACTCTTTTTACCTTCTGAGAGAAAAGATGTTCACTTATCTCTGAATAAATAGAGCAATCCCTTATTTTTACATAGTGACACCTACTTCTAGATTCTCTCACATGAAAATATCCTTTACATATCCTTCCTGTCATGATCCTTCAGGATAGTTTGTTTCAATCAAATTCCCCATCTCTCTTCTTAATCCCAGCGTCTACAAGCCTCATCTGTGACTCTTCATGTCTGAATTGCTTCCAAGGCATTTACATTGATATTTTGATATTTATTTAACATTTAAATATTTAAATATGCTTCAAATAGAAAAATAAACTCTGTATACTATGCTCCAGGTGTGTTCTCCCTTCTGACCTTTATTACTGATGCATAACCTCTCCTTTTATATTAAATTCCCCAAACTCTGTAATTAAAAAAACCGTCTGTACTCCATTTGGCACTAGATTCTTCCATGGATTAAGAATTACTTAAACAAGAACAGAAATTGCTGGAAATATTCAACAGTTCAGGCAGCATTCATAGATTAAGAAAGCAAGTTTCAGGTCAAAGGCTCTTTAGATTTTGCTTACTCAATTAGAAGAAGTATTTTCTTATCTTATTGCACCTCAGACCTGATGTCCTCATGAGGTTGAATTCCAGATTTCTCTGGGCTTTCATTTCTCCAACTCCTTTTTTTTTGTGCAAATGTGATTCGTAGTAATTTGCAGAGTAGTGCTCATTCTCCATTGAACAAAACATTTAAAATCATCTATATCTATATATTAGTAAAAGTCTCATTTTGTTTGTCCCGTGTGCTTATCTTGTGCGTTGCGTTTCTTGTGCGCTTTTTTATTCCATTTGTGTTTGTCGTTTTCACTCACACACACACGATAGCACGCCAATTTTAGGACCACCTTACTCCCCATTGTCCTGGGGACACTTTCATCCAAGTTTCATTCAAATTAGTCTTATATTTTTAAAATTAGAGAGATTTTAATGTTAAAAAATTACCTTATTAAACCGATTGCTTGCCATGTTCAGCGTGTGACATCACAATGTGACCCGGCCAATGAGGGAGGGGGACAGGGAGTCGCGGCCAATGGGGGGGGGGGCCCTCGCGAGGACCAGTGGAAGGACTAGCTCCCGGCATGCCTCGCGCCTGACCTTCCTCCCATGGTGCAACGCGGCGCCAGTTGACCCTCGCCGCCGATCAGTGCTGCACGCACGGGACACAGGTAGGTGGCTTTTGCCGCCAATGGGTCCACAGATCGGTAGAGTTGCTGCACCTAGCTCGGCCCCTGGGGGACACTCCCCGCCCGCCACCGCGTTGCGTCCACAACCCCAGGGAACATTCCCCGCCCGGTAACGGGCTTCGTCAGTTGGAGAGGGTTGCCGGGCCCGCAGGATCGTCAGTTGGCAGAGCGTTGCCTCAGGACAGGCCCACAGGAGAGATTTGGACCCATCGGGTCCACCTCAGTCTCATGTATCTTATTATAATGAGCCCAGCAATATTTAACAGCAAAGAAGAATATTTTATTGCAACTGACATTGCTCAAAATAAGAGTTATTGAAAGCAACCGACTGCACAAGAACGGGGCAAAAGTTACATTAAATAATGATTGTTAAGATTTGTCTGCAAGCAATAATATAACATGTTTTTGATTTTTTTCCCCTAATTAAGACAAGATAAAATATTTGAGTCATGAGGGTGGCTTCCACTAAATTTTCACTAATATCTCATTTATTGGTCTCTGTAGATTTTGATGAGTGTACCTCAAGCCCCTGTACAAATGGTGATTGTATTAACACTCCAGGCTCCTACCATTGTAAATGCCACACTGGTTTCCAGAGCACCCCCACCAAACAATCCTGCATAGGTAAGTGATAGAACAGTCAAACCTCTAAATATAAAATAAAATAATGGTTAATGAAAATGTACAATAGGTGCCACAACATTTCTGAAAAAGAAAGGTTTATGTTTACGGTGCAGGCTCGAAGGGCCGAATGGCCTACTCCTGCATCTATTTTCTATGTTTTCTATGTTTTGGATGTTGACAGAATTAATATGACTCACTTACCCAAGAGCAGTCAAATCAGAAGAAATTAAACATTTTGCTGTTGATGAATTGGTTAATTGTATGCTGTTACCTTTGGAAGCAATTTGGATGCTTTCAATCATTTGAAGATCATTGTACTGTACAGATGAAATCATATTAATTAGTTGCATCATGGCCTGGTTTGGCAACTCAAATGCCCAGGAACAAAGAAGATTGCAAAAAGTGGTGAAAGTGCCTGACCTGCTGAGTTACTCCAGCATTTTGTGAATAAATCGATTTGTTCCAGCATCTGCAGTTATTTTCTTATACAGTTCAGCATGGGTACTGATCTCCCTAACATCAAAGGGATCTACAGGGGGGAGGCAGTATGGAAAGGTTCAGAGTGGTCTTACGGCATTGGCACTCATTGTGCCGATAGTCATGAAGTGCTTTGAGAGGCTGGTCCTCTCACACGTCAAATCCAGCATCCCTGACTCACTGGACCCACATCAATTTGCATACAGGGCAAATAGATCCACAGAGGACGCAATCTCTCTGGCTCTTCACACTGTCCTGACTCACCTAGAGAGACAGGGCACGTACGTGAGGATGCTATTCATGGACTATAGCTCCGCTTTCAACACGGTCATCCCCACCAAGCTCATCACCAAACTCCACCAGCTAAGCCTCAGCTCGTCATTATGTGACTGGATCCTGGACTTCCTGCTGGAACGACCGCAGGCAGTGAGAATGGGCCCGCACCTGTCCTCCACTATCACCCTGAGTACCGGCACACCACAGGGCTGTGTTCTGAGCCCCATGCTCTACTCCCTCTTCACACACGACTGTGTTCCTGCATTCGACACCAACACCATTGTCAAGTTTGCAGATGACCCAACGGTGATCGGGCTGATCACCAACGGGATGAAACAAACTATAGAGCGGAGGTGCAGAACCTGGCGGACTGGTGCTCGGATGACAACCTGTCCCTAAATACCACCAAGACCAAGGAGCTGATCATCAACTTCCGTAGGTCACATAACGGGGAATATGCCCCGATCTCTATCAACGGGGACAGTGTGGAGAGAGTGTCCAGCTTCAAGTTTCTGGGCACTCACATTTCGGAGGACCTAACATGGTCCAATAACACTGCTGCGCTGGTCAAGAAGGCACAACAAAGACTGTTCTACTTAAGAACACTGAAAAAGTCTGGTCTACCCCAACAGCTGCTGACGACCTTCTACCGCTGCACCATAGAGAGCATCCTAACGCATGGCATCCCTGTGTGGTACCTCAGCTGCACGGAGGCAGAAAGGAAAGCTCTACAGCGGGTAGTCCATAGAGCTCAGAGGGCCATCGGAACACAGCTACCAGACTTGGAGGGCATCTACAGCACACGATGCCTCAGAAAAGCCACCAGCATCCACAAAGTCTCTTCACACCCCTGCAACAGTCTGTTCGAACTCCTTCCATCGGGCAGACGATACAAGGCCTTCTATGCCCGCACCTCCAGACTCAGGAACAGCTTCATCCCCAGGGCCATAGCTGCTATGAACCGGTCCTGCTGAGCCGGATGGCCACAACGCATAGATCAACTTGCACTTTACCCTGTCCAAAACTGTTACAACTGTTTCGTTTCGTTGGGTTGCTGCTGTCTAAATTAGCTAAATTATTGCATCGTATGGGAGGCACATTCCCAATCTCGTTGTACCCCTGGGTACAATGACAATAAAGATATATTGTATTGTATTGTATTGTATTGTATTGTATTGTATTGTATTGTATTGTAAGTAAAGTAAAAGAATTGGAAAAGGCTTATTGGACATTTGCTCAACACAATCACACAGCAGATTGTGCTGCTGTGTTTAAATAAAACTCACATTTTATTTAAAATTTCTTCAATACATAACTGTTTCTGTCAACCCTCAATGTGTCCTTGCTTGAAAGCATGGCTCTGCAAGTGATTTGAAAAAACATATAAACTGTTGAAAAATAGATTCTGAACTGCAAGGATGCTTATTTGTGCTGTGTTAAAATAGACATAGTAGAAGTAAAGGGGAAAAAAGCAACAAAGAAAAAAATAAGTTGCTGGGACAATGAGAGAATAAGAAAAAAATCTGAAAGCAATCATCCTTCCTTTCCTCCACTTTATTGTGAGTGCAAGGACTAGATTCTGGAGGAGTATTTTCTTAGCAAAAGGAAGCAAACATATTAATTTATTCCTGATCACAAACAAGGATGTTTTCATTATATAAATTGAAATAGAATAATAGCAACACATATAAATGCTGGAGTTGTGCAACCTTTTGGTAGTACAGTTGAATTACATTTACATAGAACATGGAACTGTACAGAACAGGAACAGACCCTTTGGCCCATAATGTCTGTGCTGAACACGATACCAACTTAAACTAATCTCCTCTGCCTGCATGTGATGCATATCCCTCCATACCCTGCATATTCATATGTCTATCTAAAAGCCACTTAAAAACCACTATCGTGTCTGCTTCCACCACCATTTCTGGCAGCATGTTCCAGGCACCCACCACTTCCTCATGAATGTATGGAGATAGATAGGCATATGAAGATAGATAAATCTCTTGGGTTTGATCAAATATATCTGAGGACACTGGAATGCTGGAGAAGAAATTGCAGATGCCCTGGATGAGATATATGAATCATTTTTACACACAGGTGAGGTGCCGGAAGATGGGAGGGTGGCTCATGTTGTGCCTCTATTTAAGAAGGGCTGCAAGCCTAGGAACTACAGACCAATGAATCTAACATCTGTGGTAGGCAAGTTTTTGGAAAGAATTCTGAGGGATAAGATATTGATGCATTTGAATAGGCAGCGGCTGATTAGGGATCGTCAGTATGGTTTTGACCATGAGAGATTGTGTCTTGCAAATCTGAGCTTTGTGAAGTAAACAAAAAGGTTAATGAAGGCAAAGCCATAGATGTTGTCTATGAGGACTTCAGCAAGCCATTTGATAAGGTAGTCTGCTCTGGAAGGTTAGATTGCATGGGATCCAGGGAGAGCTAGCTGACTGGATAGAGAATTCGCTCCATGTAAGAAAGCAGAGAGTGATGGCTGAAGGTTGATTTTCGGACTTAAGGCCTGTGACTAGTAGTGTACTTCAGGGATCAGTGCTGGGCCCATTTGCTGTTTGTGCTTTATATCAATGATTTGGATTAAAATGTAGAAGGCATAATTAGTAAGTTTGCAGATGACACTAAAATGGATGGTATTGTAGATAGCGAAGATGGTTATCAAAATTTACAGAGGATCTTGATCAGTTGGGCAAGTGGGCTGCGAAATGGTTAATGAAGTTTAGTACCAATAAGTACGAGGTGTTGCATTTTGCAAAGTAATTAGGCAGGATCTTCACAGTAAATGGCAGGGTCCTGGAG
Organism: Rhinoraja longicauda; assembly: GCF_053455715.1. Taxonomy (NCBI): domain Eukaryota; kingdom Metazoa; phylum Chordata; class Chondrichthyes; order Rajiformes; family Arhynchobatidae; genus Rhinoraja; species Rhinoraja longicauda. The sequence goes on along the minus strand of NC_135955.1, from coordinate 48,676,419 downwards.
AATGGTGTAGAACAGAAGAATCTTGGAGTGCAGGTACATAGTTCCTTGAAAGTGGCATCATAGGTAGATAAAAAGGCTTTTAGTGTATTGTCAGTCAGCGTATTGAGTATAGAAGCTGGGATGTTATGTCACAGTCGTACAAGATGTTGGCAGCATTTGGATTATCGTGTTGATTTTTAGTTATCTGCTATAGGATGGATGTTGTTAAGGTGGAAAGAGTGCAGCGAAGATTTATGAGGAATTTGCTGGACTTGAGGGCCTGAGCTAAAGGGAAAGGTCGGACAGGTTAGGACTTTATTCCTTGGAACGCAAAAGGATGAGAGATGATCTTATAGAAATTTGTACGATCATGAGGGGAATAGATAGGGTAAATGCACAGTAATTTATCCAGAGGATAAATCAAAAACAAGGGCTCATAGGCTTAAGGTGAGAGGGGAAAGATTTAATAGGAACCTGAGGGGCAACTCTTTCTGCACAGAGGGTGGTGAGCATATGGAATGAGCTGCCAGAGGAGCTATTCGAGACAGGTACTATAACAGCATTTAAATGTATATGAATGGGAAAGGTTTAGAGGGTTGTGGGCTAAATGCAGGTATGTGGGACTAGTATAGATGGGGCATGGGCAAGTTGAGCCTAAGGGCCTTTTTCCATGCTCTATGACTCTGTGACTCTGACATATCTCCTTCAAACTTTTTCCCTCTCAATTTAAAGCTATGTCGCTAGTCTGTTACATTTCCACCCTGGGAAAAGTAGTAAGGTTAAGTTAGGTTGAGTCTTTGAAGCAGAATTTAATGAGAAGCTCAATATTCCCTGTGTTGATATAGAGAGGCAGCTTTTACATAACAAAATTCAACTTCACTCCCATTTCCAGAAGTAATGTCTGAAATATAATCTGTGAAATGACAGAACCTTTATTAAATTGTACATTACATAACAGAGGAGTTAGATATTGTCTTCATTAGTTCTTTCTGTTGAAGCTCTTGGGTAACATGCAATTAATGTATTTACAAAAGAATATCACAAAGGTATTTTCTAAGGTAAATAAGCTGAGCTCATTCAGCTTTGAATTATGTTTGGTGTAGTTGCCGTGGTTGAAAAGTGTATTTGCAGTGATTTTTGTGAGTTTCACACATTGACAAGTTTATGTCTGTTCTATACTGTCTCTTTTCAGATATTGATGAGTGCATTCACAATGGACTTCTTTGCAAAAATGGTCGTTGTGTGAACACAGATGGAAGCTTTCAATGTATTTGTCATGCTGGTTTTGAACTGACTACAGATGGAAAAAACTGCATTGGTAATAGATGATTTCAGTTCATTGTAATATTAATGAAAATGCACACTTGTTTCCTATCAGATACAGCAATGATAAATATTTTTTTCAAATTGCTATTTATTATAAATTACAATGTTAGAAATTACATTACAACACATTTGACTGATTAATCATTTCTAAAATTAATTAATATGAGGAAATTAAGCGAACCACTTCCCTTCATTAACTGTACCATCCAGGTCAGTGACCCCATTCAAATGAGTATTGCTGCTCAAAATATACCGAATGCAGCCAATATAGAGTTGAGGGACAGGTATGAAATTCATCCAGCCCTTCAGTTCGGTAAGAAGGAAGCTTAAACAAAATAATCACTGTGGTATCATTAATTGCTATTGATAACTAATGATTGCTTTTCATTTTCTATAGATCATGATGAGTGTGCCACCACTAACATGTGTCTAAATGGCATGTGCATCAATGAAGATGGAAGTTTCAAGTGCATCTGCAAGCCTGGTTTTGTGCTGGCACCAAATGGACGATATTGTGTTGGTATGTAGCAAAATTAAATAAAAACATTTGTTTATGATTCAGGGGATGGAATTCAATTGTAAGGTGGTCACAAAAGAAATAAGAGTTGCAAAGAAGTTCAGATAAAGTGCAAGACAGGAATTTTCAACTTAAAGTAAGAAGATCATTTCCGCTTTGGCCTACCTATGCTAGAAGGTACAAATTCATAGCTTCACAATGTTCTCAATGGCTACTGGTGAGACATGGTGGCATGGAAGCTATTGTATGTGGAAATACAAAAGATGTTTCGCAAATGACAGTAATGAGTCAATGTGAGGATAGCTTTGAAATATACTAATAATAATAAAGCTTAACTTATGCGAACTGTACAATATAATGCTAGCATGTTATAATAAAGGTCCTGTTTACAATGAACTATCAAAATCAAAAATTCAAAAAAAAGTTAGAAGGATTAAGTGGCATAGTAGAAACTGAAAAAATGAAGAAAACTATTCTAGTTACAGTTAAAAGTGGTAAAAATGAGACTTTCAGCATCTTAGAACTAAAATCTCAATGCCAGAGTGGTTGTTTGGCACTTATTATGAGAAAGGAACTGAAGGAAATCCACATTAGGCAGGAAATGGTTTTGGGTAGACTGATGGGACTGGAGGCTGATAAATCCCCAGGGCCTGATGGTCTGGATCCCAGGGTACTTAAGGAGGTGGCTCTAGAAATAGTGGAAGCATTGGACATCATTTTTCAATGTTCTATAGATTCAGGATCAGTTCCTGTGGATTGGAGGATAGCAAATGTTATCCCACTTTTTAAGAAAGGAGGGAGAGAGAAAACGGGTAATTATAGACCAGTTAGTCTGACATCGGTGGTGGGGAAGATGCTGGAGTCAATTATAAAAGACAAAATTGCTGAGCATTTGGATAGCAGTAACAGGATCATTCCGAGTCAGCATGGATTTACAAAGGGGAAATCATGCTTGACAAATCTACTGGAATTTTTTGAGGATGTAACTAGGAAAATTGACAGGGGAGAGTCGGTGGATGTGGTGTACCTTGACTTTCAGAAAGCCTTCGACAAGGTCCCACATAGGAGATTAGTGGGCAAAATTAGAGCACATGGTATTGGTGGTAGGGTACTGACATGGATAGAAAATTGGTTGACAGACAGAAAGCAAAGAGTGGGGATAAATGGGTCCCTTTCGGAATGGCAGGCAGTGACCAGTGGGGTACCGCAAGGTTCGGTGCTGGGACCCCAGCTATTTACGATATACATTAATGACTTAGATGAAGGGATTAAAAGTACCATTATCAAATTTGCAGATGATACTAAGCTGGGGGGTAGTGTGAATTGTGAGGAAGATGCAATAAGGTTGCAGGGTGACTTGGACAGGTTGTGTGAGTGGGCGGATACATGGCAGATGCAGTTTAATGTAGATAAGTGTGAGGTTATTCACTTTGGAAGTAAGAATAGAAAGGCAGATTATTATCTGGATGGTGTCAAGTTAGGAAGAGGGGATGTTCAACGAGATCTGGGTGTCCTAGTGCATCAGTCACTGAAAGGAAGCATGCAGGTACAGCAGGCAGTGAAGAAAGCCAATGGAATGTTGGCCTTCATAACAAGAGGAGTTGAGTATAGGAGCAAAGAGGTCCTTCTACAGTTGTACCGGGCCCTGGTGAGACCGCACCTGGAGTACTGTGTGCAGTTTTAGTCTCCAAATTTGAGGAAGGATATTCTTGCTATTGCGGGCGTGCAGCGTAGGTTCACTCGGTTAATTCCCGGAATGGCGGGACTGTCGTATGTTGAAAGGCTGGAGCAATTAGGCTTGTATACACTGGAATTTAGAAGGATGAGGGGGGATCTTATTGAAACATATAAGATAATTAGGGGATTGGACACATTAGAGGCAGGAAACATGTTCCCAATGTTGGGGGAGTCCAGAACAAGGGGCCACAGTTTAAGAATAAGGGGTAGGCCATTTAGAACGGAGATGAGGAAGAACTTTTTCAGTCAGAGAGTGGTGAAGGTGTGGAATTCTCTGCCTCAGAAGGCAGTGGAGGCCAGTTCGTTGGATGCTTTCAAGAGAGAGCTGGATAGAGCTCTTAAGGATAGCGGAGTGAGGGGGTATGGGGAGAAGGCAGGAACGGGGTACTGATTGAGAGTGATCAGCCATGATCGCATTGAATGGCGGTGCTGGCTCGAAGGGCTGAATGGCCTACTCCTGCACCTATTGTCTATTGTCTATTAAAGTAAGTAATCTGAACAAAATGGACAAGGCATAACTTTCTATGGTGCAATTAACTCATTTTTACAATGCAAATTCAGACACTTAAGTATTGCAAACTATTACCTTGTGTATCCTCAATAAATAAATTGTAGGTCTGCCTCTATTGCAAAAAGGTTTGGAATATGAGAGGAAAAATATATTTTTGCAGTTATATAATGTCTACAACTGGTGTTATTATTGAGAACCTTCACTCAGAAAAGAAGGCAAAGGTAAAAATTACATGTATATAGATTATGCTTTTAGTTTTTTTTCAAATAGTGTAAGAGCAAAATGAGCCTGACTTTCGTTTAAAAACTGTTGTTTAACTAAAAGGGAATAGAACATCTTGGGTTGTTTTTTAAATGTTAGGAATAGAACAACTGCTACCATACTGTTATTGTTGTGTTGACTAAAATAATGACATTGAGAATGAGATGACATTTCATATTTTTCTGTTCAGACACTGATGAATGTCAGAAACCTGGAATCTGTATGAACGGCCGTTGCCTCAACACTGAAGGCTCTTTCAGGTGTGAGTGCCCTCCAGGCCTGGCTGTTGGTGTAGATGGGCGGGTTTGTGTCGGTAAGAAAGACTTTATAATTCCAGACAGGGACCTGAGGAAGACGGTTATAACACATCTGGTTGTCATTGTCTATTTATTCTTTCACAGGATGCCAGAATTAATGTTTCAGATATTCTGGAAATTCAAATCACTTTGGAAATGGGAAATCCTTTATATTTAGGCTTAAACTATTTGAATGCAATCAGACCTACACATCTGTGGAAAATAAGAGAGATCTAAATGTTTGAATTAAAAATCTCAGTCAGTTTGATGAAAGCATAATTGAACCTTTTGGCAAGCTGAATAATTTACTTCTTTGTAAATTGTCATCACAGCAAAAGCAAACAAAATTAACTATGAATAATTTATAGTCTGCCCTTCATTGCCCTTCAGTTACGAATAGATTTGCATACCATGTCACAAGTTAGTTAGTGCCCAAAATATAATTTAAACGATGTTATAATCTAAATCTTGCAATTCAACTGCAAATCAACATGTGGTATCCAATATTTAAGAAAATCTCAAGGGTCTTGCCACCAGATTCTTGGAAACAATTATTTTGTGTGACTGATAGAAAAATCAAGGTAGGCAGGTGGAATCAAGCACACTGGATTTTATTAATTAATACCAATTCCAAACTACCTTAGGAATAGCACCATCACCAAAATTCCTAAGCTTAGACACTGGACATATTTGTACTCTGCCTGCGAAAGTCCTATCCTTTAGGAAACTGAACTAAGCATTTCCGATGCAATTATTCTTAGCATTTCCTGAATGTCATTCATGCTCATTGTTAATGAATCAAAACACACAATACTTTTATAAATAGTGTATAAAATGTATATAAAATTCCACCTACAACTCTCAGGAGAAGGGAGGGAGGAGCAAATTGCTGAAAAGAATGCACAGGCAGACATTATTGTGCTGTCCCCATTGGACAGCAGTTTTATGCTTTCTCACTGAGTCTGCTTGAATGAACAATGATGGCAATGACGGAGATGCCCCTTTTAAAGTATGATGGGTGCATGTCCATGTGTGCTTAGTCTCCAGCAGCAAGACTGGTATAATGAATTAGGACTGCAGGGTAGGTGCCAATATAAGCTTATGCCCATTCTCTTCCATAGAGATGCCTCTTTTTAAGGTTCTGACCAACTTTCCTTAAGTCTTAGTAGCAATGATGTGATGTCCTCAATTCTGTGAGGAGATGCCATTCTGAACCACATGTTATGGGCATCAACATGGGCAGGCGAGGGTGGTGAATTATCCCAATTTTGTTTTGAGGTAAATTTCACCAAAGGTACATTTCACCAATTTATCCATTTTTAGCAGAGTCTCTTTTTAGCTTAGGAGCAAAACATATCCATGTATTAACTGAGCCAAAAATGGGTGAAATGCAAATTCTCACCTTTTGGGAAACAATTTGGCTTCTCTAATTTCCCACAATGCCACATAATATAAAGGTACTCCCCTTTGATATTACAATTTTTACAGTCTGATGTGAGCACTAAAGTTAACTAGTGCAAGGAACTTTTGGCTTGACAGTGTGAGGCCAGAAAACAAGCACAGCGCATGAAGAGAGGAGTTGCTGGGTACAACATATTATGGGTTGTAGCAATATTTGGAGGATGTCTTAATTTTCCCCAGCGTGTCGTTTGGAACTGTAAAAGTTGAACCAGATGTCTAATGGCTGCAAAAGGTCAGACTCCCAGGGGAGACTTCAGGATCTGTCACATGAGGTTTAACATTCTCCTGTTTTACTCTTTGGGAATTTGTTAAAGGCTTGTTTTGACTCGCTCTGTTTAACCTGTAATGTTTTACACAAACTATAAAAATAAATCTCTTAATATTCACAGCTTGTTTTCAGTATATTAAAAAAATGCCAGCGAGATCTAGGGTTTTCTGCACGCATTTCCACCAGTGGGAACGCTTTCCACTGTTCCTCAAATATACTGTGATCTCAATCTTTTCTAAAAAAAAATAAGAATAAAATAGAACCAAGAGTCAGCTCTGTTTAAGTGATCAGTAGTTATGGAACAGTTGAAGTCTGGAGTTATAATAATACTGTAAGCTCAGCAATGTTTTCACTATTAGTTCATAGGGAGAACAGTGAATTATAGCGCAGGAAAGTATTTGTGTTTCCGATACATTGTTTGCACAAGTGCTGTGTGTTTGAAGCTTCTCATTTGTCCTTTTGACACTACTTGAATGCTCCCTGTCTCCAATGCCATAGTTATGTCTTGACAACCAGTGCATTGAACAGGGCTTTGATAAACATTTTTAACTTCAAAAGGAGAGTTTTCTAACATGAGTTCCAGACATAATGAGTAGCATCCAAGGTCTTTGAATGCCTCTTTATTGTGTTTTTTTTAAATCGTTTTAGATACCCACATGCGCAGCACATGCTATGGAGGAATTAAGAAAGGACTGTGTGTCCGCCCATTCTCTGGAGCAGTGACAAAATCAGAATGCTGCTGTGCAAGTCTGGATAATGGATTTGGAGAGCCATGTCAGCCCTGCCCAGCGAAAAACTCAGGTATATTTTCATTTTGGCAGGATACCAAAAAAACGGATTTAAATAAAGGTGGAAATATTGCACCAGTGTCTAATTCCACTATTTATGAATATACTCAGAATGTGTTTCAGTGGTTACAGTATATTAAACATTGGGTTCCAGGCATGATGGCACCAAGTGCTGCAAACCATACACCTTTAGCTCAACTCGGTGATGCACATAGAAACCTTGAATGTTAGTCCAAGTTGGAAGAACTGTCTTGGTCCACATAAATATTTATTGTACTCTCTTTGTGTTGAGTACAAATAAACACATTATGCAAATTAATGTATATTTTAAACTTCCATTTAGTTTTAGTTTGTTCTGATTCTTGTCATCTGCAAATTTGCTAAAAAAGTAACATTAGCAAATTTGCAGATGACACAAAGCTGGGTGGCAGTGTGAACTGCGAGGACGATGCTGAGGATGCAGGGTGACTTAGACAGGTTGTGTGAGTGGGCCGATGCATGGCAGATGCAGTTTAATGTGGATAAATGTGAGGTTATCCACTTTGGTGGTAAGAACAGGAAGGCAGATTATTATCTGAATGGTGTCAAGTTAGGAAATGGGGAAGTAAAAAGAGATCTCGGTGTCCTTGTACATCAGTCACTTAAAGTAAGCATGCAGGTACAGCAGGCAGTGAAGAAAGCTAATGGCATGTCAAGTCAAGTCAAGTCAATTTTATTTGTCACATACACACACACTTGCCTTTATGACAAGAGGAGTTGAGTATAGGAACAAACAGGTCCTTCTGCAGTTGTACAGGGCCCTAGTGAGACCGCACCTGAAGTACTGTGTGCAGTTTTGGTCTCCAAATTTGAGGAAGGACATTCTTGCTATTGAGGGAGTGCAGCGTAGGTTCACTAGGTTAATTCCCGGAATGGCGGGACTGTCGTATGTTGAAAGACTGGAGCGACTAGGCTTGTATACACTGGAATTTAGAAGGATGAGAGAGGATCTTATTGAAAAATATAAGATTATTAAGGGATTGGACACGTTAGAGGCAGGAAACATGTTCCCAATGTTGGGGGAGTCCAGAACCAGGGGCCATAGTTTAAAAATAAGGGTTAGGCCATTTAGAACGGAGTTGAAAAACGTTTTCATTCAGAGAGTTGTAAATCTGTGGAACTCTCTGCCTCAGAAGGCAGTGGAGGCCAATTCTCTGGATGCTTTCAAGAGAGAGCGAGATAGAGCTTTTAATGATAGCGGACTCAGTGGGTATGTGGAGAAGGCAGGAACGGGGTAATGATTGTGAATGATAAGCCATGATCACATTGAATGGCGGTGCTGGCTCGAAGGGCCGAATGGCCTAGTCCTGCACCTATTGTCTATTGTCTATTGTAAAACATGCTGCGCACCCCACCTGGAAAGCAAGGGGAATGCTACAGGCTGGTTTATTACTGGATTGAAGTTAATCAAGGTACCCCCTACTAATTCTTGATTAACTGCCCATATGGAGTTCCTTTCACAGCCAGAAGTGGCCCTAAGGGCCTGTTAATCTAAAGAGCTTCTGTAAAGATTATGTCAACGCTGCAAACCTACTGACCCTTCCTGGATAATAAATAGGTTCTGTTTTTACCGAAGTCCATGAGTCATTTTATCCAAAAGACGGAAAGTGCACAAAAATCACGATAAGATAACATTATGATAACCAAATGCCGACCTTATCATAATGACAGGCATTAATAGCGCGTAAGAGTAATAAGGAAGAACAGTTACTAAAAGTGTTGACAGACAAGAAACTAATTCTGCCATTCATAGCAATAAACATATGTACATATGTCTGACTTTTTTTAATTTTAGAATATTATGGGAGTTTGTTTATATGTAGGGGTATCATGTCAGGTGTCATAACCTGAATATGGCCTGGATAGTCACTGGAGCAGTTTTATTATGTACTCTCTAGCTCCATGTGAAGATACAGTACTCATGTTAGGTTGAAGACAGAATGCCAATAATGTTACATAGTTCTGTTAACTTTTAGAGGAGACAAAACAATATTCCCAATAATATCAATGATTTTCATAGGCTCTTTGAAATTTAAAAAAATCCCTGATTTATGTTTTTTTTCCACATTTTCATTTAGCAATATTATAACTGTCCATATTGCAGCTCTGTCACTGTTACTCATACGTCTGGGTCTGTTTATTGATTATTGGGTACTGTGATTCTTTCTGTGTATTATCCATTTATTGCATATTTAAAAGACAATGACACATAATGGTTACTGGCCATTGGTCCCAATTTATCCATGCTGATCAAGATGCCCCATCTGCACAAATCCAATTTGCCTGTGTGTGGCCCTTGCCGCTCTGAACGTGTCCCATCCAGGCACCTGTCCAGATGTCATTTCAATATTGTTATCGCATCTGCATCAACTCTCTCCTCTGGCAGCTTGTTCCATATTCTCACCACCCTCTGTTTGAAAATGTATCCCCTCACTATATCTATTTTTCTCATGGTTTTATACACCTCTATAAGATCACCTCGCAACCTCCCAACCTCCTATACTCCAAGTCCTAGCCTGTCCAATCTCTCCCTATTGATCAGGCCCTCGAGTTCTAGCAACATCCTCGTATATCTTCTCTGCACTCTTTCTAGCTTTCTAGCATTCTCCGATCGCAGAGCGACGAAAAGTGAACACAATATTCCAATTGTAGCCTCACCATTGTATTGAACAACTGTAACATAACATCCCAACTTCTATTCTCAATACCCTGATTGATGAAGGCCAATTTACCAAAAGCCTTCTTGATTACCCTATCTATCTGTGACACCACTTTCAGGGAACTATGTACCTGTACTTCTAGATCCCTCTAATCTACATCAAGGCCCCACCATTCATTGTGAAGGTCCTGCCCTAATTTGACATCTCAAAATTCAACACCTTGCACTTACCTGCACTGGAGCTGTTAGTCATTCCTCAACCCACTTGCCCACTAATCAAGATGTTGTAGACATTAGGCTAATATATAAACTTCCACCAAGCATGATTGGCAAAGAAGCCAATTCTTTCAAGGCACCAGGCCATTGCAAGAAAGCAAATATAATCAGAGTGCTGATTCATCCAATTTAGGGGGCTACGGATTACCTCCGTTTTTGCAGTTGCAAGGTCCCTAAATTAGGACTACAAATGGAACAGTGGCGTGTATGTATCTTGTATGCATGATTGCAAAATCATTAGGGTACTAGAAGGGGCCCCTGAGAATATTCTAGAAGACTGGAAGAAACTTATAAAAGGGCAGCACGGTGGCGTGGTGGTGGAGCTACTGCCTTACAGCGTCAGAGACCTGGGTTCGATCCTGACGACGGGTGCTTGTCTGTATGGAGTTTGTACATTCTCCCTGTGACCGGCGTGGGTTTTCTCCGAGATCTTTGGTTTCCTCCCACACTCCAAAGACCTACCAGTTTGCAGGTTAATTGGCTTGGTATAAATGTAAATTATCCCTAGTGTGTGTAGGATAGTGTTAGTATGTAGGGATTGCTGGTTGGTGCGGACTCAGTGGGCCAAAGGGCCTGTTTCCGCACTAGATCTCTAAACTAAACTAAACTAAAAAATTAAAAGGACATTGGGAGACATAAGCGGACATAAGCCAAGACTAAATCATCATCAAGAAGAGGACAGTGAAACTAACTCTCAGAGATAAGCAGTCACCCTCAGAGTGGCGGCACGGTGGCGCAGCGGTAGAGTTGCTGCCTTACAGTGAACGCAGCGGCGGAGACCCGGGTTTGATCCCGACTGCGGATGCAGTCTGTACGGAGTTTGTACGTTCTCCCCGTGACCTGCGTGGGTTTTCTCCGAGATCTTCAGTTTCCTCCCACACTCCAAAGACGTACAGGTCTGTAGGTTAATTGACTGGGTAATATGTAAAAATTGTCCCTAGTGTGTGTAGGATAGTGTTAATGTGCGGGGATCGCTGGGCGGCGCGGACTCGGTGGGCCGAAGGGCCTGTTTCCACGCTGTATCTCTAAATCTAAATCTAAATCTGAACATGGCCAGTTCCTATAGATTGGGTAACATTTGAGACATCATCCCTGTGATAGTTGCTAAAATGTACAAAGTTGTGGAAGTGTTTAAGTTAAGTAGTGAGTAATAATAAAGTATATTTGAGCTGAGTGTAAGTGCTCCTTTGTCCAACATTTTAGTTAACCAGATAAGTGGGTTCACCACGAACATTTGGTTTAGTTTACAATAGCATTTTATGCTTGTGTTTCGCTGTTATTATCAGTGTGGCCATCTTTGAAAAGCCTTTTGTCTCTCAAATATTGCTATCAAGTGAGGGGAGTTGTCAATTTGTGTAGTAGTTGTGGAAATCCAGGATTATTAACCAAATCCTTGTTCGTTTTTTATAGCTGAATTCCAAGCCCTGTGCAGCAGCGGAATTGGTATCACTGCAGATGGAAGAGGTATAGTAGGAAACATTTGTGTATCAAATTAGTCAATTCCTGCTCTCTTTTATCTCTATCTTTGTAATTTTCCATCCTGTTTTCTTTTCCATTGTTGTTTCCAAATTTGAACACCTCATGTTTTCATGTTGATCACAAAGAGAAGTTGTTTATCTTTTTAGTCAACATAAGAAATGTTCCCTTTCCCTGATTAATGGTCAGTGGAACTTGCATTCCTTTGCTAACGCTGAGGTTTCCAAATGGAACCATCATTGTTTAGTTATGACAATAGACAATAGGTGCAGGAGTAGGCCATTCGGCCGTTCGAGCCAGCACCGCCATTCAATGTGATCATGGCTGATCATTCTCAATCAGTACCCCGTTCCTGCATTCTCCCCATACCCCCTGACTCCGCTATCTTTAAGAGCTCTATCTAGCTCTCTCTTGAATGTATTCAGAGAATTGGCCTCCACTGCCCTCTGAGGCAGAGAATTCCACAGATTCACAACTCTCTGACTAAAAAAGTTTTTCCTCATCTCTGTTCTAAATGGCCTACCCCTTATTCTTAAACTGTGGCCCCTGGTTCTGGACTCCCCCAACATTGGGAACATGTTTCCTGCCTCTAACATGTCCAACCCCTTAATAATTTTATACGTTTCGATAAGATCCCCTCTCATCCTTCTAAATTTCAGTGTATACAAACCTAGTCGCTCCAGTCTTTCAACATATGACAGTCCCGCCATTCCGGGAATTAACCTAGTAAACCTACGCTGCACGCCCTCTATAGCAAGAATATCCTTCCTCAAATTTGGAGACCAAAACTGCACACAGTACTCCAGGTGCGGTCTCACTAGGGCCCTGTACAACTGCAGAAGGACCTCTTTGCTCCTATACTGAACTCCTCTTGTTATGAAGGCCAACATTCCATTGGCTTTCTTCACTGCCTGCTGTACCTGCATGCTTCCTTTCAGTGACAGTAACAGCTAAAAGTTGATGCTTCATTAAATGGGCTGATTTGGAAGCCCAAATCAATCCTCAAGGTACAGGAATCCAACCCAGCTGTGTTGCTGGATCCCATGTGGATTCCTGCACCTTAGATCTTGCACATATAGAGTCATAGAGCTGTACAGAAGGAAACAGGCCCACCTAATCCATGCTGACCAAGTTGGTATTTTGGGCTAGTTCCAGTTGTCTGTCCATAACCCTCTAAACTCTTCCTGTGCATATATCGATCCAAATGTCTTTTAAAAGTAGTATTTGTATGCTGTTCCGTAGCTTCCTCTGGCAGCTCTTTCCAGATACATACTACCCTCAGAGTGAAAAAGGCTGCCCCTGAGGACCCTCTTAAATCTCTCCCCTCTCATCTTGTCTATGGCCTTCAGTTTCTGAAGCTGTAAGTGTTCACCTTATCCATACACCTCATGATCTTATACACTTCAATAAGTTCACCCCTCACCCTAAATAAATTGAATCTCCTGCACCCAACACCCCCACAAATGACCTGCCCCTCCCTGTGACAAATGATTGTAGACAGCCTCAGTGGTCTGACACACAAATCCCTCCCCCAGAATCGTATTCCTGCCCAAGCCTTATCTGTTGTGCTTCAAGCAATTTGCATGAACAAAGATTGAGAAAAAAGGCTTTATTCTAGACACTGGACGATGTGTACTGTTTAGTGCACATTTTACAGGGGCATCTGTTTATGTGGGTCTGCAGAGTGTTTAACCATAGTGCAGTTAAGTGAGACAAGCATTATTTCTAGTCATGTGTTAATAAATTCCACAAATTGCAGATTAGTACCCTATTTCAAAATCCTAAGATCTTCACAGACTTGGTGGCAATGCAAACATGTGGTCTGTTACTACCATTCAGATCTAAAGGCCCGAGGCTCCATCTTCAGGTCATGCAGAGTTAGCGAATATGAACTGAAACTGATGCAAGCTCTATAATTAAGTTCAGTGGCTGTGGAAACATTATGCGCTTTTTACCACTTCCTACCATGTGGGTCCAGTGGTGGCCAATAATTCATTCAACTTACCATTTAATTGAACATTGTGCGTGTACAGTAACATGCTGAGCTACAGGACTGCACACAGTGAAAATATTGATGCAGAGGTTTTGTGATAATTGTGTTGCATGCTGACAGCATCGAAGTGCCTGCATTCGAAGGCTGTGGTCCCATCGATTTTGGGATATTAATACCATTACAATTTATACTGTGGGCTTGCCAGCATGAAAGGTTATGGAAGTTGTGGTTCCTAAAATATTTGTCAGCTTGTTTGCCTTTCATTGTAAGAGCTTTAATCTACTCAAAACAAACTTTAAAGCTGATTTTCACAAATGCAGTGTTGCCTCAGATTTCATGGGAATTCAGTGGCACTAGCTGTCGTGTGCAACAAGTACATTGAGGCCAAATTATCAGCTTTGTCTTTCCACAGAAGCTGCCTGATTTGTTGAATGTTTCAGTGTACCTCTGTTTTTATTTTAAATTTCCAAAAGCTGTGGTTTTTTTAAACTTTCATTGGGGAACAATCATTGTTGTTGACATTTGCATGTAGAATAATACGATTCATTTCAGTAAATTGTAGAAATAATTAACAGGAAATTTAAGTTCCTGAACTCTTGATTCTCTAAATGCACAACCTGCATTAAGGGTTTTCACAGGAACACCAGATATTAAAATTCTCTTGTGGTTCATGGTTAAACTCCCTTATCACCTTATCATAATTTAAATTCTCTGAACACATTTAAACAAAAATCTGTGACCTTAGTAAGGAACATTTATTTGTGCTTTTTTGTTTGGTGAACAGACATTAATGAATGTGCTCTGGACCCGGATATCTGCCCAAATGGAATATGTGAAAATCTTCGGGCTAGCTACCGCTGTATCTGTAACATTGGTTATGAGTCAGACATTAGTGGAAAGAATTGTGTGGGTAAGTATGACAATGGATGTTTCGTTATTTTTGAGTGATATAACAAATTTCATATTTTTGCTTTGGTTTCTGCTTCCTTTAAAACACCGATCTCTCAACGCAGTGTTTGAGCTCCAAAACGAATAAATTACATTTACTGAAGAATAAGAAATATATTTATTCAAATTGTTACTTAGTTCCTTTGTTCACATAATATTTTTTTAGATTATTGAAGATGAAAATGAACCAGAACTCACCTTACAAATGTGAAAAGTTTGATGAGTTGATTACATTTTGAAGTTTAAAAAAAATCATATTCACACCCACTTCACCAACCAGTCATCTTGCAGTATTATTAGCTTGCTTCTCCTGCTACACTCTCATAACCACACTGTCTCTTTCTAGAATAGGGAACTCACTGAATGTTGGCTGCCAGTGATGCCAAAAGACCAAATGGAATGGTGTAATATTTTTGTGTGTATTTAAAATTTGATAACACTGAAAAAAGTCTTTATCCCAGTCTTAAAATGAATACGCTATCAGAGCATCTTACACCAGACATAAATTGGCAGATGTTCTTCAGCTGAGCTACCAGCACGGCTGTTGTACCATGGTTGAATGCTGGGCGGTCCTTATGAATTGTGTATTCCCAGAGTTGTCTTTGAGCTGCTGGAAGTTTATTCTTTTAGCTTAGAAGATGTTAGAATAAGGTGACCACAAGTTCTGATAGACAAAAGGAATAACAAAGTCATTAAATATTATTTACAGATTTAAATTCAGAAAACTTCACATCTTGGTTTTGAGAAGAAAGGTCACCTTTAGTTATTTAACTGGAGTTATTTTTGATAGCACATTTTTTTGTAATGAGGTAAGGGAAGCATTACTGAAAGGCTTTTCTTCCCCTGTACATGTTCAACTCAAAGGAATTCTACATCTGTTTACCATGGAGTCTTGTGAGCCAAAGATCATTTGTGCTTTTGGCAAAAAAAATCATTTCCACTCACATTTGTAAGAAATGTTGTTTCTTCAAATGCTTCTCAAACTTTGCCTTTCTTTTTGTATTTGTTTAATGCACTGCACAGCGAGGCAGCTGCCAATGTGGAAATAGCCAGCATGCTGTAATGTCTACTATATAATTACAAGTGTACAGGGTATTTTGTTGAATTTTTAATCAGAGACTTGCAAGTTTCTTCTAGGTTTAACCCTTTCACAGGCATGTCCCATGACTTAAGTCACTGAAAGAACTCCAATAGTTTTGTGGACATTTTTGTGAGATGTGTTATACCAGTGTTCTTCCAAATCCAGTGTCTTTGGCTATGAATGATAAAGAGCTGTAATTTTCTGCAAATAAATAGTAAAATATAGGTAGAAATTCTTTTTTTCTAAACAACAATCTGATTCTTTCTTCTGTTTGAAGATCACGGTGTGATTTTATTCTTTTTTTAAATCATTATCTTGCCCATAAAAAGCTTGATTTCTATGCCTCAGTGTTGGTGTTGCTGTTATTACTTTGTTGCCAATGTTCCTCCTTGTGGAAACTGGTGATACAATTGTTTATTTGACTGCTAGATGACAATTCCGTGAAAGTGCTTGGAGCAATTTCCTTTATCAAGGATGCTTTCTCTATGCAAGCTGCTGTTCTCCTTTCTGATTATTTAATTTAAACATTCCAATGAAGTAGAATAATCCATCTCAATGGCAGTTCAGACTGGCAGTCTGACACACTCTCTAAAACCAACGTCCAGGGATTTTTCGTTCAGTAAAAAGGTCATTAGTCACATTCTACAGGAAAATTAATGACAGTCCTTTCTTGATATAATTTTTTTTCTTGATTGAAATTTATCTGTGGTATGTAGTGGGAGTATTATTTTTGCATTCAGTATAACATTGATGCCATGGTTATTGCAACTACCAAAGGGGATGTTCTGTGAGTCATTTTATACCATGTACATGACGTGACCTCAGTCATTTTATATCATGTACTTCTGTGAGTCATTTCATATCATGGCTTTCATAATATTCTTGGAAACTAGTTATCTGCTTCATATTGTACATGGTGTCATATAACTTGGCAATCATGACAGTACTCAGTACAATTAGTCAAATAATTGGCTTTGGCATCTGAACACTATACCCTGAAGAGGATTAATTCTTCTATTAACTTTCCTTCTCTTTAGAATAGATTACTAAGCTTCAAATTGTAACATGAATATAGCACAAACCAGTGAGCAGCAAGCAATTATGTATGATTCTCAGTGTAACTGCTATTGTTAAATAATACATAAACTACTGATCGATGCAGAAATTTGGTGTGATTAAAAAAAGTTATGCTACTAATAGTAACAAAGCCACGTAGGAGAGTAAATAACCCTTATATGCATTTGTGAGTAATAATTCTGTTATGAAATTCTCTAATTCTTATGTGAATATCTCCTCTCTGTGTTGTAATTTTTTTAATTGCTCTTGTCTTCTAGACATTGACGAATGCGCAGATAACAGGCTCCTGTGTGATAATGGGCTTTGCCGGAACACACCTGGTGGCTACACCTGCAGTTGCCCAAAGGGTTACCTCTTCAAACCAGACTCCGAAACATGTGAAGGTGAATGCGCCCAGTCAAAAAAACAAATGTAATATTTACAGTAATTCAGCGTAACAAAATATCAAGCATATTCTTTACATGGAATACCTGCACAAATTACAAAGATGCTTTTTCTATTGCAGTCTCAGCAGGTATCTCAAAATATGAAATGAAGCATTTGAAAACTTGAAGTCCACATTTTTGGTTTAATTTTTTTCCAAACAAGATTTTGTTTTGGGCAGTGATGGAGGTTAATTCAAACACTACAGCCAGAAGCAATACAACCAGGCAAATATTTTTACACCTTGACCAATCATAATATGTGTTCTCATTCCTCAACTAGACTTTTGTTGATTGTGTCTCTTGCACTAGTGATACAAATGACAAAAGGGAATAAAAGACAGCAGAAACTGACCGTAGCTGCACTACAGGCAGTGAGGAAAGTCACGTCAGTCAGCAATCAAGTCAGACAGATAGATTTAATGGTTTTTCAGTGCCGTCACTATCAGTGTTGCATTAGTACTTTTGCAGTTTAGTCTCGTGTAACTGTCAATTTGTTTGCAAACATAATATTTGAGATGATAAATGTGATTTTTCCATCATAATTGTCAAACTGTTCTTCATCCTCACAGAGAAGCACGTCATTAAACTTTAAAATGTCTCAAGTTTTTAACTGCAGCAAAACTCTACTGTGAGGACCCACTTGTTGTTTAACAGCAACACCTGGTTTTCAGTAATGTCCTTTCAGACTATGATGGGTCCATATTCCATCCTTGCTATAGGGTGAATTAGCCACTTTCAGCCAGTTTAAGCTCCTCGGTGTCACTAGGTGGATGCACATTCAGTCAGCTTTCAGATTCCGATTGAACATTGTTTCAAGAAACTGTACCTGGTATTCTGCAAAGGATGCATTCAAAATTAGACATTTCTGTGGGCATTGGAGGTCGGGAGAGAGGATCTGATTAAAAAATTATAAAATTATGAGAGGCATAGATCGGATAAACAGTCTTTTTCCCAGGATGGAAATGTCAAATACTAGCGGGCATAACTTTAGAGAGAGAGGGGGAACATTTTTTTTTTAAGTGAGAGACAAATTTTTACATAGAGTGGTCGGTACCTGGAACATACTGCCTGAAGAAATGGTAGAAGCAAATATGAGAGCGACATTTGAGAACCATTTAATCAGGCACACGTAGGCAGGGAAGGGGGTGGGGGAAGATATGGATCATCTGCAGACATTAGTTTGGCATCTTGGTTGGCTCAGATATCATGGGCTGAAGGACCTGTTCCTGTGCTATATCTCACAACCTCTCATTTCATTAAATCGCCTGCCAAGATTCTGAGCTAATTTTAAATACATAAAAATGGGCATTAGAGTGAAAGGTAGTGGACTATAAGGCCCCACTTCAGGAGACAACCCTGTTTATGCTATCTTCCTTCACATACATCAGCAATAGTGTGAGCCAAATATATATCTGGCTTTCTCCATATAAATGGATCCTAAGTACCTGGCTGGCATTCCTGGCTGCTGCTGCCGCCTCCACGGGGCTGGCAAGTGAGGCATGGTTAAATGCTTGCTGAAAGTTGTTTTGGGGAAATGACAGTTCATGTTAAACTACAGCTCAAAGTTAATCAACTTCTGGAGAAGCGGAAGTTATAGTGTAGACCTACACTCAAAATACTGAATAGAATATTGTTGTAACTGACAGATGCTGTTTGTTTTCTTAAGAATTTTCTCAATCTCCTCAAAACCTTGTTTCCCATGTGGTTGACTCACTGGAGCTGAATCAGGATGCTGTGGTTTACAGTATTTTAGTCCGGACAGTACAAAATTCTCCCAAATGGCATAACAGGGCTGATGTAAAACAGGCTTCCCTTAATGTCTATTTCCAGGTTATCCAGCATTTTGTAAGTGGTAAACCAAAAGGTACTTTCCTTTGTTTCTCTAATGTAACCCACACTTGTAACAAGAGCGCTTATACAAACACTAAAACCACAAAGTGAATTCCTGATTTGCAACAGATATATATATATAGTCATAAGACGATGCCTGCCTGAGGAAACTTAGAAAGCTCAGTCTAGCTGTGGTTCTGAGATTTGGTACACTTGAATGGTAAATGATGTTTATGTTTGTTTTTGAGGATTCCAACAGGAACTAAAGCCATTTGTAATTTTCTTAATTATCTTAATCCTTTGATAAAAGTCCCAGAGAATGCTGAGACAGTACTGTAGTGTTAATAACAAAATCAAAATCTCTCTTAGGTTATGCTCTGTTTGAATTACCTTTGATCCACGATCTAAAAACTGCAAGACTGTCTTGGTTTTCCATTCTTTTCAAGGTGGAAATTCTCTTGATTATGCCATGTCATTATACATTTTCTCCAGCTGCAACTTCTCTCAGAAATGTTGACTGGTGAATAAGAGAAGCTAGATACTGATACTCATTTACCTACACTTGAAGCTTAATCATTGAACCTTTTTGTCCTATGTTCCCAGTGTGTGGACAATTGAGGGCAATTAAAAAAATGGTCCCATTTATGCTCATTAAAGAGGTTTTCTGCATAACTAAAAAAACAATAATTATTGACTAGCAAATATCATGTTTTTTTAAACTTATTCCCTCTAGAATGAGATCAGATTTATGGTTTTCAAGGATAGACAGTCTAACATCTGTCAGAATTGATTATATGCATAATTATTGCTTACACAGTTTTCAGATGAATTTATCTAAGACACAACATAAAATGCGAAGAAGAACATGAATTACCACAGTGTTAAAAGGCTCAGATCTCATGTCAGAAAGTATAGAGGAGTGAGACTTCCTCCGGTTACAATGATAGACCATTTGTTTTCACTTAAAGCACGATCCCAGTTGAAAATTAACCAGTTTAGATAGAGTTGAGCTTCGCTGTACAATAAATTTCCCTTTATTGTTTGTAGAAGTAATTCTGAGAGCTATTTTTAATGAACACTTATGATTTTTTTTTGTGTTGCCTACCTGATGCCGTCAATTGGTAACCTTATTTAAAAATGGCTATTTTGTTTCGCCAGATGTGAATGAATGTGAGAACAGTCCTTGTGTTAATGGAGAATGCAGGAATACAGCAGGTTCATTCTCCTGTGAGTGCTCCACTGGTAGCAAACTGGATGCAAGCAGAACTGTCTGCATTGGTAAGGCAGAAATTTTCACTTTTTATTCAATAACAAAACTTGAAGGATTCTAGACCTGAGAAAACAAAAATTTCATTCAAGCCCTTTTTAAAACCGCATGATGCTGCTTTCCTTCTCAAATAATTTAATTGAAATGTCTCATGATGGAAGTCATTAAACTACTCTTGTCTAGCACTGATGTATACAGTATTTAAATATTACACCACCTTCAGACCGTTATTCTTCCATGGCTACTAATGACAAATTTCAATATTTCCTGAATCTCATATTTTTCGATATATCAGATTTTCAAATTAATTTTAATGATCTGTTTGGGTGAATTGGTTTGGACCCTTATTTTATGATCTTAACTTGAAATTAAGCAAATTAATCAAAATCACATTTTAGAAATTAATTAATGATTCTGCTCATATCCAACAAAGGAGAAAATGTTCACCGGTAATGATTATCCATCGTTCCAATGCCCTGTTTAGTCCAATTTATTTTCATGAATAAGTCCTCAGTTGTGCACATTGAGAACCTAAAACAGAATAGTACCCCAAAGGAACAAGTCCTTTGTCCCACAATGTTTGTGCTGAACACAATACCAAATTAAACTCATCTGCCTGCATACAGTGCCCTCCATAATGTTTGGGACAAAGACCCATCATTTATTTGCCTCTGTACTCCCCAATTTGAGATTTGTAATAGAAAAAATCACATGTGATTAAAGTGCACATTGCCAGATTTTATTAAAGGGTATTTTGATACATTTGGGTTTCACCATGTAGAAATTACAGCTGTGTTTATTACATAGTCCCCCCATTTCAGGGCACCATGATGTATGGGACACATGGCTTCACAGGTGTTTGTAATTGCTCAGGTGTGTTTAAATGCCTCCTTAATGCAGGTATAAGAGAGCTCTCAGCACCCTATCTTTCCTCCAGTCTTTCCATCACCTTTGGAAAATTTTATTACTGTTTATCAACATGAGGAGCAAAGTTGTGCCAATGAAAGTCAAAGAAGTCATTATGAGACTGAGAAACAAGCGGACAGCTCTCACGGTTGACGCATTCGGCACAGTCGTGGGCGGAGTGCTGAAACAGCTGATCAATGGCAGCTGGCAGCTCCTGGCCTTTTTAAGTCGTCACCTGAAACCCCCTCGATCAGAAATACAGCGCTTTCAAGCGGGAACTCCTCACACTCACCCGCAAACTAACGGTTTAGTGGAGTGTTTTCACCGGCACCTGAAGACATCCCTTAAGGCACAGCTCACGGGCCCGGACTGGATGGACGAGTTGCCGTGGGTCCTGCTGGGCATCTGCACTGCCCCCGAAGGAGGACCTGGCAACTTCCTCAGCCGAGCTGGTGTAAGGCACCCTGCTTACGGTCCCAGGGGACTTCATCCCGGTGGCACATGAACATCAGGAACCGGCCACGACCATGCTGATGCCCCTCTGTGAGAAGATGGGCACACTCACTCCAGTCCCAACGTCCCGCCACGGACTCGCCACCCCGTACGTCCTTCTCGCCCTCCAGGACTGTCAGTACGTTTTCCTTCGCCCCGATTCCCACCGTACGCCACTGCAAAGGCCTTACGAGGGGCCCTTCCAGGTACTGCAACATGGCACCTCGACTTTCATCATCAACATGGGCGGCAGGCACCAGACTATCTCCGTGGACCGTCTTAAGCCGGCACATTTGGACATGGACCAACCAGTGGAGGTGGCAGAGGGCATCCACCATCACGACCGCATCTGCCCTCAGCTCTGCCAGTTACGACCTCGAACACAGGAGACACATGCACGCGATCAGGCCGCCTCCCTCATCAGCCTAACCGCCTCCATTATTCCGGTTCTGGGGAGGGGTCATGTGGCGGTCATATCGAACCGCCATTTGTCGGGCTCGTACTCTCGCGGGAACTGGGCATGTTCTGGGCCGACCTATCACGCGGTAAGGGGGGCGGGGCTGTGGTGTGTGACCTGAGAACAAAGGTATTGCGGTTGAGGGAGAAGTGCTGGAGTGTACCCGAGCTGCAGCACCGTAGTAGTTAGAAGTTAACCCGATGCATGCATGAGCGACCGAGCTGTATCTGTTAATCATGAAATGGAGTGTTTACTCAACGCGTGGACCTCTACACTGGCTGACTTATCTTCATTGATGATACAACTTCTGATGGTAGTAGCATAATGAATTCTGAAGTGTATAGACACATCCTATCTGCTCAAATTCAAACAAATGCCTCAAAACTAATTGGCCGGCAGTTTATTCTACAGCAAGACAATGATCCCAAACATACTGTTCAAGCAACAAAGGAGCTTTTCAAAGCTAAAAAAATGGTTAATTCTGAGTGGCCAAGTCAATCACCCGATCTGAACCCAATTGAGCATGCCTTTTATATGCTGAAGAGAAAACTGAAGGGGACTAGCCCCCAAAACAAACATAAGCAAAAAGATGGCTGCAATACAGGCCTGGCAGAGTATCACCAGAGAAGACACCCAGCAACTGGTGATGTCCATGAATCGCAGACTTCAAGCAGTCATTGCATGCAAAGGATATGCAACAAAATACTAAACATGACTACTTTCATTTACATGACATTGCTGTGTCCCAAACATTATGGTTCCCTAAAATAGGGGGGGACATGTATAAACACTGCTGTAATTTCTACACGGCGAAATCAAAATGTATAAAAATGGCCTTTATTAAAATCTGACAATGTGCACTTTAACCACAATGTGCACTTTAACCAGATTTTTTTCTATTACAAATCTCAAATTGTGAAGTACAGAGGCAAATAAATAAATGATGGGTCTTTGTCTCAAACATTATGGAGGGCACTCTATCTTTCCATACCTTGCATATCCATTTGCCTCTTAAACCCCACACACTTCTCTGCTTCCACCACAACCTCTGGCAATCTTTTTGAGATGGTCTTTGGAATAATTGACTCCACATAGATGAGAGTCCATTTCATATAGGCACAACTCTGAAACTCTTTAGAGGGATGGTCTATCTTATTTTTTCACTTCTGCACAGAAAGCAAAGCATGTCATTATATGAATGTCTGGAAAACATTTAAAGCTGACTCAGATTGTATTGCCAGATCACAATGGATCTTTTAGAAGCTCCAGGTACTGTTTTAATTATAGTCGAGCAATTCTCAGCACAATGATGCAGTGTATTAAAATACCAATCCACTAAAATTAAATTATAAAATCTTTGATAACTACTTCATGGAACAGAAACACCAAAGATTAGGAATCGGATAACCTAACTTCATAAAGGCGGATAAAGCAGCCAATGGCTTATAGAAATCTGAGAAGAGTAATTAAGCTGAAACATTAACTTTGTTTCTCTCCCCATGGAATGCTGCCTGACCTGCTGGATGTTTCCACCACGTTCTAATTTTATTTCAGTGGCTTCTAGACTCCTTTGTCTCCATAAAAAAATTAAGAAAATCTAGCTGAGTTTGGACTTTTATAAAATCATTATATTACCAAAGGAGGCTATTCATTCCATTTAGTCCATGCCAGTTCTTTGTTGTCAAGCCAGACAGTCCCATTCCCCTACTCTGTCCTTGCAGTAAAACAAATTATTTTCCCTCGAGGCCTATCCAATTCCTTTCGAAACTTGATTGAATTGCTGCTACCACTCTTACAGACAGTTTCAGACCATATTTCTGAGTTTTAAAAAGTTCATTACATCCCCATTTCTTTTGCCCATCATATCACATGTGTGTTCTATCTTCCATCTGCAAATGCAAACAGCTTCTCACTTTTGCATTGTCTTTTCCTTTTGCATTGTCTTCTCCTTTTGCATTGTTAACTCCTTTTGCATTGTCTTCTCAACTTTGTTAACTCCAGGTTCTCCCTTGTAACACTGTAGCTGAACTGTTTCATCCATGGCATCATTCCAGAAAATCCTCTGAGTCCTGTGATAAGAACAAAAACATTTACAATTATAAAAACGTGCTGGCAATTCAATAGTTCAGAATTTAAAAATGAAGGCTACTTCCATAAACTAATTTATTTGATTATAATAACAACCATTTGAAATCATTCTTTGTGTTTTTGGCACCATCTCAAAGTGCTTAAGTTTGAGTTTACTCTGGTGCCCATGCTAATACATTTTCTATAGGCCTTTTACATGCTTCCTATATGATGGTGATCACAACTGAATATGATACTGCAGGGTTAGGCTATGAGGCAATTGCAGGGAGAGAAAAAAAAGAAAGCCAGAATATTACTTTAAGATAAGGTGAGAAAGACAAAACAGTTGAAATAAGTGGTGTTAAAATATGAAATCATTAACTGAATTGTCACCAGTGTTGTACTGGTTGATAGCTTTACTGCTGAGGGAAGTTGATAACCAGAAACTTTATACTTCCCAAAGAAGTATTTTTGAGTCTGTCTTGTGCAGTTCCTTGTGGTTAAATTACAAACGGCTGGGAAAGCTCGGTGATCCTTATACAAACAAGCCTTTATGAAAAAACAATTCTTCAGATTAAGACAGGACCAGCCCAGAAATATTGCAAACACATATGTTGCCAGGAGAGCAACATAGCCTCATCCTAAACTCTGGGAATGCTATGTTAAGTACCCACTTATACAGGGGTTCAAGTGCAGGACATTCTGAGATATTTGTCAGTAGAAAGGACTCAAGATTTCTTGTAATTATTTGGATTTTCTCACAATTTCCAACAGACAGCGTGAAAGGAACTTGTTGGTTGAATATTCAAAACAGTCGTTGTGAAGTAAACATCAATGGAGCCACGTTGAAGTCAGAATGTTGTGCTACGCTGGGAGCTGCTTGGGGAAGTCCTTGTGAACGCTGTGAACTAGGTACGGAAACAATGGATTAGAGCAAAGGCAATTACTGTATTGAAATTATGATGAAAATTGAATTGCGCAAGATTTGTAAATTGAAGAATAATAATTTGGAATTAATCTTTGTATTTTAGCATCACACCATTGAGTCATATTCCTTTGCCCTCTGGTCTCAGACTTCTCTGTCCTGGGGAAAAGACTCTTTACAATTTACCTTACCTATGCTTCTCATAATTTAAGAAACCTTTACATGATAACCCCCTCAGCCACCTCTGCTCCAGAAAATATAAATCCAGTCTCTCCTAACTCACACCCTATAGACCCAGTAAGAAATAATAAAATCTTTTTTGCACCAGTTTATTGACATCCTTCCTACAGCAGGGTGACCAGAACCTGCCTAGTACTTCAAATGTGACCTTCCTAATGTTGTCTTCAACTATAACATGATGTCGCAACCCGTACTCAATACCCTGACAGACAAAAGCAACTGTCCCAAATGCCATCCTTGCCCAGTCAGTCTGTGTTGCCACTTTTACGGAACTATGAAACTGGATCCCTAGGTGTTTCTGTTCTACAATACTCCCCAGGGCCCAACCATTTATTGTGCAAGTTTTTCCCTGGTTTGTCCTACCAAAATGCAACACCTCACAAAATTAAATTCCATCTACCATTCTTTGGCCCAGTTGATCAGGATTCCATTGTAATCGTAGATAAGCCTCCTCACTGTCCACTACTCGGCCAAGTTTGTATTACCCATAAACTTACTGTCAATGTCACCTATATTCACATCCAAATCGCTAATATTCATAATGAACAGTGGACCCTGCACCGATTCAGTGGCACACCACGTTACAGGCCTCCAGTCTGAAAAAACAACCCTCTACCACCACCGTCCAGCTCTTACCTTCAAACCTGAAACTTAGAATTCTATTTACAATTTATTATTACTAATGACAGAAACAGGATTTGGAAAATTGACCTTGTTGGTTCCCTTTGTTTTATTTTAAACTCTTAAACATTTTTTTCACCTATTCGAGTGCTTTTTAATACTATTTTTTAAGAAAAGTTGTGTATGAAATTTCTCTGCTAACTCAATTAAGTGCATTGATACCACTAATGAATTTTCCTTAATGGTAATGTACACCATGTTAGTACGACAGAATTGTTTCATGTGTGTTCGCTTTTCTGTTCCTTGTTCTCACAGAAATTTTGAATCATAAAATTGTTAGTGAAGACTGAAAAGTTATTCTTGATCTTGCACAACTTTCTTTTAAAAAGTTGTTTAAAAATGCTGTTTGCCTCCATATTGGTTGAGTAATTTACTTAATGACTTTTGTAGCTCTGGTGACTTGTTTTATATTCCATTGTTTACATATACCTAATCAAAGTCCCTTCATAATTTTAAGTATCCTCTCTTACCAAGCAAGAGAGTCCGATTCAATCTGATAACCAAAATGGTTATAACTTTCAATTCTGGCAGTACACCTTTCAATAAACAATCTGTTTATTTAACCGTTTTGTGAGGTAGAAATCAGACCTCCAAAAGTTCTTTAAGAAATTATTAATCTGTGTGTAGTGTAAATTTAATACAGTCTGAGAATAACTATGACATAAGGAAATTTCACTCCGTCCATGCTGGCTCTTAGTGGGTTCTCTAGTTTTATACCATTGCCTGTTGTCGTGCAAATTATATCCTCATGCCTTGTTGCTTTTTATTATGGCTATGCTAACCTACTTAATCTAAAGCACAAAGTGCTGGAGGAACTTATCAGGCAGTATCTGTGGAGGGACTATACAGGTCCTGTTTCAGGTCAGAAACCTTCGGACTCAAGTCTGAATAAAGGTCCTGATCTAAACCTTTGCCTTTCCATTCCCTCCTTAAATGCTGCCTGAATCACCGAGTTCCTCCAACACTTTATGTTTTGCACCAGATTGCAACATCTGCAGTTTTTTGTGTTGCCAATTTAATATGTTCCTTTAAGTCTCTTTGCACCTTTACAGCTGTTAGGCTATTAATTTCTGATTCCTTCTCCCGAGAAGTCACCTCACAGTTATTGACATTGAAGTTCATTTGCTCCATTTATAGATCAGAATAGGAACTTGTTGGACACGTGTTCAGCTACCATTCCTGACCCCAGTGAAAAAGTAAAAATAGCCCTTACTGGCTCAACATTTCTTGCTGCCATGTTCATTTAAGCGTGGAACCACAACTCTCCCTTACTTGTCATCAGTCTGTCGCTAATTGTTAACTTCAAATCCTAACTTGCATTTGGAAAAAAACTTCTAAATTAAGTTGAAAACTTCACAATCTATTCGAAGAGCAAGCTTGTGAAGAGAGGGTGGACAGTGCTAAATCCCAGCAGGTCTCTACGCTGATTTTGATTGCCTGCTCAAACAATATGCACTGTGTAAGTATGTTAAAAGGGCCTTCTCTTGTACATTGAGGAATATTGTACCCAATGAACAAAACATTTTATTGGAAAGTTATTTTCTTTTTTCCATATATATTTAATATTCAAATATGTTTGCCACTGGCAAGACCAGCATTTATTGCCTTTGAGAAGGATTTGGTGAGCAGCCTTCTTGAATCACTGCAGTCCTTCCTGAGAGCTTTTAGGGCGGCACAGTGGTGCTGCAGTAGGATTGCCGCCAGAGACCCGGGTTCAATATTCACTACGGATGCTGTCTGTATCGAGTTCGGACATTCTCCCCGTGATCCATGTGGGTTTTCTCCGTGATCTCCAGTTTCCTCCCACATTCCAAATATGTACAGGTTTGTTAGTTAATTGGCTTGGTATAAATGTAAATTGTCCCTAGTTTGTGTTGGATGGTGTTAATATGCGGGGATTGCTGGGCGGTGCGGACTCAGTGGGCCGAAGAGCCTGTTTCCACGCTGTATCTCTAAACTAAACTAAACTTACAATGCTATTTTGTCAAACATTTTGAGCTTTGTAGGAGCTGTGCATATCCAGGCCAACATTTTCATGGTGTGCTTTGGAGAAGGACTAGGGATGTCAGGTGGTGGATCACTTGCCACAGGATACCCAGCTTTGATTTGCTGATTTGTCCACAATATTTATGATGTTGGTCTGATTGATATTCGGGTCAGTGGTGAACCCCTAGATGTAAATGGTAGAAGATTTAGCTATTGCAATTCAAAGCTCGCTGGGTAGGTAATCTTTCGTTCATTGGGGTTCAGTAACACTTGGCTCTTCTGTGGTATGAATGCTAGAGTCAGACAGTACAGAGATAGCCAAACCCGTTCATTCTGACAATGATGACCCATCTATGCTTGTCCCATTTAGCCCCACTTGGACCATATCCTTCTAAACCTACCTGTTACTTGCCACAAATCAACCCAAGCAGGCATGGACAATGGAGGAACTGAAGGAAATCCACATTAGGCAGGAAATGGTTTTGGGTAGACTGATGGGACTGAAGGCTGATAAATCCCCAGGGCCTGATGGTCTGCATCCCAGGGTACTTAAGGAGGTGGCTCTAGAAATAGTGGAAGCATTGGAGATCATTTTTCAATGTTCTATAGATTCAGGATCAGTTCCTGTGGATTGGAGGATAGCAAATGTTATCCCACTTTTTAAGAAAGGAGGGAGAGAGAAAACGGGTAATTATAGACCAGTTAGTCTGACATCAGTGGTGGGGAAGATGCTGGAGTCAATTATAAAAGACGAAATTGCTGAGCATTTGGATAGCAGTAACAGGATCATTCCGAGTCAGCATGGATTTACGAAGGGGAAATCATACTTGACAAATCTACTGGAATTTTTTGAGGATGTAACTAGGAAAATTGACAGGGGAGAGTCAGTGGATGTGGTGTACCACGACTTTCAGAAAGCCTTCGACAAGGTCCCACATAGGAGATTAGTGGGCAAAATTAGAGCACATGGTATTGCGGGTAGGGTATTGACATGGATAGAAAATTGGTTGACAGACAGAAAGCAAAGAGTAGGGTACCGCAAGGTTCGGTGCTGGGACCCCAGCTATTTACGATATACATTAATGACTTAGATGAAGGGATTAAAAGTACCATTAACAAATTTTCAGATGATACTAAGCTGGGGGGTAGTGTGAATTGTGAGGAAGATCCAATAAGGCTGCAGGGTGCCTTGGACAGGTTGTGTGAATGGGCGGATACATGGCAGATGCAGTTTAATGTAGATAAGTGTGAGGTTATTCACTTTGGAAGTAAGAATAGAAAGGCAGATTATTATCTGAATGGTGTCAAGTTAGGAAGAGGGGATGTTCAACGAGATCTGGGTGTCCTAGTGCATCAGTCACTGAAAGGAAGCATGCAGGTACAGCAGGCAGTGAAGAAAGCCAATGGAATGTTGGCCTTCATAACAAGAGGAGTTGAGTATAGGAGCAAAGAGGTCCTTCTACAGTTGTACCGGGCCCTGGTGAGACTGCACCTGGAGTACTGTGTGCAGTTTTGGTCTCCAAATTTGAGGAAGGATATTCTTGCTATTGAGGGCGTGCCGCGTAGGTTCACTAGGTTAATTCCCGGAATGGCGGGACTGTCGTATGTTGAAAGGCTGGAGCAATTAGGCTTGTATACACTGGAATTTAGAAGGATGAGGGGGGATCTTATTGAAACATATAAGATAATTAGGGGATTGGACACATTAGAGGCAGGAAACATGTTCCCAATGTTGGGGGAGTCCAGCACAAAGGGGCCACAGTTTAAGAATAAGGGGTAGGCCATTTAGAACGAAGATGAGGAAGAACTTTTTCAGTCAGAGAGTGGTGAAGGTGTGGAATTCTCTGCCTCAGAAGGCAGTGGAGGCCAGTTCGTTGGATGCTTTCAAGAGAGAGCTGGATAGAGCTCTTAAGGATAGCGGAGTGAGGGGGTATGGGGAGAAGGCAGGAACGGGGTACTGATTGAGAGTGATCAGCCATGATCGCATTGAATGGCAGTGCTGGCTCGAAGGGCTGAATGGCCTACTCCTGCACCTATTGTCTATTGACAACTTCATTCGATAAGGAGCTGTGAAATCATCAGCAAACATTCCCACATCATTGTTCAATCCCTGAAAATGTTGGACTTGCAATACTGCCCTGTGAAACACCTACAGTGAAATCCCAGGGCTGAAAAAATTAAATTCCAACAGTCATAATCTTTTTTTTCTTTACGTGGAATATGACCTACCAATGGAGGTGTTTTTCCTTTGATGCCCGGTGACATTAGTTTTATCAGGACTCATTGATGCCACACTTGGTCAGAACCTGCCTTATGCCAGGGTCAATCACTCTGACCTTATTTGGAATTCAGCTGAATAATCCATTCATTTGGAATTCAACTAAGTGATCCGTGCCTAGACCAATGAGATGTAGTTTAGTTTAGAGATACAGCGCAGAAACAGGCTTGCCCGGTCCATGCAGACCAGTGATCCCCACATATTAACACAATCCTACACACAATGGGGACAATTTTTACATTTACCAAGCCAATTAACCTACAAACCTGTACACTTTGGAATGTGGGAGGAAACTGAAAATCTCGGAGAAAATCCACGCAGAAGGTTCTCCCGGGGAGAACGTACAAACTCTGTACAGACAGCACCCGTAGTCGGGATCATACCCGGGTAAGGCAGCAACTCTACCGCTGCGCCACCATGCCGCCCTTGATGTGAAGAGGTCTGGAACAGATTAGTCATATCAATGCCCAAACTGGGCATCAGTGAACAGATTATTGATGAATAAATGCCACTTGATAGTACGGTTGATAATAATATCTTTCACTTTTCTGATGACTGAAGGTAGATTGATAGGTGGTTGTTTGCAGGACAGAGTTTGTCCTGCACTGTACCTGGGCAGTCTCCCCCATATTCAGGTTAATGGTTATGAATGGTAGCTTCCCTTGAGAAATGTGATTTCATCCGCCAAACACTTTCTTATTAATTTTAGAATTTTTATTGTTTGCACTGTTTTGCTTTTGTCAGAACATTAAACTAATTGTTCCTCAACAATTCAATGCAAAATCAAAGGGGATTTTGAACTTGGATGTAATTCTTTGCTTACAGATAGCGCCTGTCCGAGAGGTTATGCAAGAGTTAAGGGTGTGTCCTGTGAAGGTAAGAAAATGACAAACCATTAAGATGATTTGATAGAGAAACACATACTAGAGCAATAGAAAAAATTCAGAACTTTAATTTATGTGACAAATGAGATAGATTAAACACATCATAAATGCAATAGTCGCGAAAAGTCGTCTGTCAATTTCTCTCAACTGATCCAACTTGACCTGCTGAGTTCCTGCAGCAATTTTTTGCTACAGATTCCAGTATCCACAATTCTTGTATCACCATCATAAATGGTTCCTTGCCAAAGAAGTATCTTTGCAATAGTGTTGCTGTTATCATGTAGCAGTCTGTAAGGACACAAGAAGGTTTCAGATGAGAAGGTAGACACCAAATGCTGGATTAATCCAGCGGGTCAGGCAGCATCTCTGGAGAGAAGGAATGGGTGATGTTTCAGGTCGAGACCCTTCTGCAGACTGGTGGTGAAACAAAGTTTCAGATGATATGCTATTTGGTATGGTCTTGCATTTAGAAAATAATCCACCAAATTTAGGCAGCAATTGTTGCCCTGCTTCTGGGGAGCTAGTTAAAATTGAAACTCAACAATTGTTGGCTGGGTAGCCCCCTAATTTTTACAGGATGCTTATGTGGTTCAGAACAATAAAAATCACCTCGTGTTTAACATCAAAAAATGTTATGGAATAGATTTCAGTAGTTGCAAATGTAACTGTTACATTTTCATGACATCGTAAAAAGCCTCATAGGTAATCTATGTTCAGGATGTTACGAGAGAAAATCCAGCCGGCTTTTCCTCAGAGGCTGTCATTGGATGTTATATATCCACTTGAAAGGGAAGATTAGGTTACATTTTAACATCACAAATGCGACACGGCAATGAAAATGTTGAACTTCGTCAGTACTTCTCTGAAGTTTCATTTTAGATTATATTGCAGGATCTGAAATGCAAACTGAATGCAATGTGTAATGAAAATTCTGAGATAAATGGAATTAATAAAATCATTTTTGCCATCATATTTCATTGAGCCGTGGGAGAAAGCAGAAATGGATTTAACTGGCAAATCTTTAAGCCTATTCATTTTGAGGACCACCAGGTTTCACATTTCTTAATAGATTTTCCACCGTTTTGACACAAGCTTGGAAAAAAATAACTGATGCTGTAGACAAATTCTTTCAGACATGTGTTGAAATGGTTATATATAATTTCTTGAAAAAGTAGAAGAAAGTAACGAAAGCAGACAAAGATAATCCTAGCCACCCATATCAGCACCCTCATGCCCCGCCCAACCCCAACAAATGTGGCTGCCCCATAATGTTCTGATGTGCCAGAATGTCACTTTATTCCCATGGAATCATGTCAGTGTGATTGGCACAAAGAACTGAGCTTAATTGTTCTGTAAAATGCACTATTTAAATTTACCACCTGGCAGAAATATTGAAAAACTTTTTTTTCTGTGTAAGAAGTAACTGCAGATGCTGGTTCACATTGAAGATAGACACAAAATGCTGGAGGAACTCAGGCAGTGTTACTGGAGAA
The DNA here is from genome assembly GCF_053455715.1 of Rhinoraja longicauda. NCBI lineage: Eukaryota > Metazoa > Chordata > Chondrichthyes > Rajiformes > Arhynchobatidae > Rhinoraja > Rhinoraja longicauda. Next base: position 48,643,795 of record NC_135955.1, on the reverse strand, counting down.
AAGGAACAGTAGGGTCTGAAGAAGGGTCTCGACCTGAAATGTCACCTATTCCTTACTTTACTCCAGCATTTTCGGGATATTTTTTTTCTGTTTTATTTGGTATTGTGTGACGTGCAGAAAAGAAAGCAGCTGATTACACAATTTCAGCTCGCTGCATAGTACCTCAAATACAAGGAAGTAACAAGCAAACTGTCAAATCAATGTTCAGAATAGCCATAGACATAATATTACTTTTAATTTTATGATATTTAAATGAATACAAACAGTACAAACAGGATCACAAACCAAACTCAAACCTAACCTTGCTGCGACCCAACTCCGCTTTGAAGAAGAATCAAAATTAACACCTTCCTGGTCTATTAGATTGCTATCATACCACAGGGAATATTTCACCCACTGAACTTTTGAAAGAACAAATCTTATTAAATATTCACAAGGAGTCAAAGTTATTTTATGGTCTCGCATGCAATGCAAATTCTATTATCAGTTAATTGGCCTCTGTAAAATTGCCCCTAGTGTGTAGGGAGTGGATCAGAAAGTGGGATAACCTAGAACTAGTGTGAATAGGTGGACTGAAGGGGCCTGTTACCATGATCTATTTTTCAATCAATCCTGTGAATCATCATCCACTTTGAGATCTATTTCTGACAATTGCTCCCATTGAAGGCAATGGGACAAGATTTTGGGAATAAAGTACGAAGCACAGCAGTAACAAACTGATGCATTTTACACATGGGATTGTTAACACATTTCCACCCCACTAATATGTTTATGCATTTGCTTTTGACTGTCTTTTTAAAATTATGTGTAATAAGCCAGAAAAAAGAAGCGTCTAGTTTTTCACTCTCTTTCTTACTTTGGACAGATGTGAATGAATGCACAGTCTTTCCTGGTATTTGCTCAAATGGGAGATGTGTCAATACTCAAGGGTCCTTCCAATGCGAGTGTCCAGAAGGATTGACCATAGATAGCACAGGCCGCATTTGTGTGGGTAAGAAATAAATTATACACCATCATTTAAATGTAATGAAGGTTTGTGTAACTTGATTTTTTTACTTGTTAATTTCTGTATGCCAAAATTTGATAAGCAAAGCACACATTGTTCTCATAGTGTACATAGTTCAATTTCTACTCAAGCTTAAACACTATGATTAGTGATTTGACTGTAAAACATATGGATTAGGTTATCTGTTTTTATACATGTAGGCTGTTGCCAGAGGCATGTTACTGCTTTAGTTCATAGAAATGTGCGGAAGCCATAATTCGAGGAATAGAACGCTGCACATTTCATCCAACATTTACAACAAATGTTTAGATGCAGGAGTTGGTTTGCTGGTTTCCTAGGTAGTCTGTACCCTTGCTCCAGTGGAGATGGACATTAACTTTTTCAGAATTCATAAATCACAACCCAAATATTTGAGATACGGATTAAAATTTGCTGTCTATTTTGTGGGGAAAATAAGTAAATAGATAAACACAACATAAATTATTTCTGCTCTTATTTCTTGACAGAAGTGTAAGTGACCCTGTTTCACATTATTGAAAGTCACGATATGGCCCAATTTCTAGGAACATAACCCCATCCCTCATAAAAAAGGGTTGCCAAAATTATAATTCAAGTGGGAACCTGGTAGTAGCATTACACTCTGTAGCAAAGCCAATGTACAGGAAAGATCTCATGCATTGTTTCAGGTGGTCAGCTTCATTAAAAGATGGACGTTAATCCCTGAATTTGTGTTGATCTGTAATTATAGTATATAAAAGAGCATCACGCCAGCCAGAATGAGTCAATCAATGCTGTTGTATTTTAGAGTACACAATAAGATGTAGTAAAAACAAATCCTTTACTACTCTAATATAAACATTTTTTATTTTGATATCTACTATTGTAGTTTTATAATGCCCTATTCCAGCTGAACGGATTTTTTAGTGGGCTCTAAAGCTCTAAAATAAACCTGAGTGCACAATTTCGACAGAGAGGGAGATGTTGGGTTAACTCGTGGTAGCTTTTGAAATTGACAGCTATCAGCATTTGACTGGTGCTCAGACTTGCTTTCCAATTCCAGAACATCACGACATGATGGTCCTCGGAATAGAATGCACTTTCAATCTTCAGCACCGAGTTCATTGGCAGATGAAGCAGTAAAATGGTTTAGGGTAAAGGAACATGTTATGTGAAGGTGGTGGTGGGGATTTTGGGAGAGGGAGCAAGACTTTGTGGAAGATTCTTCATGAACTGAGCAGGATTGCCTTTGAAAAGGGAATCATTTCAGTGAAGTGAGTGGAGTATTGAGATGGCCTATTGTCTGGCTGAAGATTAATAGGCATCTGTTAGTATATTTTTCTGGAGAAATAATTAGTCATATACATAAAACAGGGCACTAAAATGAACATGTGTGCCAGGGTAATGTTCCTAAATCTTCAAGAGACCACCATGTACCACTTTGGAGTGAATTTAAACCCCACTGATTTTCCCATCTATTTTATGAAAGTGAGCGAAGCAATTTCTATTTTCAGCTAGGTGGAAGTTGATATTTGTGTGTATGCCAAATTATTTTCACTCTGTTGAGGTATATATCATCAGTGCACAATGTTCACCTCTAATTTTATGGTGCTCCACAAAGCAAAATTAACCAGAAGTAACCATAATATCTTATTTGTTTCTTGTCTATCCAACTTTGTTGATTCAGCATGGGAATGCACAATTCCTCTGTAAAAACAGGCTATATCAGTGTGGCATTGGGGTCGGTACATTTCTCTGAAGGCCAAAATAACTTTAGAACAAGCAGGGTACTTCCTATATTAGTAGACAGAAGCTGATGTGAAAAGTAGATGTCTCATTTTTAAACAGAAGTGAAAAATGGAGAATGACAAAGTGGACAAGGTACACTGGAAAAGGTACAGAAAACTGATGCAGTTCAGAGAGGTAAACTGGGAATCCGTCAGGCAGCCCAATTCTGGAATGACCATTTCTGGTCATCTAACTGACCATTTCTGGAATGATGAAAATTTTCTATAGGAAGAAGTGAGCTTTCACCTGTAGCTCTTACCCGATGTTTTAGCAAGAGCTTTAGGCGTCTAATTCCTTCAAAACTACACTTAATAGCAGCTGAACTGTGCATCCAATCTAAGTGAACCACATGGAGAAACATTGATACTGTATACAACTGTAAGTGTGATTAAATTGTTATGTTTAAACTACAAAATGGGAGAAGCAATAAATCAGCAGCACAGTGGCATGCTGTAGATCTGCTGCCTCACAGCGTCAGAGACGCAGAACACATGTTCAGGTCCTGACCTCAGCGCTATCTGTATGAAGTTTGCACGTTCTCCCTGTGACCGTGTGAGTTTCCTCTGGGCGCTCCAGTTTCCTCACACATCCCAATGAGTATTTGTAAGTTAATTCCCTCTGTAAAATTGCCCCGGGTTTGTAGTGAGTGGATGTGAAAGTGGGATAACGTAGAACTAGTATAAATGAATGATTGATGGTCGGTGTGGACTCAGTCAACGAAGCACTGTTCCTATGCAGTATCTTCCATTTAGAAATAGAAGTCATTCTCTGGTCATTTATACTTCACCTTCAAAATTCAAGTCCATTCAAGATTATGTCTATTTATTGGAGACTGGTTAGTCTTTCACCTCCAAATACAGATGAGAGCAAATCTACTCATGACATACAAAGCCCTCCATAACCTGGCCCCATCCTACCTGACTGACCTCCTCCACAGACACACTCCCACCCGTACCCTCCACTCTGCTGCTGCTAACCTCCTGTCCCCCCCCATCCGGACCAAACTCAGATCCTGGGGGGACAGGGCTTTCTCCATCGCTGCTCCCACACTCTGGAACTCACTACCCCAAACCGTCAGAGACTCCTCCTCACTCACCACATTCAAAACATCACTGAAGTCTCATCTGTTCAGCACTGCCTTCAATCACTGACCGTTACCTCACCTTCTTTTTCCTTTTCTCTTCGTTTACTCATTTATCTATTTATTTTCTTTTATGTTTTAGTAAACCCTGTAAAGCGTCTTTGAGTGTTAGAAAAGCGCTATATAAATGTAATGCATTATTATTATTATTATTATTACTGTACTGGAAAATAGATCCAAATGCTGTCAGAATTTTGGTTCAGAAGGGTGCTATGATATTTGGGTCCTGTGTGGGACAATACTCTTATTGATTTTTAATATCTTTGCAGATATTCGCCTTGAACAATGCTACCTGAAGTGGGATGAAGATGAATGTACAGCGCCGGTTTCTGGAAGATTCCGAATGGACGCCTGCTGTTGCACAGTTGGATCTGCCTGGGGTGTGGACTGTGACGAATGCCCTCAGCTAGGCACTAAGGAGTATGAGCTTCTTTGTCCAAGAGGTCCAGGGTTTGCCAATAGAGGTGACATTCTAACAGGAAGACCATTTCATAAAGGTATGGACAAAAGGCACCACTTCTCCCAATAAAGGTAATGTCTGGAAAAGAAAACATGATTCATTTTTAAATTTAAATAAAAGAGAGATTAAAGTGAAACAGATAAAATTAAAAAGTACACTATATAACGTTCAGTGGTCTGAATATAACAATTTTAATATGATAAAATTACTACATTACAAAAGCACGAAATATTTATCTGCAGAAGTAAAGTACTATGAGTCTAGTTATTATCCTGAATCATATACTATCCACTACAATTTTGTGCTCTTCACATTCTTTGTTGTTGTTCTTCTAGATGTCAATGAATGCAAAATGTTCCACAGCCTCTGCATTAATGGAAAATGCCGGAACACCATTGGCAGTTTTAGGTGTAAATGTGACGGTGGATTTGCTCTGGATATGGAGGAAAGGAACTGCACAGGTAAGATGACATGAGCCAAATGACCAGTGTTAACAACATGAACACTCCAAATATAATAAATAACACAACACAACTGACAGCATATGAAGAGCATGTACAGCATTAGGCAAGAGGTACATAAACCAAAAGACACACACCACCAGGTTCACGAACAGCAGTTTCCCTCAACTATCAGTTTCTCAATCCAACCGACACAGCCTTCATCCTCCCTTGATAACTCTACACTCTGGTCCACCTGTTGCACTACAGTGGACTTTTTTCCAATTGTGTTTTGGACTAAGGTCTGGTTCTTTGCATACTTTTTTTTTCTTTTTACTGTCCTGCAGAATTTTATGTAAAATCTATGTATAATTTATGTTTATGTGTTTTTTTCTGAGTTCTGCTTGTGATGCTGCTGCACGTGATATTTTCATTATATGTGTACCTCATCATATGTGTGCCTATGGCAACAGACCCAACTTTGACTCTGAGCAACACGAGCAGGAAATTATCACAACTAAGATACCTTTCAGGCACACCCCTAATTCAAACAGCAGAAATTGAGTAAAAATTAGATGGGTAGAACACACTGCAAACAGTGCAATTCATTGGCGATGTAAAGACACTCTCACAATATTACATCTATTAATGTAATCAAGTGCACACTTTAAACATTTATTATCCCTGGTCTTATAAGTTGTAATTTCAGACCATTTAATTAATATTTAAATGATATGATTTTAAATTAATTTTGTATCAATACCATAAATAATTAAATTTAATTAAAATTGTCTAATTTCACTTGATCAAAATTAACATGTGCAATTTAAAATCTTTTAATTGTAATGCTCCACACAGAATTTACTGTGACAAAATATTTTATAGCATGAATGGAGGTTGTTACAACATCCAGCAAGATGAATTTGAATGTCAAGCTTGCTTTTCCCCATTTTGTTTTTCAAAATATTCACCACTGATAATAGGGAGAATTGCTGAGATTTGTTTGAAATGCCTTCTCGAGTGCCTCATACTCAGACTTTCCATCTAAAGAAGGCTGCATCCTTATTCCTAATTATACTATTTATATGATTTCACTGACCTGTGATATGTTCAACCACAAAACATACCTTTTGTTGTAATTTACTTTTCTCCCATAGAGGTGCAGGAGTTACGTTCAACCAAAAATATTTGAAGATTGTACAGCAATGAACCAAATTCTTAATGATTTTCTTCATTTCGTTATCATTCCTCAATATGTTTTATTTTCTACTTTAATAAGACATTGATGAATGCCGCATCTCTCCTGACCTCTGTGGGAATGGAACTTGTGTCAATACCCCTGGAAGCTTTGAGTGTGAATGCTTTGAAGGCTTTGAGAGTGGATTTATGATGATGAAGAATTGTATGGGTAAGTATATTCATGCTTTACTTGAACAATTTTATTCCCTGAAAATGCCCAATAATGTAGTAATAGAACATATATTCAATATTTGTGAGAAAGAACTGCAGATGCTGGTTCAAATCGAAGGTAGACACAAAATGCTGGAGTAACTCAGCGGGACAGGAGGCATCTCTGGAGAGAAGGAATGGGTGATGTTTTGGGTCGAGACCCTTCTTCAGACTGAAGAAGGTTCTTAACCCGATACGTCACCCATTCCTTCTCTCCAGAGATGCTGCCGATCCTGCTGAGTTACTCCAGCATTTTGTGTCTACCTTTGATATATTCAATATTATTATGTCGAATGAACAAATAACATTTTGTATCAGGACCCTTCTTCAGACTGATGAAGTAAGTGGAAATAAACTGGAAAAGAGAGGTAGGGATGGGTGAAGAGGAGAGGGGGGTTTATTGACAGATGGGTGGAGTAAATGTCAAAGCTAGAGGTGAATTGGTGACAAAAGGGTTTAAGACAAGGAGTGAAGAGGAGGAATGAAATGTGCGTGGGAGGCAAAGGAGAAAGGGAAAGGAGCAGGGTGGAGATGGTAGGATAAATGTACGCACACCAGGGTGGGGGATGGGGGCACAAAAGGGAGATGGTAGGGGAGTATTACTTGAAATTGGAGAATTCTACGTTTGTATTCAAGCGGAATATGAGGTGCTGTTCCTCAAGTTTGCACATGGCTTCCCTCGCGCAATGAAGGAGGCCAAGGAGAGAAAGTTCAGTATGGGAAATAGAAAAGGAGTTAAAATGGTTAGCAACTAGGAGATCCAGCAGACTTTGGTGGAGAGAGCATAAGTATTTGGCGAAACGGAACCTAGTCTGCGCTTGATCTCACCTATGTAAAGGAGGACACATCGGGAGCACCAAACATAGTAGACAAGGTTTGAAGAGATGCATGTGAACCTCTGTCTCACCTGGGAAGGCTGTTGGAGAGCCTGAATGCAAGTGCGAAATGAGGTATAGTTAAAAATGGTAAAGAAGTTTCAGCAATATAACTGGGAGTCAATAGTTTTGTGGTGGACATTACTACATCGGCCTCATCACGGGCGATGAGGACAGGGCGTACAGAGAACTGATGAAGGAGTTTGTGGACTGGTGCCAGTGGAACTGCCTCCGGATCAACGCAGAGAAAACCAGGGAGATGGTGGTAGATTTCCGCAGGCGCAGCCAGGTCACCCCGACACCGGTGAACATCTAGGGAATGGACATCGAGAGGGTGGATTCTTATAAGTACCCGGGTGTCTACCTCAACAATAAACTGGACTGGACTGGAAACACCAATGCACTATACAGAAAGGGCCAGAGCAGACTTTATCTGCTAAGGAGACTCAGGTCCTTTGGAGTGCAGGGGGCACTCCTAAGGACCTTCTACAACACGGTGGTTGCATCGGCCATCTTCTATGGAGTGGTCTGCTGGACCAGCAGCATCTCAGCGGCGGAAGGGAAATAGACTCGACAAGCTGGTCAGGAAGGCCAGCTCTGTCCTGGGTTGCCCCCTCCACTCAGTGCAGGTGGTGGGAGAGAGGAGGATGATGGCAAAGCTAACATCGCTGCTGGACAATGACTCCCACCCCATGCAGGACACTGTCACTGCACTGAGTAGCTCCTTCAGTGACAGACTCCTTCGCCCCAAGTGCGTGAAGGAGAGATATAGGAGGTCCTTCCTATAGGTTTGCAGGGTATGAGATTGGAGGGGGTGAAGTGAGTACTGTATTTGGCTGCTTGAACAGATCTGAAAGGTTATCTAGACAGGTAACCTGTCTAGATAACCTGTCTAGGTAACCTATCTAGACAGATAACAGAGTGGGAATTTCTTGCCTTGTCAGACAATGGTGTTTGTCATGAACGCATCTACAAATGAAATGGTTGATTCATTTGCAGACATGGAGGAATAGCTGCTGTGGGAAGATCTATCCCAGTAGCTCCATACTTTAGCGCTTTTCTATAGTCGGCCATTTGTTCAATGTGCATTGGTCATTGAAGAAATATTTTAAAGCTACAGGTAAACATCAATTTAGAAAATGTATTTATGTTGACAACCCCAACTAGTTTTAGTATGCATCTGAACATAGGTTTGAGCTTTAAATGGTATATGGGGAGGAGATGTGGACATTTTTTCAACTAATGTGGTGGACGTCTAAAACTGTTTACCTGAAAAGATAGTAGAGGCAAAACTGCTTATCAGGGTACTTGGGCATGTTTCGGAAGAGCTGCAACAGCAGACCAAATACCGGAAGGTGTGTTTGGGCTTGGATACCTTCACGCCTGTGTCAAACATTCTGTTGCTGCATTTAGTAACAACTTAATTATGATGGGTTCCTGTGAAACATATTGGAACAATAATTCTTTTCATACATTGGTCATTTTTATTGGCTTCTTTTGGTAAATGAAAGTAAGAATGACAGTCATACAGGACAGAAACAGACCCTTTGGCTCAACTCATCTATGACGACCAAGTTGCCCCATCTAAGCTAGACCCATTTGCCAGTGTTGGGCACCATATCACTCGCAACCTTTCCTACCTTTGTATCTGCCCAGTGTCTTATTACAGTACCTGCCTCACCTGGCAACTTATCCATCACCCTCTAAGTGAAAAGGTCGCCCCTCAGGTTCGTGTTATATCTAGCCCCTCTCACCTTGTACTGTTGTCCTATTATTTTTAATCCCCTTACCCTGGGTCTCAGACTCTGTCTAAATTCTTCATGATTTTTAACTCTATAAGATCACCTCTCAGCCTGCTGCAATCCAAGGAATAAAGTCCTAGCCTGCCCATCCTCACCCTAAAGCTCAGACCCTCAAGTCCTGACCTCATCTCGTAAATTTTCTCTGCACTGTTAACACCTTAATGACATCCTTCCTGTAACTGGTTGACCAAAGGCGAACACAACACTCCAAATGTGGCCTCAGCAATGCCTTGTACAACTGCAACATAAGACTTATGGCAATTGAATTATGCAGTGGGCCCTGAGATTGTACATTTTGATTCAACTGCTTTGGCATCTCAAGCACCTTTCATGATATTATCTTTTCTTTCCTTCCGCAGATATTGATGAATGTGAGAGAAACCCTCTGCTGTGCCGAGGTGGCACTTGTATAAATACAGAAGGCAGCTATAGGTGCATGTGCCCTCCAGGGCACGAGCTTACTCCCGATGGCAGTGGCTGTGTTGGTAAGATAAATATAACACTCTGCTCATAGGAGATTATTCCGACTTCTCTTTTGAAAAGAGATTTTCAAAATCTCCTTTTTGACTTTGAACACTTCTCTGCTATATGTGAAGTTTTCTACTTTCTTTTTTTTTTCCAGATATTGATGAGTGTTCCCTCAGTGATAACCTCTGCAGAAATGGCAAATGTGTCAATATGATTGGAACCTATCAGTGTGCTTGCGTCTCTGGATATCAGGCTACCCCAGACAGGCAAGGCTGTGTAGGTAAGAGGTGTACTCAATATATAATTAGATTATACCATTTTACCATCCAATATATCGGCAACTGCTTTTCATTGCTGTGTCTTGTTACTTTAAAAATGCTGAATAAGTTGCTCAAAATTCAAGTCATTTGTTGCTCGTCCTGATATTGTTTTCCGAGGAACAAATTCACCTCCACCCTCCTAATTTCTGCTTGCAAAAATCTTTGGAGTCAAATCAGATTCTTATTTCTTTAACAATAAAAGACATGTGCCAGCCTATGGTTTTAATGTGCAAGTGGAGCCACATTCAGATTGGTCCATTTAAGAAATAAACTCCAAAATTGGCAGCATGTGGCCATCCCATGTCAGGTCATACACAGGTCTTATTTTTCTTTTGCTGAACACGGTCTGTTTGAGATTTCTCCCTCTCTCACTCCCTCAAAATGATTATCACCTCTTCCTTCCCATATGGGGGAGTCCTCATATGGGCTCTGCTTATGCTTCAGCTATGTCCTAGGAATTTCATAAGTCACAGGAGGCTTGAGGGATTGCACCTTTTCTCTCATTTCAGTTTCCAATCCTTCGCTGTTAATTCTTATTCTTGGGAAAGTAGATGAGGCATTGACAAGGGGACAATTTATATTCTGTCACACCTTCTCACATGGTAGTTTTTAAGCATGCGACTGTCACAACTAGGCTTTTCCTTTACACTCGAAGCAGTCGATATGATTTGGGGAATAGGAGCCTACTGTGTGCATGTTCAATGGTCGTAGGTTGTGGGTCACACTTATATGGATGGCTAGATGTTCTGCTCTGTCAAAACATTGCCCCAGAGAGGAAAATTTTCAGAGGGAATTTTATCTTGAATAAGTATCTATCGATCATAAATATTCAGTTTGACTTTAGATTAAATGTATCTTATCTAATTTTCCTATCAGCAATTCATTAGCAACAGTAGAACGACAAACCTGCTCTGCCTCTATTAATGCCTCTCCTTCATCTGATGATGATGAACAATCTTAATTTAACGTGATTAAAAATGCAGAGCTCTCCACTCCCAATTCAAGGACATGAATTTAACTATCACCAGAGCTGAGAATTTGAATTCAATAAACTAAATTATTTAGATTTTTTAAAGTTCAAGCCAAAAGGGTTAATGTCCTAATTATCAGACTGGTGTCTTGGATTTTTGAAAAAGAATTGCTGCTTTTACTTTTCTGGCCTATATGTGACTCCCGATCCATATTCATAATATCATCATATCATATCATATATCTACAGCCGGAAACAGGCCTTTTCGGCCCTCCAAGTCCATGCCGCCCAGTGATCCCCGTACATTAACACTATCCTACACCCACTAGGGACAATTTTTACATTTACCCAGCCAATTAACCTACATATGTCTGAAACACTCTCGCAAGCTAGTTATTTGTATCAAGAAGTACTCTCTTAAATAATAGGAGTATCTGGCATCAAATTCTGGGTTTGAAGCTAAAATTGCTCCCCAACCCACTGACCTTGCCACAGAGTAAATATTGGGGGACCGCTGACTGGTTTCAAGAGTCAGGCGCTCAATTAGTGTTTGCCAGATTCTCATCAAAATCTCTTGGATGCATCTCATCATACTGGCAGCACAAATGAACTGGGACTGGCAGCACAGTGATGCACAGATAGGAATGATTGGCCTGGGAGTCCTCAGCACTGACTCTGTTCACTACAAATTCATCAGGTCAAACACCGAACGGCAAACAAAGGTCACCACTCCTTTGTTATCGATGTTTCATATGTAAATGCTCTATCCAGTAATCTATAAATGAACAAAATATTTTGTGGATACTTTAACGTCATCTTTCCCATTCTTTAAATTTACCTTCTCAAAATGTAAGTTTGGTATCAACCAGGGTCAACTTCCCTTTTATAAGTGGCTTGTCCCACTCTGCTTTGAAATTAGGGATTCCTGCTGAAGTTCAAGCAGAGAATCTAGAAATGTTAACCCCCACCTTTTTCAATTTTTAATGTAATGAAATAAGCATATAAGCTGTATTCTGAATGTCTAATGTATATCATTCAAAAAACCTAATGAGTAACTGGCGCCTTTTTGTAATCACTTGCTTCATATTATAGATATTGATGAATGTACCATCATGTATGGAGGCTGTGACACACATTGTACGAATTCAGAAGGCAGCTATGAATGCAGTTGTATTGAAGGTTATGCTCTGATGCCGGATAAAAGAACATGTGCAGGTAAACGGAGAGGGTATTTTATTTTAGTCCATCATGATAAACTCTTAGTGGGTTTTAATGATTCGGAGATGACCCATATAAAATGGCCTAAATTTTATTGACATACGATTGTTCATACTTCGCACTCACTCACCCAAAGGTAACTCAGTGAAACGTAGGAGATCAGGTTTGTTTGTAAATACAAATATTAAATTATTAACTTTAAATATTAAAATATCAAAATGGAAAGAGTAAAACCAACTCATTTTAAAAATGATAAGACTAGAACGAACAATTTGTCCTTATTTAAAGCTGTATCTTGCATTGTTTGATGCCTGCTGCTCCACATTTCCACTGTAGCCAGTGGGCATACTGAAACTTGGTCAGGTTAGACGGTGCAGGATTGAAGAGTTGGCCACCCAGTGTAAATCCCAACAAGCTTCTGTTCTGCTTTTGGACTCCAGCAGCAGAGCACTGCCAGGGAATGACATGGTGCTTAGCCAGTAAGTTTATGACTTGCCTGTTTGCATGGGAGTCCTGAAATTTACCTGCATTTAACATAGTAAAGTTCTGGCAATTGAGTGCAGAGTTTCAAGTATTTCACATCATAAGGTAGGCTACTATTTCTGCTGTTAATCTCCAAGGATCTGAGTAAGCACTAAATATCATCAAGGTTACTATTTGTCTCAATAAATTTTACTGCCTTTGAAAATTAGATTTTTTTAAGCAACAGATTTCTTAGAGATGCAGAATAAGGAACTGCAGATGTTGGTTTACAAAAACAAAGACACAGTGCTGGAGTAATTCAGCAAGTCAGGAAGTTCTCCAGCGATGCTATCCATTAAGTTACTCCAGCAATTTGTGAGTTTGTAGAGAACAGTTATTTTGCAAATTCATAAATTTCACTTGACATTTCTTGTGTTACTTTACTAGACATTGATGAATGTGAGGATAATCCTGATATCTGTGATGGTGGACAATGCACTAACATCCCTGGTGAATACCGTTGCCTGTGTTTTGATGGATTCATGGCTTCAATGGACATGAAGACCTGCATTGGTAAATATGAAGAAGACAGCCTACTTTTTTTTCTAAAATTAGTAAAAACCTTGTGTACGTCAAATACAATATAAGCAAATCTTACCATTTGCACATTACTTATCCGGGATATAATTAAAGTAACATTAACACTACCATAAAATAGTTAATTGTTGCAGATAGTGACCCTAGGATGTATCATTTCAGATGTGAATGAATGTGACTTGAACGCTAACATCTGTCTCTATGGTGACTGTGAGAATACCAAAGGTTCCTTCATTTGCCATTGCCAGCTTGGATACTTTGTGAAGAAGGGAACAACCGGATGTTCAGGTAGGGTTTAATTAACTGCTGCAAGATGTGTCTATTAAAGATCTTCCTGTACTTTTTGTTTAACATTTTTTATATCATGAATAATAAAACATTTGATCAGTGTAATTTTAAGAGAATACTCTGACGATAGGAACTTCATTGCTGGTAATGCATTGGACAAATCAAGGAAATGCTTGCCATTACATGCCGGCAGTGAGCAAAGTTCTGTTCCTAATGCACTCAGAAATTTACCCAAGGTGTTTTTTTTAAGATGGCACTGCGATAATTCATAATCCTAAACTATTAAAAATTATTTTTGAATGCGAAGAATGTAGGTCAATTTGAGCTTTAGTTAAATGTGAGTCAGATTGGGAAAATCTCATCATAGCCTAGATATTTTCAGATATTTTCTATCAGTGTATCATCAAGTATTGCAACAAAAAAAGTAAAAGACCATAAAATAACAAGTGAAACAAATGACTATACTGAATGTTGTTCAGGATATTCAGCAAAGATTTATTTTAATTAATCTCATACTTAAATTAAACCTTATTTAAATTAATCTCATACTTAAATTAAATCCTCATGAAATAAATTTAGTAAAACTTGGTAATTTGGGACAGAGTCAATCTTTAAACGATTTAATCCTCATTGATGTTGAGATTTCTTCACTTTTAATCTGGTACATTCTTTAATTATATCACCAGTTAGTTTCTCTTTATGCTGCATCCAATTTTGCAAATAAATTAATCTGTTACTTTCGAAATTTGCATTTCACCGATTAATGACCATTCAGTAAGGAGGCGGGCGCTTCCATGAATTGGATAGGAAAGGCTTAAAGGATTGATTCACAAGATATTGTTTTTAGCAATAAAATAGAAAAAGGACCCCATGAATATCAATTAAAAAGGAAAACTGAAAGGCCACTTTCAATCAGAACAAAATTGTCACATTCCGAGAACAGGTCAATCATTTATCAGGAAATGAAAATTCCTCAGGAAAATTATGGAAAGCAGAGTGCCAAAGAAAGTAAACAATGAAAGAAATAATGAAATCTGGACAAACTTTTACATTCCAAATTACTTCCATAACTGAAGGAGGAACATTATTGTCAGCACAAAAGCAAAGCTTCCTGTAGTTAATGGGGATACTTCTTCTCCGTATGGTGTTGGAGAAGATGTTGGCAATTGTACAAGGTTTGCAAACCTGCTGCATTGTCCAGATACCAAGAAAGACACACTGATTAATCGTGCTTATTGTGAGGTACCCTAAGCTTTGTCACAACCCGCTTGTTTTTGCTTGCATCTATTGTGTGAAGTATATTTATTATGGATATAGATATTACTTTCCACTAGAAGTAACAGAGATATAGCTAATTAATTTATATTAAAAAGTTAATTCTACAGAGCAAGTTATAAATCAGTAGCTCCATTCCTTTTAAAATGTTGCAACAGTGATTTTGTTACCTAACAGGATATATGTCCAAAACCATGTTTCCAAAGTGTACCTTCTATGATTGCCTTGTTTTTATGTTTTCAGATGTTGATGAATGTGAAATTGGGGCTCATAATTGTGACATGCATGCATCGTGTGCCAATGTTCCTGGAAGCTTCCAGTGCAGCTGCCGTGATGGATGGATTGGTGATGGTACCTCTTGTGTTGGTGAGTTCACCATGGTCAAGGGATAATTAACAATTTTGGATTTACAAAGCAGAAACTGAATTGATTTGATTTCATTTTGCAAAGGAATAGTAAGACAAAAAATGCATTACATGCAAATGTGTGCTTTATGTGGATAAATGGCTTCAAAAAGTAATTTGCAAAATGCATTTGCAAATATGTTTTCAAGTAATTTTGCACTGTTTTGCATGGCTGTTCGTATTAGATCTAGCAGATTATATTAGTGTATTCTGTAGAGAAGAATTGCATTATTATTATAGGAAAACAACTTTTAAAAAAAATATATAATTAGAAACTCATCCTAAGATAGTTCGCAAATGCCCATTTTAATAAAAATTGAATAAGCACCAATGACCAAAATAGTAGGGGAGGCATTTTGAGAGTTTTAAAAAGGAGAGAGAAACAAAGCAACAGGGAGGCTTTGGGTGTGAACAGTTGATAGTACATTCTTTTGGGGCACATAAGGGGCGTGGCTGTGTTCTGCAGCTGCGGCTCACCGGCAGTCTCTCCGGTTTTTTTTGTTGTGTTTTTTAGTCAATGTTGATGTTAAATGTACGTTTTGTTTTATTTTTAATTCTGTGTATGTAGGGGGGTGGTGGGGGGGTTGGGGGAAACCTTTTTTAAATCTCCTCAATGGAGATGCGACCTTTACCGTGTCGTATCTCCGTTCGCGCTACGGCCTAACATCGTGGAGTCGGCGGCCTCCAGCTGGGATCGACCTCGAAGACTCCGGTCGCAGGGCCTGGACTTACCATCTCGGAGGCTTCGGCCGTGGGCCCTGCAGACCGCAACATCTGGAGTTCGCAGGTCCCTGGCTGGCGACCGGCTTTTGGGAGCTCCAGCCGTAGCAGCTTCGACCGCCCCGAAGCACGAGGCACGATCAACCCGCCCGCAGGCCCTTCATCGCCCTGCGTGGCTCGGCCGCAGCACTTTACATCGCCCGGTGGGGGCTCAGGACTCTCATCGCCCTGCGTGGCTCGGCCGCGGCATTTTCCATCGCCCGGTGGGGGCTCAGAACTTTCATCGGCCTGCTCGGCTCGACCCTGGGACTTTCCATCGCCCGGTGGGGGCTTCAAGGGGTTGGGAGCCTCGATCGCCTCGTGGCGCCACGGGAGAAGAACGAGGAGGAGATAAGACTTTGCCTTCCATCACAGTGAGGGTATGCCTAGAGCAATCACTGTGATGGCTGTTTTGTGTAAAAAATTGTATCTGTGTGTCTTGTGTTCTTTAATGTCTACTGCCGGACCCTGACGTGAGAGGACGCTGGCGTTGATTATTCGCCGCTTTTCCGTCAGGATAGTTTGTCTGTTTGTCTGTTTGTTTCTATGTTAATTGTATTTGTAAAGCGCTTTGTGCATGTGTTAAGGCGCTATATAAAATAAATATATTATTATTATTATTATTCACCAGTGGCAAGTCAAAGAGAGTGGAGGTTAAGCAGGAGACCAAAGTTAATGGAATACAGAGTTAATGCAAGGCCTTTGGGCAACTTTTGGTACAGAGCCAGGAAAAACTAAATACAAATTTTTTTTTTGCTTCACGTTTATGATACCAAGATTTGAATGGTTTCAATTACATTTTTCCAAATGAAATACAAAGATTAAAAAGTCTAATTTGTAATGTGAATTTCTGAGAGCAATTACCAATGGGATCTGGAGTGTACGACTACATGGAAAATCATGACTGAATATTGGTAGTTTCCATTGTAATTTGGAAACAACCACCCGAGCTGTTCCAGAAAATGAATATCATATTCAGAATCAATTTCTACACTACACTACACAGAACACATAAAACTGCATGACTATCCGCAATAAAAGACTGATGAAAGATACATTCCTTCAAACTCGTCTCACCACAGTTCACTTTGAGAATCTTTTTTCTGCCCTGAATTTATATGATGGATTGACTTTTGAAGGTATTAGATCTGAATTAATAATCAGTCTCCATTGAGCAGACAAAGAAATCTTACGAAAAGCAGGTTTAATTTTTAACTCCATTTAAACTTGTTTGAACAGGCATGCACTTGATTCTTCTGATCTTCAATTTTATTATTATTTAAAGTAAAGAAAGTTTGTATTTTGTTAATCGAGATTATGTCATGAAGTAAAATTGAGCACACAAATTAAAAATCAAATCATTTGGCATTAAAGTGCATATTTCCTAAAGACTCTTAATAACAGGTGCTTGAAGGCTGAAACTGCTACAAGGGTGAAACAATATTGTGAGAATTCATCTTGTATGGCATATTAGGAGGTTAATAATTGACCCAGTACCAAGAATTCTTTCTTTCAAAGAACAAAGGGTTTGAGGGAGAGGGTGACACAACCTGATTGATGCAAATATCCAGACAAGTTAAAAAGTGTCTGTATAACCTCAGAATACTTCACTGCGTGATGTAGAGCAGCATTGGCAAACTGCACAAACTGGCACATATTCAGTGTTACATTTTCTTGCATTCCTAAGGGATTGAATTTGGTTGCTGTATAATGTGCCTTGGGAGGCTCTGCTTTAATATGTTCACTAAAGTTCCTAAGTGCAGTGGTATGAGGCTTATCTAGATCATGATCTTGAGCTAATGCTATAGCAATGGAAGACTTGTATGAGGAAACTGATCTCCCATCTTGAGAATGTAATTACTGATGAGAGTCACCAATGCCAGTATTTTACCATTTTGTCCATCAATTCTGCTACCTTTTCTTGTTACTTCAAGAAAATGCAAGTGATTGTAAAGTTCCTCCATTTGCATGAGTGAATAGTTCATGAAAAAGGAGCATGGAATTTTCAAAGGATCCTTACCTCTATTGTGTGGATTTTGAAAGCGCATTTATGGACAGCCTAAATACTAAGCAATGCTGGGAGAGCATTGTCTTCATACCACTCTTTTTGCTTGACTGGAAATACTTAATTTGTTTTCTCCTCAGTTTTCTGATTGTTGTTTGTTGAAATTTAATTTTGAAGAGAATGAAACATGCTAACAACCATTTTTGGAGTGTTTGGCTTTATCCCAGAAATGTAACTGGGCTCTTTCCAGCATCAGTCACTTCTGGCATTGCAATGTCACACCCCATAAATATGCTCCTTTCTAGCAAGCCAGAGAAATAATCCAAAAACGTTGAAGGAACTCAGTAGGTCAGGCAGCAACTGTGGAGGGAAATAGACAGGTGATGTTTTGGGTCAATCCGAAGGTACTTTCAGTAGTACAATTTCCCCTTTAATGCCCATTAACTGTGAAGCTAACAATAATGGCTTCAATAGGTGTATGGTGGCATTTTCCCATGTTTCCACCCAGTCCCACACATCCCCCACTCCTCCCAGAACAAGATCTTGGTGCATTTTTCTTTGTGCACTCCAGAAAGGAAAAAAATATTCCTGAAGTTTGTGCTGGCAGGCCGGTGAATAGAACTGACATTGTTGTGTTACAAAATGAACATATACAGTGTCTGCAAAGCCCCTCTGCATTTTCTTGCACAATTGTACAGACCTCATGATATAGTTTACAGAGTATATCATGGCTCAACCACTGCCAGTTATAAATTACCTTCTTTGGCTACCAAACCAGGTTAATTCTCCAATTTAAACTTAAGATGCTTTTGACATTTTTGTACTAATGTTTTTTTTAAAATTCTTTATGGTTTTCCAATTATGTTAAAGAAGAATAATGCGCTGTATATTTCATTCAACTAATCAATTGCCCTTTTTGATTTGGTAGATCTCGATGAGTGCAACAATGAAACACATCAGTGTAACCTCAATGCTGAGTGTATGAACACACCTGGCTCATATCGCTGCCTCTGCTCTGAAGGCTTCAGTGGTGATGGCTTCACATGTTCAGGTATGATGAAGGAATGAAACTGAAGCTCTTTTTGTTTAGAAAAATGTGGCCGTAGACGAGGACAGAAACAACATAATTTCACTTTTCAATGAGGTTGAAATGTAACGTGTTAAAAGGACTTTGCTTATTGCTGCCCATGTGCTGCCCTCAACCCCCACCACAAATCCAGTCATTCCTTTCAGCAAAAATGGCAATCAAGACCAGGAACACCAGCCAACTGAAATTTTACCCTTTCCTTTGCCTTGCTGCATCTCTACTGAATGCCAAAATGAGATTACTTGGCACAAAATTGTTTGCTGTTATCTTAAAAGAGCAACAGTTATTTTACAGATTGATAGCTGTGTAATACTTAAAAACAGATTCTTGGCTCTGGTGCCCTGACACATCTGCAATTGTAATGTGCAGTACATTAGAATGTTGTCTCACACACCCCAGTAGCAATGTAGCCAGCTGCATTGTTGCCATACTTCCAACATTGCAATTTACTCTAAACTTTGGAAAATTACTGTGCTCAAAGTAATCTCAAAGTTAACATACTGCCAACGTTTCAGAATCACATATATATATATTAAGGGTATTTATTCACATATGTGTATTCTAGCTAATTAAACAAATCTAAACTTATATAATAATTCACATCACCTGGTCTGAAGTTAATAAATGATAAAATTATATAGAGAATTCTTATGGTGTCACATTACCGTGTGGTACGGTCTCAAGGAAGTTGTGATAGCATCAGTTACAGTCAAGAATCCACAAAGACAACATCACATTGTGTTGTGCTTGCTGGTAGAGGTGCCAATTTTGCATTTCACCAATTATATAATATAAGCTTGATGTCATTTCATTCCAACTTCCGAAAGGTTTTGTCATAATGAGCATTCTGTTAAAGTTTAACATGATTAAAGATTGATTTAATCTCATCAAATAACCTTGGCTGATATAAAACAGAAAAGGCATATGTGCAAAAGTTGCATGTTTTATTAAAATAATCAGACTGAAATTGATTTGTCAAAAGATTTTTTTTTTTTTTACACCAATCACTTCTAGGTAGGATTATGAAAGCATTCACTCTGTTGAACATAATAGGAAATTAATTTTTGTGAGGTGATAACAGTCTTACTTTATTCACTATTATTTACAGATGTCGATGAATGTGCAGAGAATGTGAATCTGTGTGAAAATGGCCAGTGCCTCAACACACCTGGAGGATACCGATGTGACTGTGAGATGGGATTCACACCAGCTTCTGATACCAGATCCTGTCAAGGTAAGTTCATGTGTTTATTCAGACCTGTCTGAAGAAGGGTCTCGACCCGAAACGTCACCCATTCCTTCTCTCTAGAGATGCTGCCTGTTCCGATGAGTTACTCCAGCCTTTTGTGTCTATCTTTGGTTTAAACCAGCAGTTGCAGTTCCTTCCTTCAAGTTCATGTGCTTCTTGGATTGAGATTAAATCTGAAAAGGCATGTTGGAAAAAGAGACTGCAGAAGGTGGTTTCTGCACCAAAGAAAGGAGAGCAGCGGAGAAACTCAGCAGGTCGGGCTGCTGAAGGATCTTGATTCAAAACTTTGACTGTCCATTTCCCTGCACAGATGCTGCTTGACTCACTTGAGTTCCTCCAGCTACTCTCCTTTTATTGCAAAGATATGCTGGTCTTTTCACTAAATGTAAATATTTTAAAAAAACACTTTTAATCAGTGGACAAATGGTAGGGCAACTGCTGACAAAATGCCAAGCTTCCTCAAAAGTGAGGTGGAGCTAAATTTTCAACATTTGGCATTGTAATTAAGAATCATTTTATTAAAAAATAACAGTAAATGTGCAACAGCAAAATGAAAAAGGGATTGAGCATATTGCGAACTGATAATTAAATGCACACATTATGAACACAAATAATGAAAAAATAGAAATCCTTTTATTATTAGAATGTTAAAGTTGCCTTACCTTTATCTTTTGTGAGTATATGGACTTTTTCTGAATCTTATCCTGTTTGAACCCTGCAGCAATGCTAAAACGGAGCCTTGGTCCCTAACTGTAGAAGCAAACCAGAGCTTGTCTTTTGACATGGAAATTATGTCATTTTTACACTTCTGAAAGAGATAGATAAATATCATATCTATTTCTCTATTATTTCTTATCATGTTCCACTGGTGATAGTATAGTGAAAATCACAGTTTGGGCATTAGTATGCTCCTCCTACAGGATGTGGAAGATCAGGGATACTTCCAGTTTCCCTGAGATGACACCTGTGGGAAGTGCCTCTAGCTCCACTTCCTACCTGACCAAGTGAAGGCACTGGAGCTGCAGCTGCATGACCACAGGATCTGTAAGTGACATAGATCGGAGTTATAGTGAGGTGGTCACACCTGAGGTACAAGCAGACAGTATATGGGGTGACCACCAGGAAAGTGAGTAGGTAGAGTGTGTAGGAATCCCCTGTGGCCATTCCCCTCCAAGACGAGTATTGATACCTTTTGATACTGTTGCTGGGGGAAGATTGGTCAGGGGAGAGCAACAACACTAGTCGGTTCTGTGGCATCAGGCCTGGCTCTAAGGCACAGCTGGGAAGGGTGAAGTCAGGCAGAGCTGGGATACTACACATTGACCTGAATGATTCATTGTAAACGGTCGCATACCAGTTGTGTATTAAGGGGCAGAGATTACTTTTGGTTTTCCAGTAGATGGATGTGTGGAGATGGAAAACATTGTACATGCAACAGATGGCATACTGCACCATGAGAAAATCTGCAATCTTAATGAAGCAACCTGGTCTCTCCATCGGAAAGATTATTGAAATTGCATTGACCCTTTATCACGCAGGAGTCACTTTGACCCCCTTTCCTTATGGCATGGTGGACAGTAAACTGTGAAATAGGACAAACATTTTCAACATTAGCCCGGAAGGAGCTCGATGCTCATCATGACAACCACTGAAACCCGAAACGTCACCCATTCCTTTCCTCCAGAGATGTTCCCTGTCCCGCTGAGTTACTCCAGCATTTTGTGTCGATCTTCTGTGTAAACCAGCATCTGCAGTTCCTTCCTACACACTGAAAAACTAGGTCTTAACTGACCTCTTGAATGGGCAACCAGCTAATGCTGAAAGTTACTGTTCTCTAATGGCAATTGGTTTCCATGATCGAGAATAACGATCTGTATGTGGTTAACTCCGACAAGGATCCTGGCTGTCAAGCAAAAGGCCTGGGGATTGTTGTTGAGGTCAGAGCAAGTTCACTTTTTTTAGTCTTGTTTGCATTTAAGAAGTGGGTAGAAAAACATCCCCATTATCTTCATGAAAGTGGGCAACATAAGATCTTAGTGAAAGGAGAATAGTTGCTTTTAGTTTATTAAAGTTTGGAATATATCTATTTTGTGTAGGGGAACAGTTTGGGCTGTTTCTTAAACTGCGAAGCACGCTAATATTGAAACAATTTGTTTACATGTTCCACTGAAGATTGCAATATGAATTAATAAGAAATATTGATAAAGATTAAATTACAAAAATACACGCATTGGGATGGGTGGGAATTGAAAATACAAACCCTGTTGCAATTATTATAAAGTGTAAGGAACCAGCTTGCATTCCATCCCCAGGAGAGTCAGTCTTTGAAATGTTTTAAAGAGGATGTGTTTCTCTGTCTCATTGTGATATCTATTAAATGCTGGTGACCAGGCTCCTTAGCTGCAGGAAATCCAGCAGCCAAAAAGAGGTGAGAGAGCCTGGATCTATAAGATCTTCTCAACATCTCAACCTCTCTCCAGGTTTCTGGGATCTCTGAAGCCTGCTTCTACATCTCATTTTCACTGATCTCACCAATGTTATTGTTTCCATTTTCCCACATTATCACTGCTGGTTTTCCCAAGCATGACACCCACTGCAAGCTCCGCAGGCATTTCCACTTCTTAAGGCTAAAATCAGGGCATGAATTTCTAAAATTGCCTTGAAAATGAGTGCTTTCCAAGAAAGCAAATAGTTGGATCAGAAATTTTTCCGGTCCCTTTGAAACGCACTTTAAGACCAGACAATTTAAGAATGTGACATTTCTGTTCTCATAATAAAATAAAAGAATCGTTAGTTTATAATTAAAGATGTATTTTTCTTTTCTAGATATTGATGAATGTTCATTTGAGAATATCTGTGTCTTTGGCACCTGCCTGAACTTTCAGGGTGTGTTCAGGTGTGTATGTGATGATGGCTACGAACTGGACAGAAGTGGAGGCAACTGTACAGGTAGGAACAGGACAGTTACCGAGTTAATTTTTTGAAGGTGTCATTCATCATTTACTGTATTTATTAGTGTGCAGTATTGCAGTTGGATTGAATTAAATTGGTCTACAGTTCCCATTGAAATAGCTAAATTTCGTAATCCGCAGAAGTGACAAATGTTATTTTTAAATTAAAAACATTAGTTTGTGCAATTGCCATTGAGGAAGAGTGTTCCAAGGACTCATGTCAATGAGCAGAAAAATAAATATATCCTGCTTTATATAACCCCTTATTTTGTAAACAAACGTCCTCTCCACTTCACCTGTCAAGACCCCTCAAAGTCCTGTGTGTTTCACTCAAGGTCTTTCAAAGTCCTGTGGACACCAAGCTAAGAAGTCCAACCTTTTTGTTATACCTGTTCCAAGTATCAGTCTAATAAACCTTTGAACACCATCCAACATATTAACATTCTTCCTTAAATACAGCACTCCAGATGAAGTCCTGTCAATGCCCCAAAAAGCTAAAAGGTGGTCTGCCTCTCTTTGTCTTGAGTTCCCCTCACAATGAATAATATTTATTATGTTTACCTTTCCTTATTACTTGCTGGATCTGTACACTAGTTTTTTTGTGATGATGCACGAAGACACCCATATTCCCCCGTAATTCAGAGCTCTGCAGTCTCTTGCCTATGGGGGTGTGAGCTATAGGGAGAGGTTGAATAGACTGGATCTCTATTCCATGGAGCACAGGAGGATGAGGGGTGATCTTATAGAGGTGTACAAAATCATGAGAGGAATAGATCGGGTAGATGCACAGAGTCTCTTGCCCAGAATAGGGGAATCGAAGACCAGAGGGCATAGGTTCAAGGTGAAGGGGAAAAGATTTAATAGGAATCCGAGGAGTAACTTTTTCACACAAGGGGTGGTGGGTGTATGGAACAAGCCACCAGAGGAGGTAGTTGAAGCTGGGACTATCCCATCGTTTAAGAAACAGTTAGGTATATGGCTAGGACAGATTTGGAGGGATATGGACCAAGCGCAGGCAAGTGGGACTTGTGTAGCTGGGACATTATTGGCCGGTGTGGGCAAGCTGGGTCGAAGGGCCTGTTTCCACACTGTATCACTCTAAGACCCTATGAATCTATTTATCTAAAATGCTTCAATTTTTAAATGGATAATTTCATAGACATTTGCCAGATGGTTCCTCACCCATTTTGCCTATCTGTGTTCTATATATCCTCTTTTTTGATTTTCCTCTCTATGAATAAAGTACAGGTGCTCCTCAACTTACAATGGGGTTACGTTCCGATAAACCCATCGTAAACCAAAAATATCTTAAGTCAAAATGCATTTAATACACCTGATCACGTGGCCGGAAGCGAGCTGTGGTTCGCTGCCGTTGCCCAGCTTTTGCGCCATTGTAAAGTCGAAATATCGTAAGTCAAAGCACCGTATGTCGGGGAGCATCTGTCACTTCTTTACAATCTTATGGGACCTTCTCCAAATTGGAGATTTTTTTTTCAAAATTAAAACCAATGCATCCACTGTCTAATTGCTTATTTTGTTTTAATACCCAAGTGGAAGTCCATCAGGATCCAGGGACTTGTCAGTCCACAGCTCAGCAATTTGCAAAATGCTAAGGGTTTTAATCATATCCCTGAGTTCCTCTTTCCATTCTAGTTCACAGCTATTACTGGGGTGTATCTTGAAAAATTACTCTGAAACTTAATATGATCATATGACTTTACATTAGGGATGTCTAATGATCATATACCTAGGGACATTACTGAGCAGCTATACTATATTAATATGTGTGCTAGTTTAGTTTCAGGAAACATCTGTGCAAAATTCATTAATTTTCTTCCTTGGAAATACCTTAGAACCTTGCAAACCCTTCTTGAGCTTGGGCCCATTGATATCTGTCTATGATTTTCAGACAATCTGAGTTTAATGTAGTAAGTTATAAAGACGCGTTATAATAAGTCCAACTCCCTACTCTCCATGTGAATGGATGTCTTTCTCCATGGTAAACATAGCCGAAAAATAAACATTACAGCCTTGCCCATTAAATGTTAGTGGGCCCCACACATAGACGATCAACACTAAGGAAATGAAGATTGCTTTAAGAGAATTTCATTATATTATTGCTCATTAACTTTCGTAAATACTGAAGTAGAAAACATGTTATATCATAACGTGCATGAGGCCAAAGCAAAACATTATTTTCCTTATATTCACAAAATGCTGGAGTAACTCAGCAGGTCAGGCAGCATCTCGGGAGAGAAGGAATGGGTGACGTTTCGGGTCGAGACCCTTCTTCAGACGGTCTGAAGAAGGGTCTCGACCCGAAACGTCACCCATTCCTTCTCTCCCGAGATGCTGCCTGACCTGCTGAGTTACTCCAGCATTTTGTGAATAAATCGATTTGTACCAGCATCTGCAGTTATTTTCTTATACTCTCTTACATTATTTTCCTTAAATCTACAGATATTAATGAGTGTGCTGATCCAGTAAATTGTATCAATGGTTTATGCGTCAATATGCCTGGCAATTACCTGTGCAACTGCCCTGATGATTTTGAGCTTAATCCAAGTGGAATTGGCTGTGTTGGTAAGTTGGTATTTTGCGAAAACTTGAGCAATGACTCATATTAACATATAAAGCATATTTTTGTGCTGTTCATGCTGTAATCTACAGTAAATAATTTCTGAGAAAGAATACTAATAATAATGGCGCGCCATGTAAATCATTAGGAACTGCATTGTGCAGCCCAGCTGTTTGCAAAATAAAGCACAACTAAATTCAAAGTTTCTATAAAATAAATTAAATTTTTATCGATAAATTTGCTCTATCTGATTTTCACAAAATCTTAAATACATAAAAGTGGGGAGTGTTTATTGCTGCGTTTCAGTTGGTCATAGCCATCCCATTATATCTGAAACTGTTGAAGAAAAGCAGTCCTGAAGCTGTTTTTCATCCATGTAACTTAGTTATATCATGAATATTAAATCTACTTATTTCTCTTTTTAAGGCAGAACATCCTCTATGAGCTGCCATTCAAGGTAGAACTCACATACAGGCATCATGACTAGGGAATTCCTCTGTCTTGCTCTGCTTCACCAGCTTTGCTATTCTCAAAGTATAACATTTGATGATGTTATCGGAGGACACTGCACTCTGGGTGAAGTCACCAGCAAAATGGGAACAGTTATGAAGAACTGCTTAGTTATGATTGTACCCTAGAGTCCAAATCAAAATAGCTACTTTTAGGCACAAAATGCTGGAGTAACTCTGCGGGATAGGCAGTATCTCTGGAGAAAAGGAATGGGTGACGTTTTGGCTCGAGACCCATCTTCAGAGTCTGAAGAAGGGTCTCGACCCGAAACATCAAGTCTGAAGAATTGGTCTCGATCCGAAACGTCACCCATTCCTTCTCCCCAGAGATGCTGCCTGTCCCACTGAATTATCCAGAATTTTGTGTCTATCTTCGGTTTAAACCAGCATTTGCAGTTCCTTCCTACACATTGCTACTTTTAGACCTTTTTCTTTTCCTATTTGCTTCCTTCCTACAGTTGATTCCTCTGGAAATTACAGATATTTTGTGCACTATAGTTCCATTTGTATCATTTAATTTTCCATTTCTTATCAATGATTCATTCTTAATCTGTGACCTTCAGCAATGCTTGGTGGCAATTAAAGTGGGCATAGCAGCATTGTGTTTTAGTCAGTTGCTGCACTGAAGGTAGCTTTTCAACAGACATCATTGGTTCAAGGTCATAAATGGTAACAATGTTCACATGTCCTCTTCGCAAGTCCTAAAAACAGATCAATTTTCATTACCCTTACTGTTACCTCAGCTGATATCAAGTAACTGCAAGTAGGACAATAAAACCAGACTTCTCCGTTCTGTGTATCTCAACAAAATCCCCATGCTCAAACGAGCTCCAATAGTGATGGTGCAGAAACTTATTTTCTGAAACAGAGCTTTGATGTTTTCCATTTAACACAAGAGACTGGAAATATATAACTAATGAAACAATTTCAATTTGCATTTTTATTTAATTTTGCATTTAAATTGAAAAAGGTGTTAAGAAACTATAGTATCTGAAACAGACATTTTGTCATTATTCATACACTACACTCACCACTACATACTACAAGCTTACTGATATTCATGCTATTGTATCAAGCAAAGCTTAGTGCTAGGAACCTTGGCTGAAATAATGTGTTTGATCAAATCCCCTAATAATGTACATCATCGCATCCAGATAATGTAAGTGCATTGCTCATGATTGAATTTTTGGGTATAATTCCTTCTTTAAGATGTGATTAAATAGGGCATAACAATACTGAAACCATTAGGGAATATAGATCAGAGAATTGATTCAGATGTTTTGCAGCATTCCAGATTTTATAGTGATTAAGTTTAAGAATTAGACATTGGAGAATGTAATAAATCAGTTGCACTGATGTCTCCTATTCATAACACTGTCATTTGAAACTTTACCTCATAAACTTTGTCTAAAATTAAGTATTTCATCAAATGTCAGAAACTATGTACATCACTTCCACTCAATACGACTGTTCCCTCAATGTTACTTTTCTCTTTATTTGGCGCAGATACTCGTGTGGGGAATTGTTTTTTGGAGTATGGCCAACGGGGTGACGGAGGCCTGTCCTGCAGTGTCGACATTGGTGTTGGTGTCACTCGTGCTTCATGCTGTTGCTCTCTGGGAAGTGCCTGGGGTAACCCTTGTGAAATCTGCCCTGATATCAATTCAAGTATGTATCACCTTTCTTAGAACAGTTGTGGATCAGTGCAGAGAGAGTAAACATGTTTTCTCTAGAAGCAAAAACATATTCTAATGTGAAAAAGGGAATGATAAAGATGAGAAACAACTATTTTGCACTTGTATTCACAGTGGAAGACTAAAAGAAAAACTTAATATAGTGGGGAACTAGGAGTTTAATGAGACAAAGGAAGTAAAAATTACAAGTGTATTTATTTATTGCCTTCAGTATCCTTGGCTATGTCATTGTGCTTTTTCCTAACTGAGAGTCTGGAACAATTCTCAGGGCAATGGGTCAGCCATTCGGGGCCAAGGTAAAGTTACAGAGTTTTGTGAATCATTGAAAGTGTAATAGGTTGTGGATGGTAATCTAACACTGAGCATTTCAGAACATTGGTGGAGTACCAGTTTGGAGGATTAATCTAACACTGAGCATTTCAGAACATTGGTGGAGTACCAGTTTGGAGGATTAATCTAACACTGAGCATTTCAGAACATTGGTGGAGTACCAGTTTGGACGATTATCTAACACTGAGCATTTCAGAACATTGGTGGAGTACCAGTTTGGAGGATTAATCTAACACTGAGCATTTCAGAACATTGGTGGAGTACCAGTTTGGAGGATTAATCTAACACTGAGCATTTCAGAACATTGGTGGAGTACCAGTTTGGAGGATTAATCTAACACTGAGCATTTCAGAACATTGGTGGAGTACCAGTTTGGAGGATTATCTAACACTGAGCATTTCAGAACATTGGTGGAGTACCAGTTTGGAGGATTAATCTAACACTGAGCATTTCAGAACATTGGTGGAGTACCAGTTTGGAGGATTAATCTAACACTGAGCATTTCAGAACATTGGTGGAGTACCAGTTTGGAGGATTTGCAATTGTACTCTTTGGTCTGTTTGCCCAGTTTCTCAGCGATTCATTCTCTGCATTTGAATGGTCAACAGGAGCCTTGCCTATTCCCTAAATACCATCAGGGAATCATCGACCTGCTGCCTATGATTTTATATCAAATAAAATGAATTAATACAGCCAATAAACAAAAAATAACTTTTGCTATATCATGCTCATTAAAAAATAAGTAATCCTCGTGCCAGAATGAGTTTCCACAAAAATGACACATTCCTATAAAATGTATATATATATATATGAATATATCATTTTGTAGTATATATATATATATATATATATATATATATATATATATATAATAATCAATGCATCATATGCTATAATAAATATCCATGTATTTGATGCTGTTATAGTTCTTCACTTTGTTATACATTAGTCTATGGATGTAAGCCAGTCTTTTTTAATTTTATAGAAATAAAAAATGTAACAGTCTCATTAATGAAAGCATCTGGATATGCAAAATCAACTACTCAGGTTACATCAAGCCATCTTCTGGTCCTGGGCCCATTTACTTAAGACCTTCTGGCATTTTCTGCATATAAACAGTTCAAAGAATCTAAGATTGAATAGCATTAGGAACGTAGGAATTATAGAATGAGGGAAAAAAAACAAAGTTGTTCTTGTTTGCTTTCTACCATCATTTACTAAGACGATGATTAGGAAACAGATACCTTTAATTTGAAAGAATATCACCATATAGTGAATCAAACAGATCTGTGTTCTAACAAAGTTGTAGGCATATTTAATTTTGTGTTCATTTGGTGGCTAACTCAGAACATTATGGGTTAAAATCCACTCCAAACCAATAGCTATATTCCTCATTGCTGCACTGCTGCATATTCCAAACTACAATAATGATTGTAGTTATAAACTATTTCACTGGCTGTCAATAGAGCACTGGGATGGTGAATAGAAGAGTAGTTGAAGGTTATAAATAGATCTAAATGTATTTTTTTTCATTGAGAAAATATTAATTGAAAGTAATGATATGATTGAACAAATTAAAATTGTTGAGCAAATGTTTGAATTAATACAAATTTGGACCGCAGAGTGTAATAGTGTTAAAAATTAGCTATGAAGTATTGTGCCTGGCAGAGGATTCACATTCTAATAAAATATGCAAGACCTGAAATTTTGGATGTGCGGACTAGAAGGCCTCAATTTTTGTTATGTAAATAACAAGGTCAACCATTTGCAAAAAAAAATCCACAGTTTGCAGAAATAACAACTTTGAATGTCTCGTGTTTATATTCACAGCTGAATACAAGATACTTTGTCCAGGAGGTGAAGGATTTAAGCCCAATGCTATCACTGTTATTTTAGAGGGTAAGTGGATAATTACCATCCTGAGGAACATTCTAACCATTGACAAAGTATCCAAGACTTGGAAATTTCTTCTAATCATGGTTTACGTCCTGCCGTCAATGGCAAATGGACGATTACAGAAAGAGCATAAAGGGCAGTTACCCCAAACAGCCTAATTCTAATAAATCACTAGAACACAGCCAACATATGTCACTTATGTGGAAAGAGAAATGTAATGATTCATGTCCGGGACAGGTCGCACTCTACCTTCCTAAAAATGTCTAATTTATTTATATTCTTTCTTTAATCATGTTTCTATCCAGGCTAATATATTGCATGTCTGAGAAAGGGTCCTGATCAGATACGCCACTTGTCCATGTTCTCCAGAGGTATTGCCTGACCCATTGATTTACTCCAGCACCTTGTGTCCTTTTGTGTAAACTGTTAAAGAAAACTTTAATACATAACACAAATATCAGAAAAGACAATTCAAGAGTGCCAAATGCAGTGATCACTGGGAGCAATCATCTAACACTTTAACCAGGATTCCACATGGCCAGTGTGGAATCCAGGTCTCTTTTTGAACTCAGTTCAAAGGGTAAGAAATGGGAAGAAAACAAACTTAAAACACCGATAAGACAAAACAAACTGCATATTTGTATCTCTCCTCTGTTAAAAGTAACTACTAGAAAACAAAGAATAAACAGTTAATTTCCACACAGATAGCTAACCATACTACGCATATCCAAAGAACAAGGAAAAGAAAATATCAGTGTGTTGCTCCACCCGCACACGACTAGCACAACTTCCTCTTAAAACACATGAGACTCTACAAATATGTATCACGTAGAAGAGCAAAATCATTCAATTGCATCCTATTTCATCTGAACTATAGGATTAATTCAACATTCATCCAGAACCGGTTCCACAAACAAGTAACAATCTTTGAACTTACTTACTTTATACCTTTTTTCTGTTACATTCACTCACAAGATGCCACACCTCATGCAATATGCTGAATCTCACAGATAACCACACACTTTAAAACAATAAAATTCTCACTCAAAAGTAAAACACAGTCATGCACACCTCAAGGAAATCATTCAAACTCTTAAAACTTTGATATACACAAATACTTTCATACTTTGTTCATAAATGCAGCACATACTGAAGAACGGTCTCAACCCAAAACACACATTTACACATACCTCATGTGCCACTCGACTCTCCCTCTCCCTGTGGCTGCTCCCCCCTCTTAGACATGGGCCATTTCATACCCGGGAGGTGCGGATGGGAAGGGGCAAACAACCCAATCCAATGGATTTTCCTGCCTTTCCTGCAGCAATTTGGGTTATAGCGGAGTCACAGGCATTCTTTTAGCCTTATCCTTTCTTCCATCACTACTTTTTAAAATCTTCTACATCTATTTTTAACTTCTCATGCAAATCAGTTAATCCTCTAACCTCGGAAATTCTTTTCCGTTTTGGCGCCTCTCCCTGCCAATCACACCAAGCGTCCCACTGATTCTGTCTTATTTTACCCAACTGTGATTCTGGGAATTCCCTTAAATGCTTAAGCTGCTCAATATCGAAAGACCCTTCCATCAGGAATAGAAATTTTAAATCATCATTAAAACCCCTATTCCATGATTCTACCCACTTGCAAGTCCCTTTCCCCATAATTATGGTACATATAACATGCCAGCGTTCCTTTAGGAGTCCGCAGTATCCTTCCATCTCCTTGTCCCATTTTCCCTTAGTTCCCTTTCACCTCCTCCTTTGCTCCGGGAATTTCTAATATTCCCCCTTCTTACTTTCCCTTGTCTTCAAAATTCTTACTTTCGCTTCCCCAATGGGACCCGGGGAAATTCTCACTCTTATCTCAAGCGTTGAGTGTCTTTCTTACCCGATCTGCTCGGCTCGGATGACGTGCGCTGAACTTTGGAAAAGCCCTCTCGGAGTTCGTAAACAAAAACTACGAGATCTTCTCCTGTTTTCTTCCGTCGTAGTCATCCGAATCACGGCACCAACTCTGTTAAAGAAAACTTTAATACACAGCACAAATATCGGAAAAGACAATCAAGACTTTATTCAAGAGTGCCAAATGCAGTGGTCACTGGGAGCAATCTAGGAGATTGCTCAACGAACAAAGATTCATCTGCTCCTTATATACAGACCATCCTATATGTTTCTGTTTACCATAGCAAGCACTTTAGAGGTTTTCCTTCTTCCAAAAGGCATAACAAATATACATTGCGCACTTCCGAAAGACACAGCAGAGTAAGCACAGCCCAATTCCACACTATTACAGATAAGAAAATGTCCTGTTACCCTTTCGACCTTATTTTATTGTTTTATGATTGCCATTTGTCCTTTGACAACAGAGAACAGAATCCGACTAAAGTAAACTGCAGTGAGTGTCAGTTTTGCATGCTCAGTTTCAGCCTTAGACAATAGACAATAGACAATAGGTGCAGGAGTAGGCCATTCAGCCCTTCGAGCCAGCACCGCCATTCAATGCGATCATGGCTGATCACTCTCAATCAGTACCCCGTTCCTGCCTTCTCCCCATACCCCCTAACTCCGCTATCCTTAAGAGCTCTATCCAGCTCTCTCTTGAAAGCATCCAACGAACTGGCCTCCACTGCCTTCTGAGGCAGAGAATTCCACACCTTCACCACCCTCTGACTGAAAAAGTTCTTCCTCATCTCCGTTCTAAATGGCCTACCCCTTATTCTTAAACTGTGGCCCCTTGTTCTGGACTCCCCCAACATTGGGAACATGTTATCTGCCTCTAATGTGTCCAATCCCCTAATTATCTTATATGTTTCAATAAGATCCCCCCTCTTTGAAGCACAGAATTATTATAATGCATGAAGAGGACTTGTAATCATTTTAAGCACTCTACCTATCCCTATCCCATTCTGTCTTCTTGAAGCTTTGCAATTTAACTTTGTCAAAACCAGTAACCGCAGTTCCTTATTTCTACTCTAATATATTACCTTCAACCCTGTGATCCCTTACTTTATGTCATAACTATTTGTATTGCACTTTGCAAAAGACTTTTCAAAATTTGGATAAATTAGGCCAGATTGTGCTGCTCACGAGGTGACAGTTTCATAGGGAGCTGTTTCCTGCACCACACTATTTTCTAGTCAATGGTGTAGCATTTGTTACCCTCCAATCGACTGACATCCTTGCAAAATTTAGATAACTTTAGAAACGTTTCAGTAATATATGTGCAATATCTGCAATCATCTTGTCAAGAATCCTGGGATTGGGGCCATTTGTTCTGGGTTTTGTGTACTCTTAGTCTGCCTGGTATATTATTTCTGCTCTATTTACAATGACTTCAAATGTGAAGATTATTTTTAAATGTAATACTTCTGTTAATCTCTTTGGCTATGCAATTCTGTACAGGGAGATTGTGTCATTTGCCATAGTGATTCTTTGTATGCACTTTGCTTCTCAGATATTGATGAATGCCAGGAGCTGCCAGGCCTGTGTCAAGGTGGGAACTGTGTCAACACTTTTGGTAGTTTTCAGTGTGAGTGCCCAGCTGGTTATTACTTAAATGAAGACACTCGCATTTGCGAAGGTGAGTTAAGGGCATTTTTGGAAAAGGCTAGCTGAATGCATGGAACTTTTCTGTAAAGGATGATTGCCGAGAAGTGTGGGGTCGTAAAGATCTGAGTGTTAATGTTCATCCCAGGCCAATCTACAATCTATATATTGTCTTCTGTAAGAGAGAGTGAAGAATGTAGGAGAGTACCTTACAGTGTGCTCAGATGATGTAGCCACCACAGTGAATAGATGGCAAAGCGTGAAAACTCGGAGGAAAGTACATTACCCTGGTAGAATAATAAGTGTGAGATGATTCATGTGAATGTTAGGTTTGAGTCATGATTGATATAGGTTGTTAGGTAATGGAAATGTATAGGACTAATGATGAAAAATGGGACAATCCATCTTATCAATTACCTTCATGATTTTATAAACATCTAAGCTCATACTTCACTCCAGAGAAAGCAATCCAAACCTATTCAGGTACTCTTTGTACCTCAAGCCATCCTAATCCAGTGACATCCTTGTGAATCTTTTCTGCACCGCCACTAGCTTAATCACCACTTCCCTTCTTCAGACTCGGTCTCGACCCAAAAAGTCTCCTATCCATGTTCTTCAGGGATGTCGCCTGACCTGCTGAGTAACTCCAGCACTTCTTGTCCTTTTGTGTATTAACCAACATCTACAGTTCTTAGTTTCTACACTCTAATTCTTAACAAAAATCTATTCTCTCCCTCGTTACCCTTTTGATCATATTATCCTTTTCGAATCTCTTTGGATTCTCCATTACCTTATCTGTCAAGGGTATCGGGTCTGCTATTTGCTCTCATGGTTTCCTTTTTGGTAGCTTTAGAGCATCTGCACACCAGAACATTAAACTGCTAGTCCTGTCCCTCCTTCACCATGTACTAGCTATAATATCACAATTCAATGTGCTTATCGATGCCACGAGCTTAGCTGCCTGATGTCAGGCTTTTTTCCTGAAGATAAATCCAGTTTAATCTATCAGTGCCAACTTATTCCTTGAGTTCAAAGCCAGTCGTTCGTTGTGCCGCAAACCTGGCTGTTGTTCCTGCTGCTGCAGTCCACTGAGAGGATCCCTACCTTCCCCACCCCAAACAGTATCCAAAACAATATACCTTACTGAGGAGAGCCTTGAGTTCAGGTTGAGATTTTTTTTTAAATCAAAGAGGCATAGTTTAATATCCCAGCGCATGTTTTTTATTGTGATCCAAATGAGTCTCCAGTGAGTGAAAACAGTTACGGGACATCTAGGGCAGGAATTCACCTTTGTTTAAGCAATTATTCATGCAATATAGTAATGTCTGTGAAATCAATGGAACCAAATCAGGGTTGTAAACTTCAATGTGTTTTGTCAATACATTACATTTTTAAGGCAAATTCATGTCTCCCACTGCATAATGCTTCCTGTTCTGAAAATAAAGTAATCTGCTGTGTATGTTTTCACAGATATTGATGAATGCATCACCTACCTTGGTATCTGTGGACCTGGCACATGCTACAACACACTAGGCAACTACACATGTGTCTGTCCTCCAGAGTACATGCAGATAAATGGTGGAAACAACTGTATGGGTGAGTCCTGCTGATTATTACTCAATGTTACTTAATACAAAACGTAACCTCCATGAGCATTAGCTATTAAATAATTGTCCTTTCATACTTTCATTGAGGAATGACTAAAGGGTATGCGAACCAAAATTTCCATCTGCATTTCAATACATCAGGGTGAGGGTTTAGTATTGTGGTTGTCATAGGGATAATCAGTCATCCTTGTTTTAAGTTCATGGCCTTTCATTTCAAGGGCTTCCATCTGTGAAATAATGTTTTGATTACAGTGATTTTGTTGGCAATCATATGAAGCTGGATGAATGTCACTTCAGGAAATAGTCAGGGCATAAAATTGTTCAGGAAATTGGTACTTCAGATCTCTTCCTAGAATACTTTCATTGAGTGTATCTATTGATTGCAGCTGAACTTGACACACAGTGTCAGCACTATGCAAAAGTGAAGCAGTAATATGTAGAAAATGCATGCTTTTTTATCAAAAATGTTAGATGTTCATTATTAATGCTTTTTTTAAATATAATTCCCTTTACATTTCAATTGGAGGACTATGAGGTTATTTCATTCTGAAATTACATAAGAAGCAAAAGTTTAATTGAGACTGTTTCATTTGAGAATGTACAAGGGAAAGACATGCATATGAAAATAAGGGCAATTATGCACCTTTAAAGCTATAAAAAGGAAACCAGCTAATGCCGTTGAAAATCGTCATCATTGTGTTTACACAAGTGAAAGAATCAATTAATTTTTATTTCCTTTGACATTCATCGTGGATGGACACCTATTTTGGGCAAATGGCAATAACCATTATCTGTAATCAGTTATGCAGGCTCCATTTATAAATATGAAGTGGTCCGGCTATTTCAAGCAGTCATTTAGATCATTCACTAAATGGGCACCACATTAATCATTTTCATTCGTGAAATCAGTCATTTGTTCGAGTAATTGGTTTCATAATGGCATGAAAGTGAAATTATGAAGAGTGATAGAAGAAAAATGAAATTTGCTATTTTAATCTTTAAAACCTGAATATTCTTTTCTTTTAGACTCATGAATACATTAGCTAGCTCTATTTCTTATACCAACAGAATAAGGAAATTATACGGAGTCAAAACTGAGAAATCTTGCCACAGAGCTCTAAATTAGGAAGCTTTATGTGCCCACTGTGCACTTTCCTGCCCTAGAATTTGGAGCCCTTTAAGTATCACATGTAATTCGAATTCAAGTGCAATTAATAGAAGAAGGGCAGCCCGTGATTGAATTTGTGATTGGAAAGAGCAAATTAGTTAGTATGTGCTAGTCTAAAATATCTTAATAACTATAAAAACAGAAATGATGCCAAATTTGGATTCACTTATTTTGTTTTATATTTCAGACATGAGGAAAAGCCTATGCTATCGGCACTACAACGAAACCTGTGAGAATGAGCTTGGCTTCAACCTAACCAAAAAAATGTGTTGCTGTTCCTATAATGTTGGTAAAGGCTGGAACAAACCTTGTGAACCCTGTCCGACCCCTGCAACATGTGAGTCATAAAGCTCTCTTGTCAACTGCTTTGCACATGTAACACTGACTTAATGAAAGCCAAATATTTAGTTAGAAAATTTATCTTTTCAAGCAAATAAATTGATGGCTTTGCTAACATACTTGTTTAAAAAAATCTATATGCAAGGCATTCCCAATACTGGGAAAACTGAGACTAGGGAATTATGCAAGAATAGATTTCATTCGACCCTACAGTGTTTAATAGGCATTGTGACTGGCAAATACTGTGTGAGTTGAAAGTGGAAGTTAGTTACATTAGCTGCTTTTTATAAGTACATTTCTTTGCCCACCTAAATGGAATTAAATGAAATATTTAGTCTCTCCAACCGTACAATTCCAAATAATACCCCACTCCCTAGAATTCAATACCTGCACAAATAAGTGGTTGAGGAATTGGTGGCAGCCAATCAATTTATTCTTGCCGTCTCAGAATTGCAACAACTCTTAAAGTCTTGTGCAGTAAATTTATGCTGATTCAAAATAAGATGATTTATGGTAATGCAAAGAACAATTATTTTGTAACCAGTTGAGTTTTTAATTATCATCTTCCGCAATGAGGAACATAAAATGACTCCGTGTGCATATAAAGCAAATAAGGTTGTTTTCACTGAGGTAATCCATGGGATATCTGGGAGTTTGTATATTGAGATGTGATCATTTGAAGTTTCAGTGGCTAATCTCCCATCCAGTTATTTTGTTCCCACAAATTTCTATGGCCACTAGTACATGTTAGCTCGATTTTCAAATTTGCATTGTCCTCAAAAGTGAATTAATTAAAGTCAACACAATAGAAAAGGTCTAGGAAGCAATACACACAGAATGAAACTGAAACAAGGCATTCACTTTGAACTTGTATCAAACAGCTGAATTAATCAGAATTGCTTTTTATTCAAAAGAGAAGAGGACATTGTATTAATAGTTCAATGTGTCCTTTGTGATCAGTGTTTACTTTGAAACTGAAGCTACCCAAAATACAGTACTTAATAATTCCATGCAAAACAATCTTAGTTACTTTTGATTGACCATGTCCTTGTATTTCTTTCCTGTATTATTATTGAATAATTTAAAGCTAAGTAACTAAATCTTCCATGCTGTGTAAAAGACATAATGTCTGATAAGTGTATGATTATACTTTTGGGTGGATCTAATTATGATCAGACATATACCTTGATTGGCAATGTTGGATAATAAATAAACCCTGATATACAAATCCCAAGATCCCTGAAGATTGCTGCACAGGTGGATAGGGTGGTGAAGAAGGCATATGGAATGTTTCATTCATGAGCGAGCATAAGAGCAGGGTAGATATAGTACGATGTTTTAGGCCACAACTGGAATATGTGCAGTTTTGGTTGTCACACTGTCAGAAGGATGTGATTGCACTGGAGAAGGTGCAGTGGTGATTCACCAAGGTGTTGCCTGATATTTTGTTTCAGTTAAATGATAGGTTGGTCTTATTTTTCTTGAACCAGAGGAGGTTGAGGGGGATCGAACAGAAGTATACAAAATTTGAAGAGGCATAAGTAGTAAGAAACCTTTCACCATGGCAGAGATACCAAAGAGTAGGGGGCTTCGGTTTAAGGTGAAGAGTAAAAGCTTTCATAAGTTCTCGGAGTAGAATTAGGCTAATCGGCCCATCCAGTCAACTCCGCTATTCAATCATGGCTGATTTATCTTTCCCCCTTTCCCATTCTCCTGCCTTCTCTCCATAACCCCTGACACCCTTTACTAATCAAGAATCTGTCATTCTCTGTCTTAAAAATATCTATTGACTTGGCCTCCACAGCCAACTGTGGTAATGAATTCCACAGATTCACCTGACTAAAGAAATTCCATCTCATCTCCTTTCTAAAGATACATCATTTCATTCTGAGGTTATGGTCTCTGATCCTAGACTTTCCCACCAGTGGAAACATCCCCTCCATATTCACACTATCCAGGCCTTTCACTATTTTGGAGGTAATCTGAAGATAATTTGATGGTCACAATCTTTAATCCACTGGCTGAGAGGGTTGTGGAGACAGGTTCTCTCAAAATATTTTAAAAGTATCGGGTTGAGCATTTTGAATCGCCAAGGTATAATTGATTACAGACCAAGTGCTGGTAAATGGATTTATTACAGGAAAACATTTGATGGTCCACAGAGAAATCGTGGGCCACAGTGCCTATTCCACTGCCTTATGGTTCTAATAATGGACTATGGCCTTTTTTTTCCCAATATCAATGTTTGGCAATACAATCTGTACTTTCATTTATCCTCTCCCTCCTTTTTAAAAAATATTGGATTGTATTAGGTGCCATCCAATCCAAGAATATTAATCCAGATTTTAAACAATGTTGAAAAATATCCACAAATGCACCTGTTATTTCTGAGGCCATTTGCTGAATTGTTCATGGATACAGAGTATCAGGCTTTCAGCATGTTTTGGCCTTTATTATTGATATCCTCTCGTTCTTTCCTCTCACCTGTTCTTAGATTCTCTCACATTGCTATTTGGATATTTTGTGGCTTCCTTGTGAGAACAGACCCAATAGTTTGTTCCAACGATCTCTCATTTATTTGTTTCCATGGTAAATTTCCTTGTTTCTGGCTGAAAGGGTCATACAATTTATCCTTATGTTTTTCTTTCTCTTCACATTTCTATGGGGCTATTATCTGTTATTATTTTGTGTCTACTGCAAGCTACCTCATATTTATTTTCCTGCTTTTAATTAATTCCACAGTCTTCCTCAGGTTCACTCCTCCCTCAGGCCAATTAATATACCTTCTTTGGGATCCACTACTATCCCTAATTTCTCTTATTACAACTGGTTAAATCACCCTTCCTGTTTTATTCTTATCCCAGACAGGAATGAAGAATTGGGGTAGATCATCCATTTGTCCCTTAGTTGCCATTGATAATCTACCATCACCCCATAAATGACATTCTCCAATATAACATTGCCAACAATTTCCTCATATCAATATAGTTTTATTTTGATTCAGGATCCTATTCTCACAATCCACAGCATCACTCCATTTTATTGTAGAATTCCATCATATTCTGATGATTGCTCCCCATTTCAAGCCAGTCTAGGATGGCTTGCTCACTAGTTAGCTCCTCAAGATTTCGGTCCAGATAACCATTCTGCGTGCACTCCATGAATTTAACCTCCTTTCTCCTCCACAGTATTGTTATTAATCTGGTTAGCCCAATTCACGTGTAGATTAAAGTCACGCATAATTACATTTGTACGCTTATTGCATACATTTCTAATTTCTTCTTTATTGCCATCATCAAAAATCACCAAAAATTATTTGAACCTCTAAATACAACCCCCATTGGAGTTTTCTGCCCATTTGTATTTCTTAACATTGTCCATACAGATTCCACCTTATCAAAACTAATATCCTTTCTCACGAGTGTGTTCATCTCCTCTTTGAACATCAATATTAAGCTACTTCTTCTTCTTTATTGCTTGTGCTTTGTAAATGTAGTACTCCCTTGGATGTTCAGTTCCTTGTTCCTTCTGCTGCCTTATGCCGTAATCCCATTCTCAATATATTAATGCTTTATTTTCATGTATGCACAGCACAGTGAAATTCCTTTTCACAACCACAAACGCACAGTCGCCACAATTTTGGCACCGGTTAAAATAAACAAAAACACAGAAAACACGAACAGTCCAAAGTCTAATCCATTTGTTCGAAGTCCTGGAGTGCCCACGATCCAGAAAGCCTGCAGGCCTGCGACCCGACATTCCTCTCCTCTGCTGACTACCCTGTGCCACGGGAGGGTGTCTCCTGCAGCTGACCTTGAAGACGCTGGAGGTAATACCCTGGTTCCTCCCCTGCCGGTCCACTCTTCGCATCCATGAAGCCAGAAGCTCCTTCTACGACTCTCTGATCTTCGGACATTGAAACTTTCGATTTTTATTTGTGCAATTAATTCCTCCATCATATTGCAACTTTTTCTTCACATAAAACATAGAGCCTAGAGCCTTGACTTTGTGACATTCTCAGTCACCATAGCATTATTTTGCACTGCAGCCCCATTTGCATTTCCAACCCTGGTTTCTCAGGTTTTTTTCTAATTTCTTCTTTCTCTTGACTGTACACAACATTTTCTTTACTGTGCAGAGGTTATTGCTTCATTTTATGATCTCTGCATGCCCTGCTCCAAATTATTTATTCTATCACTTCATCTAGATAAAACCATAACGTTTTTTCATTCCAGTGTTCAGCAAGCTTTTCCAGACAAGCACCTTTGGTCATCATTTATTTTCATACTGTGAAATAAATTTTAATTTTCCAAGGCCGATGGTCTCTTACCACGCTAAAATATCTGTGATTTAAACTCATTTGTACAGCCAACTGAATTTGGACCACGTCTAGGATAAATTCCAGGCCTGACCATTTCCTCTATATAATCTCAAGCACGAAAAGTGACAGAGGTTTACACTTGATAAACTGCCTGGTCTTCGTCTGTTCACCTTTCATCTCTCTCAAAATTTTCTAACCGTTGTCTGAAGACAAGAGAATTTATTTTCTTTGGGAGGAAAGTAATGGGCAAGGTTAAGCAAGAATTTTGTCTGCAGCTGTAAGTGACCGAGACAGGATAAAAATCTCATTTGTGGTTAAGCTGGCAAATATTTCAATGAATTACGTGTTCCAACCTGGCAGATGCTCAGAGGGCAGCTGTCCAGCCTGTCAGCTGGGAAGCCTGTGGAAGTTCATACATACATCTCTTGATTCCACAAGGACTTTATAGACAAGTACTCCCAACTTAGTCTTGTGCCAGCAGTGAAACCCAGGCCTTCACAGATATATCCTGGGAAGTATTAAAATGTGATTTCAGAAATAAAACCTGAACAGCAATAACAGTGCTCTAACAGTGGTGTATATTTAATTAGTATTCTATCCCATGTCAGGACAATTTCATTTTATGGTTTATCTAAACATAGCACAAAAAGTAAGGAAATTTGTGTTTGGTAGATTATTTATTTGTTGTAACAATGCTTCTTGGCAATAAATCTTATACCGTTGGAAAGCCTGTTTATTTCCCTTTTAAATGGTGCCACATTTGTAAGGAACATGTATTTGTGGGATGAACAGCAGAGCTGAGTATGTGGGTTGCGCCCATGA
The DNA here is from genome assembly GCF_053455715.1 of Rhinoraja longicauda. Lineage (NCBI taxonomy): Eukaryota > Metazoa > Chordata > Chondrichthyes > Rajiformes > Arhynchobatidae > Rhinoraja > Rhinoraja longicauda. Next base: position 48,601,975 of record NC_135955.1, on the reverse strand, counting down.
AAAATCTGCCAAATCTTCTCTGCCAATGCCAAACAGCTTATTCTGCCATTGACTCTTGTTCGGTGTTGTTTGGTGGATTGGATGATTGAAGTCTGAAGAAACAAGACATATTGGCAATTTAACAATATATTCATTTAATAAACAGGAGCCTCAGTAGCGTGTGGAAGAACCATACACAGCCAGAACAGCCTGGCACCTCCTCCTCATGCTGGTCACCAGCCTGGTCACACACTGTTGTGGGATGGCATCCCATTCTTCAACCAGCATTTGTCGCAAGTCAGCCAACGTGGTTGTGTTGGTCACTCTGGCACGAACAGCACGCCCAAGCTGATCCCACAAGTGTTCAATGGGGTTGAGGTCAGGACTGCTGGCAGGCCATTCCATCCTCTCCACTCCCAAATTCTGGAGGTAGTCTCTGAGAAACCCTGCTCTGTGGGGGCGAGCATTGTCATCTTGGAGGATAGAGTTCGGTCCCAGACTGTGAAGATATGGGATTGCCATTGGTTGCAGAATCTCATCTCGATATCTCTCTGCATTGAGATTGCCTCCAATGATGACAAGCCTCGTTTTTCCAGTGAGGGAGATGCCGCCCCACATCATCACACTGCCTCCACCAAAAGATGTTACTCTATCGGTGCAGCAATCAGCATAACGTTCTCCGCGTCTTCTCCACACTTTGACCCTATGATCCAACTGCCGTAGGCAGAATCTGGACTCATCGCTGAACATAACATTCCTCCACATGTTCAGGTTCCAGTGCACGTGTTGCCGACACCAGCGCAAACGGGCCTGATGGTGAAGGGCAGTCATGGCAGGCCTCCTGGCAGCCCTATGAGACCGGAGATGGGCTGCGTGCAGTCTGTTCCGAATTGTCTGGGCAGAGAGCCGTCGGCCATATCGTCCTGCAAACCTTGACTGCAAATCTGTAGAAGACAGCCTACGGTTCCTAAGTGCTGACAGGGTGAGGAAACGGTCTTCTTCGGGTGTCGTCTTCTTGGGACGCCCACTTCGCGGCCTGTCTCTGACATCCCCCGTTATATGGAACTTGGCCTTCACTTTGGAGATGGTACTAGGGCTCACTCCAAATAATGCCGCAACTTGGTTTTGCGGAACACCAGCTTGAAGTTGCCCTATCGCACGGGCCCTATCCAGATCAGTCAAACGTGGCATGCCGATTCTTGGAGCAGACACCTACTGACCACTGTAGCAGGGCCCATGCTCACAGATGCTGCCAATCAGGTGCCAATCAGGCACCTGATTGTCAGCACCTGGGGGATACCAGAAGCTCAAAACAAGAGTCAATAGCAACAGCAGAATAAGCTGTTTGGCATTGGCAGAGAAGATTTGGCAAATTTTTCATGGGCGCAACCCATATACTCAGCTCTGCTGCTCATCCCACAAATGCATGTTCCTTACAAATGTGGCACCATTTAAAAGGGAAATAAACAGGCTTTCCAACGGTATAAGATTTATTGCCAAGAAGCATTGTTACAACAAAGAAATAATCTACCAAACACAAATTTCCTTACTTTTTGTGCTATGTTTATTAAAACAAGCGGAGTCCGGATTAAATGCCACTCAATTTCTAACTAAACCTAACCTCACTTATACTTCCTGATTCTTAAATATATTCCCTAATTCTGGAGAATTCTAGTGACTTTGAGACATGAACAGAAACATTTATATCCGTAAAATTATTAGTTGAATCATCTATAGATAAATGTCAAAAGTGCTTAGTTAGAACAAGGAATCGCACAAATAAGCAAATACTTAAAACCATTTGCAAGTTGGATTTCAGAAATATTTGTGTTAAAATGGAATGAAATTTCATGAATGTGTAAGTAATGTGCTATTTGTTGATATAATTTCATATTTTAGCTGAATACCAGTTGCTGTGTGGAAATCAAGGTCCTGGCTATACCATTGACTTTGGAACTGGAAAACCAATTGGTAAGTAGAGAGATTCTTTTGTCCTGCCACTCCCCTTTTCCAGTTTTCTTCTCCCTCCCTACAATCAGTCCAAAGAAGGGTCTCAACCTAAAACGTCACCAATCCATGTTCTCCAGAGAAGCAGCCTGCAGTTCATCGGCAGTTCTTTGTTTCTACATTCTTCCATGTTACATGTGCTTGAAGGTCATTTTAAAATATTTTACTGTGCACAAAATATATTTCAGGGGAATCTATGGTTAATTGTAAATCAAGAACACTTACAACATGTAATTCCCACACCAACAGTCACAGTATGCTTCCCTGTTGTTTGTCACATCGATATCCTAGTGATGAGGTAGGAGGATAAATTACAGGAAGTGAACACTACTCCAAAAATCAAAGCACAGGAAAGTCATAAACCCAATTTATTCTTAAAACTGTTGTTAGGAACAGCGTTGTTAGGCTCACTCTGAACATCTGAGGCCTAGCCAGGCACCAAATTGTATTGAATTCAATACTGCCCAAAATTAGGCACAGTATAAAAAACAAATGTTCAATAAGAGGTTAAGTACTGCCTACATGTTTGAGGTTAAAACTTAGGCTTCTAATATCTGTGACCACTGCCAGTACGACTTGTCTGAAGTGGACTTTAAAAGATTACTAGACCAAAACTCTCCTGCATTGGTGCAGCACCCGCTTCACCCCTCCCCCATCCCACCCCCCCAAACCTCCATCCCCTTCACCCCTCCCCCTCCCTCCCCTCTCTCCCTACCCCCTCCTCATCCCCTTCACCCCTCCCTCCCCCTCATCCCCTTCCCCCTCCCTCCCCCCTCCCTATCCTCCCAGCCCACTCCTCCCGCTCCCCCCCTCTCCTCCCGCCGCCCTCAGCCCAACCGTGGAGCCGTTGCCAGGCGGTGAGTGCCCCCGTGGCCGTGTGCCAGCAAGAGGGGAGAGGGGAAGCAGTGACGTCAGCCCCGCTTCTCTTGCGGAGCCGAAGCGTCTCCTGCAGCTCGTCTTCAATCTGCGCCGGGGAACGGGGGGGACAGCATGGACCCGTTGCCGGGCAGGGATCGTCTCCCGGGGCCGTGGGTGGGCGAGAGTGGACAGGGATAAGGCACTGACCTCGGCGGCATTTCTCCTGCTGCGAGCGGCAGGCAACGGCCGTCTTGTTGAACCCTCTGCAGCTGCAGTATGGGAGGAAGGTCTGGCAAAGGTCTGGCACAGGGCAGACCGGAACGGGCGCTGGTCCTCCGGGGGGGGGGGGGTGGATTTATTAAAATTTATGAGGTAAGTAGTTTCTAAAAAAGTAACAAATGTGGGTTTATTCACACCATAGGGGTATGGTGAGTAGGGTAGGCCAAAGATTGTGGCGCTATCGAGTACCATTTTGGTTGTGTAGAGGGCAAGGGCATGGTACACACATACACATAAACAAACTGAGAGTTTTAGTAATATACTAGCAAAGTGGGCCCGTTGGGCCCATTCCCACACCCCCCATTCTCTCGTCCCCCAGCCCCACTTACTCTCCCCACACCCCCCCTTTCCCCACGACCTCCCCTTTTCCCAGTACCCCTCTTTCCCCCACCACCAAGCCCCCTCCGCACGACCCCTTTTGTCCCCCTCCCCAGTCCCCATTCTCAGACCCCCCCCATTCTCTCTCCCCAGACACACTCTTACTCTCCCCCACCCCCCCTTTCCCCAGCACACCCCTTTCCCCTACTCTCTCTTGCCCCCAGCACCCCACCCCCGCTGTCCCCCTCCCCAGTCCCACTCTGCCTCCTCCCACCCCCACTCTCTCCTCCTCCCACCCTCCCCGTCGCCCCCACCGTTACTCTCCCCCTTTTCCTACCAGCCCCCCCCCCCGTGGTCCCGGCGAAAAGCAGTTACGGATCGTGCAGGGAGGAGGAGGGAGCTGCGGAGTGCGGCCGTTACTGTGGCGTGGCCGAGCCCGGACAACTGGAGACGGATAGGGCGGCGGCGCGCTGAGTCGGTGCGATAGCGGGGAGAGGGTCTCCAGGGTGTGGGAGAGAGGAGAGAAGCATGGGGAGAGAGGAGAGGGGAGCCGGTGATCGTGGGCGGGCGGCTCCCCTAAGGGCGTCCATGTTGACGGTGCGAGTGAGGAGAGGCCGCGCGTGCGTGCTGACGTCATACGCACAGACGCACAGCAGCGCCACGCTGAAAACCTTCAATAAATCAGTAGGAGGGGGGCAGCGCGAGCTCATCTCACAGGGGCATTGTGACGTTACACGCTGAAGACCTTAAAAAAATCGGTTAGAAATAAAATGTTTTAACTTTAAAACCTCTGTAACTTAAAAAATATACGACCAAATTAAATGAAAATATCATTTTCGACCAGCGTTCAGCGTGGTGATTAAGGCGGTGCAAAAATTGTGGCGCTACGGTTCACCGTTTTGCTGAAATCAGCTGAAATCACTGATACAAACAAACAAAGAAATATATATATATATTCATATATATATTCACAAGATCTGAGTTTTAGTAGTATCTGTATATCTATAGATAGATAGATATAAATATTGAAATACCTTGTTTTAGGATTTAACTTATTTCTCTTGTTTCATTTTTGTTTCATTTTAAATATGTAATCAGTAATGCTCTCAACATGAATATCTGTGTAAGTATAGTCCTTGATAATTGTTTGAGATTATTTAATTGGAGCAAAATGTCTGATTTTTTTTGTAAAGATTGGAGAGCAGTCTTGTAATATGTCCTTCTTCTGCCTTGTTACCTTCAACGTGGCAGCACAGCCTTTGCTCAGTTGAGAGATCAATTCCTCAGTCCAAAATCAAAATTCACTCTTTACCTGGACTCTCCTTTATGCTTCTGCAACCTAGAGTACCTACAGCAGGCATCTCAAGGCACTGGAAAAATATCATCAATGCTGTCCCGACTCAATCCTTCAAATTCAATGGAAGGATAAGTGAACCATCATCGATGTTCTACCTAGAACATAGTATAGCACAGGAATAGGCCCTTCAGCCCACAATATCTGCCAAACATGATGCCAACTCTTATCTGCCTGCACATTATCCATATCCCTCCATTCCCTACATATCCTTCTTTCCCAGTGATGAGACCCTACTTACACAGACAGCGATGTTGGGAACACCATGTCGTTAACAGGTACGTGAACAGGAAAGGTTTAGAGGGATATAGGCCAATTGCAAGCAAGTGGGACAGGCTTAGATGGGGCATCTTGATTGCCGTGGTAGAACTGGACTGAAGGCCACTTTTCCGTGCTCTGTGACTGCTCGAAGTGGATAAAGAGTAGATAGAACATAGAACAGTACAGAGCGGGAAGAGGCCCTTGGGCCCACAATGTCTGGTCCAAACATGGTTAATCTCCTCTGCCTGCACTTGATCCATGTACATATCCCTCCACTCCCTGCATATCCATGTGCCCACCTGGACATTTCTTAAATGTTGTATCCTAAATCAGGATGGTATTGGGAACATTGAGACTATGTATCAAAGGCATGCAGAAACACGCTTAAGTGGTGGAATGAGTAGACCACCTCACAAGCTTCCCAGCCATCTGACTCATCAGTGATGGGGTCTGCAGTTTCTAGATTGTCCTCAATAACCACATTAGAAACAACAAGACCAGATTAGAAGCAAGTCATCCATGATCCTGATCAAGATTACACTGATATTACTCAGAAGGCTGACAATTGTATTGCACAACACAAATAACAATACACACTTAGGGGCATGGAGAGTTGGTTTCATTTCTTGTAGAATTAGAGCAGCATGAGCTGGGTGAAATAAAGAAACATTTTTAAGCTTTATATTTGTTTCATTACACATCAACAACAGTAGTAAAAACTTTGCATAACTTGTATATACAATTATTCTTGACTGCAATAGATTTTATTTGTTTAGATTCCGTCCAACACAAAAATAAATTAGCTACTACATTTTGGAAACATGGGATATCTTGAAGCATATTTTAATTAATCCGCTTTAGAAACATGGGAATAAGTGCAGACTCCAATGTCCCTTGATGCAATTCTGCGTTTCACTGAGATAGTGTACGATCTGTGATTTAACTCCTTGTTCCCAGGTTTGATCTAAAAAGAATATTTCAGACATAAAATTACCAATAACGCATCAATTGACTTTGAACAAATTAACCTTTTGGGAATCCTGCACCAGCACTCTTGTCCCTTTGCACCTCTGATTTCTGAATTCTCACCCCAATTAGAAAGTCTTTATTCCTACTATCAAAATCCATGACTCCACACTTTGATAGACAATAGGTGCAGGAGAGGGCTATTCAGCCCTTTGAGCCAGCACCGCCATTCAATGTGACCATAGCTGATCATTCACAATCAGTACCCCGTTCCTGCCTTCTCCCCATACCCCCTGACTCCGCTATCTTTAAGAGCTCTATCTAGCTCTCGCTTGAAAGCATCCAGAAGATTGGCCTCCACTGCCTTCTGAGGCAGAGAATTCCACAGATTTACAACTCTCTGACTGAAAAAGTTTTTCCTCTGCTCCTGCTACACTGTATTCCATCTGCCACTTCTCTGCCCACTCTCCCAACCTGTCCTTCTGCAGACTCGCTGCTTTCTCTACACTTCCTGCTCCTCCACCTATGTTCGTGTCAATCGCAACGAATGTGCAAAGTATGTGATTCTAATGATAGATTTCTTATCTCTAGATATTGATGAATGCAGAGAAATCCCTGGCATTTGTGCAAATGGTGTCTGTATTAATCAGATTGGTAGCTTCCGTTGTGAGTGTCCGATGGGATTTAGTTATAACGACTTACTTCTCATCTGTGAAGGTATTGTGTTCAATTATAAATCATTCCGCTAAAGTTTTCGAGACATGTGATGCTTTGACTTTAATATCACAAACAATGGAGTTTCACAATGAGTTGCAGCTTGACATAAAAGCATTCTTGAATATTGATATGTTTATTAACTGTAACATAAAGATACTACTTCTTTATTACTTAATATTCTCAAAATCTCACCAGGGTTTTTGATGTATTTAATAATTGTTTTTGAGGTTTGGATTGTTTTCCCATGCGACCTCCTGTTTACGCACTAAGAAAATCCTACAAACTGCTTTGTTGGTTTGTTCAAAAATTTGTTCTGAATGTTCAATTATTCTCTACATCTACTCCATAATGAATGTCACTCCTGAAAACGAACTTGACATTAAGAACACGAGTTGACCTTTTGAAAACAAAATAAGGGTAAAATGTGGAAATTCAGCAGCCATTGTTTCTGCATTGGTAACACAAAAAACATCGACTGCCCAGCCTAAAATGCATGATTGCCTTGAACCATGAGAAATAAGGATCCAGATGCCAGTTTGCTGCCTCCTGCTGGTTTCACTCAGGAAAAGCATCCTTTCTGATTTCCTTTCTCATTGATTTTGTCCCTTGTTGCCAACATACTCTGGCAACAAACTTTTCATTTGCCCCCAATAGCTACTCACCAATATTCCTATTTGCACCATCACAGTATCTATCTTCTTTGAATGTATAAGGTCCTTTACAGCTACGCAGCAGCTTCTGAATTTAAGTCTCTTCACTGATGAGTTGCTGGGGTTGCCTGGCAGCCTGCTCTCTGCAACGTTGCCTTCGTTCAACTAAACCCAGAGACCCAATATCAAATATGTTCACAAACTATCATCTGGGGCTCAAGTTCCCAAGTTTACACCAGTGGGTATGTTTAGGCTGGTTCCCCAACATTTGCTCCCTTTAGCGTAATGTCACTTTATTCTTTCAAAGGAGTTGAAAGGAATCAAAGGAGTAATGTGGAAATGTAATAGCAAATCAGTTTAATGTCTGTGATTCCAACTATAATTCTTTGATAAAATTTAAGTACAGCTTGCAGTTTTATCTTTTAAATATCATCACTTGTCAGTGATAGTTACATAATCTCTGATGCCAATAATTTTATTTTAGATATTGATGAATGCAGTAATGGTGATACCCTTTGCCAAAGAAATGCAGATTGTATTAATATTCCTGGCAGTTACCGCTGTGAATGTTCTGCTGGATACAAACTAGCAGCAAACGGAGCTTGCATTGGTAAGAATTTACTTCATTAAAGCAGCATCTTTAATAGTATATCAGCAAGCAAATTGGCAAACATGACTATTACAATAGTTATGACTTGCATTTATAAAATCCCAATCGCTGAAAACACGTCCTAAGGTGCTTCATGCGCATATTTAAAAAACAGACACTGAATAAACACAAGTATTAATAAAGGTGACCAAAAGCTTTGCTTATTGAGGGAGTTCCAGAAGCTTGGGCTGAAGCAGTTGATACTATAGTGGACTCAAGTGAGTTGCGCAAGAAATCCAATTTTTATTGCTTGTAGAAGACTTCAGAAATGGGGAGAGATAAAGCGAAAACAGAACTTAAACATGCATATCAGAATTTTCATTTAGGTCTATTGATTGACTGGGTCAGCAAAGGACAAAGAGATAGGTTAGTAAAATGGATATGTGAGGCAACCTTTTGGATGAATTGAAACTGATAAGAGACCTGGTCAAATGAACATTGGGGCAATGTTACCTAGAAAAAATGAATGCCAGATGAGGATTCATTGGCAGGTAGCATGAAGGTCATTGCAGAGGCAAGTGATGTTACAAAACTGGTGTGGATGCAGTTCAGTGCCTCTTTTCCTTATGCTATTTTTCTCCTGGTTGTTGTATCTCTGGTAGTATTAGGTGCTGGAGATAATATGAGGTCAGAAACTCAATACGTGATTGAACAGTATCTCAAGACCATGGTTGTTTGCATTTTCTATGGAAAATATGAAATTGGTGATGAGTTTGAGACACTTAAGGCGAAGGTTTCAATCTTGCCCATGTTTAACTGGATGAAATTGTGAAGCCCAAAACTGATCTCAAACAAGCAGTGAAGTGACAAGGAGAATAGTGAAGAAGTTGAATTGGGTGTCAGAAATGTATATGAAGAAGCTGACCCTATATCTGCAGTTGATATATCATTTCAATGAGGGGAAAGATGGGCCAATAGAGAGAATGCAGTACCTATGTGGGGTGTGGAAAGATATGACTGTGCTCTGATTATGAGCAGATAGTTAGCAGTAACATTGAGTCATCTCGTCTTACAGCATGGAAACTGGCCCCTCAGCCCAACTTACCCACACTGGACAACATGTCCCATCTACACTCATCCCACTTGCCTGCGTTTGACCCATATCCCTTTAAACCTGTCCTATCCGTGTAACCATAGCACTAACATAAAATGTTACAGCACAAGAACAGCCCTTGGGCCCAAAATATCTGTGCCAAACGTGATGCCAATGCCTTCACTTATCTACCTAATTTTATAAACCAGAGTTTATTCTTTAATGGATATAACAGGCATTCAATAATTTAGAACTTAATAATTCTCAAAATGTTCTGTTTTTCATTACCAAAAATTGTTCTACATGATTCACTTAGATCGCAATGAGTGCCTGGAAATTCCAAATGTCTGCAGCCACGGTGATTGCATTGATCTGAGAGGAGGTTATCGGTGTATATGTCATAATGGCTTCAAGCCAACTCCTGATCAGACCATGTGCATGGGTAAGTGAGACGATCTGCTGCCAACATAATGGTTAACATTGTTGTCAGTATCTGTGTTTATGGTATCTCCTCTCTTGTGAGAGTCAGTGCTGCACCAACTAAAAATGTCAGCAGAACAACGCATAGATAATTTTATATTAAGTAAATAACAGAAACTAATAGTGCACAACAAATTGGTACATCATGTTTGTAAAATAAAAGGTGCGTTACATCCAAGGACAACTGTTTGTTCTTTCACTTTTAAAGTATCCCTTAGATATTTAGTTATGCAAATGCTTTTATCAGTTATTATGGATTATCTAATAATATATGTGAACAGAACAATTTAACATTTGCAGATGTCGACGAATGTGAACGGCAGCCTTGTGGAAATGGAACCTGCAAGAACACTGTGGGATCCTACAATTGTCTCTGTTTCCCAGGATTTGAGTTAACGCACAATAATGACTGCATGGGTAAGGCACAGACATATACAATAAGACATCTGATGAGATTGTTTTCCTGGCAAAGTGTAGTTATTTTAGTCTTGCATAATCTATAACATTTAAAACACAAGTTGCTTGGCACTGTTCAGCAAATTTAAATTTTAACTTGTAGGAATCCATAAATTTACAGTGCTTAATACAAAAAAATATCACACAATCTACTTTTGATGTGTTTTTTACGTTAATCGCATTTTGCCAGTGAATAAAAAAAGTTATGTAAAGCAATGTAACAGGACATAAAATAGGAATCAAAACCATGATAAGCTATTTCATTCCACCAAGAACAAGTGTGCCAACCTCTCAATCTGCCACTGTCACACGGAATAATTGTAGTACTGGCTTGAAAAGTAATTCTCAGCACATTTTTGGTCTCTTAAACTGCGAACTTTGTCAGGGATTCTTGTTTTATTCACATTGATTTGTTGAAAGTGTAGGAGAAACAATGCTCGATATGTATAGGACGTTTATGCATGGCTTTCTACAAATAACATTGATAAAACAATACCTAAAAAGTTCTTAGCTCGGTTACATAGCATTAAAATTTCAATTGTTCATCCTTCTCTTCAAATTTTTAACTTTCCTCCAATAGTTCATGCTATTACAATCTGACACCACGTTTTCTCTTTGGGTTGGTAGGAAAAGTCAAAATGACAAACTTTGCAGTCAATGTACAGGTGCTCCTCAACTTACGATGGGGTTATGTTCCGAGAAACCCATCATAAACCAAAAATATCATTAGTCGAAATGCATTTAATACACCTGATCACATGGCCAGAAGCGAGCTGTGGCTCGCTACGGGTCACTACCATTTGCACCATCGCAAAGTCGAAATATTGTAAGTCGAAGCATCGTAAGTCGGGGAGCATCTGTATTTAATGATGCCATGTCAAAATTCTTATTTACATTTCTAGTTCATAAATGTTATTTTTCTACTGTTATTTGGGATTCCTGTGTCCTAACATTGAATTTGTGTTTCATCTTTTATTCTGAATAAATGACGTATGGTTTGGAAGTTATTTGTTAAATAAGAGTGAACCCACATTATTTTCATTGAATGTATTCTCCGTCATTTCCTCAGATATCGATGAATGTACAATCCTCTTTGGTCAAGTCTGTAGAAATGGACAATGTTTTAATAGCATTGGCGCTTTTCAGTGTCTATGTCAGGAAGGCTATGAGCTTACACCTGATAGGAAGAACTGTATGGGTGAGTATGTCAATTATTGACTTGCAGGAAGCTTTGGAAAAGTTATTCTGTACATGGTTTAGGTATCAGTTTTGGTTTCTTTTCTGGACAGATATCAACGAATGTGTGTTGTCTCCCACATCGTGTGCCCCTGGAACCTGCCAGAACCTTGATGGTGCTTACAGATGTATCTGCCCTTCAGGTTATGAGGTGCAGAATGAAAATTGTATAGGTGAGGATCTGTAGTGCTTCCTATTGTTCCGAATCCTTGAGATTTCTACTTAACCATTTGAGCTAATCAATTTATGCACTGTTAAACTATTTCAAATACTGTACATGTATGAATAAAATATTAAACATTTCCAGCTGTGTAATTATAAAAGTGTTTGGTGAAAATTGCCAGTTTTGATAAAGAAATACACTCCACAAAAATACACGCTGCCTAATTTTAATGGAAGTTGATGGCATTGCAAGCTTTCTGGGAAACCTTTTCTCTCCATATTCCTGATCGTATCCAAAAATGTCTGATATTTGTGAGCTTACTCCTACAATGCTTGTACCATTATTTAGCTAAATAACCTTCCCTGTTCTGTAGACATAAATGAATGTGAAGAAGATCCTAATACCTGTCAGTTTGGTGATTGTGAGAATAATGCTGGCAGTTTCCAGTGTGTTTGCCGCCCAGGCTTCATCCTCTCGGAGAATGGACGTCGGTGCTTTGGTAAGTCTGCATTTCCTTCCACTTCAGCAGGACAATTGTATTGAAACATAGAAACAAAGAAAATAGGTGCAGGAGGAGGCCATTAGGCGCTTCGAGCCAGCACCGCCATTCATTGTGATCATGGCTGATCATCCACAATCAGTAACCTGTGCCTGCCTTCTCCCCATATCCCTTGATTCCACCAGCCCCTAGAGCTCTATATAACTCTCTTTTAAATTCATCCAGTGAATTGGCCTCCACTGTCCTCTGTGGCAGAGAATTCCACAAATTCACAAGTCTCTGGGTAAAAAAGTTTCTTCTCGCCTCAGTTTTAAAGGGCCTCCCCATTATTCTTAGACTGTAACCCCTGGTTCTGAACTCCCCCAACATTGGGAACATTTTTCCTGAACCTAGCTTGTCCAGTCCTTTTATAATTTTATAAGTCTCTATAAGATCCCCGCTCATCCTTCTAAACTCCAGTGAATACAAGCCTAGTCTTTCTAATCTTTCCTCATATGACAGTCCTTCCATCCCAGGGATTAACCTCGTGAACCTACGCTGCACTGCCTCAATACCAAGGACGTCTTTCCTCAAATTAGGAGACCAAAACTACACACAGTACTCCAGACGTGGTCTCACCAGGGCCCTATATAACTGCAGAAGGACCTCTTTGCTCCTATACTCAAATCCTCTCATTATAAAAGTCAACATGCCATTAGCTTTCTTCACTACCTGCTGTACCTGCACGCTTACTTTCAGTGACTGATGTAGAAGGACACCCAGGTCTCGTTGCACCTCCCCTTTACCTAATCTGACACCATTGAGATAACCTAGAAACATAGAAAATAGATGCAGGAGGAGGCCATTCGGCCCTTCGAGCCAGCACCGCCATTCATTGTGATCATGGCTGATCGTCCCCAATCAATAACCCGTGCCTGCCTTCTCCCCATATCCCTTGATTCTACTAGCCCCTAGAGCTCTATCTAACTCTCTCTTAAATTCATCCAGTGATTTGGCTGCCACTGCCCTCTGTCGCAGAGAGAGACAGATTCTGCCCTCTGTCGCAGAGAGACACAAATTCACAACTCTCTGGGTGAAAATGATTTTTCTCACCTCAGTTTTAAATGGCCTCCCGTTCATTCTAAGATTGTGGCCCCTGGTTCTGGAAATAATAATCTGCCTCTTTATTTTTGCCGCCAAAGTGGATAACCTTACGTTTATCTACATTATACTGTATCCGACATGGATTTGCCCACTCACTCAACCTGTTCAAATCACCCTGCAACCTCCTTACATCCTCTTGGCAGTTGTCACTGCCACCCAGCTTTGTGTCATCTGCAAATTTGCTGGTGTTACTTCTAATTCCATCATCCAAATCATTAATATATATTGTAAATAGTTGTGGCCCCTGCACCGAGCCTTGTAGCACTCCACTCGTCACTGCCTGCCATTCTGAAAAGGACCCGTTTATTCCTACTCTTTGCTTCCTGTCTGCCAACCAATTCTCTATCCATGTCAATACCCTACCCCCAATACCATGTGCTCTAAATTTGCTCACCAATCTCCCATGTGGGATCTTATCAAAGGCTTTCTGAAAGTCCAGATACACTACATCCACTGGCTCTCCTTCATCCATTTTACTTGTCACATCATCAAAAAATTCCAGAAGATTAGTCAAGCAGGATTTCCCCTTCAAAAATCCATGCTGACGTGGACCAATCCTTTTACTGCTATTTCTTTCAGTTCCTCTGTCTTCCAAGATCCTCTGTCCTCTAATACATCTGGGAGATTGTGTCTTCCTTAGTGAAGACAGATCCGAAGTACCTGTTGAAGTATTCTGCCATTTCCTTGTTACCCCTAATAATTTCACCGTTTCTGCCTTCAAGGGACCCACATTTGTCTTTATTAATCTTTTTCTCTTAACATACCTAAAGAAGCTTTTACTGTCCTTCTTTATATTCTTGGCTAGCTTCCCCTCGTACTTCATCTTTTCAGCCTGTACTGCCCGTTTTGTTACCTTCTGTTGTCCTTTGAAAGTTACCCAATCCTCTGGCTTCCCGCTACTCTTTGCTATGTTATACATCTTTTCTTTTAGTTTTTTTTTGATCCCTAACTTCCCTTGTCAGCCACGGTTGCCTCTTACTCCCCTTAGAATCTTTCTTCCTCTTTGGAATGAAATGATCCTGCATCTTCTGGATTATGTTCAGAAATTCCTGCCCTTGCTGTTCCACAGTCATTCCTGCTAGGATCCTTTTCCAGTCGACCTTGGCCAGCTCCTCTCTCATGCCTTCACTGTCCCCTTTGTTCAACTGCAACACTGACACCTGATTTAACCTTCTCCCTCTCAAATTGCAGATTAAAACTAATCACATTATGGTCACTACCGCCAAGTGATTCCTTTACCTTGAGTTCCCTACTACCAGCAAGTGGTTCCTTTACCTTGAGTTCCTTATAACTTAACTTATTCCACAGAACTTATGAAAGTTATGTGTTTAGTTTTGTCTTTTTTTTGCATGTTCTTTGAAATATAATATATAAGGATTTGGTCATGCATTGTACCAAAGAGTGATTTTGGCAGAGATCATTGAAAATTAGAATAGAGTTAATAATATGCTTTGCACCTTGAATTTCCTTTTTTTTTCTAATTGCCAACAATAGTTTCAAGGAAAAGTCATGAAAAGCCCTATAAATAGTCATCTTTGGCATTTTTTTCCAGTTCAATAGAATCCAGGTAATCTGAATATATATGTGTTTCCGTAAATGAGGGTACTAACCTGTGACATGGGTGGCCAAATTTGAAAGTTATTAAATCATAATCAAATACCAAAGGATTAAAAATGGGCCAACCTATGATCTTTTTGAGCTAATTTGTGATCAAAATCGACCAAAATTTAATAAAATGAGAAAATATATATATATTTATAAAACATATAAGACACATGGGACACTTACTGATTTTGAAGCTCCCTTACAAAATGTTGCCACCTAACCCATCATGTGGCCTGTAGTTCACGCCAGGGTCATTATAATCGCGTTGTTTGAATTTTAAAAACAATCGCGATGTGCAAAAACTGCTATGAGAGTGCCATAAATAGCATTGACAATGGGAGAGAAAACAGAATGAGACATTGCTGAAATAGGTGAGCAAACTAGATTTTTATTTCATAATTTTTAGTTCTATTATTAAGTATTTCAATGGAAAGCTTAAACACAAAATATAAACAATAAAAAAAGAAACAATAAATATAAAAACGGTTCACACCTGGCCAAAGGGGCACCACTACTGATGTCCAAAAACATGGGACATCAGAAAACCGCCTGATCGGGTGATAAATGATTAAAAAAAATTATAAGCATAATCAGAATTAGGCTTATGTAGAGTTATTTAATTGCAAAATTAATGTAATCTTTCTGGTATAAATTAGCCTAAGGATTTGATGAAATCCTGCTTGAAATATAGCTTCAATTTGAATGAGAGTTGTTAGACATTATGCCCAGGATAATGGTGAGTAACGTGGGCCAAAAATTGTGGCGCTATGGTGTACCGTTTTGGCTGTGCGAACCAAAAAAGGTTGACACATACACACAAACACACAAACAAACACAGAGTTTTAGTAATATCCTCGTAGAGGGGGGGCAGGGAAGGGGAGAGGGTGTGACTGAGGAGGCGGCTCTCTCCTCCCCCACCCCCACTTTAACTCTCCCCACCTCCCCTTTCCCCACGACCCCCCTTTTCCCCACTCTCTCCTCCCCCACCCCCCCCATTCTCTCCTCCCCCACCGCCACTCTCACTCTTCCCCACCCCTCCTTTCCCCACCACCCCCTTTCCCCCACTCTCTCTTCCCCCCACCCCCCAATTCTCTCCTCCCCCACCCCCCAATTCTCTCCTCCCCAGCCCCACTCTTCCCCACCCCCCTTTTCCCACCACCCCTTTCCCCCACTCTCTCTTCCCCCCACCACCAACCCCCCTTCCACCCACCCCCGCTGCCCCCCTCCCCAGTCCCACTCTCACGCTCTTCAAGAAATGGGTTAGAACAGTCACCGCGAGAGTGGTGATTAATGTGGCACAAAATTATGGCGCTATGGTTTACCGTTTTGGTGAAATCACAGAAATACATAGATAGATACATACGGATATATTGATATATATATATATATATACACACAAGATCTGAGTTTTAAAGATAGAATAGATAGATAGATAGATAGATAGATAGATAGATAGATAGATAGATAGATAGATAGATAGATAGATAGATAGATAGATAGATAGATAGATAGATAGATAGATAGATAGATAGAAGATATATATATAATATATATATATTTAAAGAGCAATGTTTTGATTGGACAGTGATTGTTTTGCTTGATATTTGAAATGTACCTTGTTAAAAATCAATGCTGAAAGTTATGTTGATCTCATTTTATTCCCCAGATACACGTCAAAGTTTTTGCTTCACCAAGTTTGATAGTGGAAAGTGTTCAGTGGCAAAACCTTTCAACACAACTAAGGCAAAATGCTGTTGCAGTAAAATGCCAGGAGAGGGTTGGGGAGACCCTTGTGAGCTCTGCCCCAAAGATGGCGAAGGTAAAGTGCATTCACCTGACGTTGGACTCGTCCAGTACAACTTTTAAACTTCAAAGAAAATGTTAATTCTTGTAAAAATACAATGGGGTATGACTTGGTTGGGTAAATGTTTTACTGTTCTGCTCTCATATATAGTCTGTTTACAATACAGTTTTGGATTTAACAAAAAGAGCAATAGGCCTTTTCCAGAAAGACAACTATCCACTATTTTCTTAAATGATTCCAGGGGTTTTGCTTTCACTGTCCCAATTAAACCCCTAATAGATGACTTTTTTTACATGAAGTTCTTTGTGCTTAACTTTCCTTGTGCTCATTTGACCTTGTGTCTGCCATTTAACTCCATGCACTGTATTTGCCTTTTTCCACTTGGTACTATTCTAAATGGTACTTGGTACTCTTCCTGATCTGGTCACACAAATAGTATTTCTCAACAGTATTGAAAATTGTGACCATTCTAGGTCAAATCAGGGAAAAAGTAAAACCTGCTACCGGTCGTCAGTAGCCCTCTGATGCATTTTCGGCATCAGGGACAAATGTATGATGTTGTTCTTGGTTCAGCCCTAATATGGGAAGACTACTAGGGCAGTTGGACGATGTTGTCTGGGAGGAGTCTGTTATTAGGCAATCCCAGGAAGACGTGGTCTTAGTTCCTCAGCCCGGTGGGGGCTTCAAAAGTCGGGAGCCTCGATCGCCTCGTGGCACCACGGGAGAAGAATGAGGAGAAGATAAGACTTTTCTTTGCCTTCCATCACAGTGAGGGTGTGCCTGGAGCAATCACTGTGATGGCTGTTTGTGTTAAAAATTGTAATTGTGTGTCTTGTGTTCTTTATTGTCTACTGCCGGACCCTGACGTGAGAGGACGCTGGCGCTATTTGTTCGCCGCTTCTCCGTCAGGACAGTTCGTTTGTTTGTTTTTATGTCTTGACTGTTTTTGTAAAGCGTCTTTGAGCATCTGGAAAAGCGCTATAAAAAATAAATGTTTATTATTATTATTATAATGCACTGGGAGACCTGCAATTGAATCCAATACTCCCCATCTAAGACCATCCCCCAATGTCTCAAATTATGTCAACCTTCCCTAAACCCTTTACCAAATGGTCTGATTTCCCACATATCCTGCTGGCAATGTGCCATTCCTGATCCCTCCTCTCAACCTGATACACCTGCTTCTCTGTATTCTCCTCCCCCCCCCCCCCCCCCATTTAAAGTTCCTCCTGCTCCTTAAACTCAACCCAAACTCGAGTGCCTTCTTGATCTCCACTCTGCTAACCTCTTGGCTTGGTTGATTTTCCCCTCCTCACTCCACTTAACCCTTTAAACCCCTCGTCACTGCTGAGATATCAAACTGCCAAAGGGTGTCAGTTATAAAATAAATTTGATTCTTTTGCAGTTGCATTCCTGGCTCTGTGTCCATATGGTCATGGAATTATCCTTGGCTTTGGAGAGAATCGTGAAGGTAAGAAAAGCTGAATGTAACTGCAGTGTTTTATTTAACAAAGTATCAACAAAGTGATTATGGACACTCCAGCTAAATATTTGATAGGATTAAGAATTTCTAAAAGAAAGAACTTTCATTTATATGGCATTATGCAAGCCCTTCTCAGGAGATCACAGTGCATTTTATAGCTAATGAAGTGCTTCTGGAGAGTAGTCACAGTTGTAATGTTGGCCACATAGCACCAAATATGCACAGAGCATTTGTTTGAGTTGGTTATAAACGACATGCACTCAGCCAAACAATGCTGTTACCATTCCAGACTGCCTTTAGTTTTAGTTTTTTTGTTTTAGAGATACAGCGCAGAAACAGGCCTTTCGGCCCACCGGGTCCGCGCCAACCAGCGATCCCCGCACATTAACACTATCCTATACCCAAGAGGGACAATGTTTTTACATTTACCAAGCCAATTAACCTACATACCTGTACGTCTTTGGAGTGTGGGAGGAAACTGAACATCTCGCAGAAAACCCATGCAGGTCACGGGGAGAACGTACAAACTCCATACAGACAGCACCCGCAGTCGGGATCAAACCTGGGTCTCCGCCGCTGCGTTCACTGTAAGGCAGCAATTCTACCGCTGCGCCCGTGCTGTCCAGACAGCAGAATTGGAGACACGAGAGAATGCAGATGCTGGAATCTTGAGCAAAATATAAAGTGCTGGAGGAACTCAGCTGGTCAGGCAGCACCTGGGGAGGACATCCTTCTCAAGACTGGAGAATGATCCCAGTCCAAAAGGTCACTTGCCCATTCTCTCCCCGCACAGCGGAATTATAGAACGTAACTGCAAAGTGGCTGCTCTGCTACATTGTCTGTGGGGATGCTTGTAGTTGCTCAGTCAGGCAACACCGTTTAGTTTGTCGTAGTGCTTTAGTTGCAGGTGGCCCACCAGGCAAAGGCATCATGACTGCTTCTGACATATCTGGTGTCAAGCAAGGCTGCACCACTATGATACTTTTCTCTTTTCTGTCTGCAATGTTGCACATTACTCTGAACAAACATACTGTGATAATGGAATAATTTTCAGAAATAATGGGGAACAGTTCACCCTATGATGACTTGATTCATGGGGTGGCTGTGACTAGTGGGGTGCCGCAAGGCTCGGTGCTGAGACCTCAGTTATTTACAAAATTAATGATTTAGACAAGGGAATTAAATGTGACATATCTAAGTTTGCGGATGACACAAGGTGGGTGGCCGTGTGAGCTGTGAGGAGGATGCTATGAGGCTGCAGGGTGACTTGGATAGGTTAGTTGAGTGGATAGATGCATGCCAGATGCAATATAGTGTGGATAAATATGAGGTTATCCACTTTGGTGGCAAGCACAGAAAGGCAGATTATTATCTGAATGGTGTCAGATTAGGAAAAGTGAGGTGCAACGAGACCTGTGTGTGCTTGTACATCAGTCACTGAAAGTAAGCATGCAGGTACAGCAGGCTGTGAAGAAAGCTAATGGCATGTTGGCCTTCATTGCAAGAGGATTTGAGTTTAGGAGCAAGGAGGTCCATGGCGGGACTGACATATGATGAAAGAATGGGTCGACTGGGCTTGTATTCATTGGAATTTAGACGAGTGAGAGATCTCATAGAAACATATAAAGGATTGGACAGGTTACATGCAGGAAAAATGTTTCCGATGTTGGGGGAGTCCAAAACTAGGGGTCACAGTTTAAGAATAAGAGGTAAGCCATTTAGGACTGAGATGAGGAAAAACTTTTTCACCCAGTGAGTTGTGAATCTGTGGAATTCTCTGCCACAGAAGGCAGTAGAGGCCAATTCACTGAATGTTTCAAGAGGAAGTTAGATTTAGCTCTTCGGGCTGAAGGAATCAAGGGATATGGGGAAAAAGCAGGAACGGGGTACTGATTTTAGATGATCAGCCATGATCATATTGAATGGTGGTGTTGGCTCAAGGCCGAATGGCCTACTCCTGCACCTATTTTTCTATGTTTCAATGACTCCAGGACCAATGTCATCTGGAACTCAGTAGTCAAGCTCAGAGGATGCTTGCCTATGCATGTGCTTGAAGGTTGAGCTGAAAATTATAGTTGACTGGTTTACTGATATAAACAAGAGGGTGTGATTAGTGCTCAACCTTTCAAAGGTCCACTGTCAACCTGGACCCACGGCACAACATTGTAATCTCATAATAGAAGTTCAAACAAGATTCTCAAAAATTTGGATCACTTTCCACATCTTGCAAGTCGTCAGATGCCAAAGGAGGCCATTAATAATTAAATTCATCATTGTGTGCTCAAAGCTTCCTTGAAACATCTCCAAAATGCCTGGATTTAAAAAAACACCTCTGGGTAATGATCATTTTCCCCATTTGATTGAGCATAACTCCAATTCACAAGAATCTGACATCCACCCTGGGCAAAGCAGCCTGCTGGATTTGCACACCCTGCAATTTCAGCTGCTTAGTACCTGCAGTGATTGACATTGACAAAATGCTCAGCAGTTGTCTCCTAGGCTACTCCAACAGTATCTCATAAATCCATAACTTCTATCAACAGGAAGTCTAAAGGCAGTAGGCACACATGAAAATACCAGCTGCTTGTTCCCTCCAAGTCATGCACCTTACCTACTTATGGAAGATGCTCGTGTTCCTTCAGTGCTGCTGGGTCCAAATCCTGGCATTCCCTCCCCCACAGCTTTTTGAGTACCTTCACCAGTCAGACAGCATTATCTCTCCACCATCTTCTCAAGGTCAACTAGTAATGGGCAATAAATGTTAGCCTTGGCAGCAAAAAAATAATCTTAAAGAAAAGATTGAATTATTGAGTATAATTTATGATTTGAATTTACTGGATAGGTTTGACATTATGCATTTAGAATGAAGCTGTTTAATCATGATGGTTGATTTATCCTGATCTGATTTATTGTTCTGCAATGTAGATGTTAACGAATGCTTTGAAAACCCTGGAATTTGTTCAAATGGCCATTGTATCAACACGGATGGATCATTCCGATGCGAGTGTCCCATGGGATACAGCCTGGACTACAGTGGAGTTAATTGTGCTGGTAGGAAAACTGTTGTTGGTCATTATAGAATGAATTAGAATGGATTAGAATCACTTTCTACGGTAGTGGAAATTGGTTACAATGGCTTACCCCCAATTATATTCCAATTTAATTTCTATTCAGTGGCATTATTTGTAAAGGAAAAATGGACAATGTGTATAATGGCGTGCTGATTTCCTATTATACATTTTAATATTCTCTCTGAGAGTGCAAATTAGACCTAAAATGTCATATTATTTTCCACCATTAATATACTGTAGGTACATATTAATCCTGAGCATTCTTAAATTTATTTGCGTACATTACCGGTAGATGTTCAGAATGTATATTTGTTATGATAGTCTAATGTTACATGTTTTTGGTGCAGATTTGTTCAAAACAGTAGAACTAAAAATGCCAATAATTTTTGCTGTTCTAAAACAGACACCGATGAATGTTCAATTGGTAACCCCTGTGGCAATGGCACTTGCACTAATGTGGTTGGAGGATTCGAATGCACTTGTGATGAAGGATTTGAGCCTGGTCCAATGATGACTTGTGAAGGTAACTCTTACTGATCATTATACAAGCTGCCGGCTATATGTGGTAAATTTGTCCATTGGTTTCCTGCGATGTGACCCAGGCAGATTATGAGGTAAAAGCCATTTGAATTTCCTCCATGCCTCTCGTGCCCTTGATGAGGAAAGGGGTGTCGGGGAGTGGTGTAGAGAAAACGACCTGGAATGCTGCAGGAAACTGACTTTTACAGGTCTTCACTTTCAAAATGTGTTTTTAAAGGATGTGCCCAGAGCCTGTGTAAATTACTTATTTACTGATCAATTACACAGCCATTCTGGCCATTTGATTTTTAAATTTAATGGAAAGCACATCCATTATACCATGTGCACATTCTGACAAAGGCCTTCTGATTCAAGCTGGCAAGCAAGAATCCACCACCCTGTTCCTGAACGTAGGAGATTATCACCCTGGGGAGTCAGAGATTTCCTGCAGGTCTCAACTACCCCAATGACCTTGGACAGAATCTCATAATTGCTATTTTAAGGGTTAGTTGGGTAAACAGTTTCTGAGTTCCTACCTTTCCCATTTTGTAAGCAGACGTGAGTGATGATGTCCTTCCTCATGGATTCTGAGATGTTGCCAGCCAGCTTCATAGTAAGTTTGGGCCTCCCCTGTCCCACTGAACCAAGTGTAAATCAGTTGTTAAGCCATCACCTCCAGAAGTTTTAATTTGTCTCAAGAAGAAACAGATCTTTAACTTTAATTTAGTTTATTATTGTCACATGTACAAGGTATAGTGAAAAACTTTTGTTTGCATTCTATCCAGTCAAAGAAACAACTATACATGATTAAAATCAAACCGTACACTGCACAGAAAAAGGATAAAGGATACAAATTTAGTGCAAGATAAAGTCCGATTAGAGATAGTTCAAAGGTCTCCAATGAGGTAACTGGGCTTGATCAGTGTATTACACCCATGGATCTCCTTCAAGGTGGCTGGAGATGGTGCACAGCTTCGCATATTTTACCACTTCCTCTGGACTCCGGAGACGATGACCTCTTTGTTGTCAGTCTGACCCATTTGTCCAGCCAAATCCATAATGCAGTTGACGTCACCGGCCAGGGTGACTAGCTAGCAACAATGTGGCTGCCAGAAGACATCCAATCAATCATTCATCAGAGCCAGACACTGCAAACATTTAACATCTTAGATCGTAGAAGAAAAGATGTGTTTTAATCTGTAAAGGGTGCAAAAATATTTACGAGCATGGACAAGGTCTGGCAGGTTTGAGTTATCAGGAGAGTCCTGTTCTTCTTTCCATGGAGTGTAAAAAGCTAAGGGGTTAATAAATGATGAGATGCATTGATAAAGTTAATGGCCTCAGCCTTTCCCCCAGGTTTCAGGAGAAGCTTTCATTCTCTTTATATCCAATCACCTTCTGCCTTCCTCTTAACCTGTATCAATGAAATATGAAGGTGGCAGATTGGTGTTAGGTTCTTAGGTTTGGGATTTAGATAATGTGGTTGATCGTAATCTTCATTTAACCCCACCTTCTCCACACCCAAGTAATCGGTCATGTTAAAATCCCTTGTCCACTCACAGTCACATTGGGAACTCCCAATTATCATATCATATCATATCATATCATATATATACAGCCGGAAACAGGCCTTTTCGGCCCACCAAGTCCGTGCCGCCCAGTGATCCCCGCACATTAACACTATCCTACACCCACTAGGGACAATTTTTACATTTTACCCAGCCAATTAACCTACATACCTGTACGTCTTTGGAGTGTGGGAGGAAACCGAAGATCTCGGAGAAAACCCACGCAGGTCACGGGGAGAACGTACAAACTCCTTACAGTGCAGCACCCGTAGTCAGGATCGAACCTGAGTCTCCGGCGCTGCATTCGCTGTAAAGCAGCAACTCTACCGCTGCGCTACCATGCTTTGTTTCTTCCACATTTTTCATTTTCACATTGAGTGAACTGTTTATGATACTGATTTCTTTAAGTCCAACATGGGGATTCCTGAATAAAGAAAAATGTATAGGAAATGCTCTAATTTCCAACTTTTTAACTTTTCAGATATAAACGAATGTGCGTTGAACCCACTGCTGTGTGCATTCCGCTGCATCAACACCTTTGGCTCGTTTGAATGCACATGTCCCACTGGTTACTCTTTAAGAGAAGATGGAAAGATGTGCAGAGGTGAGGTCAAATAATCAAGAAAAATGCCAGTTCCAACCTTTGCAAATTGAAAGCCATTTGGGACTCATGCAGTACGTGACCACCAGAACACGTGGCTGAGACTCAAGTCACAGGCTCAGCCTTGCTCGTCAATGCATTTTGTCCCATAATGTTCACTCTTTAATCACCGTTTGACAGAAAAAATATTGTTGCTACTGAGCAAATGCATTGCCAAAGAAAAAGGTGAAATCATATATCAGGGTTGTTCACTGTGGCCAATAGTGAGAAAAATCCTTTAAAAAGAAGAGTGCAAATGGCTGAATGATACAATTGAATGTGCTATTGCTCTAAAAAGCAATTAAGTATGCGAGAAATGTAGATTGGTTGGCTGACATAATATAAAAAGAGCCGACTTAACACCGTATCTGTGCTTTTCCTAGTTTCATGCATTGCAGCCTTGTGTCTGTAATGTAGTTTACATGGCATTTAAATGTAATCCTGTCATCAATAAATATGCCAGCCAAACCAGCACTGAAATTTGTTTTCAGTCAATAGCTGAGGTATCCATGTATTATCTGAACAGTTATGGTCACAATGCACTGCTTGATTTTACTGTTTTTAATTTTGAAGATAATATGCTTTTGCAATTACAGATAACAAAAATAATCCGGGGAGGAATATACAGGAAAAAAAAAAAAATTCTTTAACTTTATTATTTCAAGCAACATTATAATGTGGTGTGTAAAAAGGATCAACGTCTTATTTATTACTTATTATTGTTCATTATGTAAACCGCCTTTCTATTTTGTGTTTTGTCATAGACCTTGATGAATGTGCACAGGAACTCCATGACTGTGAATCCAGAGGCATGATGTGCAAAAACCTGATTGGTACCTTCATGTGTATTTGCCCAGCAGGAATGGTCCGTAGGCCTGATGGAGATGGTTGCACAGGTAAGATGTTTCTTGACCACCTACAAAAGAGGTGCAATGAGGATTGAATTACTCATTTTGCAAATTAATTACATTAAGTCTCTGAATCCTGATTCTCAGGAGACTTCACTACAGCAGGAAATGAATAGCCCTCCATGACTGACATCACAGTTCTGGGGCAAGTGCTGTAGTCAGTCAAGAGAACACGAGCATTTAGTCAAAATCCATGGACTTCATAGATGTAGCTATCTGTGGAGTGGTGTGAGGCAAATATTTGGCAAAAGAACTTAGCTCAAGGAAAGGAAACACTCGTGCTTCTCCTGACCAATAGATAGGTCAACATGCTTTTAGTTGTTGTGACGCCTCAAATTTCTGGTTTCCGATGCTGCGGAAACCTGCCAACATGAGATGAGGTAGAGGGATGTGGAAAATGTCTTCACTTCTATGGAGACGTTAGACCAAGCAATGCACGTTTGGCTAATACATGCATTAGCCAAACCACCCAATGCATTCCACCCAATCACTGCCATACTGCAATATTCTAAAGCATTTTATGTAATTATTCAACCTTGGACATGTGTGCAAAGGCTCTTGTGCAGACAAGTACAGCTCTGATCATGGCTTACCATGAAGATGTCTAATGAGCAGGGAGATTTGAGGTGTTAGAGAGGGTTGAAGCTCATTCATCAGGAATTAGGATCCAGGGTAAGATTTGCACTGTGATGTTGGTAGAAAAGTATTTAGTCGAATTATTCAATTATTTCTTTATTATCTTATTTTATTTTGACAAAGAATTTAAAGTGTGTACTTGGCATATGTCACTGCCTTAACTACTGAAAAAACAAAGCAAAGAATTTCTTATTAATGGGTACGTCTCGATTCATTAGTTCCAGGCGGTATGATTCTGACTCTTATATAACTTTTCAGAGAAGATCCAGAGTAACTCAATGCAATCTAGTATATGATAAAGAATCAAAGTTGTTATGGTTTGTTGATGTTTCTTTAACTTTATGATTTGCCTTTAATCTTCTCTCATTCTAGATGACAATGAGTGCTGGAGCAAACCGGGAATCTGTGAAAATGGGCGCTGTATAAATATTGTTGGTAGTTACAAATGCGACTGTGGTGGTGGATTCCGAGCAACGCCCTCAGGCACAGAATGCATTGGTAAGTTCAATTATAATGACAGAGAAAGAGCCCATTGGGCTTATCTGATCCATACTGCTTCCCAGAGTGACATTCCCATCAGTTTAATTCCACTTTATATTTTTCTCTTTTATCCCTGCAACCTATTCTGTATCCTCAAGTGGTCATCCATTCCCCCTTGATTCCTTTTGCATTGAGGGATAATTTACTACAGCCAATTATCCTACAATATCTCTATCGATATGGGAAGAAACCCATTCATGCAAACACAGAGCACACCCGGTTAGAATCAAAGCTGGGTTCATGGAGCTGCAAGGCAGCAACACTGATTTGCCACCATGTTACCTTGAGACTGCCTAGTCTCGGCCAAGTGGATAGATTAATCCAGATGTATAAATTTCTCTCCCATCTACCATGGATCATTCCTAGATTTGTCTTGTACCTAAAGTGACGATCTTCTTTCCTCATTTATGTTGGTATCCGAGAACAATTCTCAAACTAGCAGCTCAGTGGGAATACCAAGCAAAGACTTATGAGAGATCATTACACACAATTGAGAATAGTAAATGAATTGATCATCCTGAAAGGATGATGGAAGAGCGTGCACTTGGAGCAGTTGGATAAAATGTACCTCATTAATTTCAAAAGCTGTGCGTTTAACCTATCTGGACTAATTTTTCAAACTTTGATGAGCAGTTTCAACTCTAAAGTATGCAGATGACTGTGCAGATGTTTGTGTATTAAATATCGATTTCTCACATTCTATGAAAGCCCTCGTTCTCAGTTTCAAGGATTTTTTATTACTTGTAACTCTCAACTGATATGTAGAATCCAACTTACAAACAAAGAAGTTAACTCTTTAGCGCCAATGGATTGCTCCAGTAGTCTGATTTTTTTTGTTGATTAGATGATATCTCTGGGCGTAGGGAAAGAAAGTTAACATCCAAAACAAATCATAAGTTTGAATGTCCTGAAATAGGATCTAGCCTTTAACCCTTTTCCCTGAGATACCGTCTGACTTACTGAATGTTTCCAGCATTATTTTTTTTTCATATTTCTTGCATCTGAAATATGTAGTGACTAACTGGATTTTCTTTCATTATTTTCTCCAGCTATTATATGGAAAATGGGGTGATGAGAACCAATCTCAATAGACAATAGGTGCAGGAGGAGGCCATTCGGCCCTTCGAGCCAGCACCGCCATTCAATGTGATCATGGCTGATCATTCTCAATCAGTATCCCGTTCCTGCCTTCTCCCCATACCCCCTGACTCCGCTATCCTTAAGAGCTCTATCCAGCTCTCTCTTGAATGCATTCTGAGAATTGGCCTCCACTGCCTTCTGAGGCAGAGAATTCCACAGATTCACAACTCTCTGACTGAAAAAGTTTTTCCTCATCTCAGTTCTAAATGGCCTACCCCTTATTCTTAAACTGTGGCCCCTGGTTCTGGACTCCCCCAACATTGGGAACATGTTTCCTGCCTCTAACGTGTCCAACCCCTTAATAATCTTATATGTTTCGATAAGATCTCCTCTCATCCTTCTAAATTCCAGTGTATACAAGCCTAGTCGCTCCAGTCTTTCAACATATGACAGTCCCGCCATTCCGGGAATTAACCTAGTAAACCTACACTGCACGCCCTCTTCACTCAATAATAGCTTGCATCCCTGAATCTTCACTAGAATAGCTGCAACCTTCTAATTCCCAACCCAATACATGTTAAGGAAGGAACTGCAGATGCTAGTTTAAACCGAAGATAGACACAAAAAGCTGGAGTAACAGCGGGACAGGCAGCATCTCTGGAGAGAAGGAATGGGTGACGTTTCGGGTCGAGACGTCATTGGAGCAAGAGTCTGAAGAAGGATCTTGACCTGAAAAGTCACCCGTTCCTTCTCTCAAGAAATACTGCCTGTCCCACTGAGTTACTCCAGCTTTTTGTGTCTATCTCCAATACATGTTAACCCTAGTTGACGCATAAAGTTTTACATTCTGCCCCACCTTCCTCTTGCTCACCCCATGTAAGTACTGACTGGGACTCACTGATGGATGATTTTGGTAGGTCCAGGTCAATTATGTTAATCCTTTCGAAATGCAGCAGGAGCAAATGAGGATCTTTAGAGGCCTCCCTCCCTCCAGTCTTATCCCTTTCATTCAATGACCTAGAATTTGGCCTGTGCAAAGGCCTACATGATGGTAACTCTTAAGTCCTCTGCCCCTTTAATAGCTCTTATTTTGTGTCCCTATTGGGCTCCCACATTGAAAAGAATTCAGAAGCAGAGATGAAATAAATCACTTTGGATGGGGCACTGTGTTCTGCACTGCTTTACGGATGTAGCCAGTGGTGCTATGAAAAGAATGTACAGTTATGTAGAATTTTTCTCAATTTCCTAAGTCCCAAAGCACAGCCGAAGATTGTCTTAAAAGCCTCATAAACTGAATGTATTGGGTGCGTTCTGAGAGTGACAGCTGCATGTTGTCTCCAGTGGTGTGCCTCATGTAAATGGAGGCACCACCTATGATAAAACTCCCAATTACACAAAGGGTGAAACCATTGCTCCCAGCAACTAACAGTAAACCTGGGATCTTACTTGAGTAATATTAGGCAGATTGGTACAAATGGGCTGGACCAGTAACTGAGCAGTTCAATTTATCTTTCTCAACTAAAAAGGCAGTCCACTCATTCTTTAGCTTATTGATTTAAGACAGACTACATTTATATTGACTCATTTTGAATAAACAGCACAAATACTTGATTTTAAATGTTAATATCTAGTTGATAATCAGTTTTTTAATCCTAAATTTCATGTTGTAGACAATCGCCAAGCCTTCTGCTTTGCGGAGGTGCTGCAGACCATGTGTCAGATGTCTTCTAGCAGTCGTAATATGGTCACCAAGTCTGAATGTTGTTGTGACGGTGGTCGTGGCTGGGGTAATCAGTGTGAACTCTGCCCACTGCCTGGAACTACCCAGTACAGAAAGTTATGTCCACATGGTCCAGGCTACACAACTGATGGACAAGGTAAAGCAAATATTTACTCATATCTTAAAAGATTAAAAGAAGTTTAATTTCGAAATAGTTTGTGAGGACGGCAATAAAGTATGGACATTTTGAATAATAAGCAAATTACTTTAATTGTTTTTAGACGGATACTATACATGATTGATAAGTGGCAAGTGGTAACTTTAATAAAATCACATCTTATTCATTCTTGTGTAAAATAATTACTTTCAATTGAATAAAGTACCAAAAAATTCTATACATCTCTTTTTCTTAGTATCTTTGTTCATAAATATGTGTTTAATGTAGATTTTTAAAATTACAGACATTGATGAGTGTAAGGTGCTCCCCAACCTATGTCAGAATGGGCAGTGCATCAATACATTGGGTTCTTACCGCTGTCTCTGTAAGCTTGGTTACACTACAGACCTTATTGATACAACATGCACCGGTAAGTAGGTTTAAATCCTTTTTGTGTCATTAATAATACGTATGCATGTTAACGACAATTTGTAACATTAAAAAAAACACTGGGGTATAAACATTTACATGTGAAAACTTGCATTGAACTGCTTTGCAAGGAGGGCCCATGGCAATTTGTTCCAGTGCCGGTGAGGACAGGTTTTCAATGGTGCAGTTATGCAAGCTTGGTTTGCATCAGCTGCTTAATTCACAACTTTCTCTGAGGTTGTACATATTAACCAAGGAATCACACACCATTCAGGAATCACACACAATCCAATTTGGTGCTCTTAAAGTGGCCTCAGGTGACGGAGGTATGTGTGGAGGAGCACTTTGGGTCTAGTGATCACAATGCCATTAGTTTCAATATAATTATGGAGAAGGTCAAATCTGGACCAGGGGTTGAGATTTTGGATTGGAAAAAGGCTGAGGAGATGAGAAAGGATTTAAAAGGAGTGAAATGGGACATTTTGTTTTATGAAAAGGATATAATAGAGAAATGGAGGATATTTAAAGGTGAATTTTTGAGAGTACAGAGTCTTTATGTCCCTGTTCGGTGGAAAGAATAATAATTTGAAAGAGCCGTGGTTTTCCAGGGAAATTAGACACTTGGTTCGGAAAAAGAGGGAGATATACAATAAATATAAGCGGCAGGGAGTAAATGAGGTTCTTGAGGAATATAAAGAATGTAAAAGGAATCTTAAGAAGGAAATTAGAAAAGCAAAAAAAAGATGTGAGGTTGCTTTGGCAAGTAATGTAAAAGTAAACCCCAAGGGGTTCTACAGATATGTCAATAGCAAAAGGATAGCGAGGGATAAAATTGGTCCATTAGAGAGTCAGAGTGGACAGCTATGTGCTGAGCCGGAAGAAATGGGGGAGATATTAAACAATTTCTTTTCTTCGGTATTCACCGAGGAGAAGGATATTGAATTATGTGAGGTAAGCGAAACAAGTAGAGTAGTGATGGAAATGATGAGGATCAAAAAAGAGGAGGTACGGACACTTTTGAAATATATAAAAGTGGATAAGTCTCCAGGTCCTGATAGGATATTCCCTAGGACATTGAGGGAAGTTAGTGCAGAAATAGCAGGGGCTATGACGGAAATATTTCAAACGTCATTAGAAACGGGGATGGTGCCGGAAGATTGGCGCATTGCGCATGTTGTGCCTTTGTTTAAAAAAGGTTCTACAAGTAAACCTAGCAATTATAGACCTGTTAGTTTGACGTCTGTGGTGGGAAAATTAATGGAAAAGATACTTAGGGACAATATATATAATCACATGGATAAACAAGGCCTGATTAGAAACAGTCAACATGGATTTGTGCCTGGAAGGTCATGTTTGACTAATCTTCTTGAATTTTTTGAAGAGGTTACCAGGGAAATTGATAAGGGCAAGGCTGTGGATGTTGTCTATATGGACTTCAGTAAGGCATTTGACAAGGTGCCACATGGAAGGTTGATTAAGAAGGTTAAATCGTTGAGGTCAGGGAGAATGGTCCGCGTGGACTGGTAGGGCCGGACAGGCCTGTTTCCATGCTGTAGTTGTTGTTATATGTTATTAATAGTGAGGTTGCAAGATGGATTCAACAATGGCTGAATGGGAGATACCAGAGGGTAATGGTTGACAACTGTATGTCAGGTTGGAGGCCAGTGTCTAGTGGAGTACCCCAAGGATCTGTGTTGGGTCCACTGTTGTTTGTCATTTACATTAATGATCTGGATGATGGTGTGGCAAATTGGATTAGTAAGTATGCAGATGATACTAAGATAGGTGGTGTAGTTAATAATGAAGTAGATTTTCAAAGTCTACAGAGAGACTTGGGCCTTTTGGAAGGGTGGGCTGAAAAATTGGCAGATGGAGTTTAATGCTGATAAGTGTGAGGTGCTGCATTTTGGTAGGACAAATCAAAATAGGACGTACAGGGTAAATGGTAGGGAATTGAGGAATGCAGTGAAACAGAGGGATCTGGGAATAACTGTGCATTGTTCCCTGAAGGTGGAATCTCATGTGGATAGGGTGGTGAAGAAGGCGTTTGGTATGCTTGCCTTTATAAATCAGAGCATCGAGTATAGAAGTTGGGATGTAATGTTGAAATTGTACAGGGCATTGGTGAGGCCGAATCTGGAGTATGGTGTGCAGTTCTGGTCGCCAAATTATAGGAAGAATGTCGACAAAATGGAGAGGGTACAGAGGAGATTTACTAGAATGTTGCCTGGGTTTCAGCACTTAAGCTACAGAGAGAGGTTGAACAGGTTGGGTCTTTATTCTTTGGAGCGTAGAAGGTTGAGGAGGGACTTGATAGAGGTTTTAAAAATTTTAAGAGGGACGGACAGAGTTGACGTGGGTAGGCTTTTCCCTTTGAGAGTGGGGAAGATTCCAACAAGGGGACATAACTTCAGAATTAAGGGACAAAAGTTTAGGGGTAACATGAGGGGTAACTTCTTTACTCAGAGGGTGGTGGCTGTGTGGAATGAGCTTCCGGTGGAAGTGGTGGAGGCAGGCTCGATTTTATTCTTTAAGAGTAAATTGGATAGGTATATGGATGGGAGGGGATTGGAGGGTTATGGTCTGAGAGCAGGTAGATGAGACTAGGTCAGAGAAAGTGGTCGGCGTGGACTGGTAGGGCCGAACGGGCCTGTTTCCGAGCTGTAATTGTTATATGGTTATATGGTTATACTAAACTGCAAGTGCTTCAATAAGTTAGCAGTCTTGATGATAAACACTTGGAAAGGTGACCAGTCCATCATTGAAATCATTAATATGTATTGCAAATAGTTGCGGCCACAGCACCGAGCCTTGCGGCACTCCACTCACCACTGCCTGCCATTCTGCCATGGACCTGTTTATTCTTACTCTTTGTTTTCTGTCTGCCAACCAATTCTCTATCCATGTCAATACCCTACTCCGAATACCATGTGCTCTAATTTTGCCTACTAATCTCCTGTGTGGGACCTTATCAAAGGCTTTCTGAAAGTCCAGATACACTACATCCACTGGCTCTCCGTCATCCATTTTACTTGTCACATCCTCAACAAATTCCAGATTAGTCAAGCAGGATTTCCCCTTCAAAAATCCATGCTGACTTGGACCAATCCTTTTACAGCTATCCAAATGCGCCGTTATTACTTCAATAATTGACTCCAGCATCTTTGCCACCACCAATGTCAGGCTAACTGGTCTATAATTCCCTGTTTTCTCTCTCGCTCTTTTCTTGAAAAGTGGGATAACATTAGCTCCCCCCCAATCCACAGGAACTGATCCTGAATCTATAGAACATTGGAAAATGATCTCCAATTTGTCCACGATTTCTATAGCCACCTCCTTGAGTACCCTGGGATGCAGACCATCAGGCCCTGGGGATTTATCAGCCTTCAGTCCCATCAGTCTACCCAATACTATTTCTCACCTAATGCAAATTTCTTTCAGTTCCACTGTCTCCCGAGATCCTATGTCCTCTAGTACATCTGGGAGATTGTCTGTGTCTTCCTTAGTGAAGGCAGAGCCAAAGTATCTGTTCGACTCTTCTACCATTTCCTTGTTCCCCATAATAATTTCACCTGTTTCTGCCTTCAAGGGATCCACATTTGTCTTTCCTAATCTTTTTCTCTTAACATGCCTAAAGAAGATTTAACTATCCTTCTTCATATTCTTGGCGAGCTTACCTTCGTACTTCATCTTTTCAGCCCGTATTGCCCGTTTCGTTATCTTCTGATGTCCTTTGAAAGTTACCCAATCCTCTGGCTTCCCGCTACTCTTTGCTATGTTATACACTTTTTCTTTTAGTTTCATACCGTCCCTAACTTCTCTTGTCAGCCACGGTTGCCTCGTACTCCCCATAGAATATTTCTTCCTCTTTGGAATGAAATGATCCTGCATCCTCTGGATTATGCCCAGAAATTCCGGCCTTTGCTGTTCCACTGTCATTCCTGCTAGGATCTTTTTCCAGTCGACCTTGGCCAGCTCCTCTCTCATGCTTTCATAGTCCCTTTTGTTCAACAGCAACAATGACACTTTTGATTTATCCCTCTCAAATTGCAGATTAAAAATTATCATATTATGGTCTCTACCTCCAAGCGGTTCCTTTACCTTGAGTTCCCTTAATTGGTTCATTAGACAACACTAAATCCAGAATTGCCTTCTCTCTGGTAGGATCCAATACAAGCTGCTCTAAGAATCCATCTCAGAGGCACTCTACAAACTCCCTTTCTTGGGGTCCAGAACCAACCTGATTTTCCCAGTCTACCTGCATATTGAAATCTCCCTTAACCACAGTGGCATTGCCTTTATTACATGCCAATTTTAACTCCTCCTGCAACTTGCACCTTATATCCAGGCTACTGTTTGTGGGCCTGTAGATAACTCTTATTTGAGTCTTCTTACCTTTACAATTCCTCAGTTCTATCCATAGCGACTCTACATCGTCAGTCCCTATGTCACCCCTCGCAAGGAACTGAATTTCATCCCTCACCAACAGAGCTACCCCACCTCCTCTGCCCACCTGCCTGTCCTTTCTATAGGACGTTCAGGTAGAGTTCAAGTCAGTAGGAGCATTATGAATAAAATTATATCTGTAAATGAGAGAGCAGGAGGAAGCCCATGGCAACCTATTGAAGGTTCAATGCAACAATGCATTAAAATCAGTATTGACAACTCATCAATTATTACAACCAATTCTTCTGACTGATAACTTGATTACAATTCTTGGATAATAAAGCATTTGAAGACGTTATCCAACTTCATCCACATTTTTAATTTTTTTGATTGCCAGTACTATGAAATTAGTGAATTGCCACCTGTGTTTAAATGGCATTGAATAGAAAACTCAGCCTGTGTTGAGTCATACCATACAAGTTGAGATAGAGCTAGCAGAGAATATGCCAATAGATTCATTAAGACCTAAGCATTCCAAGTATTTTGTAGATAACTTAAATCTCTGAGGAATTTTCAAAGAATTCACTGTTGTTACTTCACATTAACAGATCTTGATGAATGTGTTCAGTCTCCAAAACCTTGCAACTTTATCTGTAAGAATACAGAAGGAAGCTTCCATTGCTCATGTCCAAGAGGCTACATTCTGCAGGAGGATGGAAAGACATGCAGAGGTAAATAAAAGGCACTTTACATGTAGACAGCATTCTCAGTTTTTGCTCTGTTTTACCATCTAGTAACATATTGAGTTATTATTCCACATGTTGCTTTATTCACATCGTGAACCCAACTGCGAGAGTAGTATTTGCTGAATCAAAGGTCATTGCCTTCAAAGAACCTTTAAACTAGGAGAGAATAAAGTGTGTTTCACCGCATGGGAAACAAGAAGTGGAGAGTGAAGGAGAGGAAGGATGGTTAGACAAAGGTTTAAAGAAGTTCAAAAATTCAATGCAGAGAATTAATAGTTTCATTGATTTGAAATTCCGGAGGTTTTTGTAAGCAACTAAGACAATGCAATGTGAATAATAAATAACAATTACATTTTGGATAACAAATCATATTTTAGTAGCCCTCCATGGAGTCACAAAATCCATCCTTAATTTGCTGAATGAAACTAAGGCACAGACCCAGTCCATTGACGATCTTGTTTGCATGATTTGATATTGTGTACATCTTCGGCTGACACATGGCTGAATATCTCGTGCCTTAAATTTGCCCAGAGCTTAAACAGTTCTGGTATTCCACAATCTGCAGCCATGTAAATCCTCTCTATGGGCAAAATATATGTCGTTTTCAGGTACCAATTTAGTGTTTAATATAAATGATGCTGTTACTTTGGGACATCTTCCCTGTTCACTATCTTCATTTTTTTTTCTTAAATCTCAGATCTTGATGAATGTTCAACGAAACAACACAACTGTCAGTTCCTGTGTGTCAACACCATTGGAGGATTTACGTGCAAGTGCCCACCCGGTTTCACACAACATCACACTGCTTGCATTGGTAGGAATAATAAATATCCGCTTAAAGATCTTATTTGCATTATTGCACTTGGAGCCTTTTCAGTGAGTGTCCAGAGGTGTGATATTTAACGCACACTGGGAACACAGCAAAAGATTTTCTGTGTCACATTGCCAGTTTTTCCTGCTATTTTCAACTGCTTTTTTATTCATTGAACTCTTGTGCTTTGTCCCATAGTCAAAATAGAATTTATGATATACCACACACACCAAAAAGATGCCCCAAGGTGTCATGCTGCCAAACATGTGACCTGCCACTTCAGTAATCAAAGATACATCACACAACTCCAAAGTAAATTGTTACTCATGACAAAGATGGAGACTATGTGCCCCATCCCATAATTTACATTCCCCGTTCTTTCTTTTCCTGTAACCCGGCAATTTAATCTCTTATTTTCCATCAAATCCACTTTAATTCTTGGTCACTAAGAGGTAATTTTCAGTAATCTGTCAGCACAACTTTGGGAGGTTGAAGGAAACTCGAGCACCCGACAGAAATGCACATTGTCAGCCGAGAAGATGCAGGCACCACACACACAGCACCGACGTTCAGGATCAAACAATGGTCACAGGACATGTGAGATAGCAGCACTAACTGTTGAACTACACTTGTATGTACACTGTGTTAATCTGCAACATGCACTTCAGGTGCCAAATTTCAAACCATGTGACTTAGTGATGTTCTTATTACTTCAACCTTATACCTGGTTCCACAGGCAGAAAAAAAATCATGTGTTAAAAGGAGTGTGCAGAGGTACCCAGTCAAGTCTGAAAATTATAACATTAATCATGACCCCAAAACATTGGGTTTGTCAATTTTGAAGGTAGACAATTGAGAAACAAGCTTACAAAAGTATTCACAAAATGCTGGAGTAACTCAGCAGGTCAGGCAGCATCTCGGGAGAGAAGGAATGGTGACGTTTCGGGTCGAGACCCTTCTTCAGTACGAAGAAACGTCATCCATTCCTTCTCTCCCGAGATGCTGCCTGACCTGCTGAGTTACTCCAGGATTTTGTGAATAAATCGATTTGTACCAGCATCTGCAGTTATTTTCTTATACAAACGTATTCAAGTTAGCAGCTGTGTGTGCAAGGTGGGACAAGCCAAAGCACAGACATTCCCACTAATCATCCAGAAAATGGAAACTTAAGATAACAGTGACTTAGTATCCATGTTTGCCTTATAATATGAAGGGTATGCCTATCCCCATTCCATTTAACAGGCCTTCCAAAGTAGACAGATTTAAATTCCTGCATGCGTCTCCTGTGAGCTAGTAAATGATATGGTAAAAAGCAGTCCAGAAAGTTAATCTAGATTACAATTTTGTCCGTAGAACAAGCAGACACCAATTCCAACAATAAAAAGCAAACTGGGTTCTGAAGTCTTTACACAACATAGAAAAATAGAAACATAGAAAATAGGAGGAGGCCATTTGGCCCTTCGAGTCAGCACCGCCATTCATTGTGATTATGGCTGATCAGCCACAATCAGTAACCCGTGCCTGCCTTCTCCCCATATCCCTTGATTCCACTAGCCCCTAGAGCTCTATCTAACTCTCTTAAATTCAGAGCCAGATTTCTGGCTCTATAAATTATTTTGTCGTGTTGCACTTCAATGATGGGATTTCTTTCATCAGGTTACATCTACCTTTTATTTTTGTAGATAACAATGAATGTGCATCACAGCTTTCACTCTGTGGATCAAAGGGACTTTGTCAGAACTCACCTGGAAGTTTCAGCTGTGATTGTCAGCGCGGATTTTCTCTTGATCAAACCGGTTTGAACTGCGAAGGTATGGTTCTTCAGGTCTATATTCTCCAATGCAGTCAGATGTTTGGGATGCGATATATTAACCACTTCCATAACTTATGGCAGTGTTTGAAATCGTTATATTGCATTAGCACGATTGTTATTAATATCAACTTATCTTTTGTCATGTGGACTGCGTTGCAAGAAAATGCTTTATTTACATGCCATCCAGTCAAATGGTATTCTACAAGAGTACAATTACCCCAGACACATGTACAACTGGTAGTGCCCAAGAGAAGAATACCAGAGTGCAGAATACAGCATTATAGCATTACAGAGGAAATGCAGACTCTTTAAAAGTGCAAGGTTCACAATAGGATGGGTTGGAAGTTAAGGATTACATCCTTAGCTTATCAGAAGATCGATCAGTAATCTTATAACAGCATGGAAGAATCTGTTCCTGTATCAGGTGGTTCATGTCTTTAAAATGTTGTATCTTCCGCATTACGGGAGAAGGGAGTAGAGGGAATGACTGGATTGAGAGTGGTCCTTCATTATGTTAGCTGCTTTCCCAAGTCAGTGTGAACTGTAGATGAAGTCGATAGTGTGGAGGCTGGTTCGTGAGATTGGACTGGGCTATGTTCACATCACTGCAATTTCTTGCAGTGGGTCATAGAACCATTCAGCACGGAAACAGGCTCTTTGGCCCACGCAGTCTGTGCCACCATCAAGCATCCATTCATACTAATGTGAGGAGAATAAAACAAAGAGATTGGTGAACTGACTGCACCATTTTTCTTGTTCTCCACACATTTGCATCAACCCCCCCCCCCCCCCATATTCCAGCATCCACCCACACACCAGCGGCAATATACTGAGGCCAATTAAATTATCAACTCTCACGTCTTGCATATGTGGGAGGAAGCTGGAGCATGCAGAGGAATCTAGCATGGTTATAAGGAGAAACTCCACACAGACAACACTGCAGGTCAGGAATGTACCCTGGTCACTGGAGCTGTGAGGCATTTTGCCTCTACATTAGGAGTTACAGTCATAACTCCCTCATTCCCCTGTGGCCTTGTCACCCCCAAGAGATCTCAGTAAATTCCTGGACAAAGTTACGGTGTAGGTTAATCAGGATTTGCCCCAATTTTTAATCTTCCATTCAACTTGAGTGAAAATTATGTTATTGAATCTGAGAAGAATTATTTGCCCAATGCTTCTTAAAGCAACAGCATCAGGAACAATAACTGAATCAATGCCTTCTCATGTTTCTCTTCACATTGAAGAATTCTGCAAAATATACTATATTAAATGTCCAGCTCTTCCCGATAAATATTTTATTTCAAAATGCACGAGTGCCAATGTCTATCCTCAAGAATAATTTTGGCTTGTTATGTTTATAATATATTCACTTTCTATTTACAAGTTTGTGAAGTGATTCACAAAAGCTGTTTCTGGAAATCCTTCAGCTTTCGTGTCAATCTGATAATAAAAATCTAGACTGCTGGATACTCATCAGATGATAGTGTTTCCTCAACATGCATTAGACTTTTCATTATTGTTCCAACTGGCAACTGTATTTGGCCCATTTATCTCAAATACAGTTATTATCCCCCAAAGACAGTTTAATTTTTTATTTCATTTGACATTTTAATTTGCATTATACAAAAACTGATGGTACATAAGGGGAAAATCTTCCACTGTCTTGATTTGACTGACATAAAAGCTAAACGATAATTTTATTGTTTAGCTGTAATGTGATAATG
Source organism: Rhinoraja longicauda (assembly GCF_053455715.1). Classification (NCBI taxonomy): domain Eukaryota; kingdom Metazoa; phylum Chordata; class Chondrichthyes; order Rajiformes; family Arhynchobatidae; genus Rhinoraja; species Rhinoraja longicauda. The sequence continues at coordinate 48,563,287 of NC_135955.1, read as the reverse complement.
TGGAATGGCAGGCCCTGGTTTCAAGATTTTTATCTTTATTGATCTGATGAAATGAAGAGTGCATCTAAAATAGCAAAAGTAATTATTCATTCTCTCACTAGTTTTCTACTGACCCCATGCTTAAAGGTATTCTATCAAAAAGGAATTAGAGAGTCATAAGGGAAAATTACTTGTGGAGCTGTGGTGAAAGCCAGGGGGAATGGGGCTGACAGCAGGATTGCTCTGCAACAGGCACACGGATTCAGTGGTGCTGAATGCCTGCTTCGGTGTCAAAACAATTCTTTGTTTCAATGCTATGAATTTATAATTGCTTGAATATTTTCCTGCACAGCTTGATAAGTGCAATATGGAGAGGAAAGATTCGGAGAGATATGGGCCAAACGTAGATAAATGGCACTAGCTTAGATGGGGAATCTTGGTTGGCAGGTGGATTGGTTCAGGGACTGAAATATTACAACCATAACAGAAACATGGTTGAGAGAAGGGCAGGACTGGCAGCTCAGTGTTGCAGTGGTAGAGTTGCTGCCTCACAGCACCAGAGATTGGTGTTCAATCCTAACTACGGACACTGTCTTGTTTTACATTCTTTCTGTGACCGCACGGGTTTTCTCTGGATGCTCAGGTCACCCCACACATTCCAAATATATGCAGGTTTGTAGGTTAATTGGCTTCTGTAAATTGTCCTTAGTGTGTAGGATAAAACTAGTGTGCAGGTGATCGCTGGTAAGTGCAGAGTCAGTGGGCCTATTTCCACACTGTATCACTAAATTAAAATTAAAGATGCAGGAATGATAGAGGAGGGGGGGCAGGTTGCCTTTTTGATCAGGAAGGACATAACTACAGTGCTCAGAGAGGATACGCTTGGTCCAGTGAGGCTGTATGGGTAGAATGAACAAGTAGGAGTGGAATGCTCAGTTTGATGGAGCTGTGTCATTGCGTCCCAGCACCACCAATAGTCAAGATGAATTAGAGGAGCAATAGAGTGGGGAAATTGCAGATGTCAGTAAAAATAACGGGATATTATTAGTGAGATTTTAACTTCTTTATATTGATTGGGTATCGCAGAGTATAAAGGACTTGGACTGGGTCGAACTTGTTTTATGTGTCCAAGAAAGCTTCCTTAATTAATTTGTAGAAGGCCCTAGTCGAGAGCTTGCAACAGTAAATGACAGGACAAGTGACTGAAGTGTTGGAGCACTTTTAAGCTCTGTTTTGGAATACTGGTTTAAAGTGAGCATAATTCTAGAAGTAGTTATGCAGGGAATTGGGACCGGCCCACAAGTTAAGGTCCTAAATTGGAGTAAGGCCGATTTTGGAGGCATTAAGTGAGAATGTGCAAAGGTGGATTGGGAGAAACTGTCTGCAGGTAAGGGAGCTGCTGGTTAGTAGGAGACATTCAAAGCCCGAGTAAAGGGGCAGTATGTTTCTGTTAGGATTGAGGGCAGTGCTGTCAGGTTCAGGGAACCCTGATTAATACGAGATGTTGTGATTCAAATTAGGTAGAAGGTAGCATACATCAGATTTAGGCAGACAGGATCAAGCAAATCCCTCCTTGAGTATAGGAAGTGTGGGAGTATACCTTGACAGTTTTAGAGGGCATTAAGCTGGATAAATCCCTGGAATCTCACCAACTGCATCCACAGACTTTGTGGAACCTAAGAGCGGAAATTACAGAGGACCTTGTAGAGATCTTTGCATCATCTCCAGTCACAGGTGAAGTTTTGGAACATTGGAGGGTGGATAATATTGTAACATTATTTAAGAAGGGTGACAAGGAGAAGCCAGGGAACTACAGGTTGATATGCCTACCATCCGTGGTGGGAAAGTTGTTAGAGGGGATTCTTAGGGTCAGGATTTACCAACATTTGGATATGCATGGACTAACTAGGGATAGTCAGTATGACTTGAATAGACCAATATGTCAACTTGGTCAGCGTGGACAAGGTGGGCCGAAGGATCTGTTTCCGTGCTGTACAGTTCTATGACTCAGTAAATTGCCTGCAGTCCGGTGCAGCAAGTAGTTAAGAAGGCAAACCGCATATTGGCGTTTAAGGCAAAGAGACGGGAGTTTTGAAAACAATAGTGGTTTTGTTGCAGTTGAATGTAGGTGAGGCCATATCTGAATTGCAGTTTCGGTCCTATGACCTGAGAAGGGATATAGTAACAATGGAGGCAATCCAGATGGGATTCACCAGGCTAATTCCTGGGATGAGAGGATTGTCCTATCAAGTGTCTAAATAGTTTGGGTCTGAACTCTTCGAAGTTTAGATGAATGAGGGGTGATCTTACTGATGCATCTAACCCACGCGGTCACGGAGAGAACGTACAAACTCCATACAGACAGCACCATATAGCCAGGATCAAGCCCAGGTCTCTGGTGCTGCAAGCACTGTAAGGCAGCAAATCTACCACTGTGCCGCCCACAATGAGGTGTAGTTGGTCACAATACCATTTGGCTCGGAAGAGGGGAAATGATAGGAAGGGCACCCACGCTTCCTTGCTATCCAGTGACCCATGCTGAAAAGTATGCAAGTTGAGTTCAGATGGAATCAGACTCTACTTTGATGTGGTAGCCAGTACATAGAGTCTAGACTCAACCATTAAAATGGTCACTTGGGATAGATACTGGAGGTCTGCCAGAACTTTGTGAATCATACCCTGGAATGTGTCAGCACTTTCAGGAAAGAAAGGAATAAATGGGAACTGTTTAAAAAAAACACTTCTTCATTTATCATAATTACCCTTCCTTGTTGCAGATGTCAATGAATGTGATGGGAGCCACAGATGTCAGCATGGTTGTCAAAACATGCTTGGAGGTTACAGGTGCAGCTGCCCTCATGGCTATATGCAGCACTATCAGTGGAATCAATGTGTTGGTGAGTAATGCCAGGAGTGTTGATACTCATTTCTATTTTAGTATGTTCAGGAAGTCTGTACTTTAATTGTGTGACTTTTAACTATCAAATTCAGCAGAAGAAACCTTACCTTGAACTTAAAATTATAAACAAGAGGATGAATTTATGTTTCTAGAAATCAAATTCAATAGTTTCTTCAGAAAAATGCAGAAGCTGAATTCCTAATTTCTAAGTTGTTATGCAAATTGATGATTTTCATCATATCAAAATAAGGGTAAGAAGACTATTAATAAAAATTCTGCCTTCACAAAACGTTTGGAAGGGACTATACAGCTCTGACCATTTCTGCTATATTATGCAATAAATTCATTTATTCTAGAGACTTTTTAGATTTACATTCAGATCATAAGATGATTTAATCAGTTATTTAAGACGAGTAGAAAGAATATGTTAACTTTATTTCTGCACATAGTCAAAGCAAGAATAAACCAAAATCTTCAGATAATGCAATTTTTATAAATATGTTCAACATAAGTTTGTTCATTTTTTGTTCATTTTTCCTCTAATTTCCTGGATTTTCACACATTTTGATTTCCAAGTGGCTAATTTCAGGTTGTTGGGAGTGAATTCCAGCATCTTTATGAAAAGTTATTCGGAACTGAAAGAACAAAAAGAAAGATTTTTAGATGTAGAAACTACTAAAGTAAAGATCACTGATATTTTTACCGGGGGGGGGGATTATTTGTGTATGCCTTTCCCCTTAATGCCTGCGAATTGGAGGGTCAGAGGCAAGTGTGAGTAAAGAGGGATTTAGTTTGATAGTAAAATGAAAACAGAAAATTATGGATTGTAAATTTCCTGCTGAGAACACAGCTGAATTTAGAAGCATTAGGGCCCTCCCAGTAAAGTGATTCTGCACCAACTAATAGTTTTATTTGATTTGCCTTCTGGTGCTAGCCTGCTAAATTTTTGCCACATTAAACCAGTTAGATCAAACAAATGTTCTCACTTTACTGAACAAACTGACATAGGAAATCTAAATGTAAAGTACACTATTCGGTTGTAATGCATTACCATGCGCTATGGCAAGAATAAGTAGAGCTTCATCTCCACTTCACACCTAAACTATTAACACTTTAACAGTGCTATCAAACAGCACTACTCACTGAGTTTTACCAGAACCACTCCCCCTGCAGATCTTATCACAGCTTTGATCCAGACATGGACCAAAGGGCTATATTCCAGAATTTGGATGAGTGTGAGTGCTCCTGAATCAAATGAGCATTTTGCATCAAGGAGCTCTGGTAAAACTGAAATAATTGGGCATCACGGAAAAAACATTCCACTGATTAGAATCAAATTTCGCACAAAGGTTGTCAGACGTCACCTGAGGCACGGGAGAGGCTAGAAGTTGGAATGGAGGGTCGTGTGGAAAAGGTTAGTGGACAGAATAGGCAGGTGAAAGGCGGAGAGCGAGGAAGGAGGGTTGGTTTAAACTGCACGTATTTTAATGCAAGGGGGCTGACGGGGAAGGCAGATCAGCTTAGGTACGAGCGACTGGGACGTTGCAGCCATGACTGAAACTTGGTTGAGGGACCAGCAGGACTGGCAGCTCAATGTTCCGGGTTACAGGAGCTTCAGGAGAGACAGGGGTAAGGGAAAAAGAGGAGGGGGGGGGGTTGCATTGTTGGTGAAGAAGGATGTCACGGCTATGTTCAGAGGTGACATTATGGATGGTTCATCTAGTGAGGCTATATGGGTGGAGCTGAGGAACAAGAAAGGAATGGTCACCTCGATGGGGGTGTACTACAGACCCCCAAATAGTTAACGGGAAGTAGAAGAACAAATGCGCCGGGAGATTGCAGACAGCTGCAGGTCAAATAAGGTTGTTGTAGTAGGGGATTTTTACTTTCCCCATATACAGTGCATTCAGAAGGTATTCAGACCCCTTCACATTTTCCACATTTTGGTACATTACAGCCTTATTTTAAAATGGATTTAATTTTTTTTTTAGCATCAATCTACACACAATACCGCATAATAAAAAAGCGAAAACAGGTGTTTAGAAATTTTTACAAAGTAATTAAAAAGAAATAACTGAAATATCACATTTACATAAGTATTCAGACCCTTTGCTATGACACTTAAAATTTAGCTTATGTTCATCCTGTTTCCATTGATTATCCTTGAGATGTTTCTACAACTTGATTGGAGTCCACCAGTGGTAAATTAAATTGATTGGACATGATTTGGAAAGGCACACACCTGTCTATAGAAGGTTCCACAGTTGACAATGCATGTCAGAGCAAAAACCAAGCCATGAAGACGAAGGAATTGTCCGGAGACCTCCAAGACTGGATTGTGTCGAAACACAGATCTGAGGAAGGGTATAAAACAATGTCTGCAGCATTGCAAGCCCCGAAGTGCACATTGGCCTCCATCATTCTTAAATGGAAGAACTTTGGAACCACCAGGACTCTTCATAGAGCCGGCCGCCCGGCCAAACTGAGCAATCGAGGGGGAAGGGAGGTGACCAAGAACCTGATGGTCACTCTGACAGAGCTCCAGAGTTCCTCTGTGAAGCGGAAGTGGCGGCGCCTAACGGCTGCGGCTCGCTAGCAGTCTGTTCGTCTTTTTTCCTTTTTTTTTTGTTGTGTGTCGGTGTTGGGATGTTTTTGGGTTTTTTTTGGTTGTGTATGTGTGGGGGATGGTGGTGGTGTGGGTGGGGTGGTGGTGTGGGTGGGGGAAACCTTTCTCTTTTAGGTCTTCCTCACGGCGCGGGGTGCGGCTCGGCCGCGGGGCCTAACATCGCTGGTGCGGCTCGGCCGCGGGACTTAACAGTGCCCGGTGCGGCTCGGCCGCGGGGCCTATCATCGCCCGGCGCGGCTCGGCCACTGGACTTAACATCGCCCGGCGCTGCTCGGCCACTGGACTTAACATCGCCCGGCGCTGCTCGGCCGCTGGACTTAACAGTGCCCGGTGCGGCTTGGCCGCGGGGCCTTCCATCGCCCGGTGCGGCTCGGCCACGGGGCCTAACATCGCTGGTGCGGCTCGGCCGCGGGACTTAACAGTGCCCGGTGCGGCTCGGCCGCGGGGCCTAACATCGCTGGTGCGGCTCGGCCGCTGGACTTAACAGTGCCCGGGCCGCGGTGCCTAACATCGCCCGGCGCGGCTCGGCCGCGGGACTTTTCATCGCTGGTGCGGCTCGGCCGCTGGACTTAACATCGCCCGGTGCGGCTTGGCTGCGGGGCCTTCCATCGCCCGGTGCGGCTCGGCCGCGGGGCCAAACATCGCCCGGTGCGGCTCGGCCGCTGGACTTAACACCGCCCGGTGCGGCTCGGCCGCGGGACTTAGCTGCGCACGGCTCGGTCGCGGGGCCTTCCACCGCCCGGTTCGGCCGCGAGACGTCTCAGCGCCCGGTGCGACTCGGCCACGGGGACTTCCATCCCCTTGCGGGGACTGTGCGGGTCGGTCGGGGACGAGCTGTCTGTCCGTGGGCGTCGGGAAGAGAGTGGAAGTTTTGTTGCCTCCATCACAGTGAGGGGGTGTTTGGAGTCACTGTGATGGACGTTATGTGTTGGGGTCATGTGTCTTGTGTTCTTTTTTGTGTGTGACTGCTATGTAGTTTCGTTCGGTACCTTGGTACCGAATGACAAATAAAGCTCTGTTGTTGTTGAAGGTGGGAGAACCTTCCAGAAGGAGAACTATATCTGCAGCACTCCGCCAATCAGGCCTTTATGGTAGAGTGGCCAGACGGAAGCCATTACTCAGTAAAAAGCACATGAATGCCTACTTGTAGTTTGCCAAAAGGCACCTAAAGGTCTCTCAGACCATGAGAAACAAGATTCTCTGGTCTGATGAAACCAAGATTGAATTCTTTGTCCTGAATGCCAAACGGCACAGCTCATCACCTGGCCAATATCATAACTATGGTGAAGCATGGTGGTGGCAGCATCATGCTGTGGGGATGTTTTTCAGTGGCAGGAACTGGGAGATGAGTCAGGATCGAGGGAAAGATGAACGGAGCAAAGTACAGAGTGAAGGGCAAAGCAGGCAAACGTAAGGAAGCTTGGCTGACGAGAGAAATTGAGACGTAGTCAAAAACAAGAAGGATGCATGAGACAGGTATAGGCAGCTGGGTCGTGCATCCCTGGAGGAGTTTGGGAACTAAGAACTAAACTAAAAAAGGAAATCAGAAGGGCAAAAAGGGGCCAGGAGATAGCTTTGGCAGGTAGCATTAAGGACAATCCCAAAAGATTTTATAAATACATAAGGGGGGAAAGGGTAACCAGAGAGAGAGTGGGACCGCTCAGGAATCAAAGCAGTCACCTCTGTGTGGAGCCACAGGAAATGAGCAAGGTACTAAATGAGTATTTCTCCTCTGTATTTACTGAGTAGGACAGAGGAAATTGGAGCAGTCACTGAAAGTGTCTTGAGAGCAGTCAGGGTTACCGTCGAAGAAGTACTGAAGGTACTGTTGTGTTTGAAGGTAGACAAATCTCCAGGACCTAATCACATATATCCAAGGACATTGCAGGAAACTAGAGTGTAAATTGCGGCAGCCCTGGTTGAAATTTACGAGTTGTCCTTAAATACAAGAGAGGTGCCGGAAGACTGGAGGGAGGCAAATGTTGTACCTCTTTTCAAGAAGGGCTGCAGGGAAAATGCTGGGAACTATAGCCTGGCGAGCTTAACATCTGTAGTTGGTGAGATACTGGAGATTATACTGAGGGATAGGTTATACAGGCATTTGGATAGGCAAGGGCTGATTCGGGATAGTCAGGATGGTTTTGTATGTGGAAGGTCGTGTCTCATAAATCTGATTTATTTTTTTGAAGACATGACCAAAAAGGTTGATGAGGGTAGAGCTGTAGATGTTGTGCACTTCATTAAGGCATTCGACAAGGTTCCGCATGGTAGGCTGCTCTGGAAGGTTGGATCACATGGGATCCAAGAAGAGATAGCTGAAAGGATAGCAAATTGGCTCCATGGAAGGAAGCAGAGGGTGATGGTGGAAGGTTGCTTCTCAGACTAGAGGCCTGTGACTAGTGGTGTGCCTCAGGGTTCGGTGTTAGGCCCGTTACTGTTTGTCATCTATATAAATAATTTGGATGAGAACATGTAGGGCAAGATTAGCAAGTTTGCTGATGATGCAAAGGTTAGTGGTTTTGCAGATAGTGAAGATGGTTGTGAAAGATTGCAGCAGGATCTGGATCGATTGACCAGGTGGGAGGAGGAATGGTTGATGGAATTTAATACAGTGAAGTGTGAGTTGTTGCATTTTGGGACATCGAACAAGGGCAGGACCTGCACAGTAAATAGTAGGCCTCTGGGGAGTTTTGCAGAGCAGAGGGATCTAGGAGTACATGTGCATGGTTCCTGGAAGGTCATGTCGCAGGTAGATGTGGTCAAAAAGGCTTTTGGCACTTTGGCCATCAGTTAGAGTATTGAGTATAGAAGTTGAGAGGTCATGTTGCTGTTTTATAAGACATTGGTGAGACCGCATTTAGAATATTGTGTTCAGTTCTGGGCACCATGTTATGGGAAAGATATTGTCAAGCTTGAAAGGGTTCAGAAAAGATTTACTAGGATGTTGCCAGGACTAGAGGGTGTGAGCTCTAGGGAAAGGTTGAGTAGACTGGGTCTCTATTCCATGGAGCGTAGGAGGATGAGGGGAGTTCCTATGGAGGTATACAAAATCATGAGAGGAATCGATCGGGTAGATGCACAGTCTTTTGCCCAGGGTAGGGGAATCGAGGACTAGAGGACATAGATTCATGGTGAATGGGAAAAAAATTAATAGGAATCCGAGGGGTAACTTTTTCACACAAAGGGTGGTGGGTGTGCGGAACAAGCTGCCAGAGGAGGTAGTTGAGGCTGGGACTATCCCAACGTTTAGAAACAGTTAGACAGGTACATGGATAGGACAGGTTTGGAGGGATATGGACCAAGCGCAGGCAAGTGGGACTAGTGTAGCTGGGACATTATTGGCTGGTGTGGACAAGTTTGGCCGAAGGGCCTTTTTCCACACTGTATCACTCTATGACTATGAGTCTAAGTCAATCTTCCCAGCCCCAGGACTTTGCTGCAGAGCTTCTTTAGGACAGTGCCCTACGTCCAACCATCATTAAATCCTTTATTCACAAAATGCTGGAGTAACTCAGCAGGTCAGGCAGCATCTCAGGAGAGAAGGAATGGGTGATGTTTCGGTCGAGACCCTTCTTCCTTTATCAGTGACCTTCCTTCTGTCAAGGGATATGGGAAGGAGGCAGGAAAATGGGATCAGGAGGCAGAGATCAGCCATGATTGAATGGCGGAGTGGACTCAATGGGCCGAATGGCCTTATTCTACTCCTATAACCTGTGAACATATCATTAGTGTCAATGTCCATTTACAATTACACAATATTCAATTACATTTGTGATTCCTCAACAACTAAAACTCCCCAAGACTCTATTTAGCAAGACCAAAAGGGCACCTACACCTTGATGTTCAGTGGCATTACCATCACTTGGGAGTCCCAATGGACCAGTGATTCAGCCACATAAATACCATTGGCACAAGAGAAGGTCAGAGGCTGCATATCCTACAGTGAGTGACTCGTCCACTATCTGCATTGCACAGAACGGGAGTGTGATGGTATACATTCCACTTCCTAACACAAGCAAGCGCAGTGTTAGAACTCAATAAATATGACACTTTGAAGCATAGAGCAGCCAATGCCATTAAATCAACAACATTAAATCAACAACTAATATTTATTCAATGTACCACTAGTGTACATAAGCTGCAATGGGTACAAAATACAATGCAGTTACTAGCCCAGGCTTCTCTAAAACCTTTTCTAAAACCAGTGACTTATGCTGCCAGGACAAGGGGACCAGGGCATGGGAACACTGCCATCTGCAGATAACTCTCAAAGTTGCACATTTGGAAATATAATACTGTTCCTTCAGCGTAACTAGGTTTAAATCGTGGATCATACCCAGCTCAGAGTACCATCACCAGAATGAATGCAGCAGTTTAAGAAGGCAGCTCACCATCACCTGCCTAATGGCAAAAAGGATGGCAATCTAAACCAGCTTAGCCAGTGACAACCAGATCCTGAAAAGTAAAGAAGTAAATCTTTCAGCAACCATGTAAAATACTTGATGTTTGGGAGATCAATGTAGCAATTTTGTTTGTTATACTATAAAATTAATGCCTCTAGAATCATAGAATGATACAGTGTGGAAAAAAAGCCCTTCAACCCAATTTGCCCACACCAGCCAACATGCCCCAGCTACACTAGTCCCACCTGCCCGCATTTGGTCCATATCCTTCCAAACCTGTCCAATCTATGTACCTGTCTAACTGTTTCTTAAATGCTGGGATAGTCCCTGCCTCGACTACTTCCTCTGGCAGTTTATTCCACACATCTATCACCCTTTGTGAGAAAATGGTACTCCTCAGATTCCTATTAAATCATTTCCCCTTCACCTTAAACCTAGACACTCTGGTCCTCAATTCACCTACTCTGGGCAAGAGATTCTGTGCATCTACCCGATCTATACATCTCATGATCTTATACACCTCTATAAGATCACCCCTCATCCTCCTGCGCTCCAAGGAATAGAGTTCCAGCCTACTCAACCTTTCCCTATAGCTCACATCCTCGTAAAACTTCCAGGCAATATCCTCATAATACTTCTCTGTACGTATTCCAGCTTGACAACATCTTTCCCATAACACGATGCCCAGAACTGAACACACTACTCTAAATGCGGCCTCACTGATGTCTTATACAACTGCAACATGACCTCCAAACTTCTATATTCCATACTCTGGCTGATGAAGATCAATGTGCCAAAAGCCTTTTTGACCACCCGATCTACCTGTGACTCCACCTTCAAGGAACAATGCACCTGCATTCCGAGATCCCTCTGCTCCACAACACTACCCAATGTGAATATGTGAATATTCTCCAACATTTTCAAAATTGTTGGCTGCGTCTTCTATTTTTTTAAGTCCACTTTTGACATTTATAGATTCCTGCATATCTGATTAAGGGAGGATACTAATTGCGGTTTGTTAGTATAATTGCACATCTGACTGTGAATGTGCTGTTGAACTATGTTGAGAATGGCATGAAGTCAGAGAAGGAACAGTGCAGCATCTTGGAAAAATTAGATGACATAAAAATTATAAAATTATGAGAAGCGTAGATTGGCTAAACATTCAGAAAGTTTTTCCCAAAGATGAACGTGTGAAAGACTGGAGGGCACAACTTTAGGATCAGAAGAGGAAAAGTCTGAAGAAGATGTGTTGGGCCAGATTGTTTACATGGAGAGTGGTGGGTGCTTGGAACATGCTACCAGAGGTGCTGGTGGAAGCAAATATGATAGTGGTGTCTAAGAGGCGTTTAGATAGGCACATAGTTGTACAAAGAATGGAGGGATATGCAAGCAGAGATTAGTTTAACTCGATGTCATGTTTGGCAGTAGAACATTGTGGGCGGAAGGGCCAATTACACACTGCCGTACTATTCTCTGTTCAATAGCAGATCATTTAGGGGTTCACAGGAGCATAATCAGAAATATGGTACTGAGCTGAAGAATTAACCTTTGGGACAGGTAGATTTTGAAGTTAGAAAAGACCCTCGGTGAAGTTCCTAAAAATGAGACTGAGAAACCCAAAAATGCCGGCTTATAAAAAAATAGAGAAATGCATGAGGCCAGATTGGGAACACTACTCTGTTCCAACAGAGCCTCAGAGAACGGCAGGGCTGGAGGATATCATATATTTTAATTTAATGAAGCTTGCAAGCCATCAGAACATGCAGGCAGAGAGCAATGGAACATTTGATTCTGGTATTATAGCAAGTGATCCAGAAATCTTGTCCTGGATTTTGCCTGTGGGTTTGGTTGCAACAACATGGCAGGCAAATTTAGGCTACAAATGACAGCTTTTCTAAATATCATCTTTCCTTCCTTTAGATGAGAATGAATGCACCAACCCAACTTCTTGTGGAGCAGCAACCTGCCACAACACCCTCGGGAGCTTCAAATGTGCCTGCCCTTCAGGCTACAACTTTGATGAATTTGCCACCTCTTGTCACGATGTGAATGAATGTTCATCTTATAAGAACCCATGCTCATATGGCTGCTCAAACACAGAAGGAGGCTATCTATGTGGCTGTCCAACGGGATATTACAGGGTGGGGCAAGGGTAAGTCCACTGTACTAGAATTGGTAGTCTGTTCTATAGTGACCCGGAAATGGAGTTTGGAGAAGTCAAGGAAGCAATGTGAACATGGAGGGAAGGAGGCTGTAGCAACGAGTCTGGGTAAAGACATGGTCGTAGAGTCGGAGGGAAGGAGCTGTAGTAACAGGACTGGGCGAAGACGTCGTCACTGTAGTAACGGGTCTGGGTGTAGATGTGGTCACCCAAATCCCCCCCCCTCCCCCCTGAACGTCCAGCCCTCCCCTCACTCTGCAGCAACCCCGACTTGATAATCAAACCCGCCGACAAGGGAGGCGCCGTGGTAGTCTGGCACGTTGACCTCTAATGGGCTGAGGCCAGGCAACAACTCTCAGACCACCTCCTCCTACTTATCCTTGGACCATGACCCCACAGATGAGCACCAGACCTTAATATCACACACAATTTCTGATATTATTACTTCCAGCTCTCTGCCCTCTAAAGCCTCCACAAACAGAACTGTCCTGGCAGACCCATTGTTTCTGCTTGTTCATGTCCCACCGAATTAATTTCCACATACTTTGACTCCATCCTATCCTCCCTGATCCAATCCCTCCCTACATATGTCCAAGACACCTCACACGCTCTTCATCTCTTCAACGACTTCCCTTTTCCATGCCCCCACTCCCTCATTTTTACCATGGATATCCAGTCACTACACCTCCATCTCCCATCAGGAAGGTCTTAAAGCCCTCCGTTTCTTCTTCAACTGCAGAACCAGCCAATTTCCATGTACCAATACTCTCCTCCACCTCGCAGAGCTGGTCCTTACCCTCTTGAATCTTGAATCTCTTGAACAACTTCTCCTTTGACTCCTCCCACTTCCACCAAATCCAAGGCGTAGCTCTGGGCACTCGCATGGGCCCCAGCTATGCCTGCCTCTTTGTAGGGTAGGTCGAACAATCACTGTTCCAGGCATACACTGGCCCTATCCCCAAACTCTACCTCCGCTACATTGACGACTGCATTGGTGCTACCTTCTGCACCCATGCAGAACTCACTGATTTCATCAACTTCACGGCTAATATCCATCCTGCACTCAAATTCACTTGGATCATCTCCAACATCTCCCTACCGTTGCTGGATCTCACCGTCTCCATCACAGGAGACAAACTATTGACCGACATCTACTGTAAACCTACTGACTCCCAAAGCTATCTAGAGAACACTTCTTCCCATCCTGCTTCCTGTGAAGACTATCCCCTGCGCCCAATTCCCCCATCTACGCCACACTGCGCCCAGGATGAGGTTTTCCATACAAGATCATCAATGTCCTCATTCTTTAGGAAACGGGGGTTCTCCTCTTCCTTTATAGATGAGGCTCTCACTAGGGTCTCTTCTATATCCCGCAGCTCCGCTCTTGCTCCCCCTCCCCCCATTCACAACAAGGACAGAGTCCCCTTGTCCTCACCTTCCACCCCATCAGCCGTCGCACACAGCATATAATCCTCCAACACTTTTGCCACCTCCAACCGGATCCCACTAATGGCCACATCTTCTCATCTCCACCCCTTTCTGCTTTCCGCAGAGACTGTTCCCTCCGTAACTCCCTGGTCAACTCATCCCTTCCCACCCAAACCACTTCCTCCTCAGGTACGTTGCCCTGCAACCGCAGGAAATGCAATACCTGTCCCTTTACCTCCCCACTCGACTCCATCCAAGGACCCCAACAGTCTTTTCAGGTGAGGCAGAGGCTCACTTGCACCTCCTCCAACCTCATCTACTGTATCCGCTGTTCCAAGTGTCAACTTCTGTACATCGGCGAGACGAAGCGCAGGCTTGGTGCTCGTGTCACTCAACACCTTCGCTCAGTCTGCCTTAACCTACCTGATCTCCCGGTTGCTCAACACTTTAACTCCCCCTCCCATTCCCAATCTGACCTTTCTGCCCTGGGCCTCCTACATTGTCAGAGTGAGGCCCAGCGCAAATTGGAGGAACAGCACCTCATATTTCGCTTGGGTAGCTTACACCCCAGCGGTATGAACATTGACTTCTCTATCTTCAAATAGCCCTTGCTTTCCCTCTCTCTCCATCCCCTCGCCCTTCCCAGTTCTCCTACCAGTCTTACTGTCTCTGACTACATTCTATCTCTGTCTCGCCCACTCCCCTGACATCAGTCTGAAGAAGGGTCTCGACCCGAAACGTCACCCATTCCTTCTCTCCAGAGATGCTGCCTATCCCACTGAGATACTCCAGCATTTTGTGTCTACCTTCAATGTGAACTTGGAGTTGTCCTTATCATATTTGACTTTGTCATATCTGTTTTATATCAACCTATGTTTACATATGTCTTTCCATAACTAACTCTCTTGCTGTTTTGCTCCTTTGTTGACATTTTTTTTTCCTCTAGCTTGGTGTATATAACATTTTCATTAATTTCCATTTATTTTTGTTCACAAATATGGCATCTTTGTTGTGTGACAAAATGATGTTTCCCAAACTATTTTATAATGAGCATGAGTCATTTCGAAAGTAAATATTGTTAATTCTTCACTGTCAATAGTTGAAATAGTATTAGAAGAAAATGTAAGAAAGGAACTGCAGGTGCTGGTTTACAAGAAAAGATGCAAAGTGCTAGAGTAAACCAGCAGGTCAGGCAGCATCTCTGGAGAACATGGATAAGCAATGTTTTGGGTCTGGACCCTTCTTCAGACCCCTGAATATAGATGCATATTGCTTCATTATGCAGAATTAGTATACGGAACAAAGGACTCCGGAGCCACCAGAGAATATCTCACTTTTGATCTAATGATGGTGGATGGATCTTCAACCTGGTTCATTTTAACATTATCTTTCAAATTGTATTCTATTCCCCAGTTTCTTTGTTCCTTTACCTGTAGTTTCTGACCTAGCATGAAGAAGTAAATTGTCTTTTTACTTCTAATAAAATAAACCACCATACAATTTACTATTTTTAATTTAATTTGCTTTTCATTAACCAGTTCTGTAAGCTTTTTACTTTTTAGTGCAGTCTTCCATGTTATTTGGCAACAACTAACATTCTTTTCTCCTGTATTCATACTGTAATTCAAATTAGTCACACTCTGAGGCTTGCTAATATTTTCAATTTAATCATATGACGTAAGCAAGACATCTAAATAGAAACACATTAATTCAGTTTTAAAACTAACAGTGGTATGCCTTCATCTGGAATCTAATTTGGTAGACACTTGCCAGATGAAACATAGAAATTCACTGTTCATTCTTTACCTCAGTTTCCTAATTCACATATTTTTGTATGTTTAAGAGATTGCACATAGATTTGCCAATTTCAAGTACCAAATTTACCACATCATCATTCCTTTTGCGTTGCAAAGTCTGGTTCTAAGTCCAGCAATGTTTCTGTGACAGAAACCAGTGCATCTTACTGACATGGGCATGCGGCCTCCAGTGGAGCATTTATTTAATTGTTTTTAGGATCTGGCCATCACTGGCAAGACCAGCATTTACGGTCCATTGCTCATGGTGCTCGAGTTCAAATGTCAATGCCCTGAGTTATGGAATTAATTAACAAATTGGCCAATATTTGTAAATGTGATAACAATCCCAATGCTGAAATTTTGGGTTGTTAGCAGCAATTCAAAATTGAGTCTTAACATTTGTCACAAGTTGTTAAGAAATTCTCCACTCAGCAATATAATGGAAATTCTTTCAAAAAATAGTTACAAATAGAGCCAGTTTTCGAAGAAAGTGTAAAACAGATTTAAGGTAGACATTTGTTAATTCAGAAATATTCTGATTAATAACAATTTTATTTTTTCTATTCTATCATTTATTTTAAATCCCATTTCCCTCTTTCTTTACTCTATAGCCATTGTGTGTCTGGAATGGGATTCAATAAAGGGCAATACACGCCTTATGATGGTGAGCCTGATGATGAAAATCTTTTATCTCATGAAACCTGCTATGAATGTAAAATCAACGGCTATTCCAGGTCAGGTGGCAGAAAAAGAAGGAACGCCAACAGTACCGAGTCTGAACAGGTAACAATCCCCTGTTTAATTCCTTAGATATTGTTTCAATCTGCAGTAAATCTATACTTTTTACAATGCTTGCCCAGAAAACTTATAGTAATGACATGTGTAACATACAAACAAAAGTTAGATCTCATCAATAAATAACTGGCATACGAATTCTATTGCAAAACAGCATGAATTGTGTTTTGGACTATCGTGTACAAACAATGTGCACATTGAGTGCCCAAATCCTGGTTCATAAACCATACACTGTGCCCTATAGAAGGACGTCTTGATCAACAATTGTTGCAAGGAAAATTACAACAAAAATATTTGACTTTGCAAAAGTTAGAACTTTCCTTTGAACACCATAGAAATTAACCTAATGTTGACATATCTTTCATTTCAAGTACTATTTTCTTTCTTGGCAGAAATACAGCATTTTATTTGGATGAAAAAGATATTTAAATATCTGGTGATAAGTCATTGATCTGAAAGATTAACTTTCCTCTCTAAGGTTTTGCGTGACCAGCTGACTTTCTGCTGCATTCTCTGGTTTTATTTCAAATTTCCTACACCAGTAGATTTAATTTTACATTTTAAATAAGGATTTGTATTTTGCCCACATATCCAAAAGTAATATATGAGATAAGAGAGATATTCACTGGCCCATCATAAAAATTCCATGTACAAGGTTTGCTCAGATCATACAGATTGTATGAGGTATTCCAATGATGAAAAAGGACAATCTGAAATATTTCATGAATCTTAATTATTAATGCTACTTTCCTATTTATTTTGATGATAGAATGAACATATTAGCTTGGCCAGTCTGGATACGGATACGCCGATCAAAATGAATCTAAATATCTCAGAACTGAACTACAAGGAACACATTCTGGAACTTGTCCCAGCTATTGAACCACTCAACCATCATGTCCGTTATGTTATCTCCTACGGAAATGATAACAGCTTCTTCCGTATCCACCAGAAGGATGGCTTAAGCTACCTGCACATAACAAAGAAGAGACCTCTGGAAGGTGTTTACACACTGGAAATCACCAGTATTCCTCTGTATAAGAAAAAGGCATTGCAGAAACTGGAAGACAAAAAAGACAATGACTACCTCCTTGGTGAGCTGGGAGAAGCTCTCAAAATGAGACTACAGATCCAGCTTCATTAAACTAGCTGGGACTTGCATTATTTCTGTTAAGAATTATTTGTTCAATTATCACTAAGATGTCTGCATTCAAAAAGCTTTTTACAGTCAACAGCTTTGATTCTCCACTGAACATCTTGACTTCATATTCTGGCCTTGACTGCATGACTGTTCTTTACATAAATGAGTTTTACGCACTGCAGTATTAACAATACTGCATATAACCTCAGTCATGGTTACTGTATATTTAATATCACCTCATCCGTCTCAGTCAGTGAGCTCATATTTTACATGAGAGTCTGTGAGAGAGAATTGTAAATGGCTTCTTATAGCTTAGACCAATATCAAAATAATGAGCCATTTCTCTGGATTGCAGATATTATGTAGCTGTTCATATTATATTAATATCAGTAAGCAATGCGAAGTCAGACTGTACTGTATACCAAGGGCATTCTCAGAGGAACCAATTAATTCACCACATTCCTTTTCCTTCAAGTGGTGCAATATATGATAGATAACTGATACCAGAGCCCAGAACAAAATGGGTTATATTTCTTCAGTTTCATGTTTATAGACTGCAGTAAGCCTGTACTTTTATGATGCTTGTACAGAAAACTGGTGCTATTGATATTTATTCTATCAGGGTCAGCGTACTGTACAACCATAATTCAATCTTGTCAGGAGGTAACTGGCATGAGAATTTCTGTTTCAGACCATCTTGATCTCGGCAACATTTTACTGTATGTTTTACATTTTCAAAGGCATTTCATGTACTACAAGATAATTGTGCACATTGAATGCCTGATCGTTGCTGACGAGAAGATTGTAAAGTCTTCTTTTTATATACTGTACAAATGTGTTCTATAACAGGGGTATATTGGTCAACAATTGAAACGTGGAAAAATTCAGTAAAAATATTTGACTGTAAAAGTTGGTGCCTCCCTGCTTGTAATAGCAAGGAAATGACCTTAATTTTAATACGTATCTGTTTTGTCAAAAGATCTATTTTCCATCCGCATTGAAGATTTCTTAGCACAAATATGGCATTTTATTTAGAAGGGAGAAGAAAGATTTGTATAAGATTCCTTTAAAAAAAAACTGATAAAATGAACATTTTGTAATGGGGGTGCTTCATTCTGTAGATTTAAGTGTGTCAGTACGCCAACAACCTTTCTTACAATAAAGCTTATTATTTTGGGATATATCGATTTTAGATGACTGAATGAGTTACTTGTGAGCATATTTAAACCCAAGAGCAATTAATACTTGCTTACAGAGTATACCAAATAATAAGTGTAGCATGGTGCAGTCAGCGTAAATTTGTTGATCACGCAAAAATAGCATGACCCTGCTCTCACCAATAAGCAGTGTGCCCTACCATTACCACCTCTATTACACAGAAGCGCAAATTTTGGTTTTCATTTTACTTTTTTACCTATTTTTTTCCGTCGGTAGATTTATCCAATATCCCACAAAAGAAAATGTTGATAGGTTCCCATTTGTGAAGAAGTTAAATAATTTCAAATCCTTCCTACACTCCCATGGTTGCACAGTAAAAATAGGCAAGTTTGTTTGTGCCACTCTTGCATCATCATCCTGCTTTTGTTCAATGCGAGTCCGGCACATCTTTTATTGATACCAGATTCATTTGAGTCCCTCGTGTGATGGAGCATTAACATCAACTCTATTTTCACCAGAGAAGCTATCTTATGTCAATATGGTTTAAACTGTTCACTTATCAGGTACCTTATTTTCCAATGTTACAAAACTGCCATAAGTATAACAAATTCTGAAAGTCAGTGAGAACAATCCTTTTTTTTTAACGATTCTGGCTTCAATGGTGACAAAGTGTAATTTACCTCAAAGCCAAGAAAAACTGGGCAGCCTATTATTAAAGCAAACTGTACAAGCAGGGACTGTTTATTGGATGATTCCTATTAGATACATCATAGATATTTCACATACTGTGCAAGGGAGTCAAAAATGGAGTGCCATTCAATAATCCTATTCTGTACATTTGTGTTCTAGTTTAATTTTAATGCCAATGATCAAAAGTGTAAAGCCCAAGCAAAAATCAGATTTTCTAACATTAATCTTCATTTCCCAAAAGAAGTTACAAAGGCAAGCATGAAAATGTTTTGATTTAGTGTTACAGCTGCAGACATGGACCTTTTTTTATCAAATGCATGCTCAGCTTCATCAAAGTTCAACCTCCTCAGCCAGGATACGCAAGATCTTATTAGAACCCCTTCTCTTCAGACTGGGAATCGGCCTCAGTTGATAGTTGGACAGCTTGACTGTTGCCCAGTTCCTGTACACTTTACTTGAACAGACAAATGGTTACTCGCGAGAAAGATACAAAGAATTTCTACAAGAGAGATGAAGATGATGCATGGACAAAAATGTTTTCAACGCCAGAAGTTTCATTAACCTAGCTACGGTACTAATCCATATCAGAGCAAGACATGCAGTTGAAACATAAATGATAATGATTGTGACGAGAAAGGCCACAGTGGGTTGTTTTCTTTCTATCTGAGGGAACTATTTAACTGGTGTACACAATTAAGAGAGTCTGAGATGGTATGAACAGTGCTGACCTATTTCCCTTATCAGATAAATCAATAACAAGTGAGCATGGATTTAAGATCATTGAATTAGAGCAACTGAGCTACCATTTATTCTCACTCAGAAGTGTTGGGAGTCTGAAACTCATTAGGTGGTAGAGATAGAAAGCCTCATCACTCTGAACACAAACCTGGATGAGAACTTGAAGAATTGTGAACTGCATGATGACTGATTTGAGACCTTGGGAAGTGAGGTTGATCTAAACAGTTCTTGTTCTGCACAGCATGGACACAGTGGATCGAATGGCATTGTTTTCCTGCCACAAATTCCCTCAATTAAAGCAGAAAATAATGTGGGATGATGTCAAAGTGGAAGGTGAACAAAGGATTAGATCGGTCCTAGTGACATCACATAACTGGCATTTGTGTCATCTGGATTCTCCTGGTCTCCACGCTATCAGTCTTTCCTTTTGTTCTCTCCACTTCTTCCCCTTCTCAGCAAAATTAAGGCATGTTTGTTTTCTCATTTGACGTGTTTTGATGAAAACTTACTTAACTGGAATATTAACTTTGTTTTTCTCTCCACAGAGGCTGTCCGACGTTTAGAGTAACACCATAATTTTCTGTTTCATTTCAGATTTCCTGCATGTCTTTTGCTTTTAGAATATTGCCTCGGGTATTCACCAAACCATGGGTTGTGTGGCAGCTAATAGTTACTTTGAATGCTCCCCAACCAATACAGTGGTATGAGAATGAGTCAGGTACGTGAAAATGAAAGGGTTAAAGCCTGTGGGTCAAACACTTGAATGGGTATCTTGGTCAGCATGGATGAGTTGGGCCAATGGGCCTGTTTCTGAGTTGTGTGTTGAAAAAGTTTGAAAATCATGCAGCACAAAAACGGGCACTTCTGCCCGCCACATCTAAATCAGCCATTCTGTATCTGTCTATACAAATCTTATTTTAACTGCATTTGGACCCTGCCTTGGAGAATCAAATGCTCAACCTGATCCTTCTCAAATGTTGCGAGAGTAAAATATATGAATTACATTTTCTATGAATCTAATGAACATCTTATGGGCAGGCAGACCATATACCCAGGCTGGGGAATCGCTTCAGATATGGAAAACAGTTGGCAATATTTGTATTTCTTGTGATTTAATATCACGCAAGGGAATTGTTATATATAATACGATAGTTGCTAGTCAATATTTTCAAGCTTGCTATTAAAAAAACCTCAAATGAATAGGCAATATTATTATTTCCAGACGAATAGCACTGCAAAGTCAAACATCAAGGAATCCACTAACAATGGAATCCCTAGGCAGCGACAAGTTTAAAGTGTAAAATAATGATTGTTGATAAACTGGTAAAATTTCAGGTTTTTATGTGGTAGAGGATATTAGTCATGATAGATTTATAGACTGAAGCTAATCTACCATTTAAAGACATATGATAAGTCTATTAGAAAACATACTATAATCCACATGCGTGGAAAAATTATTAAGTTTGGACTTTTCCTTGACAGAGCTGATAGAGAGCAGCTGGGGAAGGGAATTAAAAGATATATAAAAGAAAATAAAACAAAAATATGGACATACTGATTGTGCTCTGGCGAGATCGGCTGGTGATGAAATCAAAAGATGATATGAAACTCAGATCGATCATAGCCGAAAGCTGGAAATCCAATCAGATGAAAATGCCAAGGAAGGCACGAGTTGAACCACGTCAGTATATTCTCTTCATGCTAAAGACTAGAAGACATTCAGAAAATTATGATCATGCAAACTTAAGCTGCCAAAAAAAAGGTAGGATTAAATAAGAAGTTGGATCGAACAGTGGAAGAATTGAGGGATACATTATGCAGAATTTAAAATCAAAGGGAGGAAAACCAATATAGTGTATAAGCTACATGCTGTCAGATGAAAATCCCAGACATGAGGGGGAAGGTTTAAGCAGGAGAAAATCATCTAATAAAACTACTCTTAAAGGCTATAAATTAATATAATGTAATAGAAACTGCTTGTCAATGAGAGCAAAGGAGAAGGAGAGACTGATTCAAAGACATAACTCAACACTGCCACAAGACAAAACAAAGTAAACTAAGATGGCTTGTTGAAAGGGAATCAGTAGAAGTGTTCCAGACCAGCACTTTATTAAACATTGCAAATAGAGTTGAGGAAGGACGGTAAATTTAACAATAAAAATCCAAAACGAAAAAAAAATTATGGAACCCGAGTAATCATATCTACTTACCATGATCTACCTATCACTTGCCGGCTCTTGCATCACCCCTTTCCCTTCACATCTATCTACCAGTTGTCACCCCTCTACCATTGGTTTAAATAAATAAGGGTCCCAATCGGACACATTTGGTTCATGTATCTCCAAAGGTGCTGCCATGGAGTTCCTCCAGCAGTTTGTTTTTTGATCTATAAGCCTTAGTCAAATACAGCACAAATACAGTGGTCTAACTGCAGCTAGTGCACTTTCATCCCTCTCAACTGAAATGAAATAGAGAACACATTTAAATATGCTATTAAAGTTACTAAGGGAAATCTGTTCCAGGCACAGTACGAGTTGATAGGTTAAATGTATACTGTAAAATAAACATATCTATATTTTGGATTGGGACCCTTTGTCAGATTAATGAAGTGAGGGGGAGGGGGTGAGATGCAATGATATCTGGTAGAAACGTGAGATGAAGAGGCGGGGCAAGAGTTGAGATGTGATAGGTGATCAGGTAAGATTGGTGTGCAGATAATAAGATCTGCAAATTGATTTTTACTTGATTTAAAAAAATGCAGTTTGGTGGACTCATAACAATTCTGCTGAGTAAAACCACAATTAGGCTTGGTTTTTATTTGATAACACTCCTGTGAAGTGCTTTGTGCATTTAATAGGTACGGGATAGAAAATATTAAGAATCAAATGGAAACAGGAGAATCCTGCTTGAGAAAAGCATAAACAACTTGGCTACAGAATTTCCCATCTAAAAATGGCAGATTTCTCTGTCGCTGTGATGTCGGCAGATCCAGTGGCAACATCCCATGGCTTTTATTAATCAATGGAGATAGACCTTGCGTTTAGTGCCAAACATAGATGATGTGTTGACATGTTCCATCCCAGCCAACATCCTGGAATATCTTCTCTGCATTCTCTCCAATACAAACACATCATTGTGTGGCAAGCAGTCTGGCACAGAATATTCCAACTATCGTTAAACAAATGTTTTACATATTTATAATATCAATTCAAGTCTGGTGATTCATGTGACAGTGGTGTTTCACTCCCAGACAAGCTTAATGCATTCTATACTCGCTTCAAAAGGGAGAACGACAATATACCTTCTCAGCCCCCAACATCATTGTGATCTCAGTCTCTGAACCCCAATGTCAGAAGATCCTTCTCGAGGGTGAACTCTCAGGAAGTGTCAGGGCCTGACTGCACCTGACTGCACCTGGGTGCACCTGGCTGCTTTCTTAAAATCTGCATGGACCAACTGGGTGGAGTTATCGCTGTCATCTTCAACCCCTTACTACTAAAGTTTAATGTCTCCACCTACTATAAAAGGGAATCCATAATGCTAGTGCTCAAGCAGTGCAAGGTGACATGCCTCAATGACTACCAACAATTGGCACTCGCATCCATTGTGATGATGTGCTTTGAGAGATTGGATATGATGCATTTCAACTCCTGCCTTTGAAGGGACCCGGACCCACTACAATCGCCAACTGCCACAACAGAATGCGATCTTATTGGTTCTCCACTCTGCATTGGAACACTTAGACATCAAGAACACATACATCATGTACATCAGGCTGGTGTTCATCAATTGCGGCTTGGCATTTGACATCATCATCCCCTCCAAACGAGTTGTCAAACTCAGGGAACTGAGTCACTGCTTGTTCCGATGCAAAGGTAGACACAAAATACTGGAGTAACTCAGCGGGACAGGCAGCATCTCTGGAGAGAAGGAATGGGTGACGTTTCGGGTTGAGACCCTTCTTCAGACTGCTTTTAAGAATGTCAGTCAATAGTCTGTCTCCTGTGATGGAGCCGATGAGATCTAGAAATGGTAGGGAGATGCCGGAGATGGTCCAAGTGAATTTGAGTGCAGGATGGAAATGTTTAAGAATGTCAGTCAATAGTCTGTCTCCTTTTAAGAATGTCAGTCTTTGGAATTGGATCCTCAATTTCCTCATCAGTGGACCTCAATCGATATCAATTGACAGCTACACTTCCTCCTCGCTGACCATCAGCACAGGGGCACGTCAATGCTATGTGATCAGTCTCCTGCTCTACTCTAAAAAAACTACTTTTTCTATATCTGCAGTGAGAGAGCCTGGGTTGCAAAAAGTCTGGAGTTAACAAATAGTTCATAGTGTTTGCTTGGTAACAAGGGAGGGCAAAAACGGCTGTGGGCCCCTGCTGTTGGGGACCTAATGTCACCTGTCGGAATGCTATTGGCTAGAAGTAGTGCTATGGCGGCCTCTTGCTTCAGTTTTTTAATAAACCAGGCATATACAGCGAGCTCCTTTGTTCTTGGAAGGGTCACCGATGGAATGGGATCATGACCAGCACCTCGGAAGGGGGCATAGAGAGAGGGAGGTGTGCTGCTGTAGAAGGAGCCCTGCACATAGCTAGATGTTTACTCTCTATTGCCAATAAACTTGATATAAACTGTAAGTGGAGTGTGAGCCTTTTTCTGTTCTATCAGTTTGGATACTTGAACCTATTCCCTTGCACCAACACCCATGACTGTGCAGCCAGACATAACTCCAATGCCTTCTTTAAATTCACTGACAATACCGCCATTGTTGGACAAATAATCAGTTAGTGTTCAGGAGAGAAACTGATCATCTGATTAAATGGTGCCAGAGCAACCATCTTGGACTCAACGTTAATAAGACTAAGGAGTGATCATTGAGTTTAGAGGAGGGAAGCTGAAGATTCATGAACCTGTCTTCATCAAGGGAATTGCACTGAAGAAAGCCAACAGCTCAGGGGTATGCATATTTCTGAAGTCAATTCTCTATCCCGTTGGCTACCTCTCCCCAGATCCTTTGTGATCTAACTTTCCAGAGCAGATTGCAATGCAGAACCTTATCAAAGGTTCTTGTACATATACAACATTGTTCCTCTGTTGCTCTTTACTTCCTAGGGTCTTGTATTTCAACATATACATCTTAACCTTATTTGTTCCCCTAATATTTCTCCACCATCATTTCTCTACCCATCTTGCCAACTCAGCAAAATTATTCTGTAATAGAAGACTACTGTCCTGGCTAGCAATGACACTATTGATGTTCATGTTATCTGCAAATTTACTCACAAACCCTCCTTTTATGTCCAAATTATTAATGTATTTAACAAATAGCAAGGGTCCCAGCACCGATTAATGTGTTACACAACTAATGATAGGCTTCTAATCATAAGTATAAACCTCGACCATTACCCTCTTCCTCTTATTGCCAATCTTATTTTGGATCCAACTTTCTCAAATTGCGTAAGAAGGAACTGCAGATGCTGGTTTAAACCGAAGATAGACACAAAAAGCTGGAGTAACTCAGCGGGACAGGCAGCATCTCTGGAGAGAAGGAATGGGTGATGTTTTGGGTCGAGACCCTTCTTCAGATTGGTTAGAGATAAGGCAAACGAGAGATATAGACCAATGAATTATAGATACGCAAAAAAGTAATGATGATAAAGGAAACAGGCCATTGTTAGCTGTTTGTTGGGTGAAAATGAGAAGCTAGTGCGACTTAGGTGAGGGAGAGATAGAGAGAGAGGGAATGCGGGGGCTACCTGAAGTGAGAGAAATCAATATTCATACCACGGGGCTGTAAGCAGCCCAAGTGAAATATGAGATGCTGTTTCTCCAATTTGTGTTTAGCCTCCTTTATCATTGTTACTTTTTTGCATATCTTTCATTCGTTGTCCTTTATCTCTCCACATCACCGTCTATATGTCTTGTTTCCCTTATCCCTAACCAGTCTGAAGAAGCATCTCAACCCGATCCTGCACCCATTCCTTCTCTCCAGAGATGCTGCTTGTCCCGCTGAGTTACTCCAGCTTTTTGTGTCTTTCTCAAATTACCCTGGATTCCATAGATTCTTACCTCGTGGACCAATCTCCCTTGTGGGGGCTAGTCAAAGACCTTTGTGGTCCATAAAGAATGCTTCAAAGATAGACACAAAAAGCTGGTGTAACTCAGTGGAACAGGCAGCATCTCTGGAGAGAAGGAATGGAAACAAGAAATATAGACGATGGTGTAGAGAGATATAGAACAATGAATGAAAGATATGCAAAAAAGTAACGATGATAAAGGAAACAGGCCATTGTTAGCTGTTTGTTGGGTGAAAACAAGAAGCTAGTGCAACTAGGGTGGTGGAGGGATGGAGAGAGAGGAAATGCCGGGGTTATTTGAAGTTAGAGAAATCAATATTCATACCACTGAACTGTAAGCTGCCCAAGCGAAATATGAGACTGCACCAATCATGCCACCCTCATCAACATACTTAGGTACTTCCTCAAAAAATATAATCAAATTAGTCAGTCTTGTGTAACCTAATACAAAACAATTGCTCTAGAGCTGCCTTGCAAATATTTTGCCACAGTCCCCACCATTGCATGATTAATCATCTGCTCCATTTAACATTGTACTGGAACACTGATGAAATCAGGTGGACATTGAGTCCTTGACTAACAGCGATGAACCATTTTAACACTTGCTTATAACTGTCACTGAATCAGAATCAAATGTTAGAAAACCAGGAAGATGTTAGGTAGTTGGCTCAACAAAGACCTGGAGTGAAATGAACAGAGAATCTCAAACAAAATTGAAATACTGATCTATGTTCATTAGATTTCAAGACATTTAAAAAAGAGTTTGTTTATAAAGTTTTTGGGCCAATCCTTTGTTCTCAAATACACTAGGTCTTGATGATATCAAACTAATCTCCACTGTTGCACCATACAAACATTGCAAAAATGATGATTACTCTTTTATTTTAATGTAGAACATTTATGTGAAACCCAGTACAGTAATGTGAGTTGTTAGTATAATTAAACTTACTATTAGAGAAATATATCACATGTGAATGAGAGGAAAGGAAGCTGCCTCTGGGCTAACTATTCTAACTTATCGATAGAGGATTTCTTTGAAGGTGCTCAAGAACCCCCTGTGGTGTGGTGTGGGGGATGACACCAGGTTGATAATGACTGCACTGACACACACGTGGTAGGGGAACTCATGTCATGAGATTTATTTATAGTGAAAGACAATGGGGACAAGAAGGTCCAGATCTGTGTGGGAGTGCAATCCCTTGTCGTCCTCGCCCAGGTGAGGAGGACTTGGCGGTCTCAGGCTTGCCCCGGTGGCTCAGTCTTGGCCTCAAAGAGGTTGCGCTGGGGGTCTCGGGTTTGTCCCAGCAGCTCAGCCTTCCTCTAAGCCTGGAAAAGAGAAACACAGCTAGTAGGGAGGTTCCTCACATGCTCTCCCTTTCTTTCTCTCCTTCATTTCATTTCTTTCTCTCCGCCTTTATTTCATTTCTTTCTCTCCTTTCTTCCTTTCTCTCTTACTCTTTCTCTTCCTCTTTCTCTTCCCCTTCCTCTTCCTCTTTCTCTTTCTCACTCCTCATTTCTCCTTTCTCATTTTCTCTCCTACTTTCGCTCTCCCCCTTCCTAGCTGAAACTCCCCTGGACTTTAAGGAGTAGGGCTGACAAAGTGGATGTAAGTTGATCAATTTGTGGGTAGTTGGACACAGCAGTTCTGCTGTGCCTGTGGCCTCTGCTCAGTCCAGAGCATTGTCCAGGATGTTGGTATTTTTCGGCAGCCGAGTGCTGTTTGTGGTTTCTCCTGGCCAGTTTGCCAGTGACAGGGATCAGAGCGGCCTTAAGGGAGGACACGTCATCACACCCCGTACCAACAAAATGTAAGGCACAATGTGAAAAGCAGAGGCGTGGTTAGCCTTTGAAATATACTGTAGATCTTTCCATGAAAGGATCTACATTTAAAATATAAATTAAGATAACTATATTCTTTTCAGTCATTTCCTCAAATAAAATTCCTGACCATCATTGTTGATATAGAATTCAATATAGAACAAAATAGGTTGTTATTTTAGAGCAGCCTTTTTCGAAGGATAATATACCAACATACATTTTGTTACTCAACTTACATCCTCACCACATTAACTGGAACTCATTAAGCACCGTATAAACATCTTATAGCTTTATTAAGTAATCTTCTATCTAAATAGTAGGTCACGAAACATGATAACTATTTAGCATACAATGGTATGAAATAGGTAGCAAATAGTGAATGGTATTTTTGAAATAGCTATTTAACAGTAATGGTACATTCTGTTCCAGTGCATTAAAACAATTGTTGCCTTTTCACTTGATTATGAATAAGTGGAGTCCCGAAAAGAAATTGCCCACAAGCATTTAATTTTCATAGCTCAAAAGAAGGTACACAGGAAATAATTTCTGCTCCGGTACTCACAAATTTGGGACATTAGCTGAGTGAATGAAAAAGATTTGGAACATATTACAATCTTGACAATGTCTGTAAATAGTTAAAGACCTCCGAGGCATTTTGAAACATTCTGAGTTTGCGAAAGGTGCCAGGTAATATGGTAATTATTTCTATACATTGATCAGGGTATGGGGGTAAAATTAAATCAGTCCCACATTTACATTTTGGTCATTGAACAGTTTTCCTGTTGAGCACAGCCTCCAACTTAGCTGCACCATCCAAAAAACGAATCATTCGTGCAATTCTGCTCTAATTGCGTTTCATAGCCTTGATAATTGAATAACTCTCAAAACTAAATCATCAATGGCTTTGAAAATATACCTCTGGGGGGATCATCAATCAAAGATTTATGGATTACTATATAAAAACCAGACGTGAAACAGAAAAACGTCATTCAACCACATCAGAAGAAGGTAATTATCTTCCTGGCAAATTCAAATGTTTTTCTTGGATAGAACATTATTATTGCTGAAAATTGCAAAATTCATTATTTTGATGTTATGCACAGCATTTTATGTAATTGCAATTCCTAAGAAAACATGGTTTAGATTGTTCCCATAGCATTTGTGACTTACTTAAAGAATCCAGATTCATATTCTGAATGAGAGCATTTAAAAATACAAGAGGTGTTAGTGGTCTTTTTTTATTGTGAAAATAGTAACAATGCTGGTCAAATACTGGGGATAACATAATTCAAATGTGATCACAAATCCTGAGTTTTTATGGATTCTTACATTTTCTTTTGTTTTGATCCCAGCATTCACAAAATGATGGATAAGCTCTAAGTGTTTGCCAGTAAGTATGAGAACATGGGGTGTTTAACTGAAGTTACCATCTACTTAATCTTTTTTCACGGAAATTGTTTGGGTTAAATTTCAAGATATAATGGAGACTTTTTGGTGCAAATTAAGACCCCAAAACTAAAGCATATTGAGTCTTTGAATTGGTTTAGATCCAATAAGTTGCTAACCAAATTGAAATGTGAACATACAAAAAAGTTGCTTATTTGAATGCCTCCTTTCAGATTGGTTTTATGACATTGCATTAGATCATTACCGACATACTTCAGTAGTTTCATTTTTGAGTTGTAGAACTATTTAATATATACCAATCTCATGAGATCAATTAAGCTTGCCAGCTCTTAACTTTCCTCCCCTTGTGATTTTTCTCTTGCTATAGTAATTACTCGATGTTGTGTTGGTGATAAGTTTATGAGACTGCTTGTGAACTTGTTTGGATAAGAATAGATTTGGCATGAGTTACTGTGCCTCTTTTTGTTAATAACCATGTGAATATAAAAGCTTAGATTTTGGTCTTGGTTTTGAACTTGGGAATTGTTGCTGGATATCCTTGTTTATATTGAAGGGATTCACATAAATGTACTTAGCACTCCACCTTTGACCCAAGACTGAACAAATTTACTTTTACTATTATATTTGGTACATCTGTTTGTAAGGTCAGACATCTTTCTCTGGTCTCTATTAATAATTTTATCTTTCTATACACATATATACTTCATTGGTCCCAGCAAAAAAAGCCAGGAAAATATTCAGCTTCTAAATCACTAATAACAGTCCAGTTTAGTTTATTGTCTCGTGTACCTAGGTACAGTGAAAAGCTTTTGTTGCGTGCTTACCAGTCATCAGAAAGATAATATATGATTACAATCAATCGATTTATAGTGCAGAGATACATTATAAGAGAATGACGTTTAGTGCAGGGTAAAACCAGCAAAGTCTGATCAAGGATAGTCCGAGGGTCACCAAAGAGGTAGATAGTAGTTCAGCACTGCTCTCAAGTTGTGGTAGGTTGATTCAATTGCCTGATAGCAGCTGGGAAGAAACTGTCCCTGAATCTGGCGGTGTGCGTTTTCACACTTCTATACCTTTTGCCTGGTGGGAGAGGGGAGAAGAGGGAGTGGCCAGGGTTGCGATTCATCCTTAATTATGCTGCTAGTCTTGCCGAGGCAGCGTGAGTTATAAATGGAGTCAATCGAAGGGAGGTTGGTTTGTGTGATGGTCTGGGCTGCGTCCACAATTCATTGCAATTTCTTGCAGTCTTGGATGGAGCTGTCCCCAACCGAAGCTGTGATGCATCATGATAAATGCTTTCTATGCTTCCAAATAAAATGCTGTATTTATGCCAAGAAAGAAAGTAGTTCTTTAAATGAAAGATATGTTAACATTAGGCTAATTTCTTTGCTGTTCAAAGGAATAGAATTCCTTCTATTCTGTTCTTAGGAATCTGTTCTTAGAATAAAGAGGAGGCCATTTAAAACTGAGGTGAGAAGGAACTTTTTCACCCAGAGAGTTGTGAATTTATGGAATTCTCTGCCACAGAGGGCAGTGGAAGCCAAATCACTGGATGGATTTAAGAGAGAGTTAGATAGAGCTCTGGGGGCTAGTGGAATCAAGGGATACGGGGAGAAGGCAGGCACGGGTTATTGATTGTGGACGATCAGCTATGATCACAATGAATGGCGATGCTGGCTCGAAGGGCCGAATGGCCTCCTCCTGCACCTATTTTCTATGTTTCTATGAAAGTTCTAACTTTTATAAAGTCAATTATTTTTGGTGTAATTTTCCTTGCATCATCAAGATGTCCTTATATAGAGCACAGTGTATGGTTTATGAACCAGGATTTGGACACGCAATGTACACATACACTGATGAGCCAAAACATTATGACCACCTGCCTAATATATCATATCATATCATATATATATACAGCCGGAAACAGGCCTTTTCGGCCCTCCAAGTCCGTGCCGCCCAGCGATCCCCGTACATTAACACTATCTACACCCACTAGGGACAATTTTTTACATTTACCCAGCCAATTAACCTACATACCCTGTACGTCTTTGGAGTGTGGGGGGAAACCGAAGATCTCGGAGAAAACCCACGCAGGTCACGGGGAGAACGTACAAACTCCTTACAGTGCAGCACCCGTAGTCAGGATCGAACCTGAGTCTCCGGCGCTGCATTCGCTGTAAAGCAGCAACTCTACCGCTGCGCTAATATGCTGTTGGTCTTCCATGTGCTGTCAAAACATCGCCGACCCGCCGAGGCATGGACTCTGCAAGACCCCTGAAGGTGTCCTGTGGTATCTCACACCAAAACATTAGCAGCAGATCCTTCAAGTCCTGTAAGTTGTGAGGTGGAGCCGTCGTGGATCAGACTTGTCGATCCAGCACATCCAACAGATGCTCAATCGCATTGAGATCTGGAGAATTTGGAGGCCAGGGCAACACCGTGAACACTTCATCATGTTCCTCAAACCATTCCTGAACAATGTGTGCAGTGTGGCAGGACACATTATCCTGCTGAAAGGGGCCACTGCCATCAGGGAATACCATTGCCATGAAGGGATGTACCTGGTCTGCAACGATGTTTAGGTAGGTGACACGTGTCAAATTGACGTCCACACGAATGGCCGGACCCACGGTTTCCCAGCAGAACATTGCCCAGAGCATCACACTCCCTCCACCGGCTTATCGTCTTCCCACATTGCATCCTGGTGCCATCACTTCCCCAGGTAAACGGCGCACACGTACACGGCCACCCACGTGATCTAAAAGAAAACAGGACTCATCGGACCAGGCGACCTTCTTCCACTGCTCCAAGGTCCAGTTCCGACGCTTGCGTGCCCATTGTAGGCGCTTTTGATGGTGGACAGGGGTCCTCATGGGCACTCTGACCGGTCTGCGGCTATGCAGTCCCATACGCAGCAGGTGCAATGCACTATGTAATGTGATACATTCCTCCCGTGACTACCATTAAAATTTTCTGTGACTTGCCACAATAGACATTTTGTCAGTTCGGACCAGACGGGATAGCCTTCGTTGCCCTCGTGCATCGATGAGCCTTGGGCGCCCAACACCCTGTCGCCGGTTTGTGGTTTGTCCCTCCTTGGACCACTCTCGGTAGGTACTCACCACTGCTGACCGGGAGCACCCCACAAACCTTGCCATTTCAGAGATGCTCTGACCCAGTCGTCTGGCCATAACAATTTGGCCCTTGTCAAAGTCACTCAGGTCTTTACTCCTGCCCATTTCTCCTGCATCCAACACATCAACTTCAAGAACTGACTGTTCGCTTGCTGCCTAATATATCCCACCCCTTGAAAGGTGCCATTGTAACAAGATAATCAATGTTATTCACTTCACCTGTCAGTGGTCATAATGTTTTGGCTCGTCGGTGTATATCTTTTGTACATGATTTACAGTCGAAAACAAATATACATAGAAAGGACGCAATTCATGAATTATGTTTTGTAACATAATTCGTATATCAGTTATTTATTGATGAGACCTAACTTTTGTTTGTATGTCATCTCTGTAGTTAAATCTGTCCTTTCGAATGAACAAATTTTGCAATTACACCTCAAGGCAATTTCAGAAATTGCTGAAAATCTGAAGTACAATACAATTCAGCAGTTCAGCTAACATCTGGAAAAAATATGTTGTTGATTAGCACTTCTGAAGAAGTATTTATTTCTAAATCATGCATAGAATTGTTACAATTTAAATTAATTTATTAACAATTGTCAACAATTGTGTCAAATTAGCACACAATCATTCACATTAGAAATATTACAATGAGTAAATTTGCACTGAGAGACATCAATTTACAATGAATTATAGAAATTCCATCTGTTTCATAATAATTTAGCGAGGAATGGTCTTGACTTTGCAGTCATTGACAATAACCCTCACTATTCACATTGCTGACAAATGTGCAAAATGTTGTATCTATCTAAGAGTAGAGAATCACAGTGGTACAGACAGTGCTGATGCCTCACAGCTGGAGGAACCTCGGTTTGATTTAGACTTTTGGTGCTGTTAGTTTGGACCCAGCATAATCTCCCATGACTGCATTGGTTTTGGTCACGTTTCCTCCCACATTGCAAAGATGTGCTGACAATGTGCAGCTAGTAGAGCCACTGCCTCACAACTCCAAAGGTTCCAGTTCAATCCTGACCTTAGCTGCTGTCTGTGTGGAGTCTGACGTTCTCAATGTGACTGTGTGGGCTTCTTCCCTTGTACCAAAGATGTACAGGTCAGTAGGTTAATTAGTCATGGCAAACTGCCTCTAGTGTGTTAGTTAATAGTCAATTCTTGAACCATTATGTTTTGAATAATCTTTCAGGATCAGAATGCTTGTTTGAGACATAAATACATTTTTTGTCCTCTTAAAAATGGACTTGAATCCATTAATTTCTCAGATATTTTTAGCAGGGAACAGGTGAACAAGTATTCTACAATCATAACTTTGCACTGATTTCAATACCGAGTTGATCGCCCAAGGTCTCTGAAAGAGTAAGTTGAGTCAGGCATCAGCCTCTGGATGTCAAGAGTCAAGTCAAGAGTATTTAATTGTCATATGTACTGAAAAGGGTACAATGAAATTCTCACTTTCAGCAGCATAACAGGGCTGTAAACCTGTGAACCTACAAACCTGTATGTCTTTGGAGTGTGGATGGAAACTGGAGCACCTGGAGAAAATCCACACGGTCACAGGGAAAACGTACAAACTCCATACAGACAGCACCCATTGTCTGGATCGAAACCGGGTGTCTGGCGCTGTAAGGCAGCAACTCTACAGCTGTGCCACGGTGCTGCCCTAGAGTTGAAGGTATCTTGATTGGGGTGGGAGGTGGTGTTGAGATGGACTTTATTTGACAATGCAGCAGGGCACATGGTCTTTCCCTATGGGGATGGACACATTCGAGGATTAATTGGGTTGGGTGAGAAGAGAATGAAAAGTAGGCAGCTTCAGAAATGAAAGATAGGATCAACTGAGGTTGGGAAAATCCAGGAGTCATGACATCTGAGGCAGCAATGACTGGAAAGAACTAAAAGCTAAATAAAAAATAGTCAGATTTACCGAATAATTGCATGAACGTTCAAACACAGACTATATTGAAATTGCTTGAAGGAACTACAGCACCACGCAGTGTCGAGAGAACTGAAGGACATGCATTACAACAAAATTAGCACAATAGAAAGCTTGACAGCTAAAAATGAGAACATGCATATGCTAGGACAAAAAAACAGGAGAAATAGGTGTAATTATAGAAACATTGTGTGTTGGTATATTCTATAATATAAGCAGATTAATGCCAGTCAAATTGGGCTATACAGCATAAAATATATGATTCAGTGCTTCAATAATTTGTTCTGAACAAACCATACATCATAACTTTATATTCTGTGGTTAGTTGAACATCAAACAAAACATTGTACCTGTAATTTACAGTTTTGGTGGTTTTAATTTCTGACATGAATTACCCACCTATAATTTTCTCCATATATATCGCCAGGTTGTTTTAACCAAAACATATTTATTATGCTGCAAGCATCAACTTGTCAATTATGTTAAAAATCATTTCATTATAATTTTTAAAGACCTACAATTTTGAAGAAGCTAACTGTGGGGCACCCATCCACTTCAGAAGAAAATAGTACCAGAATAAATTTGTCCAAACAAGTCAATGGTAACCAACCTCTTCTTACATGCTGCAACTTGTTAGCTACAGGTCTGGGAGAAAGGTTAGTAAAATAGTGATTTCTTCATAAAAAGAGCTTCCAGGTAGCTATTTATTGACAAGTTAAACATCACCCATACCTTTCAGCATAATATAACTTAGACTTTACATCATTGGTGTGAAATTATGTAGGGTTCACTCAAGACTGTTGGTCCATGCCTACCTCTGTAGCCAGGAGACAAGAAGGTGCTGGAAATATGGAGACTTTTGTGTACAGGCTCAGTATAATCTTCTTTTCTTACACTCTTGTACTTAGATTTAGATTTTAGATTTAGATTTAGAGATACAGCGCGGAAACAGGCCCTTCGGCCCACCGAGTCCGCGCCGCCTAGCGATCCCTGCACATTAACACTATCCTACACACACTAGGGACAATTTTTAGTTTTACCCAGTCAATTAACCTACATACCTGTACGTCTTTGGAGTGTGGGAGGAAACCGAAGATCTCGGAGAAAACCCACGCAGGTCACGGGGAGAACGTACAAACTCCGTACAGACGGCGCCCGTAGTCAGGATCGAACCTGAGTCTCCGGCGCTGCATTCGCTGTAAGGCAGCAACTCTACCGCTGCGCCACCGTGCTCTGAGAAACTGCCATTGAACTGCACTGTCCCCTTCGTTTTGATGTGGAAGGATTCTATCATGCTGTGCAGTTTTGGTGGGCAGCCGATCTTTGGGAGAGCTTTGAATAGGTCATCTCTGCTGACGAAGTCAAACGCCTTGGGGAGGTCAATGAAAGCCATATATAGGGGCATCCGCTGTTCTCTGCACTTCTCCTGGAGCTGGCGAAGGGAGAAGACCATGTCTACTGTTGACCTTCCAGCTCAGAAACCGCACTGTGACTCTGGGTAGACACGTTCTGCCAGCTTCTACAGGCGGATCAAGATGACCCGAGCAAAGACCTTGCCGACGATGTTGAGGAGGGAGATGCCTCTGTAGTTGTTGCAGTCTCTTCTCTCGCCCTTGTTCTTGTAGAGGGTAATGATCGTGGCATCCCTCATGTCCTGCGGTACAGCTCCTTGCCAGCACTGGCAGAGGACGTCATGCAAAGGAAGCAGTAAGGTAGTCTTGCAGTGCTTGATCAGGTCAGGGGGAATCCCGTCGCTGCCCGGGGTCTTGCCTGAGGCCAGGCTGTAAATGGCCTTGCTGAGCTCTTCTACCGTCGGTTCTCCATCTAACTCATCCATGGTCGGTAGGCACCCGATGGCATCAAGGGCTGAGGAGGACACAGTGTTCTCTCTCTCGAGTAGAGGTCGGAGTAGTGTTCCACCCATCTCTCCATCTGCTGGCATTTGTCTGTGATTACTTTCCCAGTGGATGATTTGAGGGGGCTGTCTTGCTCTGGACTGGTCCTAGTGCCTTCTTAATGCCATCGTACATTCCCCTGTTGTTCCCTGTTATGACGGCCGTCTGGATGTCCTCACTAAGCTGTGCCCAGTACTCATTGGCGCAACGCCTGGCAGTGTGCTGAGCTTTGCTCCTGGCAGCCCTGAGGATCTGCAGGTTCTTCTCGCTGGCTGACCGCTTGTACTCGGCTAGGGCAGCGCGCTTGGCTTCGATGACGGGAGTCATCTCGGTCGACTTGGCCTCAAACCAGTCGTGTATCTTTGAGGTCTTCTTCCCAAAGCTAGCCAAGGCTGTGTGGTGCATGGTGTCCCGCAGTTTCCCACTTCTCTGTTGCAGAGTCTCCAGGATGCGAGGTGCCAAGTTCTCTCTCAAAAGCCTCTGCAAACTGTTGCACAAGGTCTGGATGCGGCATCTTGCTGACATCGATACGGGGTTTCCCCTGCTTCTTGGTATGGTAGAGCCTCTTTTGTTGCAGCCTGATCTTGCAACACACCAAGGAGTGGTCTGTGTCGCAGTCCGCACTGTGGTAGGAGCGTGTGTGGAGAACGTTCTTGAGGGCCTTTGTGAACCCTTTTCTTCTCAAAATGCTGATACAGATTTTAACTGAGCTGGAACACAGTGGAGTAGGTCGAAACAAAGAACAAAGCACCCGAATGTTAGGCCACCTGGTTTCCAATGCCCCTCCCCTTA
This sequence comes from Rhinoraja longicauda, assembly GCF_053455715.1. NCBI lineage: Eukaryota > Metazoa > Chordata > Chondrichthyes > Rajiformes > Arhynchobatidae > Rhinoraja > Rhinoraja longicauda. The sequence continues at coordinate 48,526,393 of NC_135955.1, read as the reverse complement.
TCCGGCCATATATGGAACCTATTCTCAAGGCTTTGATTTTAAAACTGAAGGATCATGACCCTAACCCTGGAGTGATCATCAGTGTCCTGGTTCCAATCGGTGAACTAGCCCATGTGAGTGGGCTGGAGATGAGAAAATGGATGGATGAATTATTTCCTATCATATGGATCTGATTCTATGCCGGCCTTGGCCCCCCCAGAGGTTCAGATGGATCCAGACTTAGCAGCACAATATGAGGAGGATCTCAAGGCTGCTCAAAGCACTGCATTGCCAGATGAAGACGATGACCTGTGAATTCGAGGCTGGAGTCAAACACAGCAGCCTAGTTTTATAGGCAGCTGTCCTGTTATGCAGTGTTTGTCTGTTAATTAGCTGAACAGAGCTTAAGTGCTTATAATCTTTAGGGAGACGAAAGGAGTTGAATAACTAGGATCAGATCCAGTTGATGCCAGTGCTTTGAGCTTGGGTGCCTCCAGGAAACCTTGTGCTGGGGCTTTGTCTGGAAGTACGAGTTGGTAATGCACAGGTCATGGTAAGTGCACAGCTCGAGCAGTCACTGTCCGTTCTCATTCATTTTGCCCACACCAAACTGCCCAAGGCTTGAAGACCATGATTTGTGGTCTGCGCCCACTCTGGCGTTGAAGTCGCCCAAGAGAACAAGTTCTTCCTTGTTGGGGATGCTGCTGATGATGGATGCGAGGTTCTCGTAGAACTCGTCCTTTGTGTCTGATGTGGAGGACAGTTTGGGAGCATACACGCTGACAAGGGTGACTGGGCCTGCGGTGGTGTTGAGGCGGAGAGTCAGGAGTCACTCTGAGTCATTTCTGCCTGGTTCCACCATGTTCAGCAGGCTGTTCCTTACTGCGAAGCCTACACTGTGCTCTCTGGGCTCGTCAGAGTCCTTCCCCTGCCAGTAGAACGTGTAGTCCTTCTCCTTCAATGTGCCTGAGTCTGCCAGCCACCTCACAGCTAAGGTATAAGGGGAGGGGGCAGAAAGGAGGGGTACATATGCCAAGTGAACCAGAGGTTGAAGATAGAATATAATGTGGAAATGCGTGAGAATATCTCCTTTGGTACGTCAAAAATAAAAAATTGGAGTACTTTTAAACACGAGAGAATGAATGGTGTTAATATTCAGAGGAAATGCGGGGTGTCTTTGTACATGAATCACTAAGATATTGTTCAGATTCAGATTCAGCAAGTAATTAGGAGGCCTGAAAAAACCCCAGAAAATACTGGAGATACTCAGCAGGTCAGGCAGTACCTATGGGGAGAAAAGCAAAGTTAACATCGAATCATAGAGCTATGCAACAAGGAAACAGGTCCTTCAGCCCAACTCATCCATATCGACCAAGTTGAGCAACCAAGCTTGTTACACTTGACTGCACCTGGCAATATCCCTCTGAATCTTTGCTATCCAGGTATCTCTCCAAGGGTCTTTTAAATGTCGCAGCCCTAATCTTCCTCTGCCATGAGAATTGGAAACACAAGTTTTCCATCAACGCTACCTGCGCTGGCTGACAAACAGCATGGTTTAGTAGGTAAGCTTCGTTTTGCTTTCTTGTTCTTTTGATTCTGAAGAAGGGTTCCATCCTGAAACGTTGCCTGTCCTTTCCCTTCACCATTGCTGCCTGACCCGCTGAGGGTTTCCAGCACTGTGTGTTTTGCTCAAGAGTTGAGCAAATGCAGTTCTTTGTGTCTTGTTCTTGGACTTCCTTGCTTATTTTGTCTCCCGTTAATGTGGTTAGCTCCCAAGTTCCTGCCCCATTGGTTATGCCCTATATGGGATGTAGTTAATTTACTTTTGTTGGTAACATTGGAGTTCCTCAATATAAAGCAGTTATTCTTGGCAAGATTTAGAGCTGACTTTTGCCAGGTGTTTTTAATGGATGTTGTTCAAGTTGATGTGTATGGCAGGAGGATTGGCAAGCTATGGCTTATTTGTTCAGGGTTGATTTATACGGGATCGTTAATGTACTGAACATATGTACAAAAAGAAGCATGAAGTCACGAAAGAAGCATGAATAGCTGTGTCAGCTAGCAGTGGTTTGCCCCGACGTTTTCCTTGGACAGCTCCTCTTCCACTCGCAGATTTCCCTGCTGGTTTTGAAATTTTTCTTGCTTTGGGGCATCTCCGTAAGTCAGTACACAGCCACAATCTTCCACTTGCAACTGTGCCAAATGACAGAGCACCCACGTCTGGGCCAAGCCTGACTCCTGGAGCCTGCCCTCTAGTGCAATAATTGTGTGATGGCTCTGATAGAGGAATCAAGTTCCACTGGGTTAGCAGTAATCTTCAGAAAGCCCACATGTCTGTTCGGCATGAATGTTATAGTCATAAATTTCATTTGATCCTCCAAGTAGCTTGCCTTTCTGCGTGACCAGAATTGGACACAATGCTCCATTTCTGGCCCAAGCAATGTTTTGTAAAGGTTCAACCTAATCTCCCTGCTTTTACACTTTCTGTTTACTTAAGAAGCCCAGGCTCCTACCTTTATTAATGCATTATCCCTCAACATAGTCTGTCACTTCTGTCCCTACTCTCCATTTAGGATCACACACTTGACTTATTTTGCCTCACAGCTTGCACCTTTCTGTATAAAATGATATCCATTATTGTCTGGTACATCTGGCAGCCTATCTTCAAACTCTAACAGCTGTTATACACCTCCAGGATTGATGGGAGTGCAAAATGAAATGTCACTCTTTGCACCCCTTTCCAAGCAACCATAGTGCTGACCATCCTCCATTGTAAAATAAATATTTACCATAATCTTGTACTTTTTGTAATCAAAGATGATTTTACATAATTTAAAATATTTGCCTCCAATCCATCTGATTCATGGTCTCAAATTAATTTTGCTCACAAGCCTTTTGATCACGTTTTGCTCACAAGCTCAGAATGTTGTCAAAAACACTTCTGAAAGTTAATCTTGATAACATCTGTTCCATTCTGTACCCCACCCTTCTCTATCTCCTTGTGTTTCTAGTCAAGAGCTTACATTCTTTGGGGTTCTAATTTTAGAAAGTACACACATACACACGCACCCATATATACGTATGTGTATATATGTACGTAGACCAAAGGAATTGCACATGCTGGTTTGCAAAAAAAGCACACAGTGCTGGAGTGACTCAGTGGGTCAGGCAGCATCTCTGGAGGACATGGATGCGTGATGTTTCAGTTTGGGACTCTTCTTCACACTGATTTTAGTAGAGAAGAGAAAACTAGAAAATCTGGGAGTACAGGTGCATGGTTACCTTAAAGTGGAAGTCAGGTGCACAGTGCAATGAAGTAGGCTTTTGGCGTGCTTTCCATCATTGGGAAGAGTATTGAGTACAATACGTGGGACATTGCAATGCAGTTGTATAAATCATTGGTGAGACCACACTTGGTGTACAGTAGGCAATTCGAGTCACTCCATTATTGGACTGGTGTCATTAAGTTGGAAAGAGTACAGAAGAGATCCACTAGGATGTTACTTGGGTTTGTGAACTTGAGTTATAGGGAGAGGCTGGATAATTTTTCCGACATTTTTCTTTGGAATGTGAAGGGTGACTTTATTGAGGCGTACAAGATCATGAGGAGCATGCATAAAGTGAGCCCTCATAGTCTTTTCTTCCAGGGTAGAGGATTCTAAAACTAGAGGCCTTTGTCTTAAGTTGAGAGGGACCTCAGGGGCAAATCTTTCACTCAGAGGACAGTCTATATCTGGAAAGAGCTGCCAGTGGAGCAATAGTAAAAGCTACCATTACAACTTTTTAAAAAGACATTTGGACAGATCTATGGATAGGAAGCATTTAGAGGGCTATGGGCCAAATGCAGGCAAATGTGGCTGAATGACCTGTTCCCGTGCTGTACAGCTCCATGACTCTTACTGTGTTATTGTTTAATAATAATGGGTCATCCAATGCAGGCTGAGAAAGGATGATACATAACCCACAGAAAGTCGTGAATCGTTGGAACTCTCTTCCTCAAAGGATGGCAAAAGCAGAATATTTGAATATTTTTAAAGCTGAGATTCATAGATGTTTAATTTAAAAAAGGAGATGAAAGGTTAGCACGAGGAGATGGAAGTATGTTGATGGTCTTTAAAATATCTGTCTGCCCACACCACCCACGGAATCTCCCCTGACTAATGCATCTTATGCCTCACTGTTCCATGGTGCAGTTCTTAGCCCACTACTGTCATGCTGCAGGCCACACTCATTTAAGGCACCTCCAGACGTAATGGTCCCTAATGCAGGATACAGACTGAGGCAGAGAAGCAGCCTGAAGATTCCTGAACTTCCTGCTCTTCCAGCTCTGGGTCTCAGCTGTCTATCTTTGATTTATGACCTCTTGTATTTCCTCTGCATTTTCTTTTTTCTTACACTTATCATTAGATTGTTCCCCTGATGGAACTGCCCCTGTCTTTTTTTGAAACCTTATCGAGTGAAAGCTGGAGAGTTTGTTAACTTTATTTAAATTAGAGAGATCACATTTTTTAATTTAAGGGGAAATTGTAATAATGTAAAGAGATAATGTGTCATTTAAAATTTAATGCTGTATGTTTAAATCTTTGCCCTCGTTTGTTATGTCATGGATCAGCTGATGATCTGCAACCAATCAGCTGGCAGTTCTCCCACATGCCACTTTTAATTTTACTTACTTCTACTTATTCTGGAGTCCTGGAGAAGTTTGTGTCTGTGTCTATTCTATGGCCTGTTCTTTAGGTAAGACATTTTAACTTACAAAGTGATGTTAGCAGATAAATTAAATGTACTAAATTTTGAAAAAAATGGATTCCACTGTTGGAAAATGTGAAGGAGTCTACTTTAGGCTAAAATAGGGTGGAAGAGAACCTCTGAAACGATGGAAAGCTGGGAGCAACAATGATAGAAATTGATGAGGGTCAGTGTACAATATTAAAGTGGTTATTAGAATGTGATGGGCAAGTACAGAAAGTGACCAAAAGAACTAGTGGAGTACAACAACGTGGTGCTATTGCTGCAGCTTCATGAAACATGGCATCTATGTTCACGTGTTCAAAACTGTGAACAATTCTTAGTGCTGTGCCTTGGAAGAGTGGGAGTGAAAATTTGAATCATCAGAATGATACCAGGACTCCAAGGGTTAATTAGCAAGAAAAGGTTACACAAACTGGGATGGTTGTCCCAGGAATTTTGAAAAATAAGTGGTGCTTTGATTTAAGTTTGCAAGCTGGGAAGGAAGTTGAAAAGGTTGCATAGAAACCATTTCTGCCAATGGGGCCCCTGTGTTGCTCACTACCATGTCCGAGACACAGTTCTGTAGTCCGACATACTGTGGTCGTCCAGTCAGGTAGTTGGTGATCCAGGACACCAATGGTGCATCCTCCTGCATCTTTATCAGTTTGCTCCCTAGCAGTGCAGGCTGGATGGTGTTAAAAGCATGGGAGAAATGTTCACAGTGCTTCCCGGCTTATCTATCACCTCCCGGTTGGCATAGGAACGATGGAGCAGGTGGACAATGGCATCCTCCACCCCCATCTTTGTTTGGTAAGCGAACTGCTGGGGGTCCAGGTAGAGTTTAACCAGGGGGTTGCAGGTGAGTGAGCACCAGCCTCTCCAGGGACTTCATGATGTGTGAAGTCAGCGCCACTGGTCTGTAGTCATTGGAGGAGCTGGGACGTGCCCTCTTTGGTACAGGAACCAGGCAAGATGGCTTCCACATCACAGGAGCCCTCTCCAGGCTCAGGTTGAAGATATGCTGGAGTACTCCACACAACTGGCTGGCACATGCCTTGAGTATCCTAGGGCTGACACCATTGGGACCCGTGACTTTGCCTGGGCAGAGTCTGCTCAGCTCTTTCCTTACCTGCTCAGCCTTGATGGTCGGGTGTGACAAAGAAAAGGCAGGGGAAGTGGACCAGGGGGATTGAGGGGGAAAATCTGTCAGGGACCAAGGTGGGCAGAGGCCCCTCCATCAAATTTGTTAAAAAACAGGTTTAGCTTGTAAGGTATCTGTATAGGCCTCCCAGAACTATTTAGTGTGGGCACTTGAAATCTTGAAAGGAAATGTGACATTGTTATTTAGAACGCAAAGTGCTGGAGTAATTCACTGAGTCAGACATCTCTGGAGGACATGAAGAGACAATGTTTCTGATCAGGGCTCCTCTTCAGACTTGTATTGAGGAGAGATAGCTTGGGGAAATAGTGGGAATGGCACAAAGACTAGCAAGTTATGGTTGGGTACAGGCGAAGTGGAATGTTTATTGACAGATGGATGGACACAAAAGCTTGAGATGGAAAGGGTGACAAAGGGTGTTGATGAGGACAGAAGAGCTAAGAAAGAACAGCAAAATATAAAGCCTGAGGGGGAGATATGGGTGGAAGGAGGTGGAATTAGGGAGGGGAGGAGAGTAAAATAGCAGAATAAGTTATCATCGGGATCAGGAAAGTAGGGTAACAGGGGGGAGGAGACAAGGGGTAGGGTATCACCTAAAATGATAGCATTCAATGTTCATTTTGTTGGGTTATAAGCTGCCCAAGTGAGATATGAAATACTGTTCCTCACTCTGACAATGGAGGAGGCCCAGGTCAGTACGGGGTTGATATTTAGAAGGACCTTGTGACGCATGATTGTGGTTCCCTGAAAATGGCAACACAAGTGGATATGATAGTGAAGAAGGCATTTGTTTTCTTGCCTTCACACGCAGGTCATTGAGTGCAAGGAAAGGACTTGCACCCTCGTAAGATAGTGGGTTAATTTGGGAGTCAGCATGTCTTTGTACGCAGCAGATCAAGTCTTATTAACATTTTTTTTTGAAGAGGTGATGAAAGTAATCAATGAAGGGTGGTGAATATTGTCTACATGGATTTTAGAAAAGCATTTGATTAAAGTCCCCCATGGTAGGCTGACCCATAAAATTAAGATGCGTGGGATTAACTGTGGCTTGGTGATATCGATTCAAAACTGGCTCACTGATAGAAGACGAGGATGGTCAGGTTAGAGGTCTCTGACTAGTGGAGTTCCGCAGGATCTGTGCTGGAACTTCTGCTGTTTGTGATATATATATAAATGACATGGATGTAAATGTAGATGGGTTGGTTAGTAAATTTGCAGATAAGGCCAAAATTGTTTAGTTTAATTTAGTTTAGAGATACAGAGGGGAAACAGACCCTTCGGCCCACCGAGTCTGCACCAACCAGCAATCCCCACACATTAACACAATATCCTCCACACACTAGGGACGATTTACATTTATACCAAGCCAACTAACCTACAAACCTGTACGTCTTTGGACTATGGGAGGAAACCCAAGATCTCAGAGAAAACCCACGCAGATCATGGGGAGAACGTGCAAACTCCGTACAGACAGCACCCATAGTAGAGGATGGAGTTTAATTCAAGCAAGTGTGAGGTGTTGCACTTTGGGAGGTCAAATGCAAGGGGAAAATGTAGCTAATGACAAGACCCTTAACAGCATTGATGTACGGAGGGATCTTAAGGACCAAGTCCATAACTCCCTGAAACTGCAAAACAATTAGATAGAGTGGTATGGGTGCGTATCGTATGCTGGCCTTCATTGGTCAGGGCATTGAATATAAGAGTCAGGAAGTTATGATGCAGCTTTATTGAATTTTGGCGAGGATGCATTTGGATAATTACATGCAGTTTCAGTCATCCCAACATGGGAAGGATGTGGAGGCTTTGGAAAGGGTGCAGAGGAGGTTTATCAGAATGATGCCTGGATTAGGGGGTATTAGCTACAAGGAGAGGTTGGGCAGACTTGAATTGTTTTCTCTGTAACAGCAAAGGTTGTGGGAAGACCGGATAGAAGTATATAAAAGTATGAGAGGGACAGATAGGTAGAGTCAGAACTTTTCCCCTGGATGGAAATATCAAGTACTGGAGGGCGAAGCTTTAAGGTGAGCGGGAAAAGTTTACAGGAGATTGGCGGAACAAGTTTTGTATTTTACAGAGGGTTGTGAGAGCCTGGAGTGCACTGTCGGAAGGTAGATATGACAGTGGCATTTAAGAGACGTTTGGATAGGCACATGAATATGCAGGAAATGGGGGAATATGTATTATGTGCAGACAGATAAGAGTTGATCTTGGCATCATGTTCCCCACACACATTGTGGGCCAGCGGGCCTGTTCCTGTGCTGTACTATTTTATGTTCTATAATAATAGAGGGGATTCGTTACAAGGAGAGATTAGATAAGCTTTCATTGTTTGTTTGGAATTGTTCTGAATTGAATGCAGGAGGCTGAGAGGGGACCTTGCAGAGGTTTATACAAATTATGAGGGGCAGAAATAGACTGGATAGTGGTTTTCTAAGGGTAGGGAAGTCGTAGAGGACATATGCTTAAGATGTGAGGGGAAGTATTCAAAGGAGATATGAAGGACAGATTTTTCACAGAGGTTTGTGGGTACCTGGGGAGATGGTAAAGGTGGGTACAATCACAGCACTTCAAAAGCATTTGGACAGTACAGGGAAAGGAAAGGAATTGAGGGATAAGAGCCAAATGCAGGAAAATAGGACAAATGCAGATGAGCATCTTAGTTGGCCTGGATGTGTGAGAATGAAAGGCCTATTTTTGAATGCTGTACAGCTCTGACTCCAGCACTCCAACTGTTTTGACACGGCCTCAACCCATATATGAAGGTGCAAACATTGAATTAAGGAGTTGAACGCTCATCCCTTTAGACCTGTTCAACTCTTCAATAAGATGACAGCTAATCTAGTTGCAATCTTGACTGCACATTCCCATCCACCTCCAGTAAGCTTCACACCTGCTCCCACATCATGAATCGATCCACCCCTGTATAAAATGTTGAGAAGGCCTGTATTAAAAGGCATTCCTTCCACCAGCCAAAGACCGATGACCATTTGAGAGCAATTTTGTCTCATCAGTCTGGCTTTTAAACCGTAACCATGGAATTGTAACCTTTAGTCACCTGAAAGGATATTTGGGTTCATGAATAGTCTAATTTGTCTCACAAATCTATTCTGTTTGGATAAATTATTTGACAGAATCGCTAGTTTTGTAAGGAAAATTAATTTAATGTGGACCGCAAAAAAAGTAATCATTCAATTTAAAAAAACAAATTTCAGGTAGAATAATCCAGGAACTCAAATGCAGCATTTGCAACATAAGGACAAAAATACACTTCACCACTGTGTGTCGCTAGTGATCCAATGTTTGGACCATGAACTTCAGAATAAGAAAACCAATCATTTTCTTGTGCTGAAGATAGACACAAAATGCTGGAGTAACTCAGCGGGACAGGCAGCATCTCTGGAGAGAAGGAATGGGTGACATTTCAGGCCGTGCCCCTTCTTCCCTTGGTGTAAACCAGCAGCTGCAGTTCCTTCCTACACATTTTCTTGTGCTAGTATTTGTACTGCCAATAGCTATTTTAAGGTTTAGGGATTGTCTCATTTGCATTTCCAATTCTGGAACACTGGTGCATGAACCGTATCTAAGCAAATTACCTGCAGCATCGCACTGTCAATGGTCAACCTGTGCTGCAGCAGAACACCATGTGATGTACTCATGCAGTGGAACAGTGCTTCTCTTTCACTTTATTGGATGTTCTAGCAATCTTTTTTATACTTGTACAGAAACATAACTAAGTATAAATATAGATCAGCAGATCTGCATAAATATAATATAGATATAAATATAGATCACAGAAAGAAGTCTTTGAACAGGCACATGTGGGTCATGAGTTTGACATGCCTGTTCAAAGAGCCATGAGCTGCCTGTCGCCAGTGACGAGATCGGTCAAGTCAGTGTGGATTTATGAAGGGGAAATCATGCTTGACCAATCTTCTGGAATGTTTTGAGGATGTAACAAGTAGAAAGGATAAGTGAGAGCCAGTGGATGTGGTGTATTTGGACTTTCAAAGAGCCTTTGACAAGGTCCCACACAAAAGATTAGTGCGCAAAATTAGAGGACATAGTATTGGGGGTAGGGTATTGACATGTTTAGTGAACTGGTTGGCAGACAGGAAGCAAAGAGTATGAATTAACGGGTCCTTTTCAGAATGGCAGGCAGTGACTAGTGGGATGCCACAAGGCTCAATGTTGGGACCCCAGTTATTTACAATGTATATTAACAATTTAGACAAGGGAATTGAATATGACATCTCCAAGTTTGCGGATAACATAAAGCTGGGTAGTAGTGTGGGCGGTGATGAGGATGCTATGAGAATGTAGGGTGACTTGGATAAGTTGGGTGAGTGGGCAGATGCATGGCAGATGCAGTATAATGTGGATAAATGTGAGGTTATCCACTTTGGTGGCAAGAACAGGAAGGCAGATTATTATCTGAATGGTGTCAGATTAGGAAAAGGGGAGGTCCAACAAGACCTGGGTGTGCTTGTACATCAGTCACTGAAAGTAAGCATGCAGGTACAGCAGGCAGTGAAGAAAGCTAATGGGATGTTGGCCTTCATTGCGAGAGGAATTGAGTTTAGAAGCAAGGAGGTCCTACTGCAGTTGTACAGTGCCCTGGGGAGACTGCACCTGGAGTATTATGTGCAATTTTGGTCTCCTAATTTGAGGAAGGACATTATTGCTATTGATGGAGTGCAGCGTAGGTTCACCAGGTTAATTGCCAGGATGGCAGGGCTGACAACATATGATGAAAGAATGGGTCGGCTGGGCTTGTATTCACTGGAATTTAGAAGGATGAGAGGGGATCTTATAGAAATATATTAAATTCTTAAAGGATTGGACAGGCTGGATGCAGGAAAAATGTTCCCGATGTTGGGGGAGTCCAGAACCAGGGGTCACAGTTTAAGTATAAGGGGTAGGCCATTTAGGACTAAGATGAGGAAAAAAAAAATTCAACCAGAGTTGTGAATCTGTAGAATTCTCTGCCACAGAATGCAATGGAGGCCAATTCACTGGATGTTTTCAAGAGAAAGGTAGATTTGGCTCTTAGGGCTAAAGGAAGCTAAGGGATATGGGGAAAAAGCAGGAACGGCGTACTGATTTCAGATGATGGCCTCCTACTGTACCTATGTTTCTAACTATGTTTCTATGTCAAAAGTTAACCTTTGATTCAAAGGAACAAGGAATTATGAGATATAAGTTATTAGGATAATAACATAATTTTATTTAGCCCTTCATCAAAGAAGGACATTTGGTGCCTCATGCAATTTGACGAGATGATCAGCCAAAGCTGACATTTCACTTATTTTAAATACTCAGGTATAGTTTCAAGGCATTTGAGAGCTAATTTGCAGCTGCAGTTAGTAGTTGCATCATTTAGAGTATTAAATTCAACATGGAGTAATTCAGCAGGTAGGGCAGCATCTCTGGAGAAAAAGAATGTGCAATTTTTTGGGTCGGAACCCTTCTTCAGACTGAAAGTAGAGGTGGTGGGGAGGGGAGTGGAAATAAACTGGAAGTGAGATTATGTTGGCATATATATAGAACATGAAACAGTACAGCACAGGAACAAACCCTTTGGTCCACTGAATTCTTGCTGACCACAAGGAAGAACGTGTGCCATTTGTGTGCTCTTATAATTTCTCCCAAAGCACTGTGTGTAAATAGGATGGCATTTACTGCTGCTTGTATTGGTATGGCTAAATTCCATGGAATTTTATTCACAATGTGGACAAAAGACTCGCAATGTGGTTATTATATTGATTCAATAATAACTGTATTACGGAGCGGTAGGGTGTGGATTTGCACTCTGTCTCAGCTTGATTAGTTCCTAATCTTGGCTCCGTCATGAGCTTCACTGGGTAAAGATTGATATTTTCCTATAAGAAATAACAATTATCTCTGCAGCATCACCAACATCTGCAGTTCCTTTGGTCAGATTTGTTCTAAACTGAGGCATTGGCGACTTGTATAGAGAACCCTTATATTGTATCTGTAATGTTTATCATGCGAAACTTGTAAGAAAATGTGTGTATATTCCTTTCATTCTTCTAATTCTGGGTCACAGACCTTTGCAAAGTGATGGCATTACATGGACAAGCTAAATTTTAAAGCTCACACTTAACATTGAGCTAATTTTTACTTTTATCCTCGTGCTTTTGGTTACTGAGGTGCTACTGTTTTACTCTAGGTATTACTACTGCAAATTTAGGATTTCAAAATTATAAGAGGAAAATCCATTGTCTTCAACTCAGAGGGAGTTCAATGATAATGGAACAACATTTTGAAAGTGAAATGATACAGCATTCTAAATTCTGCATTTACCACGTCAAATTTCTGCCCCTATCTCTTTTCATGTGGTGTCTGAAAGATAATTGCTGTCCAAGACGCAGGGTTGGCAAAGCAAATTCAAATCCCTCTTTATTTTTCTATGCACTGTCATTCCAGTAGGAACAGCTTCTGGTAGCCTTTTATAACCTTAACTAAAACTTGCTCATGTGCAAGCTCTCAAATGATCACTGAGCCAAGTTATTTGGTGCTTTCATGGTGGAAAAATAGATACATTGACGTTTTTCTTGCACGACAATGGTACTAAACGCAGCTTCAAGGCAAGGCAAGTTTATTTATCTAGCACATTTCAGCAAGAAGGCAATTCAAAGTGCTTTACATAAAAGAGCAGTTAAAAGCAAAAAGTAGTAGGGCTTGTAAAGTTAGACTGAAAATCCACACTACTCCCTGGAAGTCCTAGGCAACTGTACAATTCAGGTTGACTTCTCAAACTTGCAAACCAAACACTTGAGCAATAGCAGCAGTCTTTTACAAAGTCTCTAATGTCCTGAAAATGGAAACTTGCAGGTCATTACAATCTCAAACCTATTCTGAGGGTCATGGGAAAATTATTGCAAAGATCTAGAGATAAATCTTATTTGTGAAACATCCACGCCGTTTGAGTAGAGACTTTCCAATGTTCAAATGAAAGTCTTTTTGGAAGACTAGGTACCTTGGCACCTCATGGCGTTGCTCATCTCTATGCTTTGGAGAAAATTAAGCATGTTCCTCTTCCCAATTTGAAGATTTTAATTCTGACACACTGAATACTTTTATTTTATGCATTGTGTGCAACCTGGGTAATGGGAAGGCAGTATTGAATGGTTCACAGAGCCAATGTTGTTGTTGTTGTTCGTCCTTCGGGTTCGAAGATGACCATGACTTCACTTTCAGTCTTATTAATTTTGACTGCTGATTGGGATCCCCGCCAGCCGCGGTTGAAATCATGACTTGCGCTTGACTTGGATTTAAGTGAGGGGGAGTTGCCCAGAACGTCGGCCTCACTCTCTCGTCCTGGCCTATCGGGTTCCAGCAGCAAGACATAGTTGGGATGGCTGGGGACAGGTCAGGATGCAGTGGATGGTCAGAAGTGTCCTACGTATCTCACTCTGCCCTGTTTGCGCTCCATGACGCATTGCTGGGACCGTCTTTCTGCCCGTTGAACTCTCTGGTGGTTTCCTCCACGCAATCCGCCGAACCCAGGCTTCACATGCTAGGTAGATGAAGCCTAGCATGCACACAAGACAGTGGAGACATCATGGGGGCGAGGGGTAGTCCTGCGGCTGATCCCACAGCTTGGGGGGGACGGTCGAGACCGGGGCGGTTCTCTCTGGGCGGTGGTCCGCAACCCCATGGGCGGGGAGGGGAGCCAGCTGCTGTTTATCCTCAGGGCTCCGGGTACGTGCCCCGGGCCGCCGGCTCGAGTCTCCCCGGGGCGCCGGCGAGGCTTCAGTCCCGGCCCGGGATATCCGGCCTCCAGTCGCCTCCAACCCGGCCGTGCTGCCCCCGGGAGGCAAGGTCGTCCTGGCCCTGGCCCTGCCCGCCGGCGTTGTACGAGGGGTGGCGGCCGTGGCAACACGGCGAGGCGAAGGCGGCGGCCACCGGAGGCCCGCGGTAAGATGGCTCCATGGCCGACACCGCCGCTGCCCGCTAACTGGACCGGACGCTCGCTTCCCTCTCCCTCCCTCGGGCTCCCGGTCTCCGGCTCCTCGACCAAGCGAGGCGGTCCCGCGAACAGCTAAGACCGGGACCGGGAGTGAAATGCCAGAGCCAATAGACAATAGACTATAGGTACAGGAGTAGGCCATTCGGCCCTTCGAGCCAGCACCACTATTCAATGTGATCATGGCTGATCATTCTCAATCAGTACCCCGTACCTGCCTTCTCCCCATACCCCCTGACTCCGCTATCTTTAAGAGCTCTATCTAGCTCTCTCTTGAAAGCATCCAGAGAATTGGCCTCCACTGCCTTCTGAGGCAGATAATTCTACAGATTTACAACTCTCTGACTGAAAAAGGCCTCAGAAGCCACTTAAATCTGACAACCTCATTCTAACTGAGGGCAACACAGATTCTAAGTTGTTAGTGAATGTTACAGGGGATTGTGAGGAGAAACCTTTAATACACAAACTATCATGATCTGGAGCTCACATTGGCTGTAGGAGTGGAAACTAAGCTAACCAGAGTTTTCTGTGTGTATATGCATGAAGGAATGTAATTGTCAAGGTCTCTGGGAAAGGATGGGGGCAATGGGGTAAATGGTATCAGCATCATATTGCTTCATTCTGTGATATCTACCCTTGCCAATCTGAGATCCGACATGATCTTTCTGCTATAAAGCTAGCTCATGATCTCAGTGAGGCTTCCAGCTATTAAACTGCAGAAGCACTTCTAACAAGTTTACCTCTCTGGCTTGCACAATGATATTTGGATTGATAAAAATATGTCTTCCATAGCTCAGAGTGTAGGTCATATTCTTTTGGAGTAAAGAGAACAATTTGCTCTGTGAAAGACATGGGCATTATTTCTCCTTGGTGTTTATGCATCCCATATGGTATGTGAATATTTATTTATTGTCTTTTTAAACCAAAAACCCTTCAGAAACCATGAAGTCTTATGGATCTATGTTACAAAATCATCCATTGGCAATTTATTGGGACATATTCTTTGGGTGCTGAGAGGTTGATTAGTCTACAAATATCAAATAAAGTTTATTTGCATTATTAATCTAGAATTAATTTAAATCTAGGTCCAAGATTTGTACTAACCCTCTGCACCACATGCAGAAATCTAATTTAGTGCAAGCAAAGTACAATTGGAAAATATACAATTTCAGGGATTAAAATTTATCATAATTTGGCAGTATTGAAGAGAAGTCTTGACAAGGGCCATGTTTGAAAATATTTGTCTAGGTTCCAATCCATTTTCTGGTTTCCTGCATGCAACAAAGACTTATAAATTTTAATGAAAACCTGTTGCCTTAAGAGGTTCATACTAGCTTTATTGTGTTATGGCTTCAGTTCCAAGCCAACAATCCACCACTGGATTAGTTGATGGAAAATTTGTTACTGAAAGAGTTTAATTTTCATATTAAGTGAATAGTTTAATAATTTCTTATGAACTTTAATCAATTTTCTTAAAACAGTGGAACATAGAACAGTACAGCACAACAGGCCCTTTGGCCCAATGTCTGTGCTGAACATGATTACAAGACCATCTCTTAACTACCTGATATTATTTCCCTCCATTCCCGGCATATGCCGATCCAAAAATCTCTCAAATGCCACTATCCTATCTAAGGCAAGTTAGTAAGACATGACATGCTATGAAAAAAGCCATGCCCACTGACCCTAATTAACTTATTCTGTTCCAAATGGGAGTAACTATTATCCTGAAGACTCCAATAGCTGCCTTCCACAGAAGTGAGGCTCATCCACCTACAATTCCCTGGATTCTCTCTACTTAGCTACTCTTTACTCCTCTGGGACCTTGCCTGTGGCTAGAGAAGAAGAAAAGATCTTCGTCAAGGCTCCCATCATTTCCTCTCTTGGTTTCCTCAATAACCTGGGATAAATCTCATCGGGTCCTGGGGATTTATTCACCTTAATGCTCTTCTAGAGTCCCACCACCACACCTTCTTAATCCCAAACAACCCTTGCATATTAGAATTCTCCACACTGATCTCTGTCCTCCATGCATGGTCCTCCTTTTCGTGGTGAAAACAAATACACAGTACTTGTTCAATACCTTGTGGCAGATGAAATTCAGTATAGCAAAGTGTGGATTCATGCATTTTGGTAATAAGAATAAAGGCGTAGATTATTTTCTAAATGGAAAGAGAATCCAGAAATTGGAGGGGCAAAGGGACTTGGGAGTGCTGGTGCAGGACTCCCAAAAAGTTAATTTGCAAGTCGAATCGGTACTAAGGAAGGCAAATTCAATGCTAGCATTTATATCAAGAGGACTAGAATACAAAAACAGCGATGTAATGCTGATGTTCTATAAGGCACTGGTCAGGCCGTATTTGGAGTACTGTGAGCAAATTTGGGCCCCATATCTTGAGGATGGATGTGCTGGCTCTGGAAAGGGTCTGGAGATTTTCAAGAATTATTCCAGGAATGAGTGGATTAGTATATAATGAGCATTCGATAGCATTGGGCCTCTACTCTCTGGAGCTTAGAAGGTTGAGGGAGGACCTCGTTGAAACATACAGAATAGTGAATGGCATAGATCGAGTGAATGTGGAAAGGATGTTTCCACTGGTGGGAGAGTCTAGGACCAGAGGTCATTGCCTCAGAATTAAAAGGCACTCTTTTAGAAAGGAAGTGAGGGGTAACTTCTTTAATCAGAGGGTAGTTAATCTGTGGAACGCATTGGCACAGTTGCTGTGGAGAACAAGTCAATGGATATTTTTAAGGCAGAGATAGACAAATTCTTGATTAGAACGGCTGTCAAAGGTTGTGGGGAGAAAACAGGAAAATGGGATTAGGAGGCAGAGATCAGCCGTGATTGAATGGTGGAGTGGAATCAATGGACCAAATGGCCTAATTCTACTCCCATAACTTGTGAACTCTGGGTGCTGTTTCCAGTGCTGATGCAACACTTCCTAACTTGTAGGAAAATGGATCTAGAGCTAAATAGCAATCAAAATCATGCCTGTACTTCTGAAACTTCAAAGATTTTGCATCTGTTTCCATGTATTACTGGTAATTGAGTGGTGAAACTTTTAATTTGGTTCCCCTTGTATGCAATTTAAAAGATAAAATCTTAAAATAGTGCTCAGGTTTGCAGTGAATGCAACGTAATTACAGTATATGAAGTTACACTCTGTGGTTTTTAACGGGATTTGCGAATGAGTGTTTGTGATCCTGGTAGAGTGGCTGAGGACAGATATGCTGGTGGCTGTGGGGCTGAAAACAAAGCATTTTGGCATGACTTCTGTCCCTATTCCTTTGGAACTGCAATAATCTGTTGCTGGGTCTGTTCTCAAGTGATAGGAGCAGAATTAGGTTCAGCAAGTCTAGTCCGCCATTGAATCATGGCTGATTTATCTTTCCCTCTTAACCCCATTCTCCCGTCTTCTCCCCATAACCCTTGACACCTATACTGATTAAGAATCCATCTATCTCTGCCTCACATATCGATTGATTGGCCTAAACAGCTTTCTGTGGCAATAAATTCCACAGATTCATCACCCTCTGACTAAAGAAATTTCTCCTCATCTCCTTCCTAAAGGAACATCCTTTAATTCTGATGCTATGACCTCTGGTCCTAGACTCTCCAACTATTGGAAACAGCTTATCCACATCCACTCTGTCCAGGAAATTTTAATGAGGTCCCTCCTCATCCTTCTAAACTCCAACGAGTAGAGGCTCAGTGCCATCTACCCAAGCAGAATCTGGGAGTGGTATCAGGTGTGGTAAGCTACTGTGGTAAGTGGGAGTGGTAAGCAGGTGTGGTAAGTGGGAGTGGTAAGCAGGCCCTTCTCTTCATGCCTGCTCTCTCTCCCCATCATTTTTAGTTCACTTCAAACTGATGAACAGTATATGTTGAGAACAGCTCCCAGGAACAGAATCCTGTCCCAACCTGCAGGCTGCCTGTATAAACTAAAATGTTTTGAAGCAAATAGCTGAAAATATTTAACAGGGCAGTCAAAAGCAGTGGAGTTAGATACAGCCAACCCTCAGTCAATGACCCTTCATCTGAGATAGTATTTCTAACATTTTTATTACTTAAGATTCTTGACTCCTGCAGTTTTTTTGATTTAACACATATTGAATTCTAGTTTACACACTGGTGTTTTCTGAAATAGGTGTGAATTTATAAATGACAACAGTAAAAAATAACGTCCCTAGCTGTTGAACCAGACATAATCGAACATGAGACAAAAAGCAAGATCAGATCAATGCACTTGCTGAGAATGTTTCCGGGAATATCGAAAATGCCTTTCAATCTTGGAAATGAAATTCCTCATCCTTCATGGTCATTAATTTTCCAAAGTAGATTCCCTCCCTGAATGAACAGCTGGAAGCCCTCAACTTCCAGCCATATATATTCTGCCTTTTTTGGGCACAACCTTTGTTAAGTGGGCTGAAGCAATCTGCTTGGTTTTCATCTACAATTCTTCAAATTATAAAAAGTCAGGCATTATATTGAAGGTGAGATTTTATATTGCCAGCTCTCCATGGTTGCTTGTGGTCTTAAGGAATCTTTTGTACTTTGCTGTGAGGAACCCAGTTGAAACATCAGACACAGATTTAAGAAATATGTTAAAAAAAATATTAAGGCATTGTAATAAGATGCGAAAAAGGTACACTTGCATTAACCTGAAAGTATTGCTCAAAGTAATACCAAGGGACAAAAATGCTTTACTTGCATCAACCAAAGATAAAATAAATGTTTCTGAAAGAACACAGTAGTATTACCTCTAAACCCTCCCCCTCCCCCCCTCCCCCCCTCCCTCCCCCCTCCACACCTCCCTCCTCCCCCTTCCCTCCCCCCCACTCCCCTCCCGGTTACAATGGAAACCCTACGAGGACGGGCCCAACGGGGAAAGAGGGGTACTGGGAAAAGGGGAGGTCCCCCCCCCTCCCCCCTCCCTCCCTCCCTCCCCCTCCGCTCCTCCCTCCACACCTCCCTCCCTCCCCTCCTCCCGGTTACAATGGAAACCCTACGAGGACGGGCCCAACGGGGAAAGAGGGGTACTGGGAAAAGGGGAGGTCCCCCTCCCTCCCCCTTCCCTCCCCCCTACCCCTCTCCCTCCCCCCTCCCCTCCTCCCTCCTCCCTCCACACCTCCCTCCACACCTCCCTCCCCCTTCCCTCCCTCCCCTCCCCCCGGTTACAATGGAAACCCTACGAGGACGGGCCCAACGGGGAAAGAGGGGTACTGGGAAAAGGGGAGGTCCCCCTCCCTCCCCCCTTCTTCCCTCCCCTCTCCCCTACCCCCCCTTCTCCCCCCCCCTCCCTCCCCCTCCCCTCCTCCCTCCACCTTCCCTCCCTCCCCTCCTCCCGGTTACAATGGAAACCCTATGAGGACGGGCCCAACGGGGAAAGAGGGGTACTGGGAAAAGGAGAGGTCCCCCTCCCTCCCCCCTACCCCCTCCCCTCCCCCCTCCCCTCCCCCCTACCCCCTCCCCCCCCTCCTCCCTCCCCCTTCCCTCCCCCCCCCCACCCTCCCCTTTTCCTCCCCCCCACTCCCCTCCCGGTTACAATGGAAACCCTACGAGGACGGGCCCAACGGGCACACTTGTGCTAGTTACCTCTAAATCCATGCATTGTTATTAACACAAAAATTGAGAACCCAAAAATTCAGTCTACAATGTGGACATTATATAAACAGACAGAACAATGATTGAGAAACAAGAGGATAAATTAGTGGATCACAAATAACAACAGTGGAGACCAGGAATTTCCATTCTGTTGCCCTGGGGAATTTTCTCAGCACAACTTGGCATGGAATCCAGGGAGAACGAGCTGACTGGATAGCGAATTGGCTTCATGGAAGAAAGCGGAGGGTGAGAGCGGACGGTTGTTTTTCAGACTGGTGGCCTGTGACAAGTGGTGTGTCTCAGGGATCGGTGTTGGGGGCCCATTGCTGTTTGTGATTTATATCAATGATTTGGATGAGAACGTATAAAGCATGATTAGTAAGTTTGCAGATGACATTAAAGTGAGAGGTATTGTAGATAGTGAAGATGGTTGTCAAAATTTAGAGTAGGGTCCAGATCAGCTGGGCAAATGGGCTGAAGCATGGCTGATGGAGTTTAACACAGATAACACGAGATGTTGCATTTTGGGAAATCAAACCAGGGCATAACCATCATAGTGAATGATAGGGTCCATGAGGAATGTTGTAGAGCAGAAGGGTCTAGGAGTACAGATACGTAGTTCTCAGGAAAAAAAAGTGGCATTAGCCTTCATCAGTTAGAGTATTTTGTAAAGAAGTTGAGATGTTGTGTTACAGTTGCACAACATGTTTGTGAGGCCCACATTTGGAGTATTTTGTTCATTTTTAGTCACCCTGCTTTCGGAAGGGTGTTGTTAAGTTGGAAAGACTGCAGAGATGATTTAAGAGGATGTTGCCAGGACTGGAGGGCCTGAGCTATAGGGAGAGATTGGGTAGGCTAGGACTTAATCCAGTTAAAAGCATTATTATTTAAACAAGAATAATTTTATTCTTTTTAACAGAATCTTAAATCAAGAACACTAACAATATGCAAAATCTGAGGTTTAATGACCACTACGGTTAAGGGTATAGTCTAGCTGACTTAGATTTGTACTTGTTTTAGAAATGCAGTTTGTTGTAGGCCTATTGTCCTGAAGGCATTAAATCATGCAAGACTGTGCTTGGGATCAGGATGGTACATGAATTGATACCAGCAGATCCGCAAAACTAAGTGTACTGACACATGTGGTGGGTTAATGGTTTGTTGATGGGAATAAGTTCTGGATCAATAATATTTTGTCTTAAGGGCTAAAAGAAATAATTCACTCAAACTGACTATGTCAACAAATAGCTTAGTAAATTTATGTTCAGTCTGGAGCTGTGTTACTGTTTTTTGATGTTTTTTTTTCCAAATCTATTAAAACACCATGCCAGTTATTACTCAACATCTAAAAACATGCATTTAAATTAGGTACTTCGCACTCTGCTCTTTTGTCGCATACCTTGACAGTGCAGCACTCCCTCAGTATTTCTCTGGCAAAACTATTTAATTTCTTGTTCCACAATTAACTTTGGGAAATTCTGGGAACTAAGGCCCTTGCATGTTAACGAATGGACTTATAGGGCACGTTAGCATCTGCAAAGCAGGGGAAGGCATTTAAAATCTGGGCCCAGAAGTTGCACTAAATTTTGCAAATTGTGCAGAAATGAATAACTGTTCATTTCATTACTTTGAGGATAGGAATAAGATTGAATGGTATAAGAAATATTCTGACACTACACAAATGCATTCATAATTCAATCAAGTATATTTTAGAAGATTCAAAAACAAATGACGTCTGTATTTAGGTCTAGCAGCACGTACCAGCATCTGCTGTTACTTCCATACAGTAAAAATGGGTGTTAGTCATTTTCCAGTAATAATCTTTGAAAATAGATTTGGTTGACAGATTCATATGTCAATTAAAACAGATTAAATGATAAATTCTAGTGGCATTTGCTGAAAAATCCAGCTAATCTGCTGACCAAACGTTGAACTTGTCAACAAATAATTGCCCAAATCAGTATCCTGGTGTTCATTTCTGAGAATCAAATGGAATTGCAATGGAAACAGGTTCAAGATATTATCTTAAATGTGTTTGCATTACAAATCCCCTTGTGGTGCACAGATGTGAACATCACTGTGCAACTTCAAACCTATCTCACGGAATCATGGCTGACCTCCGGGACACCATTTTCCATTTAAACACAGTGTTTACACATAACATTTTGGAAGGGTGCACATGACACTGATCATTCAAGCTTGTAAATGTGGCGAAATACATCTGCATATCAGTTATTTTCCACCCTGCTTCAAGTGATTACTACACCACATCTAATCTGCAGGATTTCTAGATAGTTTCAAGATAATCAAAATAGTTGAATGGCCAGTTTGCAAGGAATTCAACCAATGTTGTACATAATGAAACAAGGAGCATATTTGAAATGGTACTGGGACTGAATACAGGTTATGCCCTCACATGTTCCATTTTGTAATTTTATTTAACGTAGAGCCATATCGTCTGCACAAGAAACAAGAGTGCTCAAATTCTGAGCAAATTGTATTCCACGTCTGAACTTTACAAGTAGGAATTTGTGAATTCTGCAAGAGCAAATTGTCATTACCCGAACAGCTGTAATGCAGAGGTTGCCTGCATTTATCATGTGTTAAATTAAGGTGTTCAAATAGAGATCCTGGTACAGCAAATTTGCTGAAAGATAAATATTTGCTGTGTAATGGGACAATGATGCCATGCAGTAATGCAACTTTTTCTTTATTGCAATAATGTACAAAGTATCATCTTTAATACTCTTAATGTTAAAATAATTAGAAAAGCAATTCAGTGAATTATAGTACAGTTTATCAAAATGTTTCATTCAGCTTCTTTGGGTAGATCACCCTCTGGGTAGGGGGTGGGGGAAGAAAAAATAGCTTTAACAATATTGCAGACATATTTAAAACAAAAAAAAAGACAGAAATGCAGCATTGTTTTAAAAAGAACCCCTTAAAATGCAAAAATAATTGATTTACACATGATGAATAAATTAACAAAATCAATAATCAGCCATTTTTCCTAGTCACTTGCTCACTAGCTTCCTTCAAAAAAGTTCAATACACAAATATTCAGTGTATGGTACAATTTCACATTTGTGATTTTTTTTAAAATGTTAGTTGCTAATAATGAGCTGCAGTAAGTTTCAGATTTGGCTACAAACCACTTTAGAAAAGCAATGGGAACACTTTGGAACAAGGGTAAATATTTCCTATAAGCATGGAATGAACACTATTATAACCACTCTTACCTTAGTGATTTGTATTTCCTTAGGAGATAGCATAAATTGTTGAACAGTGGCAGTGTAGACCACAAGAATGCACCCTGCAATTTGTAAGCTTTTCTTTCTACATCTTATGCATATATACATTAAGTCAATTTATATACTTTAAGTGAATCAAATCTCTTCATATAACTGGCTGAACTAAACAGTACACAGAGCTTCAAAATTTGGTCTCTAATGGAAATTTTGTACTGAGCATAATTTGGTGACACTGATTATAGTTTATCGATTTTAAAAATAATAAATCATTCATGTCAGGAAGGAAGCACAACAGCTGTTCATATTACAATATACTTGAAACAGTTGAGAATCATTACTCTACCTATGGTCATGTTTACACCTGGCGTCATACAAAATGGATTTTAACGGATTTCAAATGTCAAGCGTTTATTTGCTATGGGAAAAGGAATATAGCTTATTACATACCCACTTGATGCTAGAATACTATTGCAAAGCTGTGAAGACCGAGGAGAAAAGTAGGTCTTGGCTAGTGTACATTTAAATTAACAATACCTTCATGAAAAAGTATTTGGCAACTTTTAAAATTTTGATTTAAACACAAAGACCAGAACAGCGAAAAGATTTCACAAGCAAATGCCTTGAGAGAAACAATAAGTCTCATGTAACTAACATTTTCATGAAAGTGATCTGTTAACTTGGAGCAAAGGGCATGGAAATGATTGGATGCATTTAAGACTTCAGCAACACTTATTTCCACAAGGATAGAAATGCCAGTTAAAATTTGAAAGGCTAAGATTTTGTATTAATATTCCCTTTTCAAAGTATTATGCAGTTTAAAAACATGACAACCATAACAAGTCTTGCTCAAGCCTCAATTCTGTTACAACCTTTTAAGGACATTTGCACAGGGTGTATGCAAGGAAGTTAAATTCCTATATTTTCACACATCGGTCTTGGGGAAGAGGTGAGGGGGTATTCACGGCAGCCTCTATTCTAAACTTTCCTGATAATATTCCATCTTAAACTTCCTGTCATTTTCCACAATCACAATATTATTGCAGAAAATTGCCCCAAAATTACTGCCAGTGCATTTCAGACATGGCAGGGAGGTTGGGAAAGAAAAAGGGAGAATAACAAGAGCAACAATATTGCTAAAGAAAAAATATAAAATATTTAAATATCAGAGCTTTGAGGGTTGATCCTCAAACACACACAGCCTGTGGAAGACAAATAGTGAAAGCAGCTTTTTTTGTGACAGACACCTTCTGAGTACTCCTGTTCATTCTAAAGCACTAACGAGTTTGTTATCAAACCACTTCATTTAACAACATTCATTTTACATAAAATAGGGAATCAATGGAATTTGGTACATAATTGGTTTTTTTGGAAGGCACCTCAGTAAGGCTGTAGAAGGCTTTCATATCAATGAAATCTAAGTTACTTAAAAATAAAAGTTTATTGCTGCTCTTCTCATAGCAGAAAGAAAACTTCCTGTGTAGTCAGAAAAATGCTTACATTCAAATCAGGCAAATTGACAGACCATCAGGGTAAAAATCAAGTAGTTCTTGTGATCCTCAAAAAAGGATTTTCCCCTTTGTGTGCTTATTTGTTTTCAATCAACTGGAAGTGTTCACACACAAGCCCAGGACTTCATTTTTTTTTCTACCTCCAGCCACTGCAGTAGAGTTATCAGGGTGGTGCCCTGTGCTCATCTAGGAGTAGAAAGTAAGAACACTCTGGTGGTTGCCTCGCACTAATAAGATGGGTGGCAAATTCTTTGAGAGTGTTTCAATCCAAGCCATATACAGTGCACTTGATACAGCACCTTTCCGTGCCACCGGTAGACTCCTGAAAGAGAAAAAGATATTTGTAGAATCCGTAGCAAACTGATAACAGAAATTTATTCTAGCTAGTTGAAAGGATTTCTTCATTTGAAAAACAATTAGATTGCAGCATTTTGTTACAACATATAGCCCATAGATTTTTTTGGTCCGTATATCACACTGTTGTTACTGCCTGACTTATCTTTCACATTCATCCAGAACCAAGTGCCAGCTGGTCAAAGACTCCAATGGCAATTTCCAAAACATTTTTTAAATTGATTCATATAAATTGTGTCTTCAGAAATAATGGTGATGGTTAGAATGGTTGTCATAAAACAATAGAATCTCTGGAAGAGCCTGGAATTCAAGGTAGGGGTTTACAGCACAGGCCTAATTTAGAGGCTGATCTTACGTAGCAGGCAGATGGAAGGGACAACTGGTTAGCATCTCTCAGATCTGAATGGCTGCAAACTAAATGCCTATCAAGTTATACAAACAAAATAGCAAGCACTACATCAAATTATCTTAATTCCAGAACAGAATTACAATTTTATTTCAGAATGTAAGATAAATAGACAATAGGCAATAGGTGCAGGAGGAGGCCATTCGGCCCTTCGAGCCAGCACTGCCATTCAATGTGATCATGGCTGATCATTCTCAATCAGTACCCCGTTCCTGCCTTCTCCCCATATCCCCTGACTCCGCTATCCTTAAGAGCTCTATCCAGCTCTCTCTTGAATGCATTCAGAAAATTGGCCTCTACTGCCTTGAGGCAGAGAATTCCACAGATTCACAACTCTCTGACTGAAAAAGTTTTTCCTCATCTCAGTTCTAAATGGCCTACCCCTTATTCTTAAACTGTGGCCCCTTGTTCTGGACTCCCCCAACATTGGGAACATGTTTCCTGCCTCTAATGTGTCCAACCCCTTAATAATCTTATACATTTCGATAAGATCTCCTCTCATCCTTCTAAATTCCAGTGTATACAAGCCTAGTCGCTCCAGTCTTTCAACATATGATAGTCCCGCCATTCCGGGAATTAACCTAGTAAACCTACGCTGCACGCCCTCAATAGCAAGAATATCCTTCCTCAAATTTGGAGACCAAAACTGCACACAGTACTCCAGGTGCGGTCTCACTAGGGCCCTGTACAACTGCAGAAGGACCTCTTTGCTCCTACATTCACTGTGCATCGATAAACATTCACTGTGCAATGGCACGAATTATTGGAGTAACAATTTACAGAAATCTCATGTTTATATAAATGCCTGTTCCATTTATTGTTGATGAGAAATAAGAGCAATCAAAGCAGAATCAGGTAAATTCATAAGAAAGGCAAAAGATTATTAGTGAGGCATCAATGTGGACTTGAAATTAGAGTGGCCACGATCAGCATGAATGGTGAAAAATATATAAACGATCACGTGGTCAAAAGAGCCTATTTTGTGTGTAGTTTGACCAATTTTTGACTAGCTATAAGTATTGTAATCATTTTGAATTCCTTTTGCTCTTTGCAATTTCACAGTACTGTCTGGAACATTCAAGGACCAGTTTTCTTTCACCAATTAAAAAAATCATTCTGCATGTTTAGTGCATTTTATGCATGATTATAAACAAAAGTGTTAACTTTGTTTTTCAACAATCAAGTGTTAAGATTTCATTTAAGTTAAGTTTATAACCAAATTTAGTGTTATTAACATTGGTAAAGTATTAGAATTAATTAAACACAGCTCACAACAGTTGAAGCATCTCAAATTTGTCTGGAATGCAACTGTTTAAAAATCAGTAAAGTGACCTCGAGCCTAGGTTTGATCTGATGAAATAAAAGTCTTGTGTATATACTGCAAAGGTTTCAGGTAAAATGTTTCAAATTACTTGGGTTGTTTAAAAAAAAACAACTTTGCCTAATAGTCAATTTCAATTTCACAAGAATGCTTTGGGTGAGAGAAACAAATGGCTATAGGATGAACAGATTATTGTATGCAATAGACAATAGATGCAGGAGTAGGCCATTCGGCCCTTCGAGCCAGCACCGCCATTCAATGTGATCATGGCTGATCATTCTCAATCAGTACCCCGTTCCTGCCTTCTCCCCATACCCCCTGCAATGGGGTGTTTGCAATGCTGGTTTTATGGTCATTTTATATTCAAATACAATATTCACAGTAGCAATTTAAAATATAGTAGTCAGTCATTGGGCTGATTGCTAACAGGTCACTTGTAAATTTCTGCTATTACTTACATGACGATGAGGTTAGCAGTTCCCGAATTTTCTCGCAACAATTCATTCAATCTGATTTGTCGATATGTCTAAATTGAAAAAAAAGTAATTAGGAAGGAGCTCTTTTAAATACTTAAATGGTAAATAATGTATTGGATTATGCAAACAAGCAGCACTTTGGTGCAGCAGTTAGTGCCAGTGACCCACAACTCCAGGGTCTCAGATTCAATCCTGACCTTAGGTGCTGCTTGGAGTTTGCATGTTCTCGGTGACTATGTTGATTTCTGCAAGCTGCTCTAACATATAACAACTACAGCATGGAAACAGGCCTGTCCGGCCCTACCAGTCCTCGCCGACCATTCGCCCTGACCTAGTCTCATCTACCTGCACTCAGACCATAACCCTCTAATCCCCTCTTATCCATATACCTATCCAATTTACTCTTAAATAATAAAATCGAGCCAGCCTCCACCACTTCTGCCGGAAGCCCATTCCATACAGCCACAACCCTCTGAGTAAAGAAGTTCCCCCTCATGTTACCCCTAAACCTTTGTCCCTCAATTCTGAAGCTATGTCCCCTTGTTGGAATCTTCCCCACTCTCAAAGGGAAAAGCCTACCCACGTCAACTCTGTCCGTCCCTCTCAAAATTTTAAAAACCTCTATCAAGTCCCCCCTCAACCTTCTACGCTCCAAAGAATAAAGACCCAACCTGTTCAACCTCTGTAGCCTAAATGCTGAAACCCAGGCAACATTCTAGTAAATCTCCTCTGTACCCTCTCCATTTTGTCGACATCCTTCCTATAATTTGGCGACCAGAACTGCACACCATACTCCAGATTCGGCCTCACCAATGCCCTGTACAATTTTAACATTACATCCCAACTTCTATACTCGATGCTCTGATTTATAAAGGCAAGCATACCAAACGCCTTCTTCACCACCCTATCCACATGAGATTCCACCTTCAGGGAACAATGCACAGTTATTCCCAGATCCCTCTGTTCCACTGCATTCCTCAATTCCCTACCATTTACCCTGTACGTCCTATTTTGATTTGTCCTACCAAAATGCAGCACCTCACACTTATCAGCATTAAACTCCATCTGCCATCTTTCAGCCCACCCTTCCAAAAGGCCCAAGTCTCTCTGTAGACTTTGAAAATCTACCTCACTATCAACTACTCCACCTATCTTAGTATCATCTGCATATTTACTAATCCAATTTGCCACACCATCATCCAGATCATTAATGTAAATGACAAACAACAGTGGACCCAACACAGATCCTTGGGGCACTCCACTAGACACTGGCCTCCAACCTGACATACAATTGTCAACCGTTACCCTCTGGTATCTCCCATTCAGCCATTGTTGAATCCATCTTGCAACCTCACTATTAATACCCAATGATTTAACCTTCTTAATCAACCTTCCATGTGGAACCTTGTCAAATGCCTTACTGAAGTCCATATAGACAACATCCACAGCCTTGCCCTTATCAATTTCCCTGGTAACCTCTTCAAAAAATTCAAGAAGATTAGTCAAACATGACCTTCCAGGCACAAATCCATGTTGACTGTTTCTAATCAGGCCTTGATTATCCAAATAATTATATATATTGTCCCTAAGTATCTTTTCCATTAATTTTCCCACCACAGACGTCAAACTAATAGGTCTATAATTGCTAGGTTTACTTTTAGAACCTTTTTTAAACAAAGGCACAACATGCGCAATGCGCCAATCTTCCGGCACCATCCCCGTTTCTAATGACGTTTGAAATATTTCCGTCATAGCCCCTGCTATTTCTGCACTAACTTCCCTCAATGTCCTAGGGAATATCCTATCGGGACCTGGAGACTTATCCACTTTTATATTTTTCAAAAGTGTCCGTACCTCCTCTTCTTTAATCCTCCTAATTTCCATCACTACTCTACTTGTTTCGCTTACCTCACATAATTCAATATCCTTCTCCTCGGTAAATACCGAAGAAAAGAAATTGTTTAATATCTCCCCCATTTCTTCCGGCTCAGCACATAGCTGTCCACTCTGACTCTCTAATGGACCAATTTTATCCCTCACTATCCTTTTGCTATTGACATATCTGTAGAACCCCTTGGGGTTTACTTTTACATTACTTGCCAAAGCAGCCTCATATCTTTTTTTCGCTTTTCTAATTTCCTTTTTAAGATTCCTTTTACATTCTTTATATTCCTCAAGAACCTCATTTACTCCCTGCCGCTTATATTTATTGTATATCTCCCTCTTTTACTCCCACATCCCAAAGTCCAGCAGGTAAGTCAATCGGCAACTATTTACCATTTCTTAATGCTGGTAAGCTAAAAGATTTACAGTCCCTCCATCAAGTCTCCTTTAATCCAGTGAGGGAGGGGAGAAAGGGCAGTGAGGACATTTGGTGGGGGGGAAGGAAGGGGATAGAGGAGAGAGACGAGGTGGGTAAAGTGGGGGTGCGGAAACAGAAGTCAGATAGGCAGGTTGTGCAAACAGAAGAGGGAACCAAAACAGAAGACGAGGGGAGAGGGGGAAAACCGAGAAAGAGGAGAGGGGGAAGGGAGAACAGAAGAGTGGGGATGCAGAGGTGGTGGGGGGCCAGTAAACCAAGGGGAGTGCTGGAGAAGGAAGCCATAGAGGAGGAGAGGAAGGAAGGAGAGAAAAACGGAGGAGGAAAGGGAGGGGGAAACAGGAGGAGGTGAAAGAAGGCATAGACGGAGGGACATCAGAAAACAGTGGAAGAGGATGGTAAAGGAAGCTGTAGGGGAAGGGGGTGGAGAGAAAATGGAGGAGGGCAGGGAGAGGTAGGCGAGGAGCACGGCAAAGCAGAAGGGGGTGGGAACAAGGTTGTAGTTTTGATTGGCTCCAAACTGGTTATTGGTTTATCACAAACACACAAAGAAACCCATTGAGACCAAGCATCGTAACTTCAAAACAAGAGTTATATAAACAGAATTCAATAGAAACAAAAATAGCTGGCAAACACAGTAATACAGTCTAGAATCAAGAGAATAAGCTCAAGCTACTTAGTTACTCCTAAAATACAGATAACTTGAGGTTTGAATTAAACATTTTTTTTAAACAGCCGTTTATGATGAGTGAACTTCCAAAATAGATGCTAAAATTTAAAAAACTCAATTTTGGTAATAACATTTGTCTGGTGATCAGGCAGCTGCTTCTCTAAGGACTGCTGAGTCCAAGTCTAAATATAGCAATCAAGTGAAATACTTCAAAGATTCAGAACCTTCATTTTGTAAATCTCAAGCTCATTATCTGTGATCCGCCATGGTTCCTCTGCCTTCATTTTCTCGGCTATATCTTGCTCTTTGTCATCTTCATGAAGCCTGAACGGCTCAATCATTTCTTCAAAAGCTGCAATACTGTTAATAATGAAAAAATCCATTAATAAATATTTAGTATACTGAATTTGTTTTAAAGGTCATTCATTCGCTAAAAATAATGCAAAAAGTAATCTTAGTCATCAAATTGGTATGGATTTTTTTTGGGGGCCAAAATAAAGAATGTCCCATTGTGCAATCATTGGTCTACAAATGACTATTCATGGTTGAACAATAATAAAACAACACTCCACACTTGCCCAAATTTCCTGTGAGAACACGCTGGGAGAAGTCAACCCCATTTCTAGTTCTTAAGCCGCCAACATCAGCATGGGTCTCAACAATTCTCTAAAACATTAAAATGCTGGGCTTTAATTATCCCTATATATTGGGATTATAAAGTGAAGTATTTCTAAAATGCATCCAGAATAAATATTTCAATCATACGTTTCTTCCAACAAAGAAGATAATATTGCTGGTTTGGGGGAATGTGGAGGATCAGTTTCAGTGGAGGTATATTTATGAGATAGTGATCAGACCATTTAGGTTACATATAGAAGAGGGAAAAAATAGCAGAATCCAAGATAAAAATAATTCATTGGAGGAAGGTAAATATCAAACGGGATGAAAGTGGATCTGTCCCAGTGAATCTGGAACTAAAGGTCGAGGCACCAAGGAAGAAAATAAATTCAGAACTCCCTGGCTTATGGCGAGGAAGATGAAATAAAAACCTGCATATGTCAATTGTCATATTGTAAATACCAGCAAGAACCAGGCAGATTACAATAGAATGGGATAAGATGAAAATTAAAACGAGAGGCAAAGAGAAAAGATTTGCTGCCAACATAAATAGGAATCCAAAAGTATTGCAAGGCATTAATGGTAGTACATGGAAGAGTGCCTTAAAGGATAAAAATGTGAACTTGTATGTTGAGGACACTATTAAAATACTAAATGAGTAACTTGCATCCATGTTCCCTTGGGAGGAGGGTGCTTCCAGAATAATAGGTTAGGAGGAGATAGCTGAAACAATGGTTACATCATTAAGAAGTGATTGCACTGAGGCAGCTGAACTTAAAGTAGATACATCACAATTACAGCATGGGACGTATCTTAGAATTTTGCAGGTTGGAAATTGTGTGGTCACTGTCCATAATCTCCTGGAGTTCTTTGAAAATGGTGGTTGTTTCAGAAGACTGGAGAATAGCAAAAAATACTCCCTTGTTAAAAAAAAAACCCAGCAACTACATGCCAGTTAATTTAACCTTGGTGGTGGGAAAGAATTTAGAAACATTGATCCGGGACTGGATTAAGTCATGTATTTAAGGGCAGGTCGTGTTTAACCATTGTTACAAGTTTTTGATGAGGTTAATGCAGTTGGTGTGCATGGACTTCCAGAAGACTTTATGAGGTATCCGCATCAGTAAAGTAGAAACATCTGAAAGAAAATCAATATTGATAGCATGGATAGGAAGCTGTCTAGTAACAGAGAGAGGGTCATGGTGAATGTATTTTTCAAATTGGAGGATGAGTTCCCCATGGATGGGTGTAGGGCCATTGCTTTATTTGAATTATATTAATGACCTAGACATGGAGGTCAAAGTCACAATTTCTAAATTTGCAGGTGTAAATCTTGGCAATATTGTGAACGGCAGTGAATAGACTGCAGCAGGTGTAAACAGGCCGATAGACTGAGCAGCCAATTTAATGTGGAGAAATGCGAGGTGGTGCATTTTGGCAAGAATGATTGGTAGAGGTTATAAACAATTCTTCTAAAAGTGATGCTGGTATATGTTCGGAGATTTGAACAGCAGCCTTTACAGTTGAAAAAGCATTAGATGTACACAATTTAGAGACTTCACTCAAGAGAGGCAGAGTGGTATAACAAGTTTTACTGAATCTTTATAAGGAACTGGTCCACCATTAGCAGAAGTTATACATCGAGACTGGGTCACCTTGTTACAGAAAGGATGAGAGTGATAGAGGCTGGCATAATTTTCTTTTGAGAAAAGTTTGAGATGTCTGGACATTGTGTGGAAGGTTGTTTCCAGTGGTGTGAAAGACTGGAGGTCAAGTACAAGATAAAAAGGGGAAGAGACAGGACATGAGGTTTGAATCTAGAGAGCACTGCCCACAGAGGTAACCGAACCATATTCCATTGTGTGCCTTCAAGGGGAAATTAGATAAATATATTTAAGAATTTAAAATGGGCCCAGTGGGTGGAACTAGTCAGTAGCTTTGGTCGAGAGTCCACATGGGTATGAGCTGGAACGACACTTCCTGTGCTGCCATAATTCCATGATTAACACATACACCCATTCTTCTCTATTCAATGAGGACCAATTTCATTGCAAGGTTTAACCTCGTGCTGTTTGGTGGATTCCTCACCATTCAGTTGTAAGGTAGGAAAATAAATGCACATGCTGGTATAAATCGAAGGTATCACAAAATGCTGGAGTAACAGCAGGTCAGGCAGCATCTCAGGAGAGAAGGAATGGGTGACGTTTCAGGTCGAGACCCTTCTTCAGACTGATGTCAGGGAGGGGTGACAAAGGAAGGATATAGGTGGAGACAGGAAGATAGAGGGAGAACTGGGAAGGGGGAGAGGAAGAGAGGGACAGAGGAACAATCTAAAGTTGGAGAAGTTAATGTTCATACCGCTGGGCTGCAAGCTGCCCAAGCGAAATATGAGGTGCTGTTCCTCCAATTTCTGGCCTTCCATCACAGTGAGGAGGGGACTGGAGGAGACTCACTGTGATGGATGTTTCTTTTTTTTTGTGTGTTGGTTGGGGTTGTGTAATTTGCTTATTTTACTGCTTTTATTGTTGGACTGTGGGTGACTAAATTTATTGAATCTTGAATCTTCTGGTGGGCCTCATTATGGCACTGGAGGAGGCCCATGACAGAAAGGCCAGTCTGGGAGTGGGAGGGGGAGTTGAGGTGCTCAGCCACCGGGAGATCAGGTTGGTTAAGGCGGACTGAGCGAAATGATCGCCAAGCCTATGTTTGGTTTCGCTGATGTAAAGAAGTTGACATCTAGAGCAGCGGATACAATAGATGAGGTTGGAGGAGGTGCAGGTGAACCTCTGTCTCACCTGGAAAGACTGTTTAAGTCCTTGGATGGAGTTGAGGGGGAAGGTAAAGGGACAGGTGTTGCATCTCCTGCGGTTGCAGGGGAAACTGCCCGGGGATGGGGTGGTTTGGGTAGGAAGGGACGAGTGGACCAGGGAGTTACGGAGGGAACGGTCTCTGCGGAACGCAGAAAGGGGAGGGGATGGGAAGATGTGGCCAGTAGTGGGGTCCCGTTAGAGGTGACGGAAATGTTGGAGGATGATTTGTGGGATATGATGGCTGATGGGGTGGAAGGTGAGAACGAGGGGGATTCTGTCCTTGTTAAGAATAGGGGGAGGGGGAGCAAGAGCGGAGCTGCAGGATATAGAAGAGGTCCTAGTGAGAGCCTCATCTATAATGGAAGAGGGGAAGCCCTGTTTCCTGAAGAATGAGGACATCTCTGATGCCCTAGTGTGAAACACCTCATCCCAGGCACAGGTGCGGCGTAGACGGAGGAATTGGGAGTAGGGGATAGACTTTTTGCAGGGGACAGGGTGGGAAGAAGTGTAGTCCAGATAGCTGTACGAGTCAGTTGTAAGGCATCGCCACAGCTGTGCTTCCACAATAGTCTCTGCTGAGTCCAATGTCAGAGCACAGACAGGAAAAATACAGTGAACACCTGCCAGCATCTTTGAGACGTCATTGTTTATATGCTGTACACTGCATGGGGAAATAAAGGCCATTATGTAATTGTTAGTATTTCTCTACTGCGTCACTTACTCGTCTTTGCTTGGCTTTGTGTTCATATCCCCGAGAACAGTGATGTCGGAGAAATCTATCCTGAATTTGCTTAGTAAAGTGGCCATTCTGAAAGTCAATTAAGGTTATTTGGTTACAAGCTATAAGAACATAAAACAAAACTTTAGAAAAGAGCAAGTTAATGGCATCTAGTGTCCAGTCACCTTACAGCAAAATAGTGGCTGATCCTTACTTCAAGTATTTCTTGTTTAAACCCTACATTCCTCCTCTGTCTGTGCTTATTGATCTTAAACATACTGACTCAACATTCACAGCCCTTCAGGGATGAAATTCCCCAAATCTTCACAACATTCAAAGGCCAATTGCTTCTTTTGCCAACACATTCCTTAGTTCAAAGCTGTCAAGAAAACAGTAACCAAACAAACACTCAATCTTGTATCTTTAATGTAAACTTTTAAAATTTAGGATAACCCCATCATTATACAAAGTAATTTTACTTCTGAGGCTCTTTCCATGAGTTTATTCTTTTGTTAGGTTTAGGAACCAAAACTCAACAGTATTCCAGGTAATGCACTCAAAATTCAGTACAAGCTTTCCTTACTTTCAAGAGAAATGGCACGATTAACTAGTTTACAGATGACATCAGAGCTGGCGGTATAAGGAACTGTAAAGGTTACAATGGTTACACAGGATCTCAATCAACTGGGGAAGTAGGCAAGGGAATGGCTAATGGAAGTTAACACAGACGAGTGTGAAGTGATGCATTCTGGGAAGTTAAACTAGGCCAGGACTTAGAGTGAATGGCAGGGCCCTGGGGAGTGTTATTGGAGACCTAGGGGTACAAGTACAGGTGCTTCCCGGCTTACGATGCTTCGACTTGCGATATTTCGACTTTGCGATGGTGCAAACGGTAGCGACCCGTAGCTCGCTTCCGGCCACGTGATCAGGCATATTAAATGCATTTCGACTTACAATATTTTCGGTTTGCAATGGGTTTCTCGGAACGGAACCCCATCGTAAGCTGAGGAGCACCTGTAATTTCCTGAAAGATGCAATACAGATAGACACGGTGGTGAAGTCAACATATGGTATGCTTACCTTCATCACCCCGGGCATTGAGTTTAGGATTTGGGACATCATTGACAGTTGTACAAATTGTTAGTTAGGCTGCACGGAGGATTGTGTGCAATTCTGGTTGCAACACCATAGGAAGGATGTGATTAAGGTAAAAAGGGTACACGATAAGGTTGCTTGGACTGGAGGGATTTGAGTTAAAGAAGAAGATGGGCATATGGAATGAGATGCCAGGTGCAATCACAATATTAAGGAGATTTGGATAGGTACATGGAAAGGCTGTACGGGATATGGGTATGGGCCAAATGGGATTTATGTCAGCATAGACGAGTTGGGCTGACAGGTTATTTAATACTGCATAACTCAACTAATTATAGATATATCATGCTAGGTATACTAGCTTGTTACCTCCATGTCCTGCATACCCTGGTCCCTCTGTATTCCATCATTTAGCTTCTGATTGTGTTATATTTGTCTTAACACACACTTTCTCTTATGCTTCTTCAGTTGCCGTCTTGTTTGCCTACTCATAATTCACTGGAATTTAGGATGAGAGGGGATCTTATAGAAACGTGTAAAATTATAAAAGGAATGGACAAGCTAAATGCAGGAAAAATGTTCCCAATGTTGGGGGAGTCCAGAACCAGGGGCTAGAGTGTAAGAATAATGGGGAAGCCATTTAAAACTGAGATGAGAAAAAACTTTTTCACCCAGATAGTTGTGAATTTGTGGAATTCTCTGCCACAGAAGGCAGTAGAGGCCAATTCACTGGATGAATTTAAAAGAGAGTTAGATAGAGCTCAAGGGGCTGTGGAATTAAGGGACATGGGGAGAAGGCAGTTACTGATTGTGGATGATCACAACGAATGGCAGTGCTGGCTCGAAGGACCAAATGGTCTCTTCTTGCACCTATTTTCCAAGTTTCTATCAGTCACCATTAGCTTTTTGGGTCATAATCATTGGATTCTCACTTTACTATCTGACTTTGTGGTATAACTTGGATATGTTACTTTCTTGCTTTTATGTCTCACTTATTAACATGGATAATGACCAGCTCTGATGCTTCCGGAACCCCTCTAATATTAAAAAATTGAAATAAATGCTGGTTGCAATGTTTAACATTATTTTTAGAGAGTTTCCTACAGGTATGATCATTGCCTAAATATTTCCATGAAGTTAAAAATAAAACAAATTACTGGAACCTTAGTCAAGGTTCTATGTAATCCTGTGTTTGCACCAATTATCAAGCACAATTAAGAAACTGGATCTCATTCAAGACCGTTTCAGTACTATAGTAATGAGAAATGAAACACATTTTGCAATTGGTAAATGGTTCCACCGGTTATTTATGTTCCATCCGTATTTAATCTGAATATGTAATTGTATCCTTATCCGTGCTAACAGATGAATGATTTTGAAAGTAAAACCAGATGGTTATGTTAACGCATCGCATAGATGCATGTCAGGTTTCACATGAAAGGTTACTTACGTTCTTCTGTCATGGTCTATTCTGTTTATTTTCCCACCAATGAACACTCTGATCTTGCAATCTTTCCACTTCTTCTTGGTGGTGAGAAGATATGGGATAAGTAATGTCAGACCTAAAAGTCAAAAATTGTTGTAAAAGCTGGTATTTCAAAACTTCCCTTTCCAGCTCATTTCCAAAATAGAATGCAGCAAACAGAAGTTAATTTACTGTGACAAGTTTATCTGAATATTAAGGAAGATTACAGAAATTATACCTCCGTCATCGAAAAGCCACCAGACGTCAATAGTCCCTTTGCCCTGTTTCTTCTTAAACATAGAGCTTGCCTGCAGCAACTTCTGGTCAGCCATGTTCAAAGGCACAGATGAACCTTTAACTTCTATAACAATTTCACAGAAAATCAGGCACATGTCCAAAAAAATGCAATGTAATTAATAGAATTCAGTGTTATTTCAAACAGGAGGGAGAAAAATAGTTGAATCATTAAATGTTTTACTGCAAACCATAACCCATCTGAAAGATTATGTATTTTTTAATGCCTTTTTCCTGGGAATAACCAATCCAAAACACCGTAACATAGATATGTACATTTAAAGATCTAGAAATTCATTTTTCAAAACCCATCCCTAATTTGCCTTTTATTATTTCACCCTTCAAAAACTCAAACGGTACCAAGCTATTCAAAATATCAAGGACGTGCAAAAGGATATTCCTACAACATTTTGATGAATGGACAGATAAAATATATTTTAGTGACTCTGGTTAATGGAAAAATGCCAATATAACATGGTAAAAGTTTATATTCCAAATAAATATTTAACTTATTAATAGAAGGGTTTACAGAATAATCCTGCATGAATCATCTTCCACCAAATTGGAGGCTGTAGGGCTGCAAATCACATTCCCATGCATTTTTGAAAGATAGCTACTTCTCAATAAAGGGAACCAAAGAAGAATTTCATTCCGCTTGTCATTTTGAAGGGGCATTCTCTGGAGGATC
Source organism: Rhinoraja longicauda (assembly GCF_053455715.1). Taxonomy (NCBI): domain Eukaryota; kingdom Metazoa; phylum Chordata; class Chondrichthyes; order Rajiformes; family Arhynchobatidae; genus Rhinoraja; species Rhinoraja longicauda. The sequence continues at coordinate 48,488,932 of NC_135955.1, read as the reverse complement.
CTTGCTCTTATCCCAGAGAGTATATATGGGTAAACCAACAACTGCATTTTCAAAACAAATGTAAGCACATTTAAAGCAAATGCATACTTTACTATTATGGCTTGTAATGTGAACCATTTTGCATGCTACAAATACTAAATGATTGGGAAAGCAACAGTATCTTTAGTTGTACAATTTAAATTACGAGCATTACAAAAGTACATTTGTGTCATTTCTAAAAGAGAAAGCAAGCATCTAGTCAAGTGTAATTTTGTCATTTACTGAAACTACTTGAGGGATAAAAATGACAATTGCTTGCAGTTGCTGATTGTTTTATCAATATTGCCATTAACATCCAATCTCCCTTGATAAAGTCAGTTTTATGTTGAAGCTCGTTTATGTAACTATTACTTTGAGCTACTGGGCACCATTATTAAAAGTCATTTAGAATTGTGTGGAGGAAGCATTCAAGCAGGATTTGCAAACATTAAAGAATTAGGACCAGCTAATAAAAAGGGAAAAACTGGGAAGGTGAGGTAGGGGATTAAGGTACACGTAAGGTACTAAAGCAAAATAAGAAACAAGCATCTGCAAATAGTACAAACAAAAAGGCAAAATTAAAATTCTGTCTTGTAGCATAACTTAAGCAAATATTCAAATGAAAACAAAAGATGGAATGCCTGCCTTTTTTCAAGAGTGGCTGCGTTGATGCCTTGCCATCATCTTCTTCATCTGCGTTATGTTCAAAACAACCAATAAAGCAAAAGTTAACTTCACATGCATCAAAGGATGTAACTAAAAATAAACATTAGTAGCAGGTTTAGAATATAATTAAGGATGGGATTAATTAAATTCTGAACATTAATTTAGCACTTGAAGCATGAAGAAAAAATGATAAATGAGCCCAAAATAATAGCTTTGATATTTAATTGTGCTGCGTTGCTTAGAACTGTCAAACACTAGCCCACATCTACCTATTTGCTGAAAGACAAGTAGCGTGTAATTTTTGTTTCTGATGTATACTGACTAAATGGAAACCTTCAGTAGCAGTACTTTTTGTCCTTTCCACTTCAGATTTTCCCTTCATACCTTTTGGATTCTTTCAGATAAGTTTGTAGATGGAAACCAACAAGTAGGAGAGAAGTGGGCAGGGAAGGGAGATGTGGGAGTGTTACATACTGTATTTGTAAAGTTGGCTTCTGTACAAGACAGGGTGCTTTAAAATACAATACAATCCTGTTATTTTCTACCTTTCTTCCCACCCTCTTCAACCATAAATTATATTCTGGACATTAATTTAGTACTTGACGGATGAGGACAAAGTTGATGAATGAGCCCAAAATAATAGTCGCTATATTTAATTGTGGTGTGTTGCTTAGATCAGTCATGAACACTCTCTTAACTCAAACAGGCTTCACAAAATCAGTGCTGTGGGAGTGGATGCTCCCTTTTTCAGTCAGGGATGAACAAATCTTGGCAACGCAAAAAGTACATGGAATGTTTCTATTCAACCTACAAACAAAAAATGAAATGAGGAGTCCCCATCCTTTAAGTACATACTCTGATAAGTGCAAAGCTCAAAAGGAAAATAGCTGGAAAAGAGCAGAGTGCTCTCAATTTAATGAAATATCTGGCCCTGCAATGTGTAGATAATTGAAAGATAAATTCCAGTGCAGGTGGCAGCAAATATATTGGAAAATGGTCATATCTCTAACTTGCAATCTCTAAAAGTGTGAATAAATAATAATGCATTTCAGAAGCTGCAGAAGTTGGGGGGGGGGGGAATCACTAAAAGCCAAGTGAAATTTAAAGACCATGGCTTATTAGCTTGACAAGTTGCAAGGTATGAATTTGTGGGAGACTCAAGCTGGTTTCTTCACAGGAGGCAGAGTGCAAATCAAAGCCTGACATTGATGTATATTGGGTCAGTCGACATCCATAAATATTGATTCGTTTATGGAATCGCAAGATGCATTAATATTTTTCCATTGGGGTGTTTAAGCATCTGGAGAGATACCACACATTGCATTGCTATTGCATACATTAATATTCAACCAGCACATTCTGCAACTCTTCTGCTATGTCAGCATTTACCTGCCAAAGAGAGAAATAGCACTATTGGCAAATGGTGGTAATCTGAACAAACATTTGGCCTTGAATCTCCCTCCTACAGTTTTTTGGATATATTTGGAGCACAAACTTCATCGCTGCTTTTATTCAATTTCATAATTCTGGTGCTTTGAGATTAGATAATGTGGAAATTTACTGGCAATGTACAAAACATCTGATTTCTAGACTGGCTGTTACAAATCTTTGTTGTAAAAGAGGAAAGTGCAGAGTAGAAATGTTGAACTGATGGATTAATAACAAAACATCAAGTTCTCCATTGGTAGGAAGGAGGGAAAACACCTCAAGTGTATTCATGAAGTCTCTAAGGGGAGGTGGAAGGGGGCGGAGGGTAGAGAAGAACTGGAATAGGACCAACAAATTTGTGTAAATCCCTGGCATGTGACTAATCAAAATAGCAAAGGATCATTCCAGGCTACATTAAAAATCTTGAAACTCTCCCAGTGGAAATACAAAGAATACATAATTGATAGCACTAACGACCCATCAAGCACCTTCTGTCCACTTGTGGCGGTGACTGGATCCCACTTTTATCTCGCCCATGTCACAACTGGAGATTAGGCAGGTCATCCTTGACTGAAGGATGGCCTACATTGAAGCATCTACTGTTTTTTATTTCCTGTCCTAGATTTAAGTATGATCATGTCTGTAGATATTATTGATATTTTGGGTCTCGACAACAACTATTCCAAAGTTAGACACACAATGTTGGAGTAACTCAACGGATTTGGCAGCATCACTGGAGATAAGGAATAGGTGATCTTTTGGGTCGAGTCCCTTCTTCAGACTCCTGGGCTTCGGGCCTTCTTCAGGCATCAGGTCTCCACCTGAAATGTCACCTATTCCTTGTCTTCAGAGATGTTACCTGACCCGCTGTTACCCCAGCATTTTGTGTCTATCTTCGATGTAAACCAGCATCTGCAGCTCCTTCCTAAAGAACTATTCCAAGCTTGATGGATACAAACAATGTGTTTGTCAGATTCATTAACTTGAGCTTTGGAGTCATACAGCATGAAAACAGACCATTCAACCCACCACGTCCGTGCTAATCAATGGACGACGGGGTTAATCATATCTTTCAGCATTCGGCCTGCAGATTTCAACGACTTATTTGCCCACATTCGTGAGTAGAATGGTACATCCTTTGCATTGACGTACATAATCAGTGCAAGACTATTTGCCTTTGCTGCACAGGGGTATTTAAGCTGCCCATGCAGGAACATGCAAGCGCATGATAAGCATACAGATATATTGTTGGGAAAGCCATTGAAAACAAAGATGGCAACATCAATTTGCAAATATATTTTACCATATTAATCATATACAATTTTAATCTATATTTCGAGAAAATTAAACCCTCACTCCATTTAATTGTAGTGTAATTATAATGATATTTTTTTATGTTTATTGATGGTGATAGAATTATAATTGTGAATTGAGATCATTGACAAACAGTTACATTAAATTGTAGTGATTGGTGGTGAAGCCGTCACAAACCTTCTCAGTGCAATCGCATCACTGCCAACCTAGGCCTCAGGGCCTCTTGTCCATATCCAGGGCATGGGTCCATTCTTCAGTTGAAGTAAATGTACCTCTAATTAGTGTGAAGTATACTTTACTCTACAAATAATCTACAATTTGGTGGGAGTCATTTTAAATTTTTGCCAGCCATTTTACTCTTTTATTTCTCTTGCACGAAGGAATGATTTTATTCTCCCTTCTCAGATTTAAAATAAAATTACTACCACCAATGTCCCCTTCCCTTCAGTGATTTGGCCATTTTGGCAGCTTCCACAAAAGATAATTGCTGCCTCAAACATCAAATGTTTGTCATATAATTGAGCATACTTGGTGGCATGTACTTGGTTGTACTGCACTCATGTACTGCACTCAGCAACACATTGATTAATGCCATGCTCAAGATCCCCATTGTCAGCCTTACCTTTATATTTTCTACCAAATCAAAGCCTGCAAATTGGTGCAGGTATTGATATACATTTTCAAAAAACATACAAAGGTGAAAACAACCTGCCTGAACAGAAACACTTCATGTGGCGATACACCTAGGATGTAGCAGCATCTCTATGGGATGAATCTGTGACCGCTCACTGACTTACTTGCACCAATCCATGTCCCCCGTTATTAACAAAACGCATTTTGCTTCCCATGTTGTGGTTTAACAGTATTAGCGACAATATTTTTGCCAAATGGGCAATTGGTTAATGAAATGCACCCATCAAAATAAAACAAGCCCAGCTATGACCATTTAGTTGCGGTGCTCTGACAATACTTCTGGAAGTACCCAGACATACCAGATTTCCTCTACCCAAAGCAGTGTATTTTACATCCATCAAACATAGCTTTTGTCGTTTTGCACTCAATGTAATTTGAACATAATCCTATTTCTTCTTGCTAAGTTACTGACCTATCTTTCCCTCTCAACCCCATTCTCCTGCCTTCTCGCCATAACCCCTGACATACTTACTTAGATTCTTGATTAGTAAGAGTGTCAGGGGTTATGGGGAGAAGGCAGGAGAATGGGGTTGAGGGGGAAAGATAGATCAGCCATGATTGAATGGCGGAAGAGACTTGATGGTCCAAATGGCCAAATACTGCACATAGAATTTATGAACATAACCTACCCAAAGATGCTCATGAGACAGATCCGCTTTTATTCCCACTTGGTGCAGTAATTGGTGGAGTTTTCTCAAGTTAGTTTAGAGAACAGACAGTTTAACATATGCCATTCTGATCGTACATTAGAATGCCATTAAAGTCTTTCATTCAGCTAGATGGCAATGCTCCTAAATTACTGGAATTATATAGGTACTCCATTAATATATTAAAAAAGATTTGGGCGGCACGGTAGCGCAGCGGTAGAGTTGTTGCTTTACAGCGAATGCAGCGCCGGAGACTCAGGTTCTATCCTGACTACGGGTGCTGCACTGTAAGGAGTTTGTACGTTCTCCCCGTGACCTGCGTGGGTTTTCTCCGAGATCTTCGGTTTCCTCCCACACTCCAAAGACGTACAGGTATGTAGGTTAATTGGCTGGGTAAATGTAAAAATTGTCCCTAGTGGGTGTAGGATAGTGTTAATGTACGGGGATCACTGGGCGGCACGGACTTGGAGGGCCGAAAAGGCCTGTTTCTGGCTGTATATATATGATATGATATGAAGATAGTTTAGCATCAGCATCAAAATGCCTGTTCAAGAAATGTACTGCTTTTGTAGAGAAATTAAGATTCACCAGACATTTACAAATTTAAGGAAGAGGAGAAATATGTTGAAAATATATAGCAAATATAATGGTCAGTTGACAGAGGAAAAAGAAATCTGGCAATATTAGTAGGATAATGAGTCCAATAATTCTTCTCTTTAGTTCTGGCGAAGTTTGAATGGTCAAAGGTGCCTCAAAAGAGTAATTGTATTATTAACTTCTACATCCATTTTATTTTCTTGAAATGGACGATTAATAATAAAAAAAACTAGAACAACTTAAAGTTAACATTAACATTAAAAAAAATATTGGTCAGTATTAATTATCTGTACTGAATGTGAATTTTTACCTTTGTGGTCTTGTGACACTGCTGGGCTGTTAGTTTCACTCACTGACTTAGAAGATGGCTTAGAGTCAGCATCAGAATGTTCCAGATTCACCACGGTATCCTTGGGACGAGCAGTTTTCTCCTGAGACATACATAGCTCTTCTGTACAAATGAAAATAATTGACAGCATTCACATCAAATAATGTTTAATCTATTTCTTCAATTAGCAAGTTAATAATTTTGAATATGTCCTTTATTTAGGAGACACATTTAATGTCCCAAACAAGTAAAGGGAACTGGAGAAGAGGGAGGAAGAGAACATCTAGTAGATCACCAAGTCCCTTCCCACATGATTGTACCGGCTCTCCAGCCTGGCAAACAGTCTTGGCAAATTTGAATGTAGACATCATAGCAAGGAGAGAAAGAGCATAAAAATGAAGTTCAAGAAAATATAATAAAATATGATCAAGCTGAATACAATTTTAACATCTGACATCATTCAACATCCAACTATAATTTTAACATTTAACAAGTGGAAACAAAATTAAGCTTTCTTAATGGGTTTACTTTTGAATAACTACTAAATTATCAAATTTGTCCCAGTATTTCTTGCCACATCTATTTGTCCCTCGGTATTCAATCTACTTTTTTTTTTAAGGCTAATCTTAAGCATCATATGTCAAAAGAATGTTCAAAAAATGCTTAATATGCCATAGCTGCAGTTATGCACTGAAGGGCATGAAAACATAATCACAACAGAGTCATGTTGATACTTAAAGGAAGCAAATGCAATCATTTTAAACAGATGAACCACCTATGCGTAGACTGATTACTTGACCAATGTGTCAAAACATGGAAGGTTTACCTCAAATTCCCCCAAAGTGCAATGTATATCAGCAGGATATACATTTACTATCAAGATATATGTGGAGAGTGATACAGCATAGAAACCATAACGATCCAAGGTAGCTTTTGACAAAGGTTGTCTATTGTAACTCTACCCTTTTAATTCTGGATTAAAATTTAAACTGATTTGTTTTCCTCAATTCAAATATATAGATAATAAAGCATTTTCAATCATTTCTAATGGTAAGGACGCTCAGCATTCTCCAAATTGAGAAGGTGACATTTTGCATCACAAGATAGAATGAACATAAATACAAAATTTGAGCAAATAATGGATAAAACTGATCACTTGGCGACATCTACTGAATGTTACTCATCTTCAGATTTATCTCTTCCTCTCGTTTCCCTGCACCCAGCAACTAATCAACAATTCCAAGTAACAGCATCATATCTGCAAATCATGAGCAGTGCAGGAGAAGAAAAAATGTACCTGCAATTTCAATAGTATGCTGGAACTCTACACCACACTATTCCTGGAGTGTATGTAATCACTCTGCAATATTAAATTGGTGGCAGATCAAAATAAAATCTCACCTTGAGCTTGAAGATGAGAAATATTAAAGCCTTCCTTTAGTCTAATGACAACTACTCCATATTGATAGTCAAATGCATCACTGCAAAGAAAATATGCATTACAAGAACAGCCCTTTAACCATTATCAGGAAACATAATACTTAGCAACATTTAATAAGGATTAGTCACATGCACAGGAAACTTATGTATACCTTAAGATATTTAAAATAATCAAAGCATATGTTTTGGTGTTCATTAAACAATATGAAAATGTGAATAGAATAGTTATGATTATAGTAATATTTAGTTTGTATAAAATTTAGGAATTTCTCCACTTGAACAAAGGGCTTTACACAAAAGATTCCATTGATTCTAAAGTAAATGAACTGAAACAAAAACCCATAATAACTATATACAGTAAAATTGGATCCTGCATACTTGGCACCTTGATGGTACAGGACTGGCATATTTTCCAGCCTACTGGATGTCACTTATTAATATCCCAACATAATTCACATTAAGATATTGCACTGCATTATAGTGATTCACCATGGAAATAGACAAGTCTGCCCACCAAATCCATGCTGACCATCAACATCCCATTTACATTACTCTTACATGAATCCCCCATGTTCTCAACTCCTCAAAGATTCCATCACTCACCTACATACTAGGGAAATTTACAATGATCAATTAACCTCCCAACCCGTGTCTTTGAATATGTGGGAGAAAATTGGTGCATCCGGAGGAAACCCATGTGGTCAGAGAATGTGGAAACTGCCCGCACACAGCTCCCGAGGTCAGGATTGAACCAGAGCCTCTGGAGCAGTGAAGCAATGACACTTTTAGCTGTGCCATTGTGCTGTCCACATTCCTAACGTTTCCTAGTTCTGAAGAATGGTCATCAACCTGAAATATTAACTCTGTTTCTCTCTCCAGTTAATATATTTTCCAGAGAACCAAGTGAGCTTCAAGGGAGCGCCAGAAATGGAGTATTGGGTGAGCTTCAAGGGCTGCAGTGAGCAAGATGCTGACCATCAGGATTTTCTGAAGAGTCTTTTGTTGGATTATTTTACTGCAGTTCTTCCCATGAAAAGTTTGCTTTACTTTTAATAAGCTACTTTACTCCATTGAACGGTAATTACCAAGATTAACTCACTGAATAGCATTTATGTAATTTTCCACATCTTTCATAAGTGCCTGGCGCCAATCTTTTTTAAAGCCAAAGACAAGGGTGTTTGGCCTCATTCGACCAAGTCCTACAGCCTAGAAAGAAGATGAAACAGAAATTAAATTCACTTTTCTATCCGAATGCAGGTTTGGGCTACAGAACAAACCATTGGAGTTCAAATGTGTCTGCACCTGTCAATCTAACCCACAAGCCACATGATGAGGAAAATGAAAAAAAAATCGTGTTGGTCTACGTCATATAGCTGGAATACAGCAAGAATTATATGTCACATCTAAATATAGTTTTGTATTCTTTTCATTATGATGTCCGGAGCCAAGCATCATTAGCATTCACCTTGAATATTTTTGCTGCCGAGTCTGTTTATAACTTGGTCAGATTTGCAGACCAGATTTTAACTGGGGGAATCAACCAAGTATCAAACTGGAGAAAATTGTTTTAATACCAACACTGGAAGCAACTCCCAATATCCACATAATGAAAAAATGACAATTGACAACAGTATATGTATTTCATGTTTAGCTTTTTGTTAGCCTCAATTGACTACCCACACATAACAGTCAATAAATTTAGGGAAAGAAAAGAGTAGGCAATGTTTTGTCAGATTCCATCTACCCTGACCACAACGATATCACAAAACCAAACTTCAGCAAAACCATGTCAGAAACGTTGAGTTTACTTGATACAAAAATCAAAACTTACTTGCAGCAGAAATTGTGTTCCTTCACGCAAATCTTCTGCGTATACAGGGGCATAGAAGGCTTTCATTTTGTTTTTGATTAGCCACCGTTGGTATTTAGATTGGTCATTAGAGATTTCCTTCAGAGCTTGCCTGCGAGGCCCCTAATAAAATTTCACATAATTGCATTCAATTTATTTCAAAAACTCTTACTTTTGACTAAGAAGAATATTTTGGGAATTAGTCAAAAAGATTTAGGTTTCTCAAGAATTAACCTGACACCAGACAACCACAATTCAACAAGCACATTTGAAATGCTAGTGTAGATAGGACATGTTGGTCAGTATGGGCAAGTTGGGCCGAGAGGCCTGTTTCCATGCTTTATGACTCAATAACATACTTGGGAATTATTGGAGAATACAAACAGGCGACCTCCCCCATTATGGGTTGGGATAGTGTTCCTAGAAAATGATCCGTGTTGTGATTTTCCAAAATATAAAGCTGTGTCACCTACCCATGTGGCATGAAATGCAAATTGAAAAGGACAGCATTTTGTGTTTATTTACTTTTTGCCCCCCAAGAGAGTGAATTTTATTTCCTATCTTAAATAAAGGCAGGACTATGATATAGCTGGTGGAGCTGCTGCTCACAGTGGGCTGAAGGACCCAGTTCCATGTTGTGTTTCTAAACTAAACTAAACTTATGGGCAGCGATGCAAATTTTATAAGAGTGAATTCTATTACCTGGATGGCCGTAACACAGTGGATACTTGTACTTGTTGGAGTGAACAAAACAGAACGACGATGGAGCCAAAGTTATGAGAGACACAGATGGGCAGGAAAAGAAAATCAGGTTTTCTTATGGGATTGCAAGTTCAAATTCTGAAATCCAGATTTTCTGCCCCATACATGAAGTATCTGCCTTAGAGCTATGAAAATCAGTAATTTACGAGCAAATGTGCATCCACCCACCTACTGCCCTGCCTTTATAAATTTTTACTTCCCATCTAAAGCTTTTGGCTCTTTTGAGAAGTGGCAAATTATAGAATTAAGCAATTAACAACAACTGGTATGACAGACTGAACAGTAACTTGTATTATATAGTAAACTGATACAAAACGGGTGTCAAGCATTATGGGGAGAAGGCAGGAAAATGGGATTAGGAGGCAGAGATCAGCCATGATTGAATGGCAGAGTAAACTCGATGGCTGAATGGCCTAATTCTATTCCTATAACTTGACAACTTGTGAAAACTGAAATGGAAGTGTTGATAAGGACTGCAATCAATGGTCATACAGCCACTCTGCTGGGGGAGTGAGTGAATGGCCGATGCCCTTATATCAGAATTGGGAAACAAGTTTGAAATTAAACCAATTGAAAGTTGCAGAAAAAAGGGGAAGACCAAAAAAGGAAAGATCTGTGGAAACCAGGCTATTAAATGACTGGTAATGTTGGTGATACTCAAGATACAAAGAGTGATACCAAGACAAGATAAATGGCGTTCATGCTCCTGATCGAAGACCTTTCAGAAAAGGCCAGTTATTTGAAATTGTTGAATTCATTATTGAGCCCAAGATGGAAGAAGAGGTGCTGTTCCATATGTTACATTAGGCTTTGTTGGAATAGAGTATGAGGCCAAAGACAAGTCACATTGGGAACTGGATGGAAAATTCAAGGATGGTGGTCCTGACTGAGAAAGAAGGGAGAAATCACAGACAAATTAAGAAAAGAGTCTTAATACTGAAAATGTGCAATAAAGACAAATGGCTGAATTCAACTACTTCAAAGCATCACAGTGGAGCCCTGAAATGCAAGTGCTACGATATAAATGTTAGGCTAAATTGAAAATAAATTATTCGCCCAAACTTACCGTATGAACATGTCCACAGACCACTAGTCCAACATTTTTCGTGAAGCCATGAACAAGATGGAGCAAGGCTGGACGGGATGTTGGAGCACCCGTCATTAAAAGGCATTGGGGCCTGCATAGATAATCATTTAGAATAAATCAATGTAGAAATATTACATATCCATCGGTCACTGTAACACTCTAATATGCCCTGCATATTCTGAACATAACTTTAATCTTATGTTTTAACGAGTGCAAGGAACTGGCACTGGATTAAAAAATCCACATGGTCTTATTGAATGGTAGAAAAGAGTGCATAATCCTTCAGTTCAGTTACAAATTTGTCTTTAAATGCTGGAATGCTTATTCTCGTGACTTTTAATTACCTGAAATTTTTTACGTGATCCTCTACCCCTGCAAGACGAATGGCATGCTGCATGGCAATCATGTAAGTTAAAGCCTGTGTCGAGGAGCCCCAGTTTACATCTGTGGAAGAAACAAAAACAACAGTTCAGTTCAGTTTAGTTTATTGTCACGTGTACCGAGGTACAGTGTTCTTTTACGCTACAAATGTTCACTGTTCTTGCTTTAATGTTTCAATCAGATTAGTTCCGGTAATAAGACAAAATGAATGTTGCATGCCCATCTAATTTTATGTCCACCTAACAGAGCAGTACCTCATTCTAACCAGCACAATTTGCATTGCAGTTAAAGTAGCAAAATATCCTGCGAATAAATAAAAAGTTAGCGTTACTACACAAGGATGCTGGTTTTAAAGAGAATCTTCCAAGAGTAATGCAGAGAGAAGATGGAGAGCACAGATAGTGCCTTGGTAGTACATGTCTACCCCTAATTTTCCGGCAACTGGTGGTCCAACGCCTGCTATATTCCGGACAAAATTACGCGAGTACACTTGAAATCCCCCCAGGAAGCGTGGTGCCTATGCTGGGTGAAGTGGCTGATCGACTTCATCGGGAGTTACGCGGTCAATCAGCGGGTTGAATTTGTCGCCTGCTGCCGGGGCTCTGGAACTCCAGCCCAGGTGACTTCCGAGGCTGATTTTGTGGGCCGGAATCTTGCCACTCCACTCCTCTCGGAGACCATGACTGCTATTTGGTCCAGCAAAGTGGATAATCTCTGGAACGAAAGGTGTCGGAAAATCAGCGGTGGGCCTGTAATAGAGACAATTGCAAAGATGGGCAAATAGGGTAGTGTGCATTCGAACATAGGCAGTGTTTTGGATGGTCTCAAATTCATGAAGGGTAAGAAAGGGGAGCAGCCAAGAATACCTTTTGAATTGTTAATTTTAGAACCAACAAAAGCACAAGGGATTCAGCAGCAGATATGCCAAGATTGAGAGAATTGGACAATGCTAGAAAATGGAAATAAGCAGTCTTAGTGATTGGGGTGCCAAAAAATGTGATCTAATGCTCATTTCAAAGTTAAATTCAACACCAATGTTCAGCTTCAAGCGCTTTCTTAGATGAGGGGTTGATACCAGTAAATGCAACCAAAGACATTGGTAATGAAAGACTTTCTGATTTTTTATTGAGAAATTTATGCCCTTACAATAATGGTTGGACAAGCAGTTGTTCTGTAATAAATTCTACCTTACCCAACACATTTCACCCAGGCAACATAATGCTGCTTAAATGGCAATTTCCAGTATCCTCTGCCATTGTTTGCAATTCCATTGCTGGGCAGGAAAGTAAAGCAGGATGTAAGTGGGCAAGATGGGCGACAAAAGAGCAAGGACAAAGGAGGGAAATAAGATAGAGAGAAGGATCTTAAAATGATTTCAACAGACAATGTCACTTATTGTCCCTTCAGCCCATCTGCTGCCTTCACTTCATCAAAAGCAAATCTATTGAAACAATGAAAAGTAGCAAAGAAACCAATTGCTCAAAACAATCTCAAAAAACAAATCTTTAGGCATGGTGCACAACAGTCAACTCATTAGAGTTGTGTTCGAATCGTTTTAGTCAAATATTTGAGAAATTTGTTTCTAATTTCGGCCGATTTGTGGTCGTCAATATATTTTTGGTTAAACGTCCAGCAGAGTACTTGCCAGTGATTTGACGTTTGTAACAAATTCAAGGTTCTGTTGCAAATGTTGGAATACAGACATTCAGCTAATTTCACTTCAGAGGAACACTTCCAAATCTAACAAAGGATTTCTGTGCTTGCATTTAAAAGTGAATCTCTACATGGAAATCAAGTGATTTATTCCAATCCAAGGCCAAGCTAAAAATTACAGCTTAAAGAGAAACGGTAGGTCACTTAAAATTCCCACAACATATGACTAGAATCTAATTTTTCCCTTTAAGCCACAGACAAAGGTTTAAACCGATTTCCCCATAAACGATTTCAATTTATCAAGTTAATTGGCAATTCTTCAGTGAATGGTAGCTGAAGGACTATAGGATGACATTTGCACATCATTTCCCAAGGAAGGAAAAGAAACTATGAAGTACTCTGGTTTCTGTCTGAATACATGTTTGACAGCAAATAAAATAAATAAAAGAGAAGGAATAATGAAGGGAAGCTTTTTCAGACTAACACTGCACACATTGCTGGTAATATCAACATGTCATTGAGAAGGGAAAATGTCATCACAGAAAGTTGATGATTCTAGCGTAGAACACAAAGTTCTGGAGTAACTCAGCGGTCAGGCAGCAACTGACATGGATAGGTGAAGTTTCGGGTCGGGATCCTTATTCAAACTAGAGAAAGGTCATGGCCCAAAATATCGCCTATCCACATCCTCCAGAGATGTTGCATGACCTGCTGAGTCCGTTAGTTTGGCATCTACATCAATGATTTGGATGAGAACATACAGGGCAAGATTAGCAAGTTTGCTAATGATACAAAAGTCAGTGGTTTTGCTGATAGTGAAGATCGTTGTGAAAGATTGCAGCAGGATCTTGATCGATTGGCCAGGTGGGCTGAGGAATGGTTGATGGAATTTAATACAGAGAAATGCGAGGTGTTACATTTTGGGATGTCTAACAAGGGCAGGACCTACATAGTTAATGGTAGGCCTCGAGGGAGTGTTGTAGAGCAGAGGGATATAGAAGTGCAGGTGCATAGTTCCTTGAAGGTCAAGTCACAGGTAGATAAGGTGGTCAAAAAAGCTTTTTGCACATTGGCCTTCATCAGTCAGAGTATTGAGTATAGAAGTTGGGAGGTCATGTTGCAGTTGTATAATACGTTGGTGAGTCTGCATTTAGAATATTGTGTTCAGTTATGGGCACCATGTTATAGGAAAGATATTGTCAAGCTTGAAAGGGTTCAGAGAAGATTTACGAGGATGTTGCCAGGACTAGAGGGTCTGAGCTATAGGGAGAGGTTGAGTGAGCTGGGTCTCTATTCCTTGGAGCGCAGGAGGATGAGGGGTGATCAAAAAGAGGAGTATAAAACCATGAGAGGATTAAATCGGGTAGACAATAGGTGCAGGAGTAGGCCATTCGGCCCTTCGAGCCACCACCGCTATTCGCCGTGATCATGGCTGATCATCCACAATCAGTACCCCGTTCCTGCCTTCTCCCCATATCCCTTGACTCCGCTATCATTAAGAGCTCTATAGATGCACAAAAATATCTTGCCCAGAGTAGGGAAATCGAGGACCAGAAGACATAGATTCAAGGTGAAGGGGAAAAGATTTAACAGGAATCTAAGGGGTAACTTTTTGTTGGTGGTTGTATGGAACAAGCTGCCAGAGGATGTAGTTGAGGCTGGGATTATCCCAATGTTTTAGAAACAGACAAGTACATGGATAGGACAAGTTTGGAGGAATATGGACCAAACACAGGCAGGTGGGACGAGTGTAGCTGGGACATGTTGGCCGGTGTAGGCAAGTTGGACCAAAGGGTCTGTTTCCACACTATAACTCTAATCTATTTGGTTTTCCTCAAGTGTTGAATTACGTTTTTTCTAGAGTAGCATATAAAGGATCTAACTTGAGCACAGTCACAATACACCCTTGCTGATGCCAAAAAGAATTCAATGATTTCAGATATTCAACCATTTAAGCCTGGTATCTCACTTCCATCAGTTTTTTAAATTCTTCTTCCATCTTGATTTAAAAATACAGCATGGAAACAGGTCCTTCGCCCTAACGAGTCTACACTGACCAACGATCATTTGTTGCACTAGTTATCTACTATGTTATTCCACTTTCGTATCCACTCCCCACACACTAGAGGCAATTTAGAAGCTAATTAACCTACAAACCTGCACGTGTTTGGGATGTAGGAGGAAAGCACCTGGAAGACACTTACACAGGGAGAATGCGCAAACACCACACAGACAACACCTGAGGCCAGGATTGAACCCAGGCCTCTGATGTGTGTGGAAGCAGTGTTACCAGTTGCACCACTCTGCTGTTCCTGCTGAGTACTTAGAAAACTACTTTCTCCACTTTTTTCAGACTGCCTGCATGTTTCCAGTATTTTTTGAAACTTTTCAGTTGTTTTTCTCATAGTGGTTCATTTGTGCTAATTATATCAGTAAGAACTTTGGGGAAGCAGATTACAGTGACAATAAAACCAGAAAAATCTAGTAATACATAAGTGAGGCAGTATATGTGGAGAAAACAAGTTCATATTTCAGTTCAAATACCTTTCACCATAAATAGGAAGTTAGGCATACAAAGGGGAAGAAATAGACAGTAAGTCAAAAGCTCAAAGGGTGTGACGCACAGAGTCGCTCAAGCGTTCTGGAGGACAAGCAAGCCTCCGGCATACACTCGTCA
Source organism: Rhinoraja longicauda (assembly GCF_053455715.1). NCBI lineage: Eukaryota > Metazoa > Chordata > Chondrichthyes > Rajiformes > Arhynchobatidae > Rhinoraja > Rhinoraja longicauda. Next base: position 48,473,392 of record NC_135955.1, on the reverse strand, counting down.
CATCCTCCCTCACTGCTCCCCCTCTGTGATTCCACTATATTATTTTGTCAGGTCAAACCCTTGCCTATCCTTTTCTCCTTAACTTCATCCAGCCTGGCTACACCCTGTCTCCATTATCTTCTAATTTCAGCATTTAAGTGAGCTGATTTAAATCCCTCCACCACTGGTATCCATAACCTTAAAGGCTTTGCAGGAATATCTTTTGAAATCTAACCAGAGCCACTGCAATTGGTCTCCTGTGTACCAAAGCAAGAAAAAGGAACTGTAAAATATAAGTAAGGTCTTTTTCATTAAGCCCTAAGGAAAGACACAAAAGTGCTGGAGTAACTCAGCAGGTCAGGCAGCAACCCGGGCGAAAATGGACAGGTGATGTTTTGAGCCGGGACCCTTCTTTAGATCAGTCTGAAGAAGGGTTCCAACCCGAAACGTCGCCTATCCACATTCTTCAGGGATGCTACCTGACCTGCTGTATTATTCTGGCATATGTGTCTTTCTCTGGTATACACCAGCATCTGCGGTTCCTTGCTATTACAAGCCGCAAGGAACAATGATTTGTGAGTTCTGCAGCTGGTATGTTGCTTATCATCTGTCATCAAAAGAGCATCTTAAACTTAAATATCATCTTCACCACAGAAAGAGGTCCCAAAGAACGCTACGACAAATGGCACAAAATAACACAAGGACAAATTAGTCCACCCAATCAATGAGTAAGGGTAGGGAGAATATAGGAAAGACGTTGCTGGAGGTTATGGAGAAAATACCAGAGCTCAGAGCCAGAGCTCAGAACCAGAGCAGAGAGAACATGTCATTTCCAGAAAGGTGGAAACAAAATAGAAAAATGAAATTAAAAGTCTGCTTCACAAGGAGAGAAATATTGAGGCATATATCCTGTCTATTTCCAGCTATGAGATGAATTATTTATTTTGATACGAATAATTAAAACAAAAACAGATTTATTTAGAAAAATGTTAACATTCCGCTAAATATCACTGTAAAGAGTTACAAGAGTGCTGATGCATAAAACATAGAAAATTAAAATGGCTGTATGTCAAACGGTGCTTTGGCCTTTATTTCTAAAAGGAAAAAGAAAAACAGAATTTGAAACAAAAAATAAAGAATAGTAAGAACACTCAGCAGTCAAGTGGCATTTCATAGAATCATAGATGAATATAGCACCAAACAGGCCCTTTGGCCCATCATGTCCTGCTGATCATCAACAACCTAGTCAAGTCAAGTCAATTTTATTTGTATAGCACATTTAAAAACAACCCACGTTGACCAAAGTGCTGTACATCTAGCTATATTAATCTCATTTACAGTACTTCATTTATAGTATTTTATGCCTTGGCAATTCAAATGTTCATCCAGCCCTGTCTAATGTCTCTCTGCCAATGACCAACATTGTATCCTCCATGGGGGTCAGGCCCTGCAGGAAAGTCTCTCCCATTTTCATTAGTTCTTCCTACCTCTAATTGCAGAAACTTGTCTACTTGTCTATAAGAATGAGGAAGTGTTGTGGATTATTCTGGGGTGGTGAGATTTACATGGTTCAACAGGCAGTGTATGCATTTTGTGGTATGTAGTGTGAGGCTTGCAGCTGTACTAAGTTTATTGGGATGAAGTTAAGCAGCCTGATGTAATTAAGCACTGTAATTATGTGGTGTCATTCATAAAGAATTTTGGTTGGGACTGAGGTGTTGCAAGTTTAGTGGCAATTTTGGCTTCAGAGTCTCTGGCAGAATTCTGGCAGAATTCTGGCAAAAAACAGCGACAATTCAACAGCTGCTGGGACCGAAGACAGTCCCGCTGTATTGGCTGCCGTAGTAAGCGCTTGCCTCCAGTACACCGCTTGTCCTCCAGAAGGCGTTGCGTGGCAACATTACGGGTCAGGGGTCGTGACGTCGCCGGCCATGCAGGAGCCCTGTAGATAGGGCTGTCAGTGATGAGGTACAAACCAAAAACGAATGACAAGAGGTGTTGATGCATGGGACAGTTTATCACAGCTAATTTGCCTTGTGATGCAGATATGAGATGAATGGGGATGGAGAAAAGAGAAAAACAAACTGGTATACCTGAAATACAGAACACAGCAATTGTTTCAAATCCCAAATAAAAGTGTTAGAAATAACCAGTCATACAACATCTATAAAAGAGACAAAATCTAAGTTAACATTACATTGAAACCACCATTCTGAAAGGTGACTCTATTTTTATTTTTTAAAAACCGTCAGGAATTAACCACATGGATTGTGAAGTCTATAATTTGTGGTTCTATGTTTTATTGCATCTCTGCCACATAATACATGGAGAAACCCAAACTGTAAATTGGCATGCAATGTCTGTCATTCTATAAATTATTATTTGCACCTCAATGGCTGCGCCAGCTTTCTACCTGCTTGTCGAACTATTTCTGTATGACTCAGGGGAATCCGCTGGGGGTGCTACAGACAGGTATTGGAACCAAGGGAAGTTCCAATTACTGCCTCCTTGCCTCTGCACAATCACCCAACCACTATCACTGTCACCTACCATCTCGAACCAGCAATTGCAGCTCATTCCCTCCCCCATTCCCCCAAATAACCACGTTCCTTTTTCCCCAATTAGCTAACCAACCCCCACCCAAACCACTACTCACTGAAAGCTGACAATAGACTGATCCATGTATCGTTCCACCCCCTTGCGCCTCTCTTTATCACCTCCCATCACCACAAGCATCTCCCAAATAATTTTTCCTTTCATGGTCTTACAAGTAAAGCTGGGTAAGGCATGCCCAAGGCTTTAGATGGTATTGAATTTCCAAGCAACAGCCCCACAAAATGAACATGGACTCAATGCACAGCAAATTGTTGAACACAACTTGTCAGACCAGTAGAATTTAAGACTCCTGGCCAACCTGCACCTTTGTGGTTACAAGGGAATGGTCACCATTTCTATTTGCATTAACATTCCTTATTCGTATATAGACCTAGACAGTTAATAGTTAGATAGCTGATATACCCCTTGTGCTGGCAAAGTAAATATCCATTTAGGCAAGAGGTAATGGACAGTATTGAAGATCAACACTTTATGACAATCTTTCCTTTTCTATTTTAAACTCAGATTATCTATGTTGCTTCAGCTTGGATCACACAAATTAAAGAAAGGACACTAGTACAGACGGCGCAAGTGGCTTTCCTGATCATGTTTGTTTAACAAGTTTCAGTTTCCTGCTATTGGAAGAGTTTCTAACGATGCTCTGTAAATGCAAGTTACTGTCAAATAAATAGGCACAAAAAAATTGTAAACTTTGTCCATAGTGTTAGTCTTACCAGGTTTCTTGTAAGTAACGTAGATATATAAGGCAAGGACAATGACGTTTGTTAATAGTGCTGCCCACCAATTGATGACAAACATTACGCCGCAGCACAAGATAGCACCGATCAATGAGATCCACATGTTATAGAATCTGAAAGCAGGTCGCCAGCCTAAGTACAAAAAATAGTGATCAAGTTGTTACTCATAACTATATTGTGGGATTTTATGTGCTTAATACGTATTATTTGCTTAATACCTGCTTAATATTTGCTTTAACATCTGCTAGAAAGAATAGTTACAGACTATATAAATTATTGATCATAAACTGAATTACATAAACCATAAAATCAAAACACTCATTAGATAAAATCACTCACCACTTTGTGGGGTATTATTAACTCCTGGCTAGCCTTAAAACATTATAAAAATTACTACTTAACTCAGGAGCTGTTCTCCTGATTTGAAGCTGTGCAAGGACAATGGACATCTTTCGACAGGAGGAACAATGGAAGAGGAAAGAAGAATGAAAATATAAGGATGAACAAAAAGATTGAACTTTTAATGTTAGGCAGTGTATTCCAGGTTAAGAATACCATAATTTAAAGGAAATTGGATTGGAACTCACTGACCAACCTACGGCGTAGGAGGTAGTTATCAGCCCACGTCGTTGATGCTGTTCCCAATTCAACAATCCATCACTCATCCCCCCCTCCTATTTTCTTGTTGGATATGCAGTGGCCAATTATTGCACCAGCACACCTTTGTAATTAGTTTAGTTTAGAGATATAGCATGCAAACAGGCCCTTCGGCCCACCGAGTCCGCGAGGACCTACGATCACCCATACACTAGTTCTATCCTACCATTTACAGAGGCCAATTAACATATGAACCTGCACGTCTTTGGAATGTGGGAGGAAAGCGGAGCATCCGGGAAAAAAACACCTGGACCAGGAGGTGACAATCAGGAGAAGCACCATGGGCTTGCTTGCCTACTAAAGGAAAATAAACTTCCAGTTTATAGGCATGGAGCAGGTGAATGAGACTGACCAAATTACTTTACAAAGAGTATAACTACACAACTATTCTCCAATCAAGGTGAGGGGGGAAAGATCTAATAGGAACCTGAGGGATAACATCTTTACACAAAGGGTGATGGGTGTATGTAACGAGCTGCCGGAGGAGGTGGTTGAGGCAGGTACTATCACAATGTTTAAGAAACATTCAAACAGGTATATGGCTAGGGATCCATAGGGATATGAGCCAAACGCAGGCCTAGTGTAGATGGGGCATGTAGATCGGCGTGGGCAAGTTGGGCTGAAGGAATGGGTGACGTTTTGGGTCGAGACCCTTCTTCAGACTGAAGAAGGGTCTTGACCCGAAACGTCACCCATTCCTTCTCTCCAGAGATGCTAACTGTCCCGCTGAGTTACTCCAGCATTTTGTGTCTACCTTCGATTTAAACCAGCATCTACAGTTCTTATCTACACAAGTTGGGCTGAAGGTTCTGTTTCCACGCTGTATGACTCATCCAGTACAGCTGAAACACCCAGTATAAAATTCTAAACCAGTCCAGACAAAGTCACTGTAACCCTGATGGACAGTGAAAGGTGCCCCCCATTCTAACGAATCTGCAGAAATCCTATGATTGTGGTAAACATTTACTTTCTCAAAAAAAGGAAATATCTGCATTAATCCAGATGAATTTCTGAGTTTGATTCAAATCTTACCTGGAGACTTAGCAAGCGAAGCATGGAAGACCGAGAAATTAATCAGAGCATACGAAGCCAAGAAGAAATTTGAAATTATTGGTGCAATAATATTTAACTCAGCTGAAAAAGAAAAAGAAAACACGATCAATACAAATGCTCCCAGTCTGACCTTTCTGTCATGGGCCTCCACCAGTGCCATAGTGAGGCCCACCGGAAATTGGAGGAACAGCACCTCATATTTCGCTTGGGCAGCTTGCAGCCCAGCGGTATGAACATTGACTTCTCCAACTTTAGATAGTTTCTCTGTCCCTCTCTTCCCCTCCCCAACTCCCCAGTTCTTCCTCTATCTTCCTGTCTCCACTTATATCCTTCCTTTGTCCCGCCCCCCTGACATCAGTCTGAAGAAGGGTCTCGACCCGAAACGTCACCCATTCCTTCTCTCCTGAGATGCTGCCTGACCTGCTGAGTTACTCCAGCATTTTGTGAAATAAATACAAATGCTTCTATTGCCAATTTCAAATGAGATATCACCCCGAAATCATTTTAACAGAAACACATTACAAATTACACATCAGAACACACCATCCTTAGATGTTCATATATTAGCCAACTTTTGTTATGCATTCACATACAGAAACAACTTCATCTCAGTATCATTATTAAAGCCTGCGACGTGGAAGTACTCTAACAAATGTAAATGTTTCTTTAAAGCCAAACTGCACGAGACAGCACTGCATTTGTGGAACAAAATACACAAACATTTCTCCATGTGAATTGCCTTCATAATCAAAGATCATTCGATTCTTGAGATGCAAAGCATTTTAGAGTGTTCAGAGCATGTGAAAACATTACACAAATTCAAATTATTATCTTTTCCTCAGTATATACAGCCTTGTTGGAGATCAATTGTAACACATGCCACTGTATGTTTCTTTTTTTTTTTTCCTAATCAGATGTGCAGCACTTTGGTCAACGTGGGTTGTTTTTAAATGTGCGAAACAAATAAAATTGAATTGACTTGACATGTTGATCCAATTTTCAGATAGAGTTACCCATCCAAACTCATATTATTGGACATAGCCAAGAGCATCTTTTCACAAGGACCAAACCCTGCCCATGCTTTTCTCAGTTCCCTCCAAATCCAGATCACTCCATTCTGGTGATGCATCACAAAATTGGAGAATCCTGATCCAAGTCTTAAATACAACACATTACCATCAACAGGGATAAATTTTAAAAAGCGGTTATGATTTTAAGGCTATTGTACAAGTAAATAAAAATGCTGCCTCTTCCTTGCTAATGGAAAACAGTTGCTCTGAAATTATGCAACTATAGGGAATTTATTTTCCCTTATGTCAAATACAAAGTACTTCATTACATTTAAATTGTAGTTTATACTTTACAATTTTGCAGGTAGTTTACAAAAGATTGACTAACCAATTAATATGAATCCAAGACCAATGAAGAATGTAAGAACATAGCCACGCAATGGTTCATTGTTCTTGCCATAACCAATTGAAAACATGTGAAGACCAGGATATATATTATCCTTGCACAAAGCCTGAAGGAAAATAAAACATTTGATATCATCATTGCACATCTAAAATCATTACAGAAGTCGTATCAAAACAGCACCAAGTTCTGTGCAAAATTTAAAAAAACTTACATGTACAAAATGCACCTGGTAACCAGATCAGGTATGCAAGATAAATTGACTTTTAAAATCAGTATTTCCATAAGGTACCAATACTAGTAGGAAAATAGCAATTTCCTGAACTTTGTTACAAGCACAAAGACAGATTGCAGTGTTTGTATGCACAGATGAAGAATACATAACAGTGGACTAGGTTAAGACAATTTCTGAGGACTCACGTATGGGGGGGGGGCTTCTGAGGATCGTACCCCTTAGAGAGATAATGCATTTCTAAATTAATTGATAGAACTTAATCAATGGAAATCTAATTTAGGCAAATGATTCAGGCAAGTAATGCAACAATGAAACCCTGCAAAGGGAACCAATGGCAGTTTCAGAGGCAGAAAATAATCCAAACAAAGCAACGATGCACTGAAAAGTCACATAAACATGGTATTAGATTGGAATATTATCTTCATTCTGATCCATCTTCATGGTTGCTGGAAGAAAATACATGGAAAGAGCCATGGATTTTCAAGATCACAGATAATGGGACAAAGAAATACAACCTGCAATCATAACACTAGAATAAGTCGTCAGTCCCATCATGCTTGCTCTACAATTCAATATAATCATGGCTCATCTGTGCTGGCCACAGCTCCTTGATGCCAGTTCCTCCATTGAACATGAATTTCTTGCTTTCAAATATTTATCCATTATATATACACACAAATGCATATACACAAACAACTTAAAAAGCAACACGTATTTATTTATTTAATAAACTGGCCTCCACCACCGACAGAAGCAGAGAATTCCATAAATCCACTACTCTTGGAAGAGATTTCTCCATATCTCAGTTTTAAAGGACTGGGTCCTTATTTTGTGAAAATACCTCACATCTCACAAAGACATAAGGAATAGGAGCAGAATTAGTAGTAGTAAAATTAGGCCATTCGGCCCATCAAGTCTACTCCGCCATTCAATCATAGCTGATCTATCTCTCCCTCCTAACCCCATTTTCCTGCCTCTCCCCATAACTTTTGACACCCGTACAGATCAAGAATTCTTGAAAGCAAGAAATACATCTACTCAATAGCCCCCCAATGGATCATATACATTTGAACCAGGTCACCACTCATTCTACTAAACTCCAAGCAATACAGATCCAAACTGCCTAGCCTGTTTGATAGGACAATCCTCTCATCCCAGGAATTAGACTGGAGAATCTCATTCAGACTGCCCCCAAATGTTATATTTTTTTAGGTAAGGGGATCAAAACTATGCATAGAATACCAGGTGTGGCCTCACCAACATTCTGTACGACTACAACAAAGTCTCCTTATTCTTAAATTCCAATCCCTTTGCAATAAAGGGCAAAATACCATTTGTGTTTTTGACTATATATTGGACTTGCCTGCAAATCTTTTGTAATTCTTGCACTAGAAGATCCTTCCAAATCTTATTATTTTGCAGTCTCTCTCCATTTAGACAGTAATCTGACTCTTGATTCCTTTTAACAACTTTAAACTCAATTTGCCAGGTTTTTGTCTGATCGTTCAATCTATAAAATCACAATGTCCTCATCACAACATCTTCTTTCACCTACTTTTGTCTCATCAGCAAAGTTGGAAAGTTTTTATTTTGTTCCTTCCTTCAGATTCTTAATGGAAATAGTAACAAATTGAGAGTCAAGAACAGATCCATGGGGTTACATCTCTCCAGGCTGAAAAGGATGCATTCATTCCAACCTTGTTTTATGTGTCAGCCAGATTTTAACCCATGCTAAAATACTTCATCCAATACCTTGGGCTCTTAATTTATGCACCAGCCTCTTACATATCACCTTATCAAATGCACCTTATCAAATGTCTTTTAGAAATCTAAAAACCCTAATACAATTCTTCAGGATCCTCTCCATCAACTCTCCAACACATGAATTTTGGCACACTGACTAGGTCTGATTAGATTCAGCTTTCCCAAATGGTTAGTTATTTCCTCCTATAGACTCTACCATCTTATCCAACAATAGGATGTTAAACTAACTGTAATGTCCCATTTCCCAAATAACTAATCATTTGGGAAAGCCAAATTTAATTAAAACCTAGCTCCTCCTTTGAACAAGGCCGTTTTCCAATCTTCTGGCAGAAAAAGGGTCCCAACCCAAAACATCACTTATCCATGCTTTCCAGAGATGCTGCCTGAGCCTCTGAGTTACTCCACCACTTTGTGCCCTTTGTTCTAATCTTCTCATATCCCCCTGTTATATGAAATTAGCCCATGTTATCTTATAGATATTTGCTGTAAAAACTGATACAAAAATATTGCTTTAATGTAGCTTCTATTTCTTTGCCTTCTGTTATTAATTCAACAGCTCATTCCCTTGGGGTCCCACCCTTAACTAAGCTGCCTTCTTCCCATTTGTATCACCACAGAGACTTGCTGTTTGTTTTGATATTACACAAGTTTTCTCTCAAATTTATTTTGTTGCTTTCTTCTGAGCTCCTTAGTGTTCTGCTACCAAATCCTAAATAACTTCCCAATCCTTGGGCCCACCACCAGCGTTTGCCACTTTGTATATCCTGCTTTTCAACTTAACCTGATCTTTGATTGGGAAAAATTCCCGCAAGCCTTATGGAACAGCTGTACGAATAAATGACACTGTTCATATACTACCCTATCTCCTAGCTTACACTCTCAGTCCATCTTACACTAGCAGTTTTCATGCCATTATAACCGCTGAAGACATGATTGTGGTCCTGCACCTAGATTTTATCAGATTGTGGTCACTATCTCATCAGGGATCTATAACGACAAGATCACTTATTAATCTATTCTCCTCCCTCACAAAGAAATTAAAAATAGGCAGTTTCCAGATCAGTTCAATACAGGTGTAAGACACCATCCTTGCAGTCTCTATGCATTCTACGATACCCGTGCCAGTTTGGTTTGTTCAATCAACATGTAGATTAAAATCTCCCATGATCATTGCAGCCTCGGCAAACATTTCTGAGAAATTTCCCCACTACCTGTGCGGGGCTTGTACATTCTCTACTCGGAAACAGGTCCAACTTGTCCATGTTGACCAAGATGCCCCATCTAAGCTAGTTCCTTCTGCCTACATTTAGTCCTTATCCCTCTAAATTCTTCCTATCCACGTACCTGTCCAAATGTCTTTAAAATGTTTTGATAGTACCTGCCGTAACTACCTTTCCTGGCAGCTCACTCCACATACCCACCACCCTCAAAGTGAAAATGCTGCCCCTCAGGTTCCTATTAAACCTTTCCTCTCACCTTAAACCTATGCCCTCTGGCTCTTCCTTTCCCTACCCTGGGTAAAAAAGCTGTGCCTGTCAATTTCCCTCATGATTTTATATACCTCTATAAAATCACCCCTTTGCCACCTGCATTCCAAGGAATAATGTCCTAGCTTGTCCAATCTCTTCCGATAGCTCAGGCACTCAAGTCCTGGCAACATCCTCATAAATCTTCAAATCTTCTCTGCACACTTTCCAGCTTAATTCCATCCTTCCTGTAGCAGGGTGACCGAATCTGAACACAATACTCCAAAAGCAGCCTCACCAACATCCTGTACAACTGCAACATAGTAACCTAACTTCTATGCCCAAGGCCAATATACCAAAACCCTATCTACCTGTGATTCCACTTTCAGGGAACTGTGTACCTGTACTCCTCGATCCCTCTGTTCTATAATACTCCCAACGTCTCTACTATTCACTGTGAAGGTCCTTTTCTAGTTTGACTTCCCAAAATGCAACGCCTCACACTTATCTACATTGAACTCTGTTAGCCATTCTTCAGCCACTTGCCCACTCGATCAAGATCCTGTGGTAATTTTTGATAACCATCTTGGATGTCCTGGCACCTTCCCACATTCCGAAAGAGTGCAGTTGGCAAGTTAACTGGTCACTGCAAGTGCCCCTGGTGTATAGGCACGGGGTAAATCTGAGGGGGTTCTTGGGAAAGTGAGGAGAATAAGAATTGGATCAGTGTAAATGGGTCATGGTGGGAAAGTTTAGGCCAAATGTCTTGTTTCCACATCGCATGATTATGATTCGATGAGCATCCAGATTCAATGAGCACAATCTTTCTGAAAGAAAATTTGGCCACCATCATTTGTTTTTCTGCACTGTTCCCTTCAATAGACAATTTCCCCATCATAACATGGATTTACTATTATAAAGTGCCAAAGGAAGCACGGCCAAAGCATTTTCCAGCACTCTAAATATTTGGAGTTACATACCTGGAATATTTTAGGAGCACTCACTAATGAGGCCAGGGCAGAAGACAATGTGGCTGAAAATATTCCTGCAGTAATCAAAGGCCCAAATCCAGATGCCAGGCTCATAACCTGAAAAGAATCAAAATTAAAGCAGAATAGATTTCAATTTTGATCAATCATTTTCCTAAAAGGTCTGTGCCAGGTAAGTATCAATACTTATTTAGAATATCCGACCACTTGTTTCAGACTTCATTTTATCAAGTATTATCATGCACAAAAAAATTTAAACTTGTCAAAAGTCGCTATTAAAAAAAGCAAAATGTTAGTAATGGCAGGTGAGTGATGGCTTTGAGGTCTATGGTGGGGAGTGTTTAATTAAAACACTAATCCACAATTTGAATACAATTTTTAAAATACAAATTACTTTTTTCATTAATATAAAGCTTTCTTAAAGTCAAGGTGACAACTTTCTGTGCCATTTGTACAAAATATACAGAGTTCATTTATGACTCTCCTGCTGATATGCATTTTTCAATTGATATGAAGCACATTAACAATTTCATTAACAGGAAGCAAAACATTACAAGAATGTCATTTCAACTTCACGGGGCTCATGGGTGGGTTGGGGAGCGGGGGGGGGGGGGGGGGGGGTGGTGGTGGTGGTGGGGGTTGAAGAACTGTGGCAATAAGACAGGAAACGATACACTTTGGTCCAAGCCCAAGTTTGTACAATGCTCCAGAAAACAGCTTTCCATAATAAATGAAGAGTGCATCTAACAATGAGTTGAGTCATACACAAATAAAAGCCACACCTGTTCTTTAGAAACAGAATGTATTGCTTTTGAAGTCTCCAACAATAGCTGAATGACATTAAACACTCTTGCAGTCCTGCTGTTTGACATGTCAAGTAGTCTGCTGTTAGGTTTTTCAGCCTTTCAAGTACTAATTAGATACTTAAATTATCATGTATTTATTTTCTGCTCTTTGAATGTAATGCTAGCAGTTAAACATACATTTAATGGATCAAATAATACACTCTCTCATGAGTATTAGTGTTGTAACGTCCTCACTAAACTAACATCTCCCACTGACAAATTTAGAATTGTAACCAGATCTCCGAAAGTAATGGCAGTGGGCCAACTCAGGGACCAAAAAGAATCAGTTTGAAATAGAGAAAGTATGTTAGTCAGATTCAGATTGGATAGCACACAAATTCTAGAAAGTGAAGAAATGGGAAGAAACTACCTAGACTTGCAGTCCTTGGAATTTAAATTTTAGTTTGGGGTGAAATAGTGCTTTAAACTGGACAATGAACCCTTTGAAATGAAAACAGTTCCCTTCAAGAAGACATAGAATTTTGATAAGTAGCGCAGCGGTAGAGTTGCTGCTTTACAGCGAATGCAGCGCCGGAGACTCAGGTTCGATCCTGACTACGGGTGCTGCTCTGTAAGGAGTTTGTACGTTCTCCCCGTGACCTGCGTGGGTTTTCTCCGAGATCTTCGGTTTCCTCCCACACTCCAAAGACGTACAGGTATGTAGGTTAATTGGCTGGGTAAATGTAAAAATTGTCCCTAGTGGGTGTAGGATAGTGTTAATGTACGGGGATCATTGGGCGGCACGGACTTGGTGGGCCGAAAAGGCCTGTTTCCGGCTGTATATATATGATATGATATGATATGATTAATAGGGACCAGAGCTTTGTCTTTAAATATTTTTTTTAAATGGTGTATCATACTTGGGAATTTTATTACTTCTGTGGAGAAATAAATTAAATGGTACTTTTATACAAAATTCAGATTATCCCATCTGAACCTGACTAACAGACTTTCTCTATTTCAAACTGATTCTTTGTGGTCACTGAGTTGGCCCACCACCATTCCTTATTCACTTAGCTTTCAACCAATTCCTTTGCCACCTGACTAGAGATTTATCAGAGCACGTCAACATCTATGTCGGCAAGCCTGCCGCAGGCAGTCTTTTCCACCCCCATCAATGTGTGACCACTTTCAGAGAACTATGGACTTGGCTTGAAGATAAACACAAAATGCTGGAGAAACTCAGAGGGTCAGGCAGCATCTCTGTAATAAAGGAATAGGTGACATTTCGGGTCAGAACCCATCTTCTTATTTCTTATTTCAGAAGAAGTGTCTGAAGAAGGGCTCCAACCCGAAACGTCACCTATTTCTTTGGTATAAAGCAGCACGTGCAGTTTCTTCCTACACATATGAACATGGCTCCCTGGATCTCTCTGCTTATTCCTGTTTTTGCTGCATGCCATTGATTAGAAACTAAAGCATTTTTTATATTAAACCATTATAACAATATTTTTTTTAATGCATAATTGCACCATAACCACTTAAAATAGACTACATTGCCCACCTCAATCTTAAGCAAGTTAAAACAGTTTCAACTACTGGATTCAAGAATTTACGACAAGTGATTTGCTCCTTGTAACTTTTCCAGCCTTACTTTCTCTGCTGCACAAAGTGAAGACAGAAATCCAAACTACAATTGAAAATAGAGTTACAAGGTTTTAAATAAAACCTCCCAATGTGTAAATACCATACCAGAAGACATTCCATTAATTTTACCAGAAAAATCCAATTTTGTTCTTTTAACGAAGCATGATCCTTCACCTTTCATACACGTGTTTATGTAAAACACCTTGCTAATCAATATCAACGTGAACTTCATATATGCCAAAATATTGTACGATACTTAACTTTTTTTAAATCAGTAATGTTACCATATATCCTGAAAAAATACAAAAACAAGCCTGATGACAGGCTTTGATCCTATTTTTTTTTAACATAAATTACACCATGCTAAGTTTAGAAATCAAAAATCAATTTCTAAACTGAATATTATAATCTACACGTTTACAATGAATGCAATAAGCCAAGGGAGAAGACAAAGACTTGCCTACATTGATGGTAAAAATCAACTAATAGCATCATGTGTCAGGTCCTGGTATACAAAGCAACAAAAAGCAACCAAATTAAAATGGTTGTAATTCTCAAGACATCCCGTACCCAACAGCATTATGGTCATTATAAGGAATCTTGTTTAAGGCAGTGAGTCAACATCTTCTCGAGAACAATCAAGGATAGATGATAAATGCTGTCCTTGCCAATGATATCCATGCCAACAAAAATGATTTTCTTTTAAAATCACCACTGATTTACTGGATACTGAAATACTTGTCCACAAATTGAATCCATGGAATTTAGCAATTCAGAAGGTTTGACCAATGACCAAGTTCACTAAAGCCATCTTATTTCACCTTTTTCTTCTGACATTAAATTGCTTTTAAATCACCAGAGAAATTCCTTGCACTCTCACTTCACTATCCTCATCACTGAAGCAGTTAATTGTTTCTTTAGTATTTAAAAAAGAGATTGGATCTACTACTTTGTGCTGCCCTAAATGTTTTAATCCAGGGTGGAAATTCTACTGAAATTATTTTAAACGGTTTATCTATACCAGAGTATGAGGTTGAAATTAGCGTATTGTCCTATCATAGTCATACAGTGTGGAAACAGACCCTTCGGCCCAATGTGCCCACACCGACCATGTGTCCCATCTACACTAGTCTCACCTGCCTGCGTTTGGCCCATATATCCCTCTAAACCTGTCCTATCCATGTACCTAATTGTTTCTTAAACGTTGCAATAGTTCCTGCCTCAACTACCTCCACTGGCACCTCGTTCCATACACGTGCTGCCCTTTGTGTGAAAAAGTTACCCCTCAGATTCCTATTAAATCTTTTCCCCTTCAACTTGAACCTTTGTTCTCTGGTTTTCGATTCCCCTACTCTGTGCAAGAGATTCTGTGCGTCTACCCGATTTATTCCTTTCAAGATTTTATGCACCTAAAAGATCACCCCTCATCCTTCTGCGCTCCAAGGAATAGTATCCAAGTCCTGGCAACAACCTCGTAAACCTTTTCTATACCCTTTCCAACTTGACAACATCTTTCCTATAATATAGTGTCCAGAACTGAACACAATACTCTAAATGCGGCCTTACCAACGTCTTATATAACTGCAACATGACCTCCCAACTTCTATTCTCAATACTCTTAACTGATGGACAATGTGCCAAAAGCCTTTATGACCACCCTATCTACCTGTGACCCCACCTTCAAGGAACTATGTACCTGCACTCCTAGATCCTTCAACAATAAGCCTCTTTCTAATATGAGGCAATTATTCTTGAAGTTTTCAACAACCAGAAAAATCTCATTATCAGATAACCTGCATTAACCAGGTTAGAATATGGAGCCTTTCTAATACTCTTTGAACGCCTATCAAAGATTTGAAACATCGATATGGCATGAAAGCCCCTTTCATCATGTTAACCTTTGCAGGACATACGAGTGAAAAAGCTGCTGAAACTTTGCTTCACTTTATTCAGCACCACTTTAATTTGGGAGCATAACAAAAGCATTCATTATACAATGAGATTATTTTTATTACTTGAATAAATGAGAAAGTTTATCTTGTTGCATTATACACAATGAAAGTTTTAATGCATTTCGTAACTCTTATTCATTGTATTGTGCCTCTACTACATCAATCACATTAACTCACTTTGAACAGACTATTTTTTACAGCCAGATCCTTAACATTTACTGCAAATCTTTCATATTACTGCAATGTATGTTATGATGTCCTATCTCACTTTAGGGTGAGTCTTTCAATACAATTGAACCGTCAATCACAATAATCTATAATTCTGGAACAGCAAGTTCAATTCCAAAAGCAGAGCAAGAGTAACTGCCCATGACATCAGGCAGCATTCAATCGGATGTGGGACAAAGGAAATGGAAATTAATGCCAATGAGAAGGAAACTGGCACAAAAAGCTAGGTAGCAATCATTGTTGGAGACACAAGACATTACAGACGCTGGGATCTTAAGCAAAACAAAGTGGAGGAACTCAGCAGGTTAGGCAGCATCTGAGGGAATAGATGGATGATGTTTTGGGTTGGGACCTTCCTTTAGACTGGAATAGGCTGGAAAAGAGGAGGGGGTGGGCCAAAGCCTGTTAAATGATAGGCGAATTGATAAGGAGAGTGATTAACAGATGGATGGTGATAGCATGAAGCATTTTCATGGGGGAGTTGGAGCTTTTCAGCATTTTCCTCATTGTGGAAATAATAGACCAACATTGAATGGTTACTTTCCTGCAACATTAGATGGGCACCAAAATGCAAATCCATGAATATTTTCTCATTCTAGCCTTCGGGAACTAATCAATATGTCATTATCTCAAATAAAGTTTGCTCATCAGTCAGACGGTAGTAATTAACCTCTGATGGCAGCAATATTCAAGTAATATACTTTTTAACATGCTACCACTTTGTTTTCAAGGGCTTAATTCAGAGCCTGTTGAGGCGTTGATCCTCATTTCAGGGAATAGAGCGATGGTCAGAATAACCTTGAAGCCTCCCTGAAACTGATTGCTCCTTCAACTGTTAAAGTCCATCTCTTAACCTTATCGTGGCATGAACATTTGGACTGCAGGGAACCCAATCACTTCAAAATACACTTAGGCTTAAGAAAGAAATAAGGTTCTCTATGCCACATCCTTAATCTGCTTCGATGCGGCTCGTCATTCAGTGCCAACAAATGCGATTGTCTACACACTAACCGGAATCAATGCATACAGACAAACAACTGAAATGCTTCAGCAACAACTGAAACCTTGATGGCACCCTTGATGGCAGGATTAATAATCAAGAGGATTAAGGAAACAGTTTAATCTGTTCTCAACGATTTCAATTTCCTTCAAGATTTTAGTACAGTAATCAATGAAAGTATTTCAATCCATGTTTGTCCCTGCTCTTTCCTGAGTAAACAAAACCAAGATTAATTCATTTATCTTCCTCATCAAGCAGGTAATGTGGCAATGTACCCTAAACATACACAAATAAAATATGCCTAGTTTCTTACCCAAAATTGAAAAAATAGAAAACATTTCATGATTGACTGAGCAATCAAAACTGTGAAAGTCTTCATAACTTTTAAAAGTCTTTATCACCATGAGAATAGATCAGTGTAGTTTGTTATTCCTGTGTAGCCTTGGTTAATGAACTGGACTGTATTTCTTAATTTAACATATATGGATGTCTCAAACCAATTCCCTTGGGCATCCTCAAATTTAAATATCCCAAGTGCAGTACAGAATCTTTCCACACAGAATCACCCTCTTCCCTTTTCCAAAAAGGTGTTATGATCAGGAATAATACATTCTCCTTCAGCCAGTTTTCTGTTTTGCTCTTATGTTCATAAGGGCGATTTCTCATGTGGCTCTTTATTTTCTCTACTAAATACTAAGCAGATAAAGTAAACTACATTACAAATAGGGGGCAAAAATAACGAGCATTGTATTATATGAAAATAACTTGGAATTTGGTGATTTATATTTTCTTTAAACACATGGGATTAAAGTCATTAGCAAATGCAGAGATCAAGTAAGGCACAGCTGATTCATGACCAGAAAGCTTTGAGCAAGAAAAGATGGGAAGGAAAGCCACTTGGTCAATGATTCCTGGCATGCACTTTCTCCAACACATGCTTACCAGAATTAAAATGGATCGACTGGGCTTCTATTCACCAAAAGTTAGAAGGCCGAGAGAGTATCTTATAGAAACACATAAAGTTCTTAAAGGATTGGACAGGCTAGATGCAGGAAAAATGTTCCCGATGTTGGGGGAGTCTAGAACCAGCGGTCACAGTTTGAAAATAAAGGGTAGGCCATTTAGGACTGAATGAGGAAAAACTTTTTCACCCAGAGAGTTGTGATTCTGTGGAATTCTGCCATAGAAGGCAGGGGAGGCCAATTCACCGGATGTTTTCAAGAGAGAGATGTTTTCATATAGCTCGTAGGGCTAACTGAATCAAGGGATATGGGGAGAAAGCAGGAACGGGGCACTGATTTTGGATGATCAGCCATGATCATCTTGAATGGCGGTGCTGGTTCAAAGGGCCAAATGGCCAATTTCTGCACCTATTTGCTGTTTCTTCTGTACCTGAAGGTCAGAAGGTGCAAATGCGAACAAATGGGTTTCAGATCAATTAAAAAGAGTTGATCAGATAATATACTTATGACAACTCTACTGCTGTGCCACTGTGCTGCCGAGCTTTGTACACAAGTAGGACCAGTCATTAAAAATTAATTATTGCATAATTTTATGCTGTGCTCATTAGATTTCAATGTAGTAATTCTCTAATTAAAGGCCATCCAATTATAAGGATCTATCAGATGTAATACTATTAGGGAAATTAGATAAATTATGAATGGAATATGCTCTACTCTTTTTCTAAGGAACTATAAAAATAATTTGTTGCTTTCGTTTACTGTCCAATGTTCCAAGTTATTACTATTGACAAATTTAAAATCTTTACATATTTTAAAATAGAGAAACAATTTTGCTGATCCTCTTTTCAAAAAGTGAGATTATTAGAACATCCTGTATTTAGCCAACAGGCACTAATAGCATCCTTCCAGATCTTTCTCTTCTGGAGGAGGGAAATTCCCAATGTATACTTTAAGGTCAGCAACATCTATGTGAAAATTAATCCTTTGATTAGTCTCACAATAAAATATTTCCAGCAGAAGATTTTTGGTGCATCTCTGGAATTGGATGTATTCCACAAACATCAGTCACTAGTAATGAATCTGAAGCACCTAGTAAAAATATCATGAATTCACTAACATGATAGTTATACACAAATATTTCAGGATTGTACATAATTAAGTGACAAAAAAATGATGATTTTAATTCTCACCTGGAAGTTATTCATTAAACCATACGAGCATTTATTTGTGGCACAGGAGGAGAAATTGAAACCCAATTTACAGGCTGCAGTGGTGCAATTATTCACTGTTCCGGGGGCGATCATATCTGTCAGGTTTCCAGTAGCATCACGAACAATACAAGCACCTGACAAGGAATAAAAAGCATGCACTATTACTAGAGAAAATGCTGGTGTCAAAAGCAATAAGCAGATCTGGCAGCGCCAATGGAGAAACAAAATTAACATTTCAGGTTATGGAAAATACAAGCATACAATAAAATACAGACAATAATGAAAAATACAAGTATACAATAAAATACAGAACAAAGGTATGGTGGAGAAAACAGAGAGAACATCTATGAGGAGAGATTGTCATGGTAAACATTACCTTGAACAATGGCAATTGGAGAAGGAAGAGAAAAAGGATTTTTTTTTAAATGCTGATCGATACAAACATTCAGCAACATTTCAGAAGATGGTTAGCCAAAATTATTTAATTCAATTCAAAAGTTGCAAAATGTCCAGGCGCAAGACCAGGTGCTGTCCCTTGAGCTTACTTTAGCATTCATTGTAATAAGATAGGAGGTCAGAATGGGAATAAGATATAGAATTAAAGCTTCAAGATCACCCTTACAAATTGAATGGTGGAAAACTGCTTTTCAGAACACCTACATTTGATTTTTCAACAGTGGAGAGAACTGATGGCTCACCTGTAATTGCTCTTTCAGTCCCTGATTGTTGGCAGTTCTAAAATTGCATCTTCTGTTATATTGTATAATACCATAAGAAAAGAAGTGGTTGGAAACAGACTTTCCTTCTGAGAACCTTATTAATTTCCACCAACCACTTTCTTTCAAGACGTTTTATATAAATGCAGGTGGTGAAACACTAACCCTTTCAATAATACGCCCAAAGCCTCCATAACAGCATCCATCGACCCAAACAAATCTTTCCAGTTGAATTAGGAATTACTTGCATCTCTTAAAATGTAGCGTATTGTATTCAATGCTCATGATGTGATCTCCTGGAGAAACCAATGCAGATCAGGTGCCCCATCACCAATTCTCTTTCTGTGCCTCACACATTGTTGGAACATTGCCCAATGCATGAATGGAGAACAGCACCTCATCTCCCATCTGAAAATGTTGCAACTCTCTAGACTTGATAGAAATGCAGTAACTTCAGGCGTCCATCTTCTACGCAAACGGTGCCAGATACAGTGTATCTAGATGTCACAGACATTTGCCTTTGGGAACAGAATTCATAAATCACTACCAAAGAGATTTGAGATATGGAATAAAAATCTACGCTTGCAAAATTTGTGCAAAGACTAAATCAAAATGCAAAAATAAATAAAATTTGTCAAGGCCGTGGGGGGGGGGGGGTTGAGGGGGTTGTTTGAAAAGACAAGTGATTGGAACCTTTATGTTGTTGGTCCGCACACTTTAAATATACAAATAAAAATACCTGCAATGCTACCGCTTTCTGCAACTTGAAACAATTGTTTTTCCCCACTTTTCCAGTTCTAATGAAGGGTGTAAGAAGGAACTGCAGATGCTGGCTTAAACCGAAGATAGACACAAAAGCCTGGAGTAACTCAGCGGGACGGACAGCATCACTGGAGAGAAGGAATGGGTGACGTTTCAGGTCGAGACCCTTCTTCAGACTCGTGGATCTAAAGGAGGATTCATTCTTTCTCCATTAGGAAGTTGCCAAGCTGCTGAGCATTTCTGGTGATTTCAGTTCCTGGTATGATGTACACACTGGCATTTACTATATGATCAATTACCTAATTGAGTGACACCTTTCTCTACCTCACTTCTTTGTACATATTCTGCTATAGCTAAAAAAAAAGGATGGAACAGAATATTAAATTAAATGTATAATTAAACATTTCTTCACTCCGGAAAAGTTTTGAGAAATTAAGATGGATAATCCAAACCAACTGCTCTGCTAAAATCAGCTTAGTAGAAATAACTTAAATTTACTGACATTCCGGTTGAAATTTAAAATGCCCACGACTTCAAAGAATAACTGAAAAAATTGGCAAAGCATCATCCATACAGTGTCTTAATCAATTGAATATCAAGGTTCAATAAATATTTTTTCATAGTTTAACGATTCATTAAAGAATCTTAGCTAATATCACTATGTCATTAAAATTTCATAAAATTCAATGCTCAAACATTTCTTTATAATAATAATAATAATAATGTATTACATTTATATAGCGCTTTTCATACACTCAAAGACGCTTTACAGGGATTTAAAGAACATAGGGAAGTGAATAAATAGATAGATAAATAAGTAAACGAACAGAGAAAGGAGACAGAAGGTGAGGTGACCTTCAGTGGTTGAAGGCAGTACTGAACAGGTGAGACTTTATGTTACAATTTAATTAACAAGATGGCTTTAAAAATTGGAAATTCTTGATTAACGTACAAAAGTTTCAACAAAATATTGCTAAAACCTTAAATCCTGGATTCTGAAACTTAATAATTAAATCCCATTGTAATTGCCAAATAGACACTGTTTTTAAAGGCGTCATTTCATTGACCAAGGGTCATTCAAGCTTCCAAGCCTGCCATGTCTTCCAAGCTAAAGGAGTCTGCGTCGTAAATTAATTTACAGCATTTCCAAAACAAACTTACAACAGCAACATTTCAAACCTCTTGGATTCATAAACAGCGACTATAAAGAAACACGTTCCAAGTTGCTTCAGATATGTCTGACCATTCTATCAGGATACAGGACAGAAATGCACCAGAAGAATAGTAACTACCATTCATTTAAAATGGTTACTTTGCAAGATCTACTTTCCTGTATATAAATATCACTCACAAATTCTAGCTAAATTCTGGCTCTTCTTGAAATAGCTTTAATGATTATTAAAGTATTTTCCTATTCAAGTCTTCTCTGTTTCAATATTCCAATAATTTACAAAATGTGGAAAACCATCAGGAGCTAATTAAAGTCAATCCCAACAGAATACACGAGGCTTTTCCAGTGACGAACGTATTTATTCCCTAATGAGAGTAAAGAATACAAGAGGTCCTGGGAAGAGGTCACAGTGATGGATATTTGTCCATCTGTCACTTCAGCCAATTTGTTTAATGTACTACATTGATTAAATCACTTCCTAGTTTGCACAATATAAAAAGGCAAACATTTACAGTAAAATATTGTTCACTACAAAATTGCTAATAAGCTCAAGTGTACATTGGTAGCAAGAATGATCAAAGAAAACAAATGAAGTTACACCAAACTAAAAACAATCAAGCCGCCTATTGAGTGAATAATATGAAACCAATCAATTTCATGTTGTGGAAATTTTGGCCAAATAGCATTTGGAAACTGTTGTAAAATAAAGAATTTTATAGTAACACTCCATTTTTTTAAATTATTCAAGTCGATGGTCACGCATTGTGGTAAATGCTTCCTAAATTCTTGAATGAAGTCTAATACGAAACATTGCAAACTGAAATAAAATAATCCTAATTGTAATACCATCTTTATTTAGGTAAAAACATTGTACCAAAAAAAGAAACTTTACCTGCAGCGACAGCAGCTCCTGCATAGACTATTGTGGTGATTACAATAGCCAAGAGCGTGCCTTTAGGTATGGCTAATTGTGGATCCTATTTAAAGATGAAAAACATTTTAATAACATTTTAATAACCTTGCATCTTAGTTCCCTTTCTCACCCCACCCCAATGTTTAACATTACAGTATTGTTTACTCAACAAAAGGACAGCAGGACAGGAACCAAGTAGGCTATTTTAAAATCAACTGACCCTGCATCTACATTGTTAAAACTCCCAAGAGGTTTCGGAATTTGTAACTGGTAAATGTGCACTATCTTCAAAGACTATATTCATCTTGACATTGTACTTGAAAATAGCATAATAAAAGATAGCAACAATATTCCTCAGGGAGGATGGCTGTACTAGCTCTAGATCAAGATTAACAAGAACTTGGACACAATTAAACAACAGCATCAGCAGTATTTACAAATATAAAAGAGCCAAATCACTGTGCAATTGAGTTAAAATGTGCCTTGGAGGTTTTCTTAACACAAAATTAAAAGGGGCACTTTTTGAAGAAAACTAACCCAAGTACTTGCAAGATCAGCGAGCTTAAATGTAGCGACAATGATAAAGATAGGGCTAATTTATTTGCAACCAAATCAGAGAAATTAAGGTGCACACAGTCATGAGCAGTCCAGGCAATAGAATAGGAAGGATCTATTTCTTTAGCAAAGGGGTTAAAAAGCAGGGGGTAAGAGTTAAAATAGTTGTTAGATTAAAGGGAAAACGAGGGGGGAGGGGGCTTCCCACTCTGAAGGGAACTCACTAGAAGGACAGTACAGGCAGAAACCCTCACTCCAATTAAAACGTACACTTTAAAAGCGACATACAGCAAGTCGATGGGATTAGTTTGGGCAGCTTCTCTTCCCCCTACTCAACTGAAGCAGTTCTGGATGGGATGAATGGCCTTCATCCAGGTTATTAATTTTCTAAGATTCTACTTTTAAAACAATAGGTTTTAAAATAGGTTTTAAAAGTAGAAATAGGTTTTAAAAGTAAAATAGGTTTTAAAAGTAGAAATTACTCACTGAAATTAAAAATATTGTACGGGAATTAAGTGAGCAACAGAGACCGAGAAACACAGATAAATTGAGGTAAAATTACACAACTGATTGCCAAAAAAGTATTATATGATAATAATCAAGTAGATCAAGCATACAGAAAAGGCCTACAGTAAATACAGCAAAACTCATGCACTGAACTGAATATCTGTGCAGTGCATCTTGCTAACTTCTCAAGTCCTCTTGTGTACAAAAACAATTCCAAGTGCAAAACAAGATATCCTGAAAATCCAATTATTGTGGTAAATTTATATATACTGATGGTTGTAGATGCAAAGCATCATTATGAAGTAGTCAAAAACCTTGAGGTAAGCTAATAGCAACTCCTCCTTCGTGCAACTTAACCTTCAATTCACCAATCCTTCAAATATCATCTACCTCCACTATGTTCCAAGGTAAAGAGTCATCACCAAGAAGAGATTCCTATACATCAGTTTAAATGATTCTCCCTTTACCAGTAACCACTTCCCCACCTTAGAAATTCCCTTTGTGGAAACATTTCAACATTAGCCTTTCTCTCTTCTGCAACAATAAGATCTTCTAAACTCTACAGAACATTGATCTAACCCTTTTAGCAGTTTCTTACAAGATAACCTCTCATCCCAGGAATTAACTTTAGACTTTAGAGAATCTGGTGAATCTCTTCAGGTCTACTTCCAACTCAAGTATATCTTTTTTTAAAGTGGGGCCAAAAATATACACATTACACTGTGCACCTTCACCAACACCTCGTATAATGATAACAATATTTCCCCATTTCCCGCGTCGGGGCGATCGAAGCTCCCACATTGGGGCGGTTGAAACTCCTGCTGCTTGGAGTTCCCGAAATTGTTCTCTAACCAGAGACCGCGAGCTCCGTGATGTTAAAGTCTGCAAGCACCTATGATTGGAGCTCAGGGATCGATTGGAGCAAAGGGATCTCGGGCTCCGCGATGTTAAAGTCCCATAGGCACCCGCGATGGAGCTCTCAAAAGTCGGCCTCCAGCAAAGACCGCCAACTCCTCGATGATAGGCCACAGTGTGGACGGAGATACGATACGGAAAAAATTGCATCTCCCTCGAGGTAAGAGATTAGAAAAAGTTCCCCCCAAACCCCCCCCCACCACCACATAAAACAAGCTAAAGAACACCAAAAACATACATTTAACACATACTATTAAAACACAAAGAAGGAAGGGACAGACACTGTTGGCGAGGCAGCCATAGCTGGTGCCACCTGGTGGACCACCCAGACAGATTTCCCTTCTTACCTTTGAATTTGCCAATACTCAAATGGAGAATACTGGTTTTGAACCACAGGTGTTTCCCCACAAACTGCACCAGGAATTTTACTATATCATCACTACTTGCGTGAGGAGAGTCAACAGGGTCTCTAATTAATCACGTTATTAAAATAGCCCAGCCCCAAATGGATTCTGTAATGTTTCTCAGAGATCTAAAGAAATTCACTCCACAAATTCCTCTTCCACAGTAGACTTGCCAATTTGATTGTCTAATGAAATTACAGATTAAAAGCAGCCGTGATATTGACAATTTCCTCCAAGTGTTTTCCACTTTCCCATGCTGTTCCTTGCTTTCACCCAAACTGATTCTACATTACATTCCACAATTCTCATTTGCTTGTTTAAAATATGACCCGCTTTTTCTTTTTGCATATTCCTTTGAAACATAATATGACCTGGAATATTGAGTTCCAAATCTTGGTCACCCTGAAATCAGTCTCTGTAACAGCTATTAAAATAAATATATTTATTCCCGTTTGTACTGTCAACTCCTCTACCAAACACTGCGCATTCAGATAAAGAATGCGCAAGCTTTGACTTTTCAAAATCGCTACTTACTCCAATTCCAATTTCTGCTGCACACTTTAGTTACATTTCCTGTCATGCTTTAATATTCATTCACCCCTCTACTAACATGACATTGCCTACACTGTTTCTCGACAAGCCTGTCTTTCTCCTGTGGTTATTCTCCACAATAGTTGACAAGGCTCAGCCACATCTTCATATTGCCCACCCATATGATCTCACATTCTACCTTGCACAGAGCAAGAATAGTTACTTTTTGTATTCTGCTTCCATTCCATACTTTTACATGCAGTTCATCTTTCACACCTTCTGCCACCTTCCACCATGTGTCACCACCAGGCATATCTTTCTATATCGATCCCCTTTGTATATTTTCAAGGGACAACTCTCTGTGACTCAGCATCCATTTCCTCCAATGCCCACTCCTAGATCTTGTCATACAATCTCAAGAGATGCAACATTTGCCTTTCTACGTCTTCCCTGCCCATGGCCCAAGGACTCAAACAGACCTTCAGGTGAATCAGCAATTGGCTTGAACTTCTTCCAGTTTGGTGCACTGCATTCAGTGCTCATGATGTGTGCTCAACCTGGCGGACTGGTGCTCGGATAACAACCTGTCCCTAAATACCACCAAGACCAAGGAGCTGATCATCAACTTCCGTAGGTCACATAACGGGGAATATGCCCCGATCTCTATCAACGGGGACAGTGTGGAGAGAGTGTCCAGCTTCAAGTTTCTGGGCACTCACATTTCGGAGGACCTAACATGGTCCAATAACACTGCTGCGCTGGTCAAGAAGGCACAACAAAGACTGTTCTACTTAAGAACACTGAAAAAGTCTGGTCTACCCCAACAGCTGCTGACGACCTTCTACCGCTGCACCATAGAGAGCATCCTAACACATGGCATCCCTGTGTGGTACCTCAGCTGCACGGAGGCAGAAAGGAAAGCTCTACAGCGGGTAGTCCATAGAGCTCAGAGGGCCATCGGAACACAGCTACCAGACTTGGAGGGCATCTACAACACATGATGCCTCAGAAAAGCCACCAGCATCCACAAAGACTCTTCACACCCCTGCAACAGTCTGTTCGAACTCCTTCCATCGGGCAGACGATACAAGGCCTTCTACGCCCACACCTCCAGACTCAGGAACAGCTTCATCCCCAGGGCCATAGCTGCTATGAACCGGTCCTGCTGAGCCGGATGGCCACAACGCATAGATCAACTTGCACTTTACCCTGTCCAAAACTGTTACAATTGTTTCGTTTCGTTGGGTTGCTGTTGTCTAAATTACATAAATTATTGCATCGTATGGGAGGCGCATTCCCAATCTCGTTGTACCCCTGGGTACAATGACAATAAAGATATATTGTATTGTATTGTATTGTATTGTATTGTATTGTAGAGAATCCCAACTAGATTGAATGACTGCTTTGCAGAACATTTCTGTTCAGTATTTTCCCAAGCTTCCAGTTTCCTGTTACTTCAATTCTCTATCCCACCTCTGATCTACCTTTGCCCAATCTATTTTTTTCTAACAAAGCCCAAAGGCAGTTTGAGCAGCAGCAGCTCATCTTCTGACTGGGCAAACTGAAACCTTCAGAACCAAATTTTCTTCTTTCCACAAACGCTGTCTGACCTGCTGGATATTTCCAGCATCCCCCTCTTTTATTCCAGACTTTTAACAAGTATGAACATTACGATACAGGCAGTACAGAATTGGATGAACTGAATCTTCGAGTGTGGCGAGAGAGGCTGGACAATAGTTGGACTGGTCAAGATTGGAGCAACAGAAAATTGAGATTTTGTGGGTTGGAAAAAGATGGAAAAAGAAATTCTTGTGACGGGAGAATTTGGTGCCAGCACCTAAACTCAATGTAAAAATAGAACAAAAAAGGTATTAAAAGACAATTACGTTAGCTTTTTTGCAAAACTTTGAAGAAAATCTCTGCCTCTGAAAGCAGTCAAGCCATGTGAAAAATCAGAGGCAGAAGTGGGATGAAGGGAGAAGATCACATAAATCTGTTGCTAGACTGAGACTGTACAGGTCACTGCTGCCAGCCGTGTTAGAAATTGTAAATTAAATTGTAAATCCAGAACCAGTAGCCACAGTTTAAGAATAAGGGGTAGGCCAATTAGAACGGAGATGAGGAAAAACCTTTTCAGTCAGAGAGTTGTAAATCTGTGGAATTCACTGCCTCAGAAGGCAGTGGAGGCCAATTCTGAATGCATTCAAGAGAGAGCTCGATAGAGCTCTTAAGGATAGCGGAGTCAGGGGGTATGGGGAGAAGGCAGGAACGGGGTACTGATTGAGAATGATCAGCCATGATCACATTGAATGGTGGTGCTGGCTCGAAGGGCCGAATGGCCTACCCCTGCACCTATAGTCTCTTGTCTAAATCCCACACGGACTCCATATTGTGGTTGAAGTAGAAAACCAATGCCTGGGGATGGGCAAGGATTCGGGAGGTCAGCGCACGTTTAAAAGACAGTCACAGATTTTATTTTGTAATAGAACTACTAACTTAGTAGTAACTACAATTTAATGAAAAATAATACATTTGTTTAAAAAACCCTACATAATTAATTTTAAGGTCACTAAAAAATACATTTTAGTATCAGTACAATACTACTTCTGAAATTAGGGCAAAGCCAGAATGGCTGCTTAACTGCTACTGCAACTGCATTGATGATTTTTTACAGACCACACAGTTCATAAATTAATTTATTTCCTTAAATAAGTAAATACTCACGGCAAGATCACCAGAGATGTTTGCCCCAGCAAGTATACCCGTGGCAGCAGGGAAGAAAATAGCAAAGACCGAAAAGAAATCTTCTCCTTCTCGAAAATCTGGCCCAAAGTTTTCTGAAAATATTTCACCTGAAATGTAAACACAGTAAAATTAATGTGACAATTACTTTTCAATAAGACTGCTTTTATACAGTAGATCATGTCTACAATTTGGGCTTTGTGAAATATTCTAGTAACCATGCACCAAAGTCTTATAAAATTTTGCTTTACCTTTGGACATTTGTGACATTCATGTGACAACCACTGGACAGGAAGAAATTACCACATTCATAGGACTGAGGTTAAAAAACATACTTACACAGTAATCCTGCCAGATTCCAAGAACTGACTAATTTTTCTTAAAAAAATAAGATTCTAAGATTGGTTTTCTCATGTGTATCTTTTTAAATTTAAAAAAACCCACGATAGTTTTGTAGACACTGAACACATTTAGTTTGTAGCATGTCACAGCTGATTTTGCATTATACGGAACATACAAGGGTCAATTGCTGTAAGAGTCCATAAGGTTTAATTCACACTCCAAACAGTTGATGTTTCAGACCTACGTTCAGGGGGAAAAAAGCTTGGATTGAGTCTATTGACCGACAGAAAAGGAACCTGTTTAAAAGGGCTCATCTCCAAGAGAAGAAAAACAAAACAAAGCAACAGGCATGAAACCAAGAAATTACGAGATAGATCCAAGATACTGAACTGAAAGCACTGTTTTTTATCCCCAAAGCTGTTTTCTGGAATTGAGATAAAGTGTATTTTCATTGGCTACTACTCAATTTATAGTCTGCATTAAAAAGCGAAGCGATTTACATCCGCAAAGTATC
Source organism: Rhinoraja longicauda (assembly GCF_053455715.1). Taxonomy (NCBI): domain Eukaryota; kingdom Metazoa; phylum Chordata; class Chondrichthyes; order Rajiformes; family Arhynchobatidae; genus Rhinoraja; species Rhinoraja longicauda. The sequence continues at coordinate 48,444,626 of NC_135955.1, read as the reverse complement.
AACTATCGTCCAAACTATCGTCCAAACTATTGTCAGGAAGACTAAACTGCTTTCGACCACCTGCAAAGATGTGACATGTAATTGAAATCTCACAAGGTCACACTTTTTTCAGGTCTTCTACATTATTTCAATGCGTAATTATTAATGTAGAGCAACTACAATCCCAAATACACAATGACAAGTTTCACTCGCTAATGTATAAAGGGTAATCTGAAATGTTTATTTTAGCCAAATGAACATGCTATGGAATACATAGTTAAGGAAATTTAAGCATGCAAATCTCCAATGTAGTGTTATACACAGTGAGATACTGTCTTCAAATGAGACATTAAACCAGGGCCCCATCTACCCTCCAAAGTGCATGCAAAAGATCCAAGGGCACAATCTAGTGCCCTTATTAAAACCACAACAAATTACCCAGTAATCAGACATTCTTTTGTACCCTACACTGCAACTATGATTATGTAAGATATGAAGAGCTTGGCCCATCCTCTGGTTCTGAAGGACACACAAAATGCAAATCTTTTCAATCTTTCACAAAGTTAAATGAGGGCACCAGATAGAAGTGCTGACAGAAGTGGGCACTGTGCCTGTGTTCTTCCATGAAAATTCTATGTTTCACTGAAAATTAAATTGTGGACCAAAGAGATGGGAGAGAAAAATATTACACAACCAATTGTGAATTATCAAGATCCACAAGTAATTAATAATGACTTGCACAAACAGTAGGGAGAAAAGTGATCAGAATTTAAATTACATAAATGGTCACGTTGTAAACAATTAGACAAGAGAATGTGTTAATAACAATCCTTATTATACAAACAAATGAAAGGATGCCTTGAATACAAAGAATTAAAAGAAAAACAACGTGCATAGTATCATCAGCTGATTGTGTGCTGTCAAAATTGTAAGAAGAGAATAATGGAGAAAAATAAATTTTAAGTAAGTTTCTGACTTGGGTCACGGTTTATCATGAAAATATCCCGTCTCAAATAAAAACCTTTTTGCATCATGCACCAGTTTGACAATAAAGTTGCTAAACTTGCAGTCAGAGTAACAGGTGTGTCTCATGCTCAACATAGTTGACGTCCAGCTGCTTCTGCAGCTTGTGGCATATGCTTGTCTTTTTCCAAGCCATTATACATTTGGAAATAGTTCAGCAGGTATGCAGGCATTTCATTTTTTGCTCGTAATCATTGGTAATTTAATGTCAGGAAGCCAATCTTGTGTTTAGCCTCAATGAGAAATGCAAGATTGCAACTTCACTAAAAAAAGGAAATACAAGATACAAAAGTAACAGTAATGCAAATGCGGTGTATAGGATTTGAGGGGAAAAAAGAAATGAAGTCAAGTGAAGTAATCATTCTGAACAAAGTCTAGAAGTGACAAGACCCAGAAATAAAGTCAAACAAAACTAAATTCACAAAGTTACAGTGACATTCAGTGGAATCCATAAACAGGAATGCAATCAGAACTGAGCAACCAAGAAACAGAAACTACAAATGTCCTAGATTCTCAAAAAGGAATGTAAAATGATACAAAAAGTTTACAAAAACAGGAAATACTAATATAATTATACATGGGAAGTTAAAGACTAAAAAGCTTTTAATGACATGGTAGGTTTGTCCACATAAAAACTTAAGCTATGTTCAAATTTCAGTCACAGTCATAGTCATAGACTGATACAGTGTGGAAACAGGCCCTTCGGCCCAACTTGCCCACACCGGCCAATATGTCACAGCTACACTAGTCCCACCCACCTGAATACATTTGGTCCATATCCCTCCAAACTTGGCCTATCCATGTAAATCCATACTGTATTGGCATTACCATCTTGGCAGCTCTGGATTAAAATGCAAAGAATCAAAGCATGCTTGTTCTAATTGTTAATGAGGTTGTCTGTTATAAGCAAATATTTAAGGATAATTTAAGGGCATGCCTACTTTACTGTCGTTAGCTATGATCAAGCAATCTGACAAATATGTCTTTGCATGTGGACAAACCAGACCTCTGTGGCAGTACAATGCATCAAGCAAATCAAACACAAGTGAATTTCTAAAGATTAAAGTAGAGATATTAGCTCAATAAATATTTCAATGATGGATATCAACTCTAGAACCACCAGTAACAATTGTTCAATCTCTTTTTATGTACATACCATGGTAATTAAAAAATCCTTTTGCTCTTTTGTCATGAGCTGGGATGAAAGTTCCCACGACAAAGTTAGTAATTGCTACTAGCAGAATTCCCAACAGTACAATCTGAGCCTGCAATGAAACGAAAGGGAATATTTGAATCATCTTTTCTTGATTAATTTGGGGCTCATGTTGTCGACCTCCCTGTGGTGAGCCTTGTCAACTGACATCAGTCAGGCGAATGACAACAAACAGAGACAGCAGAAGCAGAAGCAGCTTCATGACTTCTGCTGCCTCAAACGCAAGAAGAAGTTGATTAATTATTGATTATGTAAAACATTGATGAGGATATATGTTGGGGAAAATTCCAAACAGCACTTATGGAGAAGGGCTATTAAAATAATCTAAGTCGATGAACCTCCAGAGCTGGAAATCCAGTTGACAAGTTTAAGACATAGTGGCAAAAGGAAGGGGAAGAGACAGAGCAAAAAGGAAAAGTAGAAACCAGTTAGTAGCAGAAAGGAGTATAAACCCTAATGAGGAAATAAAAAACATTAACGTGAGAAACAAACAGAATGAAAATGGAACAAGAAAAAAAGAACAATCAAAAATTAATCAACTCATGACTTAATGTCAGAACCAGACGGGTTCTAAAAAGTTGAGGTTTTGGCCCTCAATCATGCTTCTGGATCTGGAAGCACAGTACTGAATTTTTTCATAATGGGATGTAGAATTGACAAGTGTCCAGAAACCTAGAGTTATACCCTTAGAGTGAAAAAGTGTTCTGCCAAATGTGTACTTGTAGCAGAAACAGTGTTGGAAGAGGAAGATCTATGAAAGACCAAAAGAGGGGTAGCGTAAAAGAAGGGTAGTGCAAATGAGGTAGCATAAACCTTTGAAAGGTGGGAGTAAGGTAAACAGTAATTATATCAAAATGGAGGTGATGGAAACAAATAAATGTAAACATATTGCACACCACATGCCATAATGAGAAGACATGGTTTTGGGAAACACATAGAGGAAAAAGTAGAAAAGAAGCAAGAAAAGAGGTGAAGAATGCAACTTGAACATACAGCAATGTGGTATATTGATTACACTTCAAGATACACTTGACACTGGTGGCATGCCAAACTCAATAAGACAAAAATTGGGTCAAAAGAAAAGGGTACTCAAAATGTAGCAAGGCAAGAGGTGCAGTGGAGTTAGTTGTAGGAATCAGTTTCTCCCCGAGAAATAAAGGCAAGGAACAGATATAGAAGCAAGAGAAGGATTGTGTGATAATTTGAACGGCCGATTGAAAGGCAAGATCAAAGGAATGCTCCACTATCTTGCCATAGACAAGCAATGCCAGGGACCAACTGGTTTTAAAAAGAGTCCAAAAGGAGGCAGTTGTTGTTGGTCGTGGAGGAGTTTTAGAGTTTTAAAAAGAATTAGGTCTGGAAAAAGACAGATGATGTATTTATACTATGTGTACAGATCGGAAAGATACAGTGTAACTGGCAGACTGAACAATCATTAAGCACAGATAACATCATTGTAACAGAGACACATTAACAAATCTTGACCCTAGGGCTCAGCAACACAATTGCAGCATAATTATCTTGATCTGCAATTTCCCCAAACGTTCAATTAAGAAATCTTATGCATCAATATAAAATATTATGAGACACTTATAAAATTGAGATAAGCGATAACAAGTTACATGGTAAAATGTGAAAATAATCTAAGATTTATAAATGTCTAATATGGCAGTAAAAAAGTAAAAAGCCCAGCGTTCTTTCTCCTGCTTTATTTTACCTATTCTATTGAAAAGGCCAGCACTGTATAAATAACCTTTTCCTTAAGACTTGGTTCCAGTTTCATTTGTGTGTTCTGATGTGGCAAATGGAAGAGGCAGTGGCTGACAGACAAATAGCATGCGTGGTGGTTCATTTCTTCCACAGTTTACACAGGGCCTCTATTTGCTCCTAATCCATGGTGTTGAGATTCTGCACTTTAAGTCATCGTGATCAAAGATTGCTAAGTGTGTTTCTTTGAGGTCAAGGACACCCTTTAACCATTATTATCCATCTGGTGATCACTTCATTTCCTATCCTACACTTTCCATACATTCCTGCTCCTTCACTTAGAGTCAAAGGTTGAGACCCACATGGCTTTTCCCCATCAAATTACATTTTTTAAATGTGTATACGTTATATTGCGGAGAGCAAATATGTTATCAATGACAGCGCATGCAGTTAAAATACTTGAGTGAAATTCAAACATTAGAGCCCTACCTTGGCTTCCCACTCCATCCCTGCCATAGATATACCAAATAGAAATACAATGGTGATGGTTCCGACAATCCGGATGTCATTCATTTCATCTATCATGAGTGCGTTGTTATCCTCAAGAATTAGAAAAATAAAATCAACTTTACAAAATAAAACAATTTAGAACAGGTTAATACATCAACCTCCTGTTACTGAAAGAGTCAATAGTCAAATTAAATGTAACTCAAAATTAATTCATCTAAATATTTTGAAGAACAGAAGGTTCTTTGGTAATATTCAACCAAGTAAAAAGCTTACCACAAGCAGATCTCTCACTGTCTCTGCAAAACCAACCACATACATGGCTACAGCCACTGCATTGGCAAAAGCAAAAATTAGTCCAATAGCACCACCAAACTCAGGTCCCAGGCTTCTGGATATTAAATAATATGCACCACCTGCAAATAGAAATGTAGTTTTTGTATCATCCATTGTTAAACTACATGCACAAAAACTTTCCTTTCACTTAATGTCTCTTAAAATGACAAGTACCATAAAAATTCAAGTGATTTGAATCTAAAAGCACTTTGATAAGGTCCCGCACGGGAGATTGGTGACTAAAATTAGAGCACATGGTATTGAGGGTAGGGTGTTGACATGGATAGAAAATTGGTTGGCAGACAGGAAGCAAAGAGTAGGAGTAAACGGGTCTTTTTCAGAATGGCAGGCAGTGGCGAGTGGAGTGCCGTTAGGGCCACAACTGTTTACCATATATATCAATGATTTGGAAGAGGGAATTAGAACCAACACTAGCAAGTTTGCAGATGACACAAAGCTGGGTGGCAGTGAAAACTGTGAAGAGGATGTTAGGAGGTTGCAGGGTGACCTGGACAGGTTGAGTGAGTGGGCAGATGCGTGGCAGATGCAGTATAATATAGATAGATGTGAGGTTATCCACTTTTGCGGCAGAAACAAGGAGGCAGATTATTATCTCAATGGAGTTAGGTTAGGGGGAGGTCCAGCGAGACCTGGGTGTCTTTGTATGCCAGTCACTGAAAGTTGGCATGCAGGTACAGCAGGCAGTGAAGAAAGCTAATGGAATGTTGGCCTTCATAACAAGAGGATTTCAGTATAGGAGTAAAGAGGTTCTTCTGCAGTTGTATAGGGCCCTGGTAAGACCACATCTGGAGTATTGTGTACAGTTTTGGTCTCCTAATTTGAGGAAGGACATCCTTGTAATTGAGGCAGTGCAGCGTAGGTTCACGAGATTGATCCCTGGAATGGCGGGACTGACATATGAGGAAAGATTAAAAAGACTAGGCTTGTATTCACTAGAGTTTAGAAGGATGAGAGGGGATCTTATAGAAACATATAAAATTATAAAAGGACTGGACAAGCTAGATGCAGGAAAAATGTTCCCAATGTTGGGCGAGTCCAGAACCAGGGGCCACAGTCTTAGAATAAAGGGGAGGCCATTTAAAACTGAGGTGAGAAAAACTTTTTCACCCAGAGTTGTGAATTTGTGGAATTCTCTGCCACAGAGGGCAGTGGAAGCCAAATCACTGGATGGATTTAAGAGAGAGTTAGATAGAGTTCTAGGGGCTAGTGGAATCAGGGGATATGGGGAGAAGGCAGGCACGGGGTATTGATTGGGGACGATCAGCCATGATCACAATGAATGGCAGTGCTGGCTCGAAGGGCCGAATGGCCTCCTCCTGCACCTATTTTCTATGTTTCTAAGCTAATGCAGTTATGGTGAGCATCATAAATCAAGTCAAGTCAACTTTATTTGTCACATACATATACAAGATGTGCACTGAAATAAGAGTGGCAACGTCTGCGGATCATTAATGTAAACAAATTACCAGTTAAAGAACTGACTCTAGAAAGTCTTGGGGGCCTGATTTAAGAAGTGCTTTGCTATCCAAAATCTGTGTCTAGGCAGTAATGTCCACATAAAGTGCCAATGTCATGGTGCTCTTTAAAGCCTAGATACATTAGAACCCTGGTTGCTGCCCGAAGTGGGCTTTTTAAAAAAAAAAGGATATTTACTGGACAATAGACACTCAAGCGAACAAAAACAAGGGCAAAGAATAATGTTCAGTTCTACAAGTTCAATTATCTAAATCAATCATTTGGAGTGTTTTGTTGCCAGCATGACTCGTATGCAAGGTCAGTCAGAGGAACACATGCGTTATTTATATTCTGGGCTTTTTGGCTCAGGTTTGATTCTTAATGGTACACCACAATCTAACTGAGATAAGGATTGGATACAAATTACCCCATTCAGTCCAATGCAACAAGAAGTTCCATTGTACAGAAAACCATCAAAGCAGGTGAACACGAATTCAAGGTACCCCAGCCCTGAAATAAAAGGTTCCCTTGAAGTAAACAGAGCAAACCAGCACTCCCTGAGAGTAGATGATTGGTGTGAAAGGTCATCATATTCTTCATTCGCCAGTACATTTGGGTAAACTTGCAGATCGTACATGAGCGCACTTCACAACTTTTATTCTTGCAGAGGGTCAGTTTGAATTGTCATGGTCCACTTGAATGAACACAAAATTGTCCTTGTCACAGTCATTATCTGCATCCACCCACTGAACTTGGAACCTGGCAGCAGAACACTAATTTTCTGCAAATAAAAGACAAAGTGCTAGACTAACTCAGCAGGTCAGGTAGTAGCTCTAGAGAACATGGATGGATAGGTGACCTAATCTGGAGAAGGGTCCTGACCCAAAACGTCGCCCATCCATATTCTCCAGATATGCTAGGCTACCTGCCGAGTTACTCCAGCACTTTGTATCTTTTTTTTGAAAACCAGCAACTGCAGTTCCTCGTGTCCACTAACTTTCTGCAATTTTCCCAGTTGTTGTGCTGGGAATGTAAAACCATCAAATCAACACCAACTACGTTTTACCACAGCTAAGCAACTCCATTCATTTCATAGGATGATAAGTTTCAGGTAACGTGCACATTTATTGAATCAAACCAACTTCAGTATTTAAAAATTACATATTTAAATGTTTATTTGTATTTTTAAACACATTTGAAATATTTCACATGTTCTTGATTGGCAGAGACACTGAAAACTGGGTAGCAGGCTTACAGATCAGTGTGTAGGAAAGAACTGCAGATGGTGATTTAAATTGAAGAGAGACACAAAATGCTGGAGAGAAGGAATGGGTGACGTTTCGGGTCTCGACCCTTCTTCAGACTGATGAATTTAATCAGTCAGAAGAAAAGGTCTTGACCCAAAACGTCACCCATTCATCAGTCCAAAGAAGGATCGAGACCTCAAACGCCACCCATTCCTTCTCTCCAAAGATGCTGCCTGTCCCGTTGAGTTACTCCAGCATTTTGTGTCTAGTGCAGATCGGTGTGTTAACTGAAGGGCAATGTAAAGAGCACATGACTTACAAATAGCTTAATTAAACTAGTCCAACAGCTTTGGTAAGATTTAATTCGGTCCTAACATTGTTGCTCACATGTGACCACTGTCCACAGGTTGTAGCAACAATATAAACCAAACAGTTAAACAAGCGCATTGTCTAGAAACATAAAATCACAAGACAATGTGAAATTGCATTTGTCAAGTCTTTTTAAGAAGCTGTAGGCAAACTGCAGAATGATTACAGTGCAGCAACCCTCTGGAAAACTGAACAAGCACAATATCGAAAAGTCAAATGAGATTCCTATCCATTGTAAACCAGTCATCTTCAAGGGCCGGCGTGACATCAATCATCTCAACTTTTCCACTCCCCTTACCTACTCTAACATCACCCCCTCTGAACATACAGCCCTCCACTCACTCCGCAGCACCCCTAACATTATAATCAAACCCGCCGACAAGAGAGGTGCCGTGACCTCTACCGGGGCTGAGGCTAGGCAACAACTCTGACACCTCCTCCTACTTATCCTTGGACCATGATCTCACAGACGAGCACCAGGCCTTAATCTCACACACCATTGCTAATTTCATCACTTCTGGCTGTCTGCTTTCCACAGCCTCCGACCTTATAGTTTCTCAGCCCCGCACAGCCCGGTTTTACCTTCTCCCCAAAATTCACAAACATAACTGCCCTGGCAGACCCATTGTTTTCTGCCTCCTCCCGTTCCAAGGAAATGATTTCCACGTACCTCGACTCCATCTTATCCCGCCCTGCTCTACACCTTCTCCCTCGACTCTGTCCAGGGACCCCGACAGTCCTTTCAGGTTAAGCAGAGGTTTACTTGCACCTCCTCTAACCTCATCTCCTGTATCCGTTGTTCAAGATGTGGACTCGTACATCTGAGACACCAAACGCAGACTGGGCGATCGTTTCGCGGAACACCTTTGCTCAGCCTGCCTAAACCCACCTGATCTCCCGGTTGCTGGACACTTTAATTTTCCTTCTCATTCCTCCACACACCTTTCTGTCCTAGGTCTCCTCCATTGTCAGAGTGAGGTTAAATGCAAATTGGCGCAACATCATCTCATATTTCGCTTGGGCAGCTTACAGCCCAATGGTATGAATATTGATTTCTCTCACTTCAGGTAGCCCTGGTATTCGCTCTCTCTCTATCCCTCCCCCATCCAAGTTGCATTAGCTTCTCATTTTCACCCTACAAACAGCTAACAATGGCCCGTTTCCTTTATCATCGTTACTTTTTTGCACATCTTTCATTCATTATTCTTTCCACATCACCATCTATATCTCTTGTTTCCCTTACCCCTAACCAGTCTGAAGGGTCTCGACCCGAAACCACACCCATTCTGCCTCTCCAGAGATGCTGCCTGTCCCGCTGAGTTACTCCAGCTTTTTGTGTCTATCTTTGGTTTAAACCAGCATCTGCAATTCCTTCTTACACATCTTCAAGGGCCTGTTGTGCAATTTAAGCTTCTAGTTTTTTTAATAACTATATTTATTTTCAGTCTAAACACCTCAGGAATAATACACAAGCTTTCTAGGGAAGTAGTCTTGAATTGAATTGAAAGATATAGCATGAAAACAGATCTTTTGGCCCAACAAATACATGCCAACCATCAATCCCCCATTCCCACTTGTTCTATATTATCCCAATTGCACCCAGCCCCTACATACTAGGGCCAATTTATGGAGCCCAATTAACGTACAAACATCTTTGAAATGTGGGAGGAAACCAGAGTACCCAGAAATAACCCACACAGTGATAGGGAGAATGTGCAAACTCCACACAGACAGTAACAGAGGTCAGAATCAAACTCGGGTCTCTGGGCACTGTGAAGCAGCAGCTCTACTGGCTACACCTCTGTGCTGCCCAATGCTTCTTCAAAACCAAATTATCCTAGTATAACATTGGCAAAAAAGGACTTTAAAAACAAACAATCAATTATTAGATTACACTAAGCATTTCTCAAACTTTTCTTCCTCAAAAGTTTGAACCTCGAGATTAAACTGTAATGTATTACCAAATTAGCCGCAGTACAAAAAAAGACTAAAATTAAACAGTTAATTTGTGGAAACCCCCAAATATAGAAACATAGAAAATAGGTGCAGGAGGAAGCCATTTGGCCCTTCAAGCCAGCACCGCCATTCATTGTGATCATGGCCGATCATCTGTAGTCAGTAACCTGTGCCTGCCATCTCCCCATATCACTTGATTCCACTAGCCCATAGCGCTCTACCTAACTCTCTTTGAAATTCATCCAGTGAATTGGCCTCCACTGCCTTCGGTGGCACAGAATTCCACAAATATACAGATAAAACCATTCCAGAAACCATTTCACACCTTTTTGACCATTTAATCTATTCATTCAAACCTTTTTATTCACAAAATGCAGGAGTAACTCAGCAGGTCAGGCAGCATCTCGGGAGAGAAGGAATGGGTGACGTTTCGGGTCGAGACCCTTCTTCAGTCTGAAGAAGGGTCTCGACCCGAAACGTCACCCATTCCTTCTCTCCCGAGATGCTGCCTGACCTGCTGAGTTACTCCAGCATTTTGTGAATAAATCGATTTGTAACAGCATCTGCGGTTATTTTCTTATACATTCAAACCTTTAGTTTGATATTTCCAAAAACAAAGAATTTTATGAACTCATTTAAATCACTAAATACAGCAGTTGCTGTTTAAAACTCACTTTTCTATTTACTAATGTAATAACATATTGGGTTTATTGTAGTAGCAGCTATTTCTCTTGCAACATCAAAATTTAGCGATGAGTTACATCAAACATATTTTTCTCACCGTGTTGCAGAACTTTGTAGCTACAGGAAAATCTCGAACTTTTGTTTTGCATCATGACCAGAGCCTTTAATCATTCAGCTAGAGTAAATGAAAACTAATCTCAAGCATGTTGACAGACTAATCACATTTAATAAAGACAAACTAATTTTAACATCACAAAGCTTTTTTTGTTTTGATGACAACACTTTATTTTGAGCTCATAATTTGGACAATTATTAACCACCACCAAAATCTATAGGCCCAAACCTACTATATTAGCGACAGAAATTCACCAATCATTCAAGCATTTGAAACACAGAATAAAATATTGTCTCATGGAGGCAACATGAAAATAATAAATAAAGCATTTTTCCTTCAAACCTTGTCTTTTGACATAGTTTTGTGTTACGGAAAATTGCAATATGGGCCATTTCTAGGAATATACCCCTAACCGTGGCCTAGATGTCGCCTTTATAGAGACTCAAACAAAGCACGAGGCAAACTAGGGGTGTTATGAAATCTCTCGCATTCTGCAGTGCAGACATCCTCAGCCCCAGGACTTAAAACTGCAAATCTTGGAAGTAGGATTGAGTGAGATTGCACCGTACTTGCAAAACGCATCTTAGATGAACACCAGATAGCAGAGTCACAATACTAGTTATTCATGTTGCTCAATTCCCAGTCAGAACTAAAACAAGGCTACAAGTATCAAAAAAAAGAAAAAATGATTTACTTCACAACTGGAGTTGAACCTTGTATTTCCCAAATTGCTGGAGGATGTGTGAGCAGTGTAGGAGCAAGTACACCTAGAAATGCCTCAGTGACCATAATGGCACATTGATCTCTTATTACTTGGCACACCAGTGACAGGCTTGGTTGTGAGCCCATCCCTTTAAATTCAGCTTGAGCACCAAATAGGCTTACATACTTTCTTTTGCATGCCATTGTGGAGTGCACAATGAGAAATAGCATGCAAGTGTGGGAGCAGGGTCAGCCAAGTGTTGCAAATCAAAAGAAATACTGGAGGAACTTGTTAAGTCACAAAATTAATGGCCATAAACCACACTTTGCATGAAGAGATGCCCCCTTTAAAAAATTATGCTAGAATGGTGGCAGAAATATAACATGGTGGCTGTTCTAACAGATGTGCCGCAGAACAAAATATTCTATTTTCCCAACAACGCCTTAAAAGCATGCACAATGAACACCTTCAATAAAAGGTGACCATCAAAACTGGCATTGGCTGAAACACTATTCACATTGCAAGGCGCTTGGTCAAATTTCCTGACTAGCATAATTTAACCTGAAAAATCAATGACCCACTCTAGAGGAAAGCACTGAGGACACAAGACTATAAATTAAAGTAGCAATTACTAAGTCTCGTTCATGCATTTTCAAACTGTGTGTAAAGACAGACAGGACTCCTTTTAATGTACACATTCAACTTTCTAGCAATATGGCACGGCAAGAACAACTGCCTGACCAATAATTTTGATTAAATGCTTGCTTAAGTCAAATGGTATATCATTCCAATATCATTGATTGAGAAAATAAAAGAATCATTTCTGCTTGCAGACTAAAAAAAGTAATCTTCAGGTATTTAATATCATTTGGTAGAATGGACTTTTCACTCGTGAGACTTAGCACTAAAATAGGATCATAGAGCGGCCCTTCAATCCAACTCGTCCATTGCACCAAGCCTCATCTAAGCCAACCCCATTTGCCTGCCTCTATCCCTCTATACATCCCTCTAAACCTGTCCATAAACTTGGCCAAATGTCTTTTAGAATGTTCTTATTGTGTCCACCTCAACTTCCTGACAGTTCGGTCCATCTACTCACCATGCTCTGAAAGATAAAGTTGCACCTCGGGTTCCTATTAAATCTATCCCGCTCACCTCAAACTAATGCTCTCTATTTCTTGATTTCCCTCATGATTTTATAAACCTCTATAAGATCATTCCTTAGGCTCCTGCTCTCCAAGGAATAAAGTCCAAGCCTGCCCAACCTCTCCCTGCAGCTCGGGTCCTGGCAACATCCCCAAATTTTCTCTGCGTTCTTTCCAACTTAATGGTATCTTTCCTATAGATGACCAGGATGACCAAGACTCAACAATACACCATGGGCGGCCTCACTAACGTCTTGCACAATTGTATCATAATGTCCAATCTGCTACACTCAATTCCCTAACTGATGAAGCTTAGCATGCCAAATGCCCTCTTGAACACCCTATCTACCTGCAACAACACTTTCAGGGAACCATGCATTTCTGGATCTCTCTGCTCTACAACACTCCACAAGGCCCTGCCGTCCACTGTGCAGATCCAGCCCTGGTTTGACTTCCCAAAATGCAACATCTCATACTTATCCAAATTAAACTCTATTTGTCAATTCTTGGCCCACTTGCACAGCCGATCAAGATCCTTCTGTAATTCCTGACGTTCATCTTCACCGTCTATAATACCACTTATTTTAGATCTCATCTGCAAATTTACTAACCATACCTTGTACATTTTCATTCAAATTGGGTAGAGATGACAGGTGGCAATGGGCCTAATACTAATCCCCAAGGCACAGCAATAGTCATAGACCTCCAGTCTGAAAACCAACCTTCCACTACAGCCTTCTGCTTCCCAGCATGAAGCCAATTCTGTATACCTCTCCCTGAATGGAATGCCCATGGGGGATTCCTGCACTCTCTGCTACTCCCTTTCCTGGTGGTCACCAATCTACTTTGGTGTAGCCATCTCACTGTAACTCCCAACAGTTCCCTTACACAGTCAGGAGCTGCAACTGGATGCCCATCCCATAGGCACGGTAGCGCAGCGGTAGAGTTGCTGCTTTACAGCGAATGCAGCGCCGGAGACTCAGGTTCGATCCTGACTACGGGTGCTGCACTGTAAGGAGTTTGTACGTTCTCCCCGTGACCTGCGTGGGTTTTCTCCGAGATCTTCGGTTTCCTCCCACACTCCAAAGACGTACAGGTATGTAGGTTAATTGGCTGGGTAAATGTAAAAAATGTCCCTAGTGTGTGTAGGATAGTGTTAATGTACGGGGATCGCTGGGCGGCACGGACTTGGTGGGCCGAAAAGGCCTGTTTCCGGCTGTATGTGTATGGTATGGTATGGTGTAGTCCTCAATGACACTGGACATTCCCCTGACCTCAGATTCTCAGGAAGACCATTCCAGTACCCTAATTGCTATTCCTGTCGCCCAAGACCAAAGAAGAGGTACAAAAAGAGCTTACCTTATTTTTTCAACGCCATTTTCTCAGCTACTCACTCACTGCTGAAACTAATGTGGCCTCACGTTAATGACTTTTAAAAATCACAATGTTGCTTCTCTGCATTAATCTGCACAATGTTTGAACCAGCACACCACCTTTGTAAAGTTATGTCCAAAATGATCTGTGCAATTACAAGATCACGGAGCAGCAAACTGGGAAGCAGGGTACAGCAGTTGTTGTTCTTGTATCAATATGAATTTAAGAATATAGTCTCTTGTAATTTTATTAACGCACTTAAATGCCTGGAATATGCTTTTTGAAAATAAGTCATACAGTGGCACAGCTGGAGAGCTGCTGCCTCATAATGCCAGAGACCTAGGTTCAATCCTCATCTTTAGTGCCATGTGTGTGGAGTTTGCACATGTGCCGTGACTGTGTGGGTTTCCTGCAGGTGCTCCTGCTTCTTTCCACACCTCAAGGACGGATAGGTTTATAGGTTAATCGGCCACTGTAAAATTGTATCCAGTGCGTAGGGAGTGAATGAAAAAGTGGGATAACAGAACTAGTGTGAACCAGTGATCAGTGATCGGTGTGGGATTGCTGGGCCAAAGGGCCCATTTTCATGTAGTATCTCTATACCAAGTCATAAAACCTAAGCCTCGGAACTCCCTACTCCAGCAGCTCATTACCTACACCTACTACCCTTTTATGTAAAAATAAAGTTGCATGTCGAGTTCCTATTAAATCTTCCCTCCTCCCTTCCTTCCCCCCCCCCCCCCCCCCCTACCTTCAACCTATGTCCTCTGGTTTATGATCCCCTACTCTGGGTAAAAGACTGTATTTACCCTAGATATTCCTCTGAAGACCTTATACACCTCTATAAGATCACCCTTCATCCTCCTGTGCTCAAAGTCCTAGCCTGCTCAACATCTCCCTATCATTTAAGCCTCGAGTCCTGGCAACATCTGCGTTGCCTGACAACACCTTTCCAGAACAACAACATCTTTCCTATAACAGGGTGACCAAAACTGAACACAATATTAAATGTGGCCTCACCAATGCCTTGTACAACTGTAACATGATCTCCTATACTCAATACTCTGATGAAGGGCAAAGTGCCAAAAGCCTTCTTGACCACTCAATGTACCTGTGATGCCACCTTCAAGGACCTGTACTCCTGGATCCCTCTGCTCTACATTGCTCCCCAGAGCCCTGCCATTCACTTTGTTGGTCTTACCCTGCTTAAACTTCCCAAAATCCAACATCTCGCACTTGCCTGTATTAAGCTCCATATGTACAGAAAGTGTACAATTACAACATTGAAAAGACATTTGGATAGGTACATGGAATGGAAAAGTGTTTGGAAGGATATGGGCCAGGAAGATGTAGGAAAGTGGGACTAGCTGGTTTAGACAACTTGATCAGCACAGATGAGTTTGCCTAAAGGCCCATTTCTCTGTTGCATAGCTCTATGACTCTATTTTTAAAAACATCATAAAACATACACAGCTTTGACAATTCATTTACCACATTATAAATTACAAATTATCATCCACAGAGGTGCTCGATTTGAAGATACACCTCAGATAATCAAATTTGGCAGAAAGTTGCTAGGATCATTTTTCTAGAGACATCACCAGTTCTATAGGCAATGGTGACTTCAAATGGAAATTGGCATTGAAGACGGAAAATCTTCACCTCCATGTTGGTTGGAAGCACCATTAAACTATAATTTTAGGCAAAATTTCCAACTGCTGTTTCTCCTCACTTGGACTAATTTAGAAAAACACATTTTTAAATCTCTCTACTAAATATAGAGATTGGATAAGAGATTAAAATGCACTGTTATTACTATGAAATGTTTTCTTAAAGTAAAAAAACTCCATCACCTGTGGCCCGCTGAAAGTTTTAGTGTACAGAAGTGAAGCAAGCAGTAAAGCAGCCAGGATCGGCTGGCATTACAAGTGTCAATAAGTACTTGTACCAGCAGTAGTAGTACCTTTATTCCTCTTAGTACCTAGAAACCGTGAAATGCTTTAATTTGCATACAATCCAGTAAAATTATAAGTACAATCATACATTAGTATAAACTGCAACAATCGAGATTTGTTCGAAGATAGCGCACACAAAGAGTTGCCACATTTCCAGTGCCATCTTCCTGGACCCAGCACACTGATGCAATTATAAAGAAAGTGCATCAACTCCTCTATTTCCCGAGAAGATTCGGAGATTTGGTATGCCAGCGAGGGTTCCCTTGAACTTCTACAGATGTACAGTAGAGAGCATATTGACTGGTTGCATCACGGCCTCATTCAGCAACTTGAATGCCAGGAGCAAAAAAGATTGCAGAGAGTTGTGAACACTGCCCAGTCCATCACCGGCTCTGACCTCCCCACCATCAAAGGGATCTATCAGAATCGCTGCCTCAAAAAGGCAGCCAGCATCATCAGAGACCCACACCACCCTGGCCACACACTCATTTCACTCCTGCCATCGGGAAGAAGGTACAGGAGCCTAAAAACTGTAACGTCCAGGTTCAGGAACAGCTTCTTCCCCACAGCCATCAGGCTATTAAACTACAACTTCAGATAAGCCCTGAACTACAATAGACTATTATTGCACTACTATTGTTTGTTTTTTGTGTGTACATATGTGTGCATGTATGTGTGTGTACTTGTGAGTATGTGTACATATACACTGAACTTTTTTTTCTCTCTCGTTTATTATATTATTTAGTGTACTATGTTTACATATTCTGTTGTGCTGAGGCAAGTAAGAATTTCATTGTTCTATCTGGGACATATGACAATAAAACACTCTTGACCTTGTAGCTTTCAACTATCATTCTTAAAGATCGAGCCTTGGCCGTAAAGGCCAATTGTCCTGGTGGTGGCATTCGGTTGACTATGTTGAGATCAGTCTGGCCTGGCAATGCTTTATGTGATGAGATGTAATGTGGCGTGCATACTCCTTTGCACCAAGCCTCTTGGCTCCAGACTGCGGGAACGGAAGCATATTGTTTTGATGATGAAATGCAGAGATTTGATGTGCAACCACAATGGGCTCAAGGTTGTGAAAATAGTCTGAGTTTTGAAATGACCGATTCCCATTAGTTTAAAGGCCTGACCTAGATATTCATATATTTTCTCTAGCACACCAAAGGTTACAGGGAGACCAATCGTCATTCGTCTATTCACTCCATAAATGTTGGCTGACCCTGTGTTCCTCCAGCACTAGGTGTTTTGTTATTATGTATTTATATATCTTTTCATGCTTCTGTTAAATTGTGTGTATAGCACCCCTTTTCTGGTACTCAAGTAGGTCTCAAGGGTCTGTTCTTGTTCCTTCCTACACCACAGTCACATCTGTGGAGTCATTTAAGTCCCTTGGAACCATCATCTCCAAGGACCTTGAATGGGGGGCCACCATCGATTCCACAGTCAAAAAGGCCCAACAGAGGATGTACTTCCTCCAGCAGCTGAGGAAACACAATCTGGCACAGGAAAAGATGGTCCAATTCTATACTGCCATTGTAGAATCTGTCCTCACCTTCTCCATCATGGTCTGGTTTGGCTCAGCCACCAAGCACGACATCCGGAGGCTGCAACGAATCATTCGATCAGCCGAGAAGGTTGTTGGCTGCAACCTTCCCCCCATTGACAAACTGTACACTGCAAGGGCCAGGAAGCGAGCGGGTAAGATCATCTCTGACCCCTCTCACCCTGGCCACAAACTCGGAAGCATTTCCCTCTGGATGGCGATTCCGGACTGTCAAAGCCGCCACAGCCAGACATAAAAACAGCTTTTTTCCACAAGTAGTTAATGTTTATGCTTTATTTTTAATTGTTTACTGTATGCTCGTGTTGTTACTTGCGAGCAGAGCACCAAGGCACATTCCTTGTATGCGCACATACTGCCCAATAAACTTATTCATCTTCAACTTCAAAACTATGATGGATACAGAACAGGTAGATAATGAAATAGACTCCAAATCTGGAGTAACTCAGTACGACAGGCAGCATCTCTGGAAAGGAGGAATTGGTGACGTTTTGGGACTCGACTCAAATGTTACCCATTCCTTCTCTCCAGAGATGCTGCCTGTCCCACTGAGTTACTCCAGCATTTTGTATCTACAGTGTAAACCAGCATCTACAGTTCCTTCCTACACAGGTAGATAAACAGTCTTTTTCCCTAGGGTGGAAATGTCAAATACTGGTGAGTATAGCTTTCAAGATGAGGGAGAAAGTTTACACTGCCAAGGGAGGTGGTGGAAGCAGATATAATAGCCACATTTAAGAGGCATTCGACAGTCACATGAACAGAGAGTCAAGAGGGAGATAGAGCATGTACACTCAGATGTGCAGTTTAAATTGGCATCATGATGACAATAGACATAGTGGGCCATAAGGCCCACTTTTGTGCCATACTGGTGCATTGTCTATTTTTCTAGTTTCAGTCTTATTTCATATGCTTTCAGAATGTCAAGCTTGGTACTATGGAGATTGGCGCCAAAGTCAAAGCTCTAAAGGAAATTCTGAATCCAATACGCAATGGAGACAGCTGACTTATACTACGGTGCATGTATAATTCACCAGGCAGCTCATAAATAGAATCTGGAAGTGTCAGACTTGAGAGATCACATTCTTCTTGACTTCCAGATCACCTTGCGAACCAATGCAGAAGGAAAACCGATCTGAATGAGCTTCAATAAATGAAATGGGTCCCCACAGAAACTAACTACTTCCAGGCATTGTGGATTGAAGACCATCAAACATATAGAGAGCCACTCCATTAAATGGATGGAAAAAAACAAATGTCAAATGCTTAACATACATTCATTGTCCGGGATTTCTGCATCCAAAAAAATGCAAAAATCTAGTACAATTACTGCAATTCAGTATTTCTATCCAAAATATTAACGTGTACATGACAATTATCTAGTATATCAGTTCTATTTATTTAATTGCCGCAATGTTTATTAAAAGAAAGCAAATTCAGTGTATTCCAAGGGGGAAAACAGGACTGGTAGACATAAGTACACAGAAAATGTCGGTATACATTAATGGATCAGGGTGGGGGAAATACAATGGACAACTGCAAAATCCAAATTATAAAATCCAATGACTAATTATACAGCAATAGAGTTCAACCTTTGGTAGATTAAATGATTTGATACCCTCTGAAATTTAATGTAGATAATTTTAATATGTTCCTTTAGGAGCACTAGAAAATTCTAGAAACGAAAGCCTGCAATTGCTAAATTTGAACAATAGAATTAAATTGAATAGAAACTGGTTCATCTTCTACAAATCTATGATGCAGATCAGCAAGTATTTAATAAAACATTAAATAATTAGACATGGAACTTGAGCATGCACTTAAAGGATTAAGGATGCTATAATGTGGATAGAGTGAAGGAGCTGGGGTTGGGCGCATGAGTAAGAAAAGTTGCAAGGTGATTTGACAGAGGTCCTCAACAAAAAGATGAAAAAAATCAAAACAGCCTTTTTACTTGCACCGTGCATCAAGTGAATTTAGAAAATAGCCAGAGGCGAGAGAAAAACATTAAAATTTAGAATTCACTGCTTGACAAGTCAGTTGGCACAGACCAAATAAGAAAACCAAGAGAAAACATTGTCAGGACATTGCGAAAAAGGAGATCAGGAAAAATGTATTGTTTTTCATAGGCTGGCATTGATCTGGATCAAGAACTATGGAACATGATTTGACTATTATAGGTGGCCCCTTCCTTCATTTAACAGAGGGAATTATGTGCCAAAGGAATATTCCTTTGCGCAAAAATTCAAAGAGCAGTATGTAGTATTATTTCCCATGCAATAATTATTTTGGTGCTCGTGCCATGGTGGTGGAGGAAGAGGGAGGAGAAAACATTTGTTAACCAACTTCCAACTCGCTAGGGGATTTCAAAGGGGATCCAGATCACTCAAGACGTCACCAGTCAGTTCCATTGTGGGAACTGCCTTCCCTCCCAGAGTAGTTCCCCATGCAGTGGTATCATAGCCTGTTGATTCCCAAGTTGGCAACTCACTGTCCAATGTCATTACACTTCCAACCACTGTTCAAGTTGGCAGAAGCAAAAGCTTTTTACCTGGTGTTAATTTTTGTTCAATAGCCATGTTGAGAATTAATTATGTGAAAGCTGATATAATTGGCATGTTTCCCTTCAAAAGTAAAAAATAAACAGGATGCTCTGGACCATATTAAATCTCCACAAATAGAAGATAAAATATTTCCTCTGGAACCATGTTAAAGCAGGCGTTGGTGCATTTAGAAGCAAGGGCTTGAAAGTGCAGGAAAGGACCATTCATAAAAGTTGGTGGGCCCCCGATGGCAAGCACAGCATTTCTCTATTCTCCCCACCTGCTTGGAGAAGCTGGTGAGCCGTGTGGAACTAATGTAACTGTACAAAGATGCAAGGATAGAGTCTCTGAGATTTGAGCACATTGACAATGAAATGAGATACTGTAGTCACAATTTAAAAGGATTTCATAGGTGTCTACACATTTGGGAATAATCAGGTCATTAGGGCACAGGTCACAGCATAGTCACAAGTTTATTGAGCCCACAAAAATCAGGAAAACCATTAGAAAATTAGCTCCATATTTTCACCGGTTAATATAACATGGAAAGAAGTGCTAAATAACCATTACTGTAGTCTTAAATTCTCAATATTTTGAAATTGCAATAAAAGTAGTGAAGAATATATTCCTGGTCTATGTGTGCGCAAGGAATAACATCCCATCTTCCAAATGGGCACATTAATCTTCTGGAATTGACCGACTTTCGTAATTTTAGGTACAAGGCTGAAATGGCAGGTCATTTCCATCAATTTTCATCCAGTAGTTTCAAGTGTTGTCTGCCACCTTTAGCCTTTATTATTCACTCCCTCCTACGATCAGTCAACTTTGCCATTACAGTAAACCCATGTTATAATGAATCAAGGTGGGGTGGTGGGAAAGTAAATGGTGTCCATTAGTGCCGGCTGTCCACTATAACAAAGTAGTGGATTACAGACTAAGAGTATCACTGCAGAAAGTAGTAGAAACAACAAAGAACCACAGATGCTGGTCAATAAACTAAAGAACACAAAGTGCTGGAGTAACTCAACAGGTCAGGCAACATCTCTGGAGAGCATGGATAGGTGATGATTCAGGTTGAGCCCTTCTTCAAACTCTGGTGGGCAAGGGAGAAGCAAGGATCAGCGGAGCCATTGGTCGCGACCTGCCAGAGTGCAGGTAAGGATCAGTGGCAAGCGCAGCCTGAGGAAGCTGTGCGGGTCAATTGTGGCGGCAGTAGATCCGGCGTGGAAGCAGCCAGGGAGGAGTTGTGGGTTGACGTTGGCACCCTGGCCTGGTAGTGAAAGTAGGTAGGGCAGGCCTGGAAGCGGGCCAGGGGGTGATGTCGGCAGTCCAGCCTGGAAGCAACTGGGGAAGTGATGCGTGCTGGATGTGGAGTGACAGCCCGGCCTTGCGGTGAAGGTCCATCTACTATAACTGAAATCAATTAGAGGTCCATAATAACGTGTTTACTGTATATGTCTTTCAAATCTCTCCTACCCTCTATTGTATCAAAGGTCTTTAAGTCTTATCTGCACTTGTGGTAGTTAAAAATTATAACTTTTCTCAATTCCGATATTAAGATTTCTGATCGAAGGAATCACAAAAAGCTGGAGTAACTCAGCGGGTCAGGCAGCATCTCAGGAGAGAAGGAATGGGTGACATTTCGGGTCGAGACCCTTCTTCAGACTGATGTCAGGGGAGTGGGCGCGACAAAGAAAGGATTTAGTTGGCGACAGGAGCATGTTGCTAAACCCTCGAAGAGTGCTGATGATCAGAAACTTTGTCTCTTCACCTTTTCCCTGCAACTAAATTATTATATATACATACTACATACTATATTAACTACATACTATAACTACATACTATATTATTATATATTTTTTAGATAGCTGGCATCCCTTATCGGCAGAGAAATTAGATATCCATTTCTTATTCTTGGTTGAATATTCTATTCGCTTGGCCCCAAATCTCCCAGAGACAAGCAAAACTTAATTCTGGAATTTAATCACACGCCCATATTGAATGAACACACAATCACAGTCCAGGCACATTGCCGTGGCAGGTACACACAAATCCCCTCTCCGCTCACACCTAACCAACAATTAACCTAGGTGTGGGACTGTGTAATAATACTTAGGAATTAAGTGAGGATGTCATAATGTACAAAGTAACTAAATTTACAAATACGCGGTTTTAGATTTAGAGATCTGTATCTCCAGATTTAGAGATACAGCATGGTAACAGGCCCTTCGGCCCACTGAAGCCATGTCGACCATCGATCACCCGTACACCATCTCTGTTATCCCACTTTCACATACTGTGCACTAGGGGTAATTTACAGAAGCCAATTTACCTGGGTCAAACCAGGATTAAACCTGGGTCTCAGGTGCTTTGAGGCAGCAGTTCTACAGCATGGTGCACTAAAGTTTCAGACACAGAAGTCTGAATCAAGATGTTTAATTCACTGACTTTTTCCCACAACTTACAAGAGAATAATAGGACTCAGGAGTTCTCTAAACACCGCTTTTTAAAAAAAAGTAGTCAAAGCTGATTTTCACAAAGGAATTTTCGAATAGCACTGCAGGCCCGAGGGACCAAATGGCCTACTTCTAATTTGTGTGTTTGCACTTGTAACCTAGTTATTCATAGCGTTGATCACCATTTCTGAAGAAGTCTTTCTACACACAACCCACCCGCCTATAACTGAAATGGAATGAAAGTAGCCTTGGT
The DNA here is from genome assembly GCF_053455715.1 of Rhinoraja longicauda. Taxonomy (NCBI): domain Eukaryota; kingdom Metazoa; phylum Chordata; class Chondrichthyes; order Rajiformes; family Arhynchobatidae; genus Rhinoraja; species Rhinoraja longicauda. The sequence continues at coordinate 48,422,018 of NC_135955.1, read as the reverse complement.
GAGTGCAGGAGGTTGTGCCTTTTAAATATAAAACACTGCAATTCTAATGAATTTTGTTTCCTGGTCATTGATAAATAAATATGGTAGATTGTTTTATGGTTTACTCTCAATTGAACTAGATAGCCAACTTCCTGCCCACCTCTATTTTACACAAGTATTTAAAAATATGTTTCACTGCTTTGTCACTTACAAATACAAAAGGAGTTTTAAAACACCACATTGAATGAGCCAAGTCCACTCCATGAAGTAAATTATTTCTGGAGTAGTAAATAACTAACCAGAAACATGAATAAAGCATTGTTTCTTTATATTAAAAAAAAACCATGGTTGTCTGCCATCCTAAAATTCCTTTCCAGTGACAAATCACTGAAGAAAGAGGATATGAAAATTAGTCAAACGAGCCTTCAATTCCTCCTTTTATATCTAAAGCAAATAATCACAGGCAGAAAAAGTGATCAAGAACACAGAGGGATACAAAATATGAAGTGCAGTACATTTACATAATATTGCCAACAAAGCACAAAAATATTACCTCCTCGAACAAATCCATTCGTTGTTATAGCAGACGTTGATAGTCCTGTGATGGTAGTAACAACAGTTGCCGTGCCTATGACTAGAAGAGCCAGACCTGTTTACAGAATAATAAAAATAAAATTCAGGAATGGTTTTAAGCAAGATTCTGAATAATCAATTCTGCAAATTAGAATCACATTGAAGTATGTGCACAAGAAACAGGGAAATATTGATACTTATTTGACATGAACATGAAGGGTTTAAAAAAAAACCCAGGATAACAGGCACTATGAAACACTGGCATTAATTGAATACTAGCATCACTCTACAGAATACAGCTATGGTAACCATCTCCCTGCAATATGGTTGAATGGTTAAAAGCAAACAAAAAACATTTGAAGAAAGATGGAAAAACAGAGCCATCAGCTATGCTGGAAACATAAATGTCGTCCACCTACATAAATCCAGACATGAAGTAACATTCTCCATGGAATAATTTAAATTTATGAATTTGGAATGGAGGCCCAAATTATTTACTGAATTTTTTTTTTTTAATTAAAAATCTGGAAGAAATCACACTGAAGGTATTCTGACAAATAGATCAAGGTAAATCAAAACACGTTAAATAGGTGGTTCAATGGTTTCAAAGATCTTTTATTGTCACATGTACCAATTAAGATAGTGATATGCGCATTACCATACAGCCATACGAAAAAAAGCAACAAGACACAAAAATACATAAAAGTTAACATAAACATCCGCCACAGCAGATTCCCCACATTCCACGCTGTGATGGAAGGTAAAAAAGCCCAAACTTCTTCCTCTTTATTTCTCCCGCGGTCGGGGAAATCTAACCATCCATGATGCAAGTCCACAAGCATCCACGGTTGGAGCTCCAAGGTCAATCCCTGGCAAAGGGATCGCGAGCTCCACGATGTTAATGTCCCGCGGGCCCCCGCGGTGGAGCTCTCAAAAGTCGGTCTCCAACAGAGGCCGCCAACTCCTCGATGTTAGGTCACAGTGCGGACGGCGATACGATACGGGCAAAAAAAATAATTGCATCTCCGTCGTGGTAAGAGATTAGAAAAAGTTTCCCCCAACCCCCCCCACATAAAATAAGCTAAAGAACACTCAAAGCATTCATTTAACACATACAATTTAAACACAAAGAAGGAAAGGACCGACAGACTGTTGCGAGGCAGCCATTGTTGGCGCCACCCGTCAGCACCGGCTCAGTGGGCCGAAGGGCTTGTTTCAGTGCTGTCTCTCTATAATTACAGGTAACCCAAAGCAACAGGTTTATCAAGCCATTTTAGAAAAATCTTCTTCCTGTCTCCCGCATGACCAAAACCTCAGCCCCCTATTAACCTTGTACCTATTCTCAAAGACAAGCACAACATACGAGTAAATGGCCAATATTCCTTTATTTCTATTTACGCCACACAAATGGAGTGAAAGTTTACACGTGTTGCAATTAAAATGTATTATGCCCAATATGCAGTTGCTTTAATTTGTAACTGTAATATTGCCTAATCAAGTGGAAAAGGTTGTTATGACCCACGCATACATTTACTGCCATTAAAAAAGGCCAACTGATTGAAAACTGTAGCTTGTAGATAAATTAGATTGTGTCAGGGAACTTACAGTAAATGTATAACATATAGCTTTTAGCCCATGTACAGAGGCGGGGGAAAAGAAAGCATATCAGAAAAGGCAGCAAAAGCAGCAATGATCAAACTCAATAATGTGAAATTTAGGAGCACTCAATATAAAAATAACCAAAAATACGCCACCAAAATTAAATTGATTATGCTACTCAGGAATATGGGGGGGGGGGGGGGAAGGGGGGGGGGGAAACAGGGATTGGTCATACAGCCCTTCAAGTCTGCTCTGCCATTTAATAAGTTCCTGGTTGATCTTTCACCTTAGACTACCCATATCCCTGGACACCCTTACTATTTACTCATTTTATTGAACCGATTAAATTTCAACGTGACTAAATTTAAAACAAACTTAGGGTCTGAAATCTAACAGGCAACTAGAAAGGTACAAGTGGAGGGTTTGCTGTGCCCAATTGGGGGGAATACTTGAAAAATTCAACAATAGTTTGGCATTATCTGGTATTTAAAAAGACAACAAAAAAATATTGTAAAAAGTTAACAAAAAGAGAATTCCTTTAAAGGCACAGGATTAGCAATTCACCCGTGGATGATCAGAGATATTAAGGAAAGTGTTATTGTTGACTTCAAAGACAAAGTTTATAAATTTGTCAGAAGTAACGGTTGGCCCAGGTATTTTAGAATAAAAGGAAAATCAAGAAAGAATGGTCAGGTAAAGTACAAGTTGGCGCATGAGAAAATAAAAAAATCTTCAAGAGATTTTATAGATAATTAAAAAGGCCAAATTTTACCAACAAGGTCTCTTGCAGACAGGAGAATTTAGAAAGGGGAATAAGACATTAGTTACATTGCACCCATCTTTACAGAAGATGCACAAGGTTGTCAACAAACATAAAGTTGGTTAATTTTAAGTTCAATCACTGGCTGCAATGATTTAAATCCAAGTATGGAAAGAGGTAGCTTTGCAGATAGTATTCATTCTAATTATCATTTTCCAGAATGTTATTAATTTTGGAATTATTCCATACGAATTTGAAGATGGCAAATTGACACTTTTTCAATCACGGATGAGAGAATAAGCGGAAATAATGACCTGTTGTCTAAATACCGAGTGTAACTAAGTACTAACAGTGTAATTTACTAAATAGGTGCAGTAGCAACTTGACCGGATTGTGCAGAGACAAGGAAAAATCATGTCTGCCTAATTTGTTAGATTTGAATTAGTGACTGATGAAATAGATTAAAAAAAAAGGAGTAACCAGTAGATGGAGTGTATTTGGAAAGTGTTGGTTTAGATCCTCTAAAGGTTGATCAACAAGGGTAGAATTATTTTTTCCACTTTTGCCTTCTATTTTAAAAAACTGTTTTCAAGCTGGCAGGCTATGACAACTGCAGTGCAGCAGGATTAATGCTTGGGCCCCCAGCTGTTTATAACCTAGACAAATTTGGCCAAGGAAAGGATGCATTTCTTCACTCTAGGATTGAAAATTCCAAATAATAATAATCAAGAGGGCATTGGAGGCTTGGTTATGTTTATTGAAACACTGATACAAGAGATACAGATATTGTGCTGAAAATGGCAGAAAGGTGGAAGATCAGTTGCGAACTTAATGAGGAGATTCAAAGGCTCATATGTCCTACACCTGCTCCCATGTCATTTCACAATTCACAAATCACAATCATACTTTATTAGCAAAGTATGTTTTGCAGCAAATGAGGCATTTCATTTGCCACACAGTCATAACAATAAAAAGCAACAGGACACAAAAATACATTTTAACATTACATCCACCAGTGACTCCTCCACATTCCTCACAGTGATGGAAGGCGAGAAAAATTCAATCTCTCCCTTCTTTGTCCTCCAGTGGTCGGGGGCCTCTAACCTTCCGTTGGCGGGACGATCTTGACTCCCGTAGCTAGCGGCGGGCCCCCCTCATCGGGGCGATCCAGCTCCTGCATCGGGGAGGGATCTCAGCTCCCCCGCGCCGGGCGATCTACCCCGGGTTGGGGCTTGTCGAACGTCGTGCGATTTAAAACTCCCGACCGGTCGCAACCTGAGACTGTGAGCTCCTCGATGTTGAAGTCCGCAGGCAAGGGATCGCACGCTCAGATGGCAAGTCCACAGCCCCGCAGGGCTCAAAGTCAGTCCCAGACAAGGCCTCCAGCTCCACGATGTTCGGCCGCAGAGCGACCGGAGATACGATCCGGAAAACAATCGCATCTCCGGCAAAGTAAGAGATTGAAAAAAAGTTGCCCCCGACCCCCTTCCCCACATAAAACAAACCAGAGAACATTAACACAAACTTTTAAAACTTACCAAAAATAACCAAAAAAGTACGAAAAGGACAGACTGTAGGCAAGGCTGCCATCACGACGCCGGCCGGTGGTATTTTCTTACATTTGCACTACTGCAAACTGATTTTGAAATAACCAGCTTAATACAATGGCACAGATTTGAATATTACTGGTTATTTCAAAATCAGTTAACAGATAAAGGCCAAAATCAGGCAACACTTCAATTTGTATTTAGCGATACATTTTTTTAAAATCTTAAAGTAAAAATAAATTTAGACCATTATCACTTCCAATTTGCCTTCATATTCACCATCGAATGCAATATTTCACTTCCAAGAGACCATACTATTGACTTCACCCAATCAATCAAATGTTCTTTCATATATCTTCCCTCACATTAGAAATGAATCATGTGCATAAATCAAGCAGTACATCTGTACTGTAAACAATAAAAAAGTTGTTACAATACATAAACAAACAACTTGGACCAACTCCACATGGATGTTTCTCTATCAATATAATATTGAATACATTTCCTGTAGACTCCCCATTACCCCTTTAATATTCCCTCTTTTAAAAGGATTTCCCTCTCAAGCAATTTGGGGGACAACATTTTGCAGTGAAAAATTTCACATTCCTGGAAGCATCATTTAAAGCAAGGTGGTTGTGAGGATTTCCAGAGAGACTTGGCTGCCAAACGATATGAACACCAATGATGGAGCACAATTACACACACAACTGCTTAAAGGGCAGGAGAATACTGCAAATCTCTGAACACGAGAACCCCAGAATGAGTTCAAAAACAAGGATAAGTATTTGGTGAGGGCCGGGGGGGAAACAACCAATACTTTAAGAACCATTGCATTTGGTGCAGAGTTGGGCAAACGTTTTAGAACATTTCCAGTTGAAGTTGGAAAGAAAGAGACCAGCTAGAAATTACAATGGAATAGCCAAGCCCTTACATAGCAAAAGTAATGAAGGGCATCAGCTGTAGACAAACTGAGGCATGGCTTAGAGTTATGCGATAGCATGGTACTGCATGAATATTGTCACTACAACAAGCTAGGCATCTAATAATGCAAAATCCAAAATGTTTAAAAATTAATTCCAAGCATCAAATTCCAAAAATACTTCTATAAGAATACATATGCGCAAGTTTTAATCCAAAGAAAGCCAATTTGTCCAGTAACATTTTTTAATCAACAAAATACCGAAATTTAGTGAAGGACTCAACTTGCATCATTAATCCGGATAGAGCTGGGACATAATCTTTTCCGGATAAATCAGTTCTCTTAGTACTTCTTTGGAAAACTGCTCCTTTAATTAATTTCTCAAAAATAGGGATTTGTAACAACAATGGAGTGTTTTGAAATAGGAATATCTCAATTAAAATATCAAGTAAATGTTTTCACAGCAGCTCACAATGTTAAACTTAACCTGATAAAACTTAATTAAAACATCTATTAACAAAATGTCCCCCACATTGAACCAAGCAGTTTTGTCCCCATTTTGCAAAGATGAAGATGCTGAATGCAAGGCAAATGGAAAACATTGCCTGTAATTATTCCCCAACAAGTTGGGATGAATGTAATAACCATGTTCATGCAACATGACCAACTTAATGTTTGCAGGTGCAAGATGTTTGAATAAAGGTTCAACTTTTACACATTTTGCCCTCAGTACATTAACTGTGCCATTACTAATGCCGCACCTTAATTGTGTGGCTGCGTGTCACTTGTGCAGCGCATTAATTGTGCTGGCTCGTAATTATTTCACAACAAACTGTAATATTAACACTCATCAACCAAGATCAGGAAAGTGAACTAGATGTTACATGAATGAATCACTTGCATTTGAAATAAGGCTCAGTTAAGCACCAGCGCACCACAAATTAATATTTTTAAAAGTTTTTTTACTTGCCTATCCCAGCGTGGCCAACAATCCATGACAAACGTATGAAGAGCATCACCCCCCAGATATTTAGCATACATCGTACCTAGTGGATAGTGAAAATTTCCATGAGAAAAGCTTGATCACATTCCAAATTTTAACCAAATTAGAGTTAATAAATCGAAGAGGCAGCGAATTATCCAAATCATAATGGTTATAGGTTTTTCAGCCACGAATAACAAAATGTAGCAGATTGCCCAATTTGCCGAAGGAAGTAAATAGTCTTATTGATGAACAGACCCGAATAGTACATACTTTTGCAAAGAAAACTTCAAAGATATTGAATAAAAGCCATGTCTACAAACCAGGTCCAGAATATGTGTTACATGCATAAAATAATTATTGTGCTTGAACAGTCTATGAATATTTTGAATGATTATCTGCATGGCTTGTAGTGGAAAGAAAAGTGAGAGATTCAGGTGGGGGGGGGGGGGGGGGGGGGGGGGGGGACAATCAAATTTAATGGAAGGAGGCATTGTATTTGAAGGACATTATATTTTGCCATTTACATAATGGCTGTATTCAGAAAGCACAATAAAATTTGCCAAAACTGGGCCAAATAAAAGTCTCTGGAACTGCAAAGCAGTAGTGCTAACAGCACTGGGTTACTCACAAACAGACACAGAACCATTCAATATTTTCTTCTAGATCCATTCAAATCTACAGAAAAGAAACTAATTCAAAAAATCCTTTCACAATTTTTGTTCCTGCATCTCAAAAAATTTGGATGTGAAGAAAATATACGAACCACTTGGAAAAAACAATAATTAAATTAAATGAGATAGGGAAGTGGCAGTTTCATGTTTTTAAACAGAATTTCCAGTTGAGTTTTTGAATCAGAGGTATGTTAGAAGATACTTATGGGGTATTAAAAGGTCAAATTTAGATTGCACTACCAAAATCTCTGCAATGATTGTATGTGCTGGGTGACCTTTTACACTGCACAGTCAATGTCACTGGGTTTATTTTTACAAAGCTTTGCTAACAATCTCTCTGGCAGTTAATTACCAATGCGAAATTTGTATTTATGCAATGATTTTAGAAAGTTTTAGTGCAGGAGTAATGTAATGAGATTTGGATTTTTACCAAACCTATCCATATTCACTTAAACAATTAAAAAAAACACGTTAAAAGGAATCAATTCTTATTCATTTATGCTGAAATTGCCATAATCATGCTCAGTCGAACAATATTTTTAATGAGTACATTAGGGTCAGTCAAACCGCATAGAGACAGGCCATTCCCACCCATTTACACCATTCAACAACCATCAAACCTTCATTAATCCAATTTATTCCCAGCACAATTTAATGATCTACCATTACCCCACTCCCCATATTCTATCACTCACCTACAAAGCAGGGGCAAATTACAGTGGCCATTACACTGCTAATCCGTAATCTTTGGAATGCAGAAATAAAGCAGAGCACTTGGGAGGTTAAATGCTAAATGTTCACATCGGCAATGTCAGATTTGATAATGCCACACTGAAGAACTTCAATCAGATTTTTTGTCTTTGTCAATATCCCCCATCTCCACCATCCAAAATAACTTCGACTCAAATGTCATCCAAAATTCCTATAAACTAAGAAAAATCAGCTACCCCATTACAAATCATTCCATATAACCAGCAACTCTGCATTCTCCCCCCTTCCACACCCCCCACAAAGTCAGTTGTGTGCACCCGTTTCTTTTACGTGCCAACAATTCTCTTAAATTTGAGATGCAGGGAACAAAATTAGATAAATAATTTACCTAATCGTCTTGCATTCTGTCCTATGCAAATTATGGAAGGTGAAATTATAATTTATATCACAATAAGTAAAATTATGGTGAATGGAAGTTTATTTTTTGCACATAAGCAAACATAAGCAAAAAGAGCACACAATGCAGTTTATTTCTGGCAGTTAATACCTACAAATTCTACTGTTGCTGAAGGAAGACAAGTTTTTAATAATCACAGACAGTACATCTTCAAATCTCAAGTATCAGTAGTTGTAAAAAAGGATTAGTTTTTGTTGCAAACTAATGCACCCAGGCATACAAAACTGAATCCATAATATATTCCTTTATTCGTCCCACACCAGGGAAATTTACAGTGTTACAGCAGCAAAGTGGATAGCAAGAGATTATTCATTATAAATAAAAGATAACTATACAATTGATATACAATTTATATAATTGTATATAAATAACCACACATATACCCAAAATCTTAAGCTAACAAGTCTTGTTCTGACCCATTCTTATTTATTTTTACATTTGATATATTCCAATATATTTGATATATTCCAACAAAACAAATTAGCAGTTACTTACCAACACGCCTTTAATCCAGCCAAATTTTACAACACCTTTATTTTCAGCAACATGTTTTGACACAGCACCTTCAGCTGGATTGCTTTCATCTCCATTTACAAAGCCATCCTCAAAAGGCTCCTGAAAGACAATAAAAGTTGTGAACTTAGTATTAGCAATCCATAATTTATAATGCATGTCATTATGAATTAAAGATCCATGACACCAAACAATATTTTGCAAGAAATTAAAATGACCCCATATTATTTTTGACTGCCCATTTATTAACCTTTGGAAGAATAAATCCTAGAGGACAAATATTAATTTCCTTCAATTTTGATAGCAATGACAAATTTTCCAAATACATTTTTAATATTCAAGCACATACCTGCAGCACCCAAATTGTGCACAAAGCATATCAAGTCAAGTCAAGTCAAGTCAAATTTATTTGTCACATACACATACTCGATGTGCAGTGAAATGAAAGTGGCAATGCCTGCGGGTTGTGCACAAAAGGAATTACAGTTACAGCATATAAATAAAGTTAATAAGTTACTAAACATAGCACAAAAAGTGTCGACAAAAATTTAGTCTCTGGGGTTATCAAAGTTGACAGTCCTGATGGCCTGTGGGAAGAAGCTCCGTCTCATCCTCTCCGTTTTCACAGCGTGACAGCGGAGGCGTTTGCCTGACCGTAGCATCTGGAACAGTCCGTTACTGGGGTGGCAGGGGTCCCTCATGATCTTGCTTGCTCTGGATCTGCACCTCCTGATGTATAGGTCCTGCAGGGGGATGAGTGTAGTTCCCATGGTGCGTTCTGCCGAACGCACTACTCTCTGCAGGGCCATCCTGTCCTGGGCAGAGCTGTTCCCAAACCAGACTGTAATGTTGCCGGACAGGATGCTCTCTACAGCCCCAGAGTAGAAGCAATGAAGGATCTTCAGCGACACTCTGAATTTCCTCAGTTGTCTAAGGTGGTAAAGGCGCTGCTTAGCCTTACCCACCAGTGCGGCAATGTGCGTTGCCCACGTCAGATCCTCTGCGATGCGGACTCCCAAGTATTTGAAACTGCTCACCCTATCCACAATAGACCCATTTATCTCCAGTGGCGTGTACGTCCTTGGATGTTTAGCCCTTCTGAAGTCCACAATCAGCTCCTTTGTTTTAGTGACATTCAAGAGGAGGCTATTGTCCTGACACCAGAGTGCCAGATCAGCCACCTCCTCCCGGTAGGCCTTCTCATCGTTGTTGGAGATCCGGCCCACCACCACAGTGTCATCAGCAAACTTGATGATGGAGTTTGAGCTGAACCTGGCCCTACAGTCATGTGTGTACAGGGAGTACAGTAGGGGGCTAAGGACGCAGCCCTGGGGGGATCCTATGTTCAGGGTGAGGGAGCTAGATGTGTGTTCCCCCATCCTGACCACTTGGGGCCTGGCAGTGAGAAAGTCCAGGACCCAGGCACACAGAGGGGTGCTAAGCCCCAGTTCCAGCAGCTTTTCAACCAGTCTGCTGGGGACTATTGTGTTGAATGCTGAACTAAAGTCAATGAACAGCATCCTCACATAGCCCCCCTGGCTGTCCAGATGAGAGAGAGCGGTGTGTAGAACCTGGGAGACCGCATCATCCGTGGACCTGTTCGGACGGTATGCGAACTGTAGTGGGTCCATGTTGCGAGGAAGGAGGGCGCAGATGTGCTTCTTGACTAGCCTCTCCAAGCATTTCATGACAACCGAGGTGAGGGCCACCGGTCGGTAGTCATTTAAACACGCTGGAGAGGCATTCTTTGGCACCGGTACAATGATGGATCTTTTGAAGCATGCAGGGACCACGGACTTTGCCAAGGAGAGGTTGAATATTGTGGTGAGCACTGGAGCAAGCTGAGTAGCACAAGACTTTAGTACTCGCCCAGATATACCATCTGGGCCTCCAGCTTTTCTCGTGTTCACACGCGTCAGAGCCCACCTCACCTCGTGCTCGGACACCGAGAATGTGTGCACATCCCCGGCGGTGGATCCCCCTCCAGCCTCGCTAGCCAGCGCCCCTTCGGTGCTGTTTTTAGACGGCGAGCTGGTGGTGTTACCCGTCTCGAACCGTGCGTAAAAAGAGTTCAGGTCATCAGCTAAGGAGGAGCCGGCACTTCCGGTTGAGGGGGTGCTGGACCTGTAGCTAGTTATAGTCCGTAGCCCCTGCCAAAGGCGCCTGGTGTCCTGCTGCTCCATCTGTGACTCCATCTTGTCCCGGTACCTCTTTTTTTCATCCTTCGCTGCCCTTCGCAGTCGGTAGGACTCTCCCTTGTAGTCGTCCATGTTGCCGGATGCCAGGCCGGAGTTGTAAGCAGCGGTGCGAGCATTCAAGGCCACGCGAATAGACCTGTCCACCCAGGGTTTTTGGTTAGGGAAGATACTGACCCTTACCGTGGGGATGATGGTATCGGCTATAGTGGCAATGAAGTCCGTAACCGCTTCCGCAAACTCATTTACGTCTCTGGAACTTTCTTGGAACATGTTCCAGTCGACTTCGCTCAGTGCATCCTGCAGCATGGCCTCTGAATGGTCAGCCCACCGCTTTACGTCCCTCGTCACTGTCGCTTCCCGTACTATCCGTTGTTTGTACTCCGGCAGCAGGAAAATGGCAGCGTGGTCAGATTTCCCAAAAGGAGGGAGAGAAACGGCCTTGTAGCCTTTCCTGAACGGCGTGTAGCAGTGGTCCAAAGTTCTTTCCCCCCTGGTGACACACGTGATGTGTTGGTAGAAGTTGGGCATGACCTTTTTGAGATTTCCCCTATTGAAGTCTCCAGCCACCAGCACAGCCGCATCAGGGTTCTTGTTTTGGTGTTGACACAACACATCGTGTAGGGTGGACAGTGCCACGTCGGTGTCCGCATGCGGTGGGATATAGACGGCTGTGATGATCATCGAGCTGAACTCCCGGGGTAGGTAGAATGGTCGGCATAGGATAGTTAGATGTTCCAGGTCCGGCGAGCAGGAACGAGAAAGCGTCTTAATATTCCCAGGATTACACCAGTTATTATTGGTCAAGAAGCAGACTCCTCCGCCCTTGGATTTCCCGGATTCTTCCGTTCTGTCCGCCCGGAAAACAGTGAAGGACTCGGATGGGCAGATCACCTGGTCAGGCACCAGCGGGGTCAGCCATGTTTCGGTCAGACAAAGGATGTTACAGTTCTTTATGTCCCTCTGGAATCTGATCCTTGCCCTCAGGTCATCCAGCTTGTTCTCCAGGGACTGGACGTTGGCCAGAAGTATGCTGGGCAGAGGTGGACGTAAGGCTTGGGTTCTCAGCCTGTTCCGAATCCCCCCTCGCTTCCCTCGGTGTTTTTTCCGACTTTCCCACTGACCTGCGCTCCCACTGCTGCTGCCGCGGTGCGCTCCTTTGATGATCTCTATCGGTATATCGGTGAGTAGTTTTCTGTTTAATAGTGCTCCGGTAGCGCTCGAGTTTAATTTTACGAGCGTTTCCCGGTCGTACATTGGTTAATGCTAAGTGCTAGCACACGCTAGAGCACTTAGGGATAATTTTAAAGTAAACATACCAGTTTAAAACGCACAGTTCCCGCAGAGCTACCACGACGGCGACTGGACTGGACCGCGCCATGTTTTACAATGCAATGATATCTAGCATTTACTTCAGACACAAATCTTGACAGACGTGTCAGTTCTAATATGCCCGTGGTCATCAAGTCTGATAGCTTCAAAATGTCTAATTGCAGCAATAAAGATTAAGCTCGTGGTGTTTTGTGGCATGGTTCCATATTTTATTAGTTATGGTGTAGTTGTTTGCAAACCCATTGCTGTAAAAATCAAGCAACATAATGTAGAAAGATATATTCCTTTCCAACTTTTTCCAAACAAGCTGCCTCAATTTAATTGTACATTCACAGAATGCAAGAAAATTACCCTAAATATCAGTGCAATACTACTTACACCCCACCATGAAATGTGTTGCAAAATGTTTGAAATAAAAAATGGGGTAAAGTGGTTTAATTGTAATCAGTTAGAATTTAGACATCAAGGTCTCAGATATGACTGTATTCAAGAGTTAGATATAGTTCTTAGGGCTAACGGAATCAAGTGATATGGGAAGAAAGCAGGAACGGGGTACTAATTTTAGATGATCAGCCATGATCATATTGAATCACAGTGCTGGCTCAAAGGGCCGAATGGCCTACCCCTGCACCTATTTTCCATGTTTCTATCCCTGTATGCACTGCCAAATGAAGTTTTGAGGTGACAGACCTTTCAACCCCTTGGACCCCGAACAATTTCAATAAAGATTTTAATTAACTTGTGCATTATAAAGGCAAATGGGACTGTGTTTAAAAAGTAGGTACTTGCATCTATTATTCTTTGACACTCATCATAATTAAAAATCCCTGCAAGGATTTAACATTGTTCACACAAAAATGCCTTGAAGGATATGTTAGATAGGTTGAAAACCAAGAGCAAAAAGGAAGTATTTTTGAGCAAGGCATATTACTTTTTTAATATAATAATTCATCAAAATACCAAACTTGTCACTTTAGGAAAAAAAACAACCAAAAATTCAAAACAATAATTTGCATTTCTCCACAAACTCTATATCTTCAAAAATATGATTTTTAAAAACAAAAACTGAAAAGTCTCCCATGTTTAAAATAGATCTTTGTAAACTTTTAATTGTCAAGATCCATTATTAAGTCCCAGCTATAATTATACATATATATATTGCATTACTCATTTAAAAAAAATATGCATAAACATTTTATCAAAATTCTTGCATGGCTGGTGAATGCATATACTGATTACTGGCTTTGATAGTGAATAATTCCAGTTTAATTTCCCAGCTGTACAAGATGGTTTGAGAAGACTATTTGGTTTAATTGGCCCTAGCGTTGCACAAGGTGATGGGTGTAGGAATGTGCATTCTTGTCATCACTGTAATGGCTGCTGGATAGACATACAACCGAAGACTCTTGTGAGAATACAGCAAATAAGAACAAGCTGATATAGCAGGAACTGGCTGGTATTAAAAAGTATTAAAATCATCTGTTAACACCACTAATAATGAAAATAGTAAATATAATTAACATCTATTCATGCAAGCAACAGTGCCACACAAATTACATCTAGCTAAATTTAGTTGCAGCTAAATGAGTTACAGCTAGTTGCAATAAGTAAGACTGTTGAATGAACTGGTAAAGTATTGAGAATGAATTCAGTCATCATTCAATATCGAGGGCAGCAAATGGGAACCTCAAAGCTAAACACACACTTTTCTTTCCACACTATGCAATGTCTCTGTGCTCGTGATTTCAAAATTAGCACAAGGAGATCACTGTAAACTCCTCGTGCATGTGGGTGTCATTTAAGTAATAGACAATGGACAAGTGTACAATTTAGAACACTGCTGTGGGAGTACAACAACCTCCAGTGTATAATATCAGGCTATTGTATAATGAACAACTAGTTTGCAGGAAGATAGAAAATATTGTGCATTATTACAAAATACAATGAACACTTTTTTGCCAAATGTTATCTGATCAGAGTTGCAAGGAAATGAATTAAGAGTTCCACTTAGACAGCTACCCTATAGAATACAAACAATTACTCAACAAAAACAGGGCTGTAGATAAAGAAGAAAGCAGTACAAAAAGTATTAGCAAATTGCTCAGAAAACACCCAATGTGGAGGTTGTGGTGGGTAGCAGGTATAAAAAGGAAACTAGAACTGTTTACGAGGCAAAAGTTTAGAACAAAAGTCCTAATTTGAAAATTCAAAAACAACTTATTTTGAATTCAGTAGATATGGCCCACTCCACGTGGGATTTGCTATGAAAAATGATTAGAAGCCAAGTTTACATCTCAGCTGTTTATCACTATCTGCATCTTAAAATATCTGAAGGCTCTGCCTCCACCATCCTTCAAAGTGACAGTTCAAATAGCTTTGTCTGTTTTAGTAATCTAGTCTTGGGTTTTTCAACATAGTCCACCCAAAGGAGCAAGGGGCTCATTAGTTCAGATGCGGGTGCTGACCGTGTTACTCAGCCTGCCAGTGAATTTAGAAGATTTTGCAGAGCAAGTGGTTTTGCTTAAAGCTTCAGACCTAAAAGGCAATTTGATTCGAACAGTCTCACTTGCCAAAAATTCAGACTTGGTCCCAGTTCCTCCACACTTGGCTTCAATAGTTTCATATTGATTGGAAGGAGGAGAATAACAAATTAAACTGGGAAATAAAGATGTGGTTAAGAAAAGGAGAGTCTGGGAATAGATTGAACTGTATTTCAATAGGACTTGGGAAATGAGGAATAACTATTATCTAAAAAAGAATAAATTCCATTGACATTCTCACTGATTGCTGAAATGCTCTTAGATAGAGTTAAAAAAGGAGTAGAGTTGTTAGCTGGTGTAACTTAGCAGGTCAGGCAGCATCATTGGAGAGAAGAAATGGATGACATTTCAGGTTGAGACATTCTGAAAAAGGGTTGAGATCCAAAACGTCACCCATTCCTTCACTCCAGAGATGCTGCCTGTCCCGCTAAATTACTCCTGCTTTGTGTCTATCTTCGGTTTAAACCAGCATCTACAGTTCCTTCCTACACATACAGAGTGGTTAGATGACCATGTTTGGTTCAGACAGTCCCAGGCTGCAATGAAATGGTCCAGCCCAAATTCCATGATAAAAATTATACTGCAGGGAAGATGGAGACCACCTGGTTCAACCAGCTAGTTTCAACCCAAGTTCACTTCCCTGAGAGTACTCAGTCTTTTCATTGCGTGTGGCAGGGCAGACATTTGCTGTAAACCATGTCAGCACAAGTTGACCTCCTGTCAAATGTACTTAACATCAGCGTTGGTATTTGGCAGTGTACAGCGCAAACCATTGCCAGCATCCTGCTCGTCAGGAGAAAACAAAATTTCTCCTTAGAATTGTCTGGAGCTGTCTCCAGGACCTCAATGCAAAACAGCTATAAAAGTGGAAAAGCAGCACATTGGTTCCACTATAATTTCGAAAAATAGATCTTCCAGAATTTAACAGCAAAACATTGAAACAGTGAACTACTAAAACATAATATTCATAAATTAGTTAAATTATTGTGCAATATTGCAAAAAATTAATTTATGAACTCTGTCTATTGTCTATTGTCTACATGCTTTTCTTTTGCAAAAAAAGTAGCCAAACAACTTCAGGAAACCATTCAGGTTTGGGGTGAGCAGCTATCTTTGAAGAACACCTCATTTCAGCACCTTTAATGGTTTTAAGATTTTAAAAAAACTATTGTTAAGTGTTTTAAAGTGGGCTAAGCAACGGTGTCGGGGACCGAATTGTGAAGGTCCCATCACAAAACATAATCTGTCAATTCCCTACACAGATGCTGCCTAATGTGTTGTATTCTTGCAGCAGTTTGTATTTTGCGAAAGATTTAAAAGTTGTCCAAGTTTTTGCCCACATTAAAGTCTACTTCACTGCATGCAATTGATATCGATCAAACCTCTTAATAAATTAATTAGTTAGGATGCTGTTAAAGTACTACTAACAGTGATATTTGGGAGGACCACTTCAGTGCAAGGGAAGAACTACTTGACTTGAACTACACTGAAATTAAACTGTGACTTTTGAATATTTGAAATGGAGATTGTTTGCTTAATATGTTCTTGTAGCGCGTCGATAAAGGCCCGAAATAAAGGCAAGGAGCCAGGTATTTCGGGAACGTTATATTTTATTGTACCTCGGTTATGAGACGGGTCTAGTCTGCCGGAATGGCTTGGCGCCCAAACCTTGTCCTTATATACCTGGTCCCGGACCGCCTCCCTGGACTGGTCCATTCTCGTGCCGAGGGGTCGGTAGAAGTATGGCCCGACCCTTGGGAGCCACCACATTCTGCTCTTTCTTCATCCAGCAAACAATTTCCTTTTCAATTTATTCACTCGACTCTTTGGAAATCATTCAATTTTGCTACCACCAACAAAACCACATTCCAGGTCATAACTTCCTGCATAAAAAGTTTCTCATCTCATCTTCATTTTTGTAAATCTCAAATCCATGGTCTCCAATTCACAACATCCCAGCCAATGTAAAACACCTATTGTAATCATGACTCTGAAATGTCACCTAATTTTTTCAGATCAGAACAATTCCAATTTTTTCTAGTATTTCCATTTAAATGTTTCATTTTCATCAGTTTGATAACCTTTACTGTCACTTTTCATAACACCAGCATTTGTTTAAATGGTAATGCGCAGAATTAGTTTACTTAAAATTGCTTGTTTATTAAGAGTTGCCGAGACAAATTTATATAATACAATGAAAGGGTAAATTGAAGGTGAAAGGCAAGCAAAATAAAATTCAACCAACTTCCTGAGGAAATCAGTTTTCAAAAAATAAGAGGCATCAACTACATTAATTGATCAGGTCAGTTAGCATCATATATGAAAATTAATTTACTCTCTTCCTAGGGGTCAAAAACCAGACAAAAATGCTTTGATCAGCAAGTCTGAATACAATAATACTGGACAATTGCTTACTTTAAAAACACTTAAACTTTGATATTTTCCAAAACACTATTGTTACGCACTCAAAATACAAAGCAAGCAGCTGGTAAATGCACGTTACATGTCGCAGCATTATGATCTCAATCAATTGATGAGATATGTGAATTGCATCCAGGCATAAAGGCCACATGACTGCATTGCCATCTCCAATTATCACATTTCAGTCACGACTTAGCACGGTGCACCATACAGGAAACGTGTAATGAAAACAATTGAGAAAGGTCATCACAGAATGTCTTCAAACTCCTTGGCTCGAGATAACTAATTTTATCATTGCTCCATTTAGGACAAAGCATCTTGGACCACCAATTGAAAATAATGCCATTATCAGTTGTAACCTCAAATCTAAACATTATTTTTTCATCAAGTTAGAAATGCAGTATAGACACAGGGCCTTTGGCCCACTGAGTCCATGCTTACCACCAGCCACACATTTATACTCGTCCTTCATTTTTACTTTGATTATTCTCTCCACTTTCTCATCAACTCCCCCCAGATTCTCCCTCTCAGCTGCACACAAGGGCAATTTACAGTGGTCAAGACATCTACCAACTGATGCTCGGGTTTCCTCCCAATTGTATGGATTTGGGAGGGAACTGTAGCATCCCAAGAAAACCCAAATGGTTACAGGGAGAACGTGCAAACTCCTTGCAGATGGCACCCAAGGTTATGATTGGTATGTAGGTTAATTGGCTGGGTAAATGTAAATGTAAAAATTGTCCCTAGTGGGTGTAGGATAGTGTTAATGTACGGGGATCACTGGGCGGCACGGACTTGGAGGGCCGAAAAGGCCTGTTTCCGGCTGTATATATATGATATATGATATGATATGAATGCTGGTCTCCAGTTATGCAAGGAGGCAGCTCTTCTAGCATTGCTACTGTGCTGCCCATGTTTAAATTCTGGATCAAAGATAAGATCTACACGACAATCTTAAGAATTTTTTGTCCATCATAATCTAGGATCATCCTTTGAAATTTGTTGCAATTATCGTTTTGATCAATTGAACATTTAATCCTAATACATGGATTTTAAATCTCCCCTTTATCAAGTTTAAATGGTCATTTGAACTTGTATGCAAAGTGACCCATCTCCAGAATACAGTCAATCTGTAATGTAACACAAATAACAAGTACGAGTCTTAATTTCAGAATCATTAACCAACTGGCATTTAAGAAATGTGGCCATAAAGGAACATTAAGATAAAATTAAATTATAATTAGACAACTTACCATGTAGTTATACATGGTTCATTGAAGACAAATTGTTTTACGATAAGTGGTTTATTCAATTTGCTGAAAGAAATCTAAACCCAACACCTGCATAATAAAATTCTAAAGTGACTTTATAGAACTCTGGAGTTTGATTCAGTTGCCAGCATATAAAACTTTGTTTCAATGTTATGTGATAAGTTATCAAAAGTAGTTACTATTCTCAAAGAAAGCATATTCAAGATAAATGTTTCAACATACAACTGCAAAGTAGTCTGGCACATGAGTGCACAATGCAGAACAACTTTTGATTAGATAAGCAATGCAAGATTTTAGATTTCAAACATACCAAGAGATATTATGGCATGTCTACAAAGGGAATATGGACAAAAGGAAAGCTCAGAATGTATTGCCCATGATGTAGTTTAAATGGATCAAATGGGACAGAGGGATTTACAGGAAAAGTTGGCATTGGAAATATTGGACAAGTGATTCAATAAATTTGAAAATGAAAATGGGGTGAAAATAGAAACTCAGATATGTAGGACATTTCTACATTATGCAATTTAAAGTGGATGCAAACCAAAGTTAAGCATCAAATTATTTCAGACGTTCAATTTCGTGAAATGTTTACCTATACTTTGCATTGAAATACTGTAGTCCCAAACTGTACAAACAGTAACAAAAAAGTTTACTCCACAAAAGTGGAATTGGGAGATCAGACCTAGGACAAAAACAATACAATACCATTCATTCTCAAAGGAGGCCAAACAATAGAAAAGATCCTCAAATAGCTTTTAAAAAAGCTTGTTAAAACAGTCAGTTATTTCCACTTTTACTTTCACAATAAATAACCACAATTAAAAACACAATTGCGTCTGCTGCTTTGATATCTTCCTACCGAGATAAAAGCAAGTCAAGGTGACCAAACCGAAAGACAGATAAAGACAAATTTAACAAATAGTAATACTTTATATAATATTTGCATAAACAGAACTATTGATATGTTAAAAATGCTCAGAAGAATTGCCTGCACAAAAAACAGTAGATGGTGGAATCTTGAGCAAAATAATAAGTGCTGCAGCATTTTGAGGAGAGAATGGACAGACACATATTGGCAACCTGAAATGTGGTCTATCCATTCCCTCCACAGATGCTGCTTGGCACACAGAGTTCCTCCAGCACCTCGTATTTTGCAGACAGGCATTAACATAGGAAAGGAATGATGCAACGCCATCCTAACACCCTTCTCTATACATTAATGCATGGTGTGTGTGAATGTTGGTGGACAGGACAATTTTTTCCACTCCATCCCAAATGCTCAAAACTACTGGGCTACAATCTTTATAAATAATGGTGAAAGTTTAGGTGGTGCAGAAGAGCATAATGGTACAAAATACAAATGCACTTAAAATTCATAACACAAATTAGTCATAGAGAAAACAAAATCAAATGAGTCAATTTCTAAATGGATATACTTTAAAAGCAATGACAGTAAACATCACATTATGGTAAAAACCATTCTCGGAATAGATGTACACATCCAGGCACCATATCCGAGGCCTGGAGCCAAAGATATTACCACAAATGCAGAAAAAAGCCGAGCTTTCCGATTCCAAAGTCATTTCAACTCCCCTTCCCACAGATCAATCCATCCACTATTTTCTCCACTGCCATGGCAAAGCCAAAAGCATACTGGAAGAAAAACACCTTGCAGTCCACTTGGGTAGCGTACAACCCACAGTATGAACATTGAATTTTCCAGTTTCAGGTAACCCATTCTGTGTTCCTTACCCACTCTCACCAACCTCCATGGTCCTTTCTACCTATTCCACCCCTTCCCCATCTGGCTGCATCTGCCCATTATTCTCCCTTCATCAGGTTCCACCCATCACCTCCCATCTCCTGCCTAGCCCCTCCTTCTACATCTATATACTAGCCCACCTTTCCCCTTCCTCCACTCCCTTTAGTCATGACACATTGTCTTGACTCAAACATGGACACATCCCTTTGCATCCATGGGTGTTGCTTGACCTACTGGAATTCTTCCAACAGTTTATCTTTTGCTTAACAGTATTTGAACCATTGAGCGAGCACTTAAGTTGTCAAATAAAATCAAAATAAATTGTGATGTCAAATATGTGACTGAAGCAGAAAAATGCTTTTTGAACTAATAAAAGAGGTTGCATTAAATGTATTATTTGATGGATTCAGTGCATTGTGCAATTTGTTGTATTGACATGGTTCAACAATTGCACAGACTGAGTTGTTAGTGCAATTATCCAGTGGGAACAAATAACAGGTCAGACTAGTTGTTCGCACACACCTACATGCAAGAAAAATGACTTTTTGCACATTATGATTAAAGTCTGGGAACATATCCACCTCCCCGGCTAGAGAGAGAAAATTAAAGCCTTGCCCAATGAGGGTGTACGCAACAGGATATGAGCCAGTTTCCAAATATGTCCTTAAAGATTATATACTTTTTATATGAGCCAGTAATTCAAAATACTTTGATAAAGATTCAATCAACACAAGAGGTACACAAATTCCAAGAAAAAAATGCAATCATACCTGTTGTGGTACAACTTATCAAGGACATCTTGACAGAAAGCTTTTCCAATTTAATGCCAAGTTTCTGGCACTGGAAGCAACACTAGGCAACAGATCTGCAACCCTGTGCAAGACGCTACCCAACTTGTTGAGTTACTCCAGCACTGTGTCTCTAAGTCAACATCTACAGTTCCTTGTATCCAAGAGATTTGCAATGGAGATGGTGATCAGAGCGTTCCATTGCTCCTTTGTTGTATTTTTCCAGTACTTCAGCATATTCAAGAAGAGTCAGCTTATTCTCCTATGCATTCAGTCGCTCTATTCTTATTGTGGGTCCATTCATTTGTTCTTTATCTCTCTACATCACTGTCTATATCTCGTTTCCTTTTCCCTTAACCAGTCTGAAGAAGGGTCTCAACCCGAAACGTCACCCATTCCTTCTCTCCAGAGATGCTGCTTGTTCCACCGAGTTACCCCAGCATTTTGTGTTCATCTTCATTTTAAACCAGCATCTGCAGTTCCTTCATACATATGCAACTCCTGAATTCAGTGAAATCAGTTAACATTAGGGGGGGGGGGGGGTCAAAGGAACGTACAAGAATTAAGTTTAATCATCATGAAATAGAGTTTCTTGCATTTTATAAACCAAAGTGGAAAAAAAATAGAGGTATACTGATAATTTGGTTCGGATTTTAGCCGATGATCATTTAATTTTTTTATTCCATGTTGGTTGAAGAACAAAGAAAACCAAACTGGGAAAATAAACTTGAATCTAACCATGCAACATTCATTGACTACAGCAACAAAACCGATAATCTACTTTTAAATTAATTATTTCAAAAAAATGTTTGCACAATAAAAGCTTTTAACTAGTGTGTACTATTGAAACCACTAAATCAATGGAACAATCAAATCTCCCAAAAGTAGTCAAGAATACTCCAAACATATTTGATGTATTTATCAAAAGTTGTCATTGTCCTCATTGTTCTTCAACAGCAAGTTCACCTTTTGTAAAAACAGATATTTGCACATCTCTCTCTCTCTCTCTCTCTCTCTCCTCCTCCCTTCGCCCCACCACAAAAAGTATATAATCTTTAAGGACATATTTCATTTATTGCTTGAGAGGGGAGAAAATATAGCAATCGGCAAATGGTTGGTCAAATCTGTTTATGTTTACTCTAACTCCACTCTCTATACAAGCACTCCATTTTCCTCTCTTTACTAGCACTCACCATATAAACCAGTCTGAACTAGACAGTGAATAAAACGGTGGAAGAGTTGTGCTAAAGGGTCTATTACAAGGACAGGGGCTGTGATGAAAAGGGGAGAGGGAAAATGGGAAATAGTGATAACAGGCCAGTGGTGACATTGACGAATAAAGAAATAAAACCAGAAAAATTGTTAAAACTAGTCACTCGCCTTGAAATATCATATTTCGCTTTTTCAAGATGCCTTACCAAGTGTTTCCAGCATTTGCTTTTATTTATATTTCCAAGGTCTGCAGCTATTTTGAATCTAATCAATTAAAGGTGTTTCATGATAAAGTACACAATTAGAGTCCACATAAAAAGGGGGGCAAGGGCTGTTTTGTCCTTTCTCCGTTGCAGTTAGCTAAAATTGTAAACAATGTAGAATTTAATACAAAACAAAAAACTTAAGCTTCTGGCAAAACCTACCATGCAGAACAACCCCGGAGGCAAAAGACTGCATTTAATACTTTGCATTTGCAACTTCTGCATCCACTGAGTTTTATGCAGATTTGATTTAAAAAAGGTCTTAAATATATCATGTGCAAATATTTATACCCAAATGTTTTTGTGCCCAGTTAACTTCTTGAGTAGGTTGAAATAAATTGCAAAGCTTTAATTATTGAAAATACAATAACTTGCTGCAATGAAAACAAACAAAGTGAAGCTATTACATGGGCATTTTTCAACAGCAAAGTTATTTATTTTAATTTGTTGTTTGAAAATTATAGTAGAATTAGAGTCAAGGATGTTTCATTCAAAAATGCAATTGTAAAAACCTACAAAAATAAACAACTGGATTTCTCTCCAAATATATTTAAAGGTTCCAAGATACAACTTCAGGTGTTTGTGATATTGCGCTTCAAATAACCGCACATTATAATTGAAATCAAAGGTTAGTCTTTTTGGCTATCTTATTGTATTAGCATTTGAAAGAAGAGTAAACATAGACAAAAGTCAAATATATATTTGGCACACATTGCCACTTTTCCCTTCCCAGTTTACATATGTTTATGCTTGACTCTCGATATTCATTATTTATGCATCATGTTTTTATTTTGTTTCCATGATCAAGTGCCACAGAGGATAAATATAGTTTCAATTCAATCAATATACTGCAATGCAGCCTGCCAAGGAATCCTATGGATTTAAATTTAAATGTGGAGACAGACGTTGCTATACATTATAGGTTAAAATGACCATACATTCACGCACCACATACACAAACTCGCCATACAACATTGCTTCTATTAATATAAGAAAATAACTGCAGATGCTGGTACAAATCGATTTATTCACAAAATGCTGGAGTAACTCAGCAGGTCAGGCAGCATCTCGGGAGAGAAGGAATGGGTGACGTTTCGGGTCGAGACCCTTCTTACCCGAAACGTCACCCATTCCTTCTCTCCCGAGATGCTGCCTGACCTGCTGAGTTACTCCAGCATTTTGTGAATAAATTGCTTCTATTAATCTCTTCTTTGTAATCAATGTCACTGAAAACCTGCCAAATGAGAAACACTTGAAAACCAAAGACTATATAATTTCCCATTGACAAGCTAATGCTTTAGCATGAATTTCATCATTTCAATAAAAATAGAATTTGCTTCTGCTGCTCAAGCAGATGGAATGTCTTCACAACTTACAGCAGGCCCAGGGGGACATTTTTGTGACTCACAGTTCACTTCATTTGATTTCTATAGAATGCCCTTCCCACTTTAAATATAGTCAGTTTATCAGTTTAAAATAACAGAAAAACACCAATTGTTTTTCGAGTCTTTTACCATTAGAGCTTTATCAAAACATCAAGCAAGCTTCAAACCTTTAGTTGTTCTTGGGATGTGAGCATCACTAGCAAGGCTTACATTTACAATTGCAGGCAACTTCAGTGAAGACCGTAATAGAAGAGCAAGTTCTACACACTGAAGAGGATGTCATGAAACCGTTCACACGGTCATCTCACCCTTCTTGAAATATGCAAAACAATATTGCATGGTCCCTTTCAACTCAGGGCCACTATTTTGAATACCTCTCAAAATGCCATAATGTTTTATGTTGGAAAAATCCAAATTTAATGTATTGGTAATTAATCAAGATACAAATCTACTCAAACATCCTAGTTCATAGCTCAAATCCTTGCACATAGCTATTTTGCATCAAGGATGAAATACCAAATAATTTATAATTTATTGTAGAAGCTAAATTATCCCTTAACTATCATCCTTCCCCATTTTCAGGAGCCTAGTTCACGCAAAAACCTTTAACTCAATCTTCCCAAAAACACAATTCTCTGTATCAAATGACACCCCATTCAAAACGTCTCCCTTGCTGTGGTTTAACTGAAGGCAATATCCATGATTAAAACCAGGTATCCATTAAAATTACAATATCAAATTAATTCAAGAATTCCTGCACACCGTATTGACAATGTGTAGCAGCTTTAGCAGAAGTTACAGCATTAAAAAAAACCTGTTCACCACCACCCTCTTCCTCCCTTCTGCTCCTTCCCCAGGTTAACAACCAACTCTTTTCTGTCTTGAAGGGCTAGGTTGTTGTTCTGAAACCAGGACACAAGTTCTTGCTCCCTTTCCTGTACTCGGTGTCATAGTTGTTGGTGTTGATGATCAGTCCAACAATAGTGATATCAGTGATGAACTTAAAAGATTGAGTTGGTCACAGTCAGGGGAGTACAGGGAGATCAGGAGACTGAGCACACAACCCCAGGGAGCACCAGTGTTGACAGTCAGGGCAGAGGAAATGTTCCAACCAACTAAGAAATAGAATACAAAGTGCAGGAGTAACTCAGCAGGTCAGGCAACATCTCTGGGGAACATGGATAGGTGACGTTTCATGCCAGTAAGTTGTCTTTTTTTGCAAAAGAGCATCTGCAGTTGTGCATTACCAACCAACGGAGGTTTGCCGGTCAGGAAGAGCAGAAGCCAATTGCAGATGGAGATCCCAAGGTGAAGATCCAGGAGTTTAAAGATGAGCCTATTCAATATTACAGTGTTGAAGGCCAGGCAGTAGTCAATGAATGCCATATTCTTATTATTCAAAGCCAAATGCGATCAAGGAAATGGCTTATTTTTCCTGTATGCAAATTACAAGGACTCAAGATTGTTTGGAAGACTGATGCAGATGTAGGCCATTAACATTTTTTTTCCAAAACTGGTCATGATTGTCAATGGAAGACCTACTATACTGGGTGGTAGTCATTGAGGCAGGTCACTGCGCTTTTTCTAGGGGATTGGATTATTTAGCACTCTTTCGAGACTTTATTTTATTAAATTCACTTTGTATCAAAAATGTCTTAAAATTAACTACAAGAATGATAATGCATAAACCTTTCATTACCATATGCAAAAGCAACCATTTTATGCATGTTTTATTCTGGTACTTGTATCCTAGAGACAATTCAGGCCAAGTGTATTATTGAGGTGCATGAACAGGGAATATTTACAAATGCAAATAAAATATTTTGCAGTGGAAAGTCATTTCAATACAAGTTCTGTCAGTGATGTGGCAATACTGCAAGTGTTTCTGCAAGAGCCCATTCCCTTCTATATCAAAGGCATACTGTTAAAATATTAATGCACATGCTGTATTATCCCCATGACATACTTGACAGTTACAGTATATTACACAAAAAGAAAGCAAGACTGCTACACAGAATGGCAATAGACAATAAACAATAGGTGCAGGAGTAGGCCATTCAGCCCTTCGAGCCAGCACCGCCATTCAATGCGATCATGGCTGATCAATCAGTACCCCGTTCCTGCCTTCTCCCCATACCCCCTCACTCCGCTATCTTTAAGAGCTCTATCCAGCTCTCTCTTGAAAGCATCCAACGAACTGGCCTCCACTGCCTTCTGAGGCAGAGAATTCCACACCTTCACCACTCTCTGACTGAAAAAGTTCTTCCTCATCTCCGTTCTAAATGGCCTACCCCTTATTCTTAAACTGTGACCCCTTGTTCTGGACTCCCCCAACATTGGGAACATGTTTCCTGCCTCTAATGTGTCCAATCCCCTAATTATCTTATATGTTTCAATAAGATCCCCCCTCATCCTTCTAAATTCCAGTGTATACAAGCCCAATCGCTCCAGCCTTTCAACATACGACAGTCCCGCCATTCCGGGAATTAACCTAGTGAACCTACGCTGCACGCCCTCCATAGCAAGAATATCCTTCCTCAAATTTGGAGACCAAAACTGCACAGTACTCCAGGTGCAGTCTCACCAGGGCCCGGTACAACTGTAGAAGGACCTCTTTGCTCCTATACTCAACTCCTCTTGTTATGAAGGCCAACATTCCATTGGCTTTCTTCACTGCCTGCTGTACCTGCATGCTTCCTTTCATTGACTGATGCACTAGGACTCCCAGATCTCGTTGAACTCCCCCTCCTCCTAACTTGACACCATTCAGATAATAATCTGCCTTTCTATTCTTACTTCCAAAGTGAATAACCTCACACTTATCTACATTAAACTGCATCTGCCATGTATCCGCCCACTCACACAACCTGTCCAAGTCACCCTGCAGCCTTATTGCATCTTCCTCACAATTCACACTACCCCCCAGCTTAGTATCATCTGCAAATTTGCTAATGGTACGTTTAATCCCTTTGCACTTTACTTTCCAGGTTACTGTTGCCCAGGATATACTTGAAATAAATGAATACCAATCTATGTGAACATTCTAGTATTTCACAACCAATATTTCTGAAATGTAGTTACTGTTGCAATAAAAAGGAAGTTGCACAATAGCATCAAAAGAAGTAACCAGATAATTTATTTTCTTTTACTGAGACAATGAATTTTAGCTTGTAAATACATTTCCTGCTCTACCTCAAATGAAGTCATGGGTGAAGTTTTGGTTTAATTTTACTACCCTGAAAGAATGCAGGAAACCAAAATCTACATCTTTTGTTTCATACTACAATGATATATCATGATTCATTGAAAAGTACAGCATGGAAATAGGATATTTTATGCCCACATCATCCATGCTGATTGCAATACCCATCTATACTAACTCCATTTACCCCACTGGGCTTCTATGCCTTACCAATTCAAGTACCTGTGCAGCAGTTGCAGAGGGTAAATTATCCCTAAACTACCATCCCTTCCCTACTTTCAGGAGCCTAGTTCACATAAAAACATCAAACTCATTCCTCCCCAAACCACATCTTGCTTCCTTCCGTTGTGCTTTAAAGGCAATATCTTTGATTGAAACAAGATATCCATTAAAGTCACCCTGGGCACCAAATTGTATGGCAAATAAGAAAATTTAGAGGTAAATCAGTATCTTTGTGAGGGGTTTATAGCTAGGGGAAAATATTTCAAACAGATTAAATGGGGAAAAGAGTACGAAAATAATCACTGACTTCGAGTGTTTTGCACAGGCATTTTGTTACCAGATCAAGAATTTACATGACAATGGCATTTTTCATTGAAAGGAGTAAAATAATAAATCAAACAAGGAAGGTTTGAAGGTTTGAACCAAACAGCAAGCTACCATTTACTTGCAAAAGTGGGCAATTATTTGAACTATCTGCACATTTGACTTTACAGGTATGTCAGTATCTTTTGTTTTCATTAAATTTGCTGCCCCAACTGCTCAACTTAAAACCCTTATCTAAATGTAACTGGTATCCAAGTACAAGAAAACCGCATAAATTACAGCCAACGCTCACATCATGCAACATCTGTGCAGGTATAGCAAAAGAGGCAAACAACATTTCTGATCCATCACTCCTATGGCTCCATCAATCGAGCCAAAGAAACAAAGCACTGCCACCAAAATTTGAACGTAATCAGTCCTCATTTAGACAGACCCTCAATGACCGATGGAGAAGATTTGAGGCCTTAAAAAACATTATATGAATACATTCTTGAATATGAAGCAAAAAACAACTGCTTGGGTTGGTAATAGGCAACGTTTTGGGTTCTTCATACTGAGAGTAACCACAAACATACATGTCTTTGGGATGTGCAGGGAAACTGAAGCTTCTGGAGGAAACCAATTGGGTTATAGGGAGAACATGCAAACTCAACACAGACAGCGGAGGTCAGGATCAAATCCAGGTGTCTGGTGCCGAGTTAGCAACTCTACTAGCTGCACCACTATGCCAGGCTGTTTGGAAGTATTTTTCCAAAAGGAAGGCAGGAGGATGCATGTGCAAGAGCAAGTGCTCCTGCAGCCCAATCGGCAATCTTGGCTTTCCAACTTCCCTTACAACCAACACCTTGTTTAGCCATGACCATACACAAGAGCCATTGATCATTAAGAAAAATCCACAAAGACATTTGGCATTCGAAGGGCAGCCTAAAATGCTGAATTTTCACCAATAAGTAGTTCGTAATGAAATTCATAAAACAGTTGTAATTTTCATTTTTCAGTTGGAGAATGTTTGCAAAAACCACAAATAATTATTTATTTTTGTGATCAAATGTGGGAAAGACTGTATGGGAGTATTAAAACAGCAACCAAAGAAGAGACAAAAATCACAAGTGCTGAGATGTCATTTTATGACGTACCCAACAGATAGATACTGGTATTTCACATCATTTCACAAGAACAAAAACAATTTTCCAAAACAGAACAAAATTAAAAATATTTCCAACAAAAGAAGCTTTGTGCACTGCAATCTTTATGCGCATCAAAATTGTCCATCGACAGAAGACATTGGCTGCCCAAAGAGCAGGCATGACAAGTTTCATTTTGTCCCTCAAATCTAGAATTATAAGGCCATAAGTGATAGGAGTAGAATTAGGCCATACAGCAGATCATGTCTACTCCGCCATTCAATCATGGCTGATCTGTCTCTCCCTCCTAACCCCATTCTCCTGCCTTCTCCCCATAACCTCTGACGCATGTACTAATCAAAAATCTATCTCTGCCTTAAAGATATCCACTGACTTGGCCTCTACAGCCTTCTGTGGCAAAGAATTCCACATATTCACCACCCTCTGATTAAAGAAAATTTTCCTCATCGCCTTCCTAAAACAACGTCCATTAATTCTAATTATGCTGCATAAACACCAAAGTAGTGGTCCACAAAAATAGGGATTTTTTTTAATATACAAGGAATTTGCAAACAACGGGTATGCAGTTTCAACATTTTGGATTGCAACAAGGCAAAAAATAAATCAAGACAGAATTAATTGCTATTGGACCAACACCACAGCAAAAAGTCTTAGAAAATGTGTGGTTTGCCAGGAACGAAATGTGCAGTAAATGTCAGTGGGGGGGGAACAATGACCATAATTATGCAAGTTTCAAACGTTATGGAAAGGACAACGGTCGTTGTCAAGTTAAGTTGTTAAATCAGGTGGGGGTGTGATAAGGAAAAACGCAGATTTCAATAGCGTGAGAGGACCTGGAAAAAAATATAATGGGAATAATGCTTGCAGGTAAAGCAGCAATTGACGGGCAAAAAGAGTCTAAGATATGACAGGTATGGGCAATTAGAATCAAAGATGTCTCTTGGGGAATATAAGTTAGGAAATTTTAAATTAGGGGGTTAAAAACAAAATAGGGGCCATGAAGCATCCTTGACAAGTATGATGAAGGACCATTAAGATATTCAGTAAATATATCAGCAGCAAAATGGT
Source organism: Rhinoraja longicauda (assembly GCF_053455715.1). Classification (NCBI taxonomy): domain Eukaryota; kingdom Metazoa; phylum Chordata; class Chondrichthyes; order Rajiformes; family Arhynchobatidae; genus Rhinoraja; species Rhinoraja longicauda. The sequence goes on along the minus strand of NC_135955.1, from coordinate 48,392,171 downwards.
AGCCAGAGAGACCAGGTACCCTTGCGGACCAAATGCGTAATCGTTGCATGGAGCGTGGTGAACAGATTCCTAAATAAATGCTTCTCATCAGCATCTGCGAAGTAGAAGAACATGGAAGATGCATGTTGCTAGCCTGGTTTACATCAGTATTATTAATATGTTCAGTGCCACCCCCAAATATACTAGGGTCATGACCAATAGTGTAAAAAACTTAACAGATATCTGGTCAAGGTGGTGCTAAATGTCATGGGGCACACAAAGGCTGATAAATCCCCAGCGACAAATGAGATTCCAGGTTGCTTGGATGCGAATGGAGGAAATATTATTAGTCAGTGTGCAGGTGACACAGGTTGGTGGTGTTGTGGATAGTCATGGAGGTTGATATAGATCAGATGGAAGGTTGGTGGTGTACCTCGACTTTCAGAAAGCCTTCGACAAGGTCCCACATAGGAGATTAGTGGGCAAAATTAGGGCACATGGTATTGGGGGTAGGGTACTGACATGGATAGAAAATTGGTTAACAGACAGAAAGCAAAGAGTGGGGATAAATGGGTCCCTTTCGGAATGGCAGGCAGTGACCAGTGGGGTACCGCAAGGTTCGGTGCTGGGACCCCAGCTATTTACGATATACATTAATGACTTAGACGAAGGGATTAAAAGTACCATTAGCAAATTTGCAGATGATACTAAGTTGGGGGGTAGTGTGAATTGTGAGGAAGATGCAATAAGGCTGCAGGGTGACCTGGACAGGTTGTGTGAGTGGGCGGATACATGGCAGATGCAGTTTAATGTAGATAAGTGTGAGGTTATTCACTTTGGAAGTAAGAATAGAAAGGCAGATTATTATCTGAATGGTGTCAAGTTAGGAGGAGGGGGAGTTCAACGAGATCTGGGTGTCCTAGTGCATCAGTCAATGAAAGGAAGCATGCAGGTTCAGCAGGCAGTGAAGAAAGCCAATGGAATGTTGGCCTTCGTAACAAGAGGAGTTGAGTATAGGAGCAAAGAGGTCCTTCTACAGTTGTACCGGGCCCTGGTGAGACCGCACCTGGAGTACTGTGTGCAGTTTTGGTCTCCAAATTTGAGGACGGATATTCTTGCTATGGAGGGCGTGCAGCGTAGGTTCACTAGATTAATTCCCGGAATGGCGGGACTGTCGTATGTTGAAAGGCTGGAGCGATTGGGCTTGTATACACTGGAATTTAGAAGGATGAGGGGGGATCTTATTGAAACATATAAGATAATTAGGGGATTGGACACATTAGAGGCAGATAACATGTTCCCAATGTTGGGGGAGTCCAGAACAAGGGGCCACAGTTTGAGAATAAGGGGTAGGCCATTTAGAACGGAGATGAGGAAGACCTTTTTCAGTCAGAGGGTGGTGAAGGTGTGGAATTCTCTGCCTCAGAAGGCAGTGGAGGCCAGTTCGTTGGATGCTTTCAAGAGAGAGCTGGATAGAGCTCTTAAGGATAGCGGAGTGAGGGGGTATGGGGAGAAGGCAGGAACGGGGTACTGATTGATAGTGATCAGCCATGATCGCATTGAATGGCGGTGCTGGCTCGAAGGGCTGAATGGCCTACTCCTGCACCTATTGTCTATTGTCTATTGTTAGCAGATGGAAATGAACTACGACATGTGCAAGGTATGCATTTTGGGAAGTCAAATAGGAGTTACAATAAATGATTGGGCACCAATGAATGTTAATAAACAGTGACCTTGGGGCTCAAGTCCGTAGTTCTCCAAAGGTGGTACCAGGTTTATCAGGAGGTGAAAGCAACATATGACATGCTTACCTTCATAGGTCATAGAACCTAAGGGTGCAGGCATTATGGTACAACTTTACAAAGCACTATATCAGACTGCACCTGGAATTTGTGTTCAGTTCTGATTGCCCACCATTGGAAGGATGCATTGTACAGTAATTCACCAGAATGGCTCAGTGGCTGTTCACTGGTTTTTTATTGTCACATGTGCAAAGTATAAATGCAGTGAAATTTTCTTACAAACAGTCCAGTAAAGTATTGCCATACCAAGCACATCCCTGATTAGCAAGCGTATAGAAATAGTCCACTGGTCCCGCTTGCGTGAGGGACCATTTTAAAAGTCCAGTCCGCGCTATAGTTGTCCAGAATTTCCCATTCCAGGCAAGCCACAGGCATCATCTTCCTTGGACCTCTGGATCGATCAGAGAACCAACAAAGACATTTGGGTGGAGGCAGATGAAACTCGAAGGACATTGTGTAGGAGAGCTTATTTGTTTAACATTTACCTCAGGGAAGTTCAGTCTAATTTGATGCATGAATGAATAGGATGAGGTATAGAATTATGGCATCAGTGCCAGGAGCAAAAGACAGTGTCTTTTTCAATATTCACAATGCGTACAATTACTCATAGAACTGCTGCCTCACACCTCCAGTGACCTGGGTTCAATCTCGACCTCCAACACTGTCTGCGTGACGTTTGCATGTAATCATTGTGACCACATGGGTTTCCTCTGTGTGCTTTAGTTACTTCCCACATGCCAAAAACATATGGGTTAGCAATGTTGTTGATTCATTTCCTTAAAGTTAGCCTGCATTTTAAGAACACGCAAGAGTTCCAAAATTCAATTCTGATCTACAAGATGCAAATTTCTGCAGCACTCAATAAAGGATGCATAGCCTATTGGGAATCAGAGTTGCTTCATATTATACAATAACACGGCTTCAACTAATCAGTCCTTTACCAGTACCTTAACAGCCTATCCAATAATCCATTCACCTGCTCAGAACACACCTCTAAACATTTTCAAACTTGATCCAAATGCTTTTTCAAAATCTGCTTTGTCTATTTTGATGATGCACTGTTTGATTTGCACTTAGCCCTCCTTCCTCATAATTTGTCTTCCCCTTTTCCCCCCAAAAGCAATTACTGTAGAATTATTAAACTGTCAAAAAAAAACTGCACTTTAGTTAGCCCAAGAAAAGGAGTTTCCAAAAAACATTGCATGCAAATTTTTTAAAATCCACCTGCCAGCAAGATAAAAAAACAGAAAATCTCACCAACAGCGATTGTAGTTGTTAAATTGCAAAAAGCAAAAGTGAAAATGTAGCACTCAAGTTTGACTTGAAGAGTACACTTTCCACAAATTAATGTACTCTAACTCTCCCAGATACTGATGTTACGATCTTGCTTTCACCAGGAATACATTAAAAAGTGGGCAAAAAAATACCCATAATAAGCTTGTTTTTAATCCTTGGTTCTTCTACAACTTTGTATTCAATTCTATGATTCATTGCCAGCTTTTAATGTTGGCATATTGTATTTCCCCAAAAGTATAAGACTTATAACAAACCATATTCTCAGTTACAACAAAAAACATTGAAAGACATACACCAATAAAGCATAATCTGTGGAAAGAGATATTTCTCTTCAGGTTTTGAGTCACCCTTTCTCAGAACTGGTGAGGGAATTTAAAAAAGTGATGGGTTGATAATATTCAAAGCAGAGCCTGGGGTGGGAAAGAAGCAAGATAAGTGCCCAAAAAACTGAAATAGGTAAAGACAGTTCAGATGCACTGACTGCAAGCAAAGAATTTAAAAAGAAACAGGATGCAAAAGGATATAAACATGATAATGCGAAGTGGACAGAACAATTTACCTGAAGTTGGAAAATCCAGCATTCATCCCAGGGGCCATCCTTAGTCATGAGTGTGACCAAAAATATGAAAAATTGTGGAATACATCTCTTCTAATTCTGAAAGCATTACAGGTATATTGTTTTGTTCTGTATATATGACTTATATATGTCGAAGCTTATCAAGTGAAATTTTTATATGTTACTAGAACAAGTGTGCCCGTTCAAAGCGGGCCCGTTGGGCCCGTCCCCACACCCCCCATTTTCTCCTCCCCCAGCCCCACTCTTACTCTCCCCACACCCTCCCCTTGGGCGGGGAGGGAGTGGTGGAGGGAGGGAGGTGTTGAGGATGGAGGGGGGGAGGGTGATGAGAGATGGGGCGGTATTTGTGGAGGGGGGAGAGAGTGAGGGGGGAGGGGGAGGGGAGGAGGGAGGGATGGGGGAGAGGGGAGGGATATGGACCTCCCCTTTTCCCAGTACCCCTCTTTCCCCCACCACCAATTCCCCTCCGCACTACCCCTGTTGTCCCATTCCCCATTCTCAGCCCCCCCCCCCCCCCCCATCTTCTCTCCCCCAGACACACTCTTAGCATCAGTTAAAGGCCCGGTGGGGGGGGGGGGTGCGGGGGATCGGATCAGTGAAACGTCCGGGGGGGGGGGGGGGGGGGGGGGGGGGTGCAGGAGATCGCATCATTCAAAGGCCCGGGGGGGGGGGGGGGGGGGGGGGGGGATAGCGGGGGGGGGGGGGGGGGAGCGCATCAGTGAAAGGTCGGGGGGGGAGGGGGGAGCGCATTAGTGAAAGGTCCGGGGGGGGGGGGGGGGGGGGGGGGGAGAGAGCATCAGTGTAAGATCCGGGGGGGGGGGGGATAGCGGGGAGAGGATCTCCCGGGTGTGGGAGAGAGGAGAGAAGCAAGGGGAGAGAGGGGCACAGACGCACAGCAGCGCCACGCTGAAAGCCTTCAATAAATCAGTAGGAGGGGGGTGCATGGGCATTTTGACGTCACACGCTGAAGGCCATGGAAGAGACGGCTGGAATTTTTAAAAAAAAACTAAACCTCTGTAACTTAAAAAATATACGACCGAATCAAATAAAAATATCATTTTCCAGCAGCGTTCAGCGTGGTGATTAAGGCGGTGCAAACATCGTGGCGCTACGGTTCACCGTTTTTGCCGAAAATCAGCCGAAAAAATGAGATTTAAAAAAAGACTTTTAAACCTCTGTAACTTAAAAAATATACGACCGAATTAAATAACAATATCATTTTCGGCAAGCGTCCAGCGGTGTGATTAAGACGGTGCAAAAATTGTGGCGCTACGCCTCACCGTTTTGCAGAAATCAGCCGAAATCACTGTTACAGATATTTTAGTAAGATTAGATAGATAGATAGATGTTGACAAAGTTTGTTTAGGGTAAGAGGTCAAATATGACTGGTCACATGTGTGACTTGGTGAGGTCACACACGTGACTAGTCATATTTGGCCTCTTACCCTAAACAAACATTGTCAGCATAACATATAACAAATTTCACTTGATAAACTTTGACATACAAGTCATATATACAGTACAAAACAATATACCTGTAATGCTTTCAGAATTAGAAATGTATTCCACAATCTTTCACATTTTTGGTCACAAATGTGACTCAGAGTGGCCCCCAGTAGGTTACAAAGTTGGAGTTCTCATTTATATTGTTCATGGAGAAGACTGCTGATGGATAGGTCGGAAAGCAAGCGGGACTGAGAATTAAAAATGCACCCATTTATACATAACCTAAAAATAAACTTTAAATTACAATCTTATATTTGCATCATAAAAAGATTGGATGCCAAAGGCTATCTGGGTAGGTTTGACTCTGACCAAACTATGAGCAGGAGAAAATGGTGAAAGCTAGAATAGCTATCATTTTTTAATTATTTTGTGCGACTTCAATTCAAAACACAACAAACCTGCACTGATAATTTTACACTGAACTTTTACAGCCAAAATAAAAAGTCATGCCAGCAGAATAGAGATGAAAATCCCTCAATATTTCAGTTACTGCATTACTTACACTGTATTCAAAATATTTCAATTCAAGAGATGAGAAATATGGTCTGAAGAAGGATCCTGACCCAAAAGGTCACCTGTCCATTTCCTCCCAAAATGCTGCCTCCAAGTTCCTCCAGCCCTTTGGTTTTGCGCAATATTTCAGCAAGTACAGTTTCTTGCCTCACTATTTCAATTTAAGTCTTAGATCTCAAATAGAGGTATTATGCAAAAGTGGCAACAGTGGTCTTTTAAAAAAGGCAAAATGTCAAGTCTCAAGTCAGCATTTGGCAGAAAAAAGTGATTAAATATGTAAAAGGTAGAAATAAAGAGGGAACTACAATCTGACTCAATTGGTATCTGAAAATGAATTAACTACCAAAGAATTTATGGCATAACAAATTTCAAAATCATAACTCCCTGCTCAATTTACAGACGTACCAATTAAAAGGTAAAATGATATCTTTGAAAGAATATTCTTACAATAAATACTCAAGGGATTATCTCAAAAATCTCACCACATAAATAGCCCTAGTTTCAATCCAAATTCTACTGCAAGTAGGATTTGCACATTTACTCCTTGTCCCCAATCCCCCACCTTATAGAAACAGGCAGATTCCACAAAACAGGGCTTTTTTATTGTTCGTTCATTTTTCAGGATCTGGGCCTACATTGCAAGACCAACATTAATTGTCTATCCCTAAAGGCCCTGGAATCAAGTGTCTTTCTTAATCACATAGGCATTTTTAGAGATAGTGTCACATATGTCAGACAGAATAAGGATGCTTGATTTAAATCTCTGGAGAGTTTTTTTAATAGATAGTTTGGGGATTAGATTACAATGAACTTGGAAATTCTATAGCTGCAAGTGCGATTTGTACTCCAGATCACTGGGTCCTTCACAAATGCAAGATTAGATGCAGCAGATTTAGACACAAAGGAATTGGCAAGATTAAACTGAATTAATGGAAGGGGAAAGAAAAGGGAATGGATAAAGAAAAGAAATGCTTAGATACAATGTGGACTATTAGTTTACCTTGGAGGCAAAATAAATATGGCTCACTTTGTATTTGTATTAATTAGCTCCAAGCCTGGCTACAATTCAATCAGCTCAAATCTCCTCTAATTCCCAGTTAACAAGCGTAGGCTCAGCAATTGTTTTGTTGAACACCTCCACCCAGTCCGCCTAAACCTGCCTGATCTCCCAGTTGCTGGACACTAACACCCCCTCTCATTCCCACACCAGCCTTTCTGTCCCAGGCCTCCTCCATTGTCAGAGTGAGGCCCAGCGCAAATTGGAGGAGCAGCACCTCATATTTCGCTTGGGTAGCTTACACCCCAGCGGTATGAACATTGACTTCTTTAACTTCAAGTAAACCTTGCTTTCCCTCTCTCCATCCCTACCCCTTCACAGTTCCCGACCAGTCTTACTGTCACTAACTACATTTTATCTGTTTGCTGAGTTGTCACCTTCTCCCAGCTAACAATGATCTATTCTACATTTTCCATAATCTCCATTCCCTTTGCCCCAATTTCACATTTCCTTATCCATGTATCTCCTCCCCCCTGACATTAGTCTGAAAAAGGGTCTCGACCCAAAACATCACCCATTCCTTCCCTCCAGAGATGCTGCCTGTCCCGGTGAGTTACTCCAGCATTTTGCGGCTATCCTCCAATTCCCACACTACCCCGCTCTGATACAACATATCTTTTAGTTGACAATTAGCTTTCTCAGACCTCTACCATGACGCACAAAAATTCCAGTCAATACAGATAGCAATTTGTATTTTGCAAGTTCTCCCATGGCTGACCCCATTTCAACCCATTTGAACTTATTCCTTAACATCTTGATCGTATTTTCTTAGTTTTCACCTGCTACTATTTGCCAGTTGCCTGAACCCATCTGTCTCATCTTCTTGTCACCCAATAGTTCAAGCCATTCACCAGAAAAAACATTTAAGGTTCCTATTTCTTCATTGAATTAAAGCCTAATTAGTGCCTTGGCCAAGTGTTTTATCATATTGGGCAACAACTTGCTAATTCACTTATTTTCTCCATATAAAATGCTATGAGACATCATGCAAGCCCAGTCTCTACCCCTCAGAATATTCAATTCCATGCAATTGAATTCCATGCAATCCAATTAACAATCCCCTCATGTTTGCGTTCTCACAACCCAAAATTGAACATAATTTTCAAACTTAACCCTACTTCCTTTTTGTAGTACATTCACTGTACTCGTGCTACTTCCTTTGCTCAACCCTAGTGGCCAATTTCCATCCTTCCCTCAGAGAATCTACAACTTTTTCTTTGCTCAATCTCTCAACCTCAATGTCTGGAAGTAACTAGCAACTAACCCTACCAACTTGCACAATTACACCAATTGCACTTTCTCACTCACAAACACCTACAAGCCTCCCATTCCATTTATCCCGTATGCATTCCATCTGTTGTAGGATGATAACCTCTATAGTTGTCATAAGTTTGTACGTCGTAGGAGCAGAATTAGGCCCAAAGAGCCTACTTCGCCATTCTATCATGATTGATCCATCTTTCCCTCTCAATACCATTATCTTGCCTTATCCCCATAACCATTGACACCTTTAATTCCTTCTTTCTAAAGGTACATCTTTCTGAGGCAGTGCCCTCTGGTCTAATGACTCTCCCACTAGTGGAAAAATCTTCACATCCACTCTATCCAAGTCTTTCGCTTTCGATAAGTTTCATAGGTTATAGTAGAATTAGGCCAGTCGGCCCATTGTCTACTCCACCATTCAATCATGGATGATCTATCTTTCCCTCCTAACCCCATTCTCTGCCTTCTCCTCATAAACTCTGACACCTGTACTAATCAGGAATCTATCTATCTCTGCCTTTAATATATCCACTGATGGCCTCCACAGCCTTCTGTGGCAAAGAATTTCACAGATTCACCACCCTCTGACTAAAGACACTCTAACCTTTCAATGAGGTCTCCCCTCATTCTTTTAAAATACAGCGAGTATTGGCCCAGTGCCGTTAAACACTCACCATTTATTAACCCAATCATCCCTGGGATCATTCTCAAATCTCCTCTGGACCCTCTCTAATGCCAGCATGTCCCTCCTCAAATATGGGGCCCTAGACTGCTCGAGTCTGACCAGTGCCTTATAAAGCCTCAGCATTATATCCATGTTATTACATTCTAACCTTCTTGAAATAAATGCTAACATTGCATTTGCCTTCTTTACTACCTATTAAATATCCAACCTTGGCTTTTCTTTCCCCTTTCACCCAAGGATTCTTTTAGACCTAGAGGGTAATGAATCTTTGGAATTCTCTTTGAAGGGTTGTGAAAGCTTAATCAAGTTTATTCGAAACAGAGACAAAGATTTCTGGATATTAAAGAAATTAAGGGATACGAGATAGATGCATAAAAATAATCTTGATCAATGGCAGAATGAGCTCAAAGGGTCAAATGGTCTACTCCTAATTTCACTTTTCTATCTTCCCATTCCTAGTTCTGGTGGATAGTACATTTTTAAAATGGCAATGATAAATGTATGTGGGAGGAGTTATCCAAATGGACTGAGTAAGCAAGAGGCAGGTCAGGTGGGGAACTGTGGTAGATAGTCAAAAGGCTGCTTTATAATCCCAAGCAAAAATTCTGCTCAAAAGAGAATTCCACAACAAACCAGCACAATCCATGTTTAACAAAAGAATGTAAAGGATACCGTCAAAGTTAAAATGACCAGAGGACTGGGAAATGTTCAGGATCCAGCCAAAGATCAAAAAAATCAATGACGGAGAAAATTAATTTTGAAAAAAAGCTTGCATGTAGTTAAAAAATAAACAGAAAAATGTTTCTGTAGTTATATAAATAGGAAGAGACAGCCAAAGTAAATGTTGGGCCGAGAGAGAGAGAGCGCCTGGTGAATTAAATACAGCAAACAAAGTAAAGGCAGGAATGTTGAATAATGTTTTACAACAGAAAAACATTTGCTAGTATCAGCAAGACAATCAATAAGAATAAATTACTGGAGAAATAAAGGGAGGCTAAAGACGACAGTACATAATGAACTAACTACATGCAAGGATTTTAAAGAAAACTAGACCAAGTGGACCCAAACCTCCTGCATTGGTGCAGCACCCTGTCCTCCCCCTTCCTCTCTCTCCTCAACCCCCCCTCCCCCTTCTTACCCACTCCCCCTTCCCTCCCTCCTCAACCCCCTTCCCCCCTCGCTCCCCCCTCCTCCTCCCCTCCCCCTCCTTTTAAACTTTAAAATGTGAATAACTTTAAAAATATAACTGATTTCAATAAAACTACTTGCATTATCACTAAAGTGACAACGGTGAGTAAGGTGGGCCTAACATTGTCACGCTATCGTGTACCGTTTTGGCTGAAGTTCAGTCACAAACAAGATAACAAATGAGAGCTCTAGTATATAGATGGTAGCAGACAGCAAATTCAATGATCGAAATTGTTCCACAATTCAAATTCAGATGGAACTGGAAGATTGGAAAATAGCAAAGGTGACTCTTGCTTTTGAAAATAAAGAAAAAGGCAGAAAGGAGGGATCCACAGAACAGTTGGTTTAACAACTATTATTGGAAAGATGCTCGAGTCAAAATCAAAGATGATATGACTAATCATTCTGGAAAGCCGAATATAACTAAAACAAGTCAACATTGATTTAGGAAAGGTAAAGAATGTTTCAAACTCTTTGTGGATGTAACATGGAGAATTATTAGAACTCATAGATCCAGTGTATTAGGAAATACCATGAAACATTTTTCAAGCTGTCACATTGGAGGCCATGCATAAATTAAACGCCCAAGGTATTGGAAAAAGCAAAAAACAAACTGCTAGAGAAATTCAGCAGACCATGCAGCACCTGTGGGAGGAAGCAGCCTGTTCTATTTGGGGGTTCTTTTCAGGCTGGAAGGAGCCAACTTGTAGGATACTACAGGGATCATTTCTTGGTCCACAAATGTTCCTCATTTATATTAATGAACTGGAGGAAGAAACAGAATGCAAGGTTTCCAAATTTACAGATAATACAAAAATAGGTGGAGGGTCAGTTTCTGATAAGGGTACTGCAATTCTGTAGCAGTATATAGATGGATTGATTAATGACCACAAAAAGGAGTTTAACATGGGAAAGTACAAGATCGTACACTTTGGTAAGAGGAATTCATAAGGCAGTTTTCCCAAGTGAAGAGAGACTACAACAAAGTGAGGTACAGCAGAATCTAGATGTTCTAGTGTTTAAGTCAGTTAGCAGGTGGTCAAACAAGCATTTCAGGCGGCAAATGACATTTTGGCCTTTGGTTTCTTTTTAAAGCTGGTTTCTTACAATTGCACATGGTGTTGCCCAGGCCTCAACTTGAATACCATGTACAAAAGGATATTAAAAAAAATTATAGTAACAGAGGCAGTCCTAAAGTGATTCACCAGGATAATTCCTGGATGAGAGGGATGTCCTACCACGAGGGATAAAACAGTTGGGGCTGTGTACCCTAGGGTTCAGAATAATGTAGGTCGCCTTATTCAAGCATACGTCTTAAGGGGGCTTGATAGAGTAGATGACGTAGAAATTTATTCTCTCAGAGAGTGGTAAATCTCTAGAATTCTTTGCCTTCCAGTTGGTGAAAGATAAATCATTCGAAGTATTTAAGTGGATGTGAATAGATATTTGACAGATGAAATAGAGGGGAATGGAGAAATGGCACAGAAAAAGAGTTGACACCAGCACATGAAAACTCTAAGTGGTGGGGTAGGCTTGATGGTCTACTCCTATTTTCTCGTGATCCTGTGTAAAAAGAACATCAGATACATTAATCTTTCTCTACAGATGCTGGCTGACCTGTTGAATATTGAGCATTTTGTTTTTAATTCAGGTATGTAGCATTTGCAATAATTTTTGTACTGTAATATTCAATAAGCAAAGAGAAAGGACTGGATTAAGAACTGAAATTAATTTGACATGAGATACCAGATGTTGACAGAAAGTGGCATCATGCAGATGCAAAAAGAGACAATCTAGCAATTGATATCCAGAGTAGGCCAAAGGGCTAAAACAACATCCTCCAGGTAAACCTTCTCTTGTTCCACCTCCACCCTTCTTCAGCCTGGCTACCACAATAAGACATGTACACACCTTTGTCATCGTCATTCTGCTTATATTGAATTATGGCGTTTGCATCCTTTCCCACCCCAAGCAATTCATATCTGCTTTTACCTGCACAAATCTCAAGGCTGCTGAATTCACAACCACCCCACCACCAACCCCCCCCCCCCCCCCCCTTCATTCTATCACTTGCTTTGAATTTTACAACTGAGAGAAACACTGATGGAATTGTGTTGCGATATTAAGAATGTTTACCTCCAGGACTTAAGCAACAATAACTAGATATCATAATTTTAAGGTGAGAGGGGCAAAGTTTAAAGCAGAGTTTTTTTAAAATATGCAGCATTCAAGAGGCTTTTAGATAGGCACATGCAAAATGAACCAAAGAATAAACGGTTTATGGAAAAGCTCCTGGAGATCTATCAGTTCACTGTTACGTTTGACATGCTTCGACAACCTCAGTACAGTCAAGACCATCTATAGCATAATCCTCCACCCTGCCGAGTGTAAAAAGAAAATGGAGAGGAGCTCAAAACTAGGGATCATGGCAGAACTCCTTAACTGTGACTTGTCGCCTACCTGGGCAAGATGCCACATCAAACAGAAAAGCAAGTGGAAAACCCATGTACAAAATGAAAAACAAGATTTCAGCACCTGACTATTTCCCTGTTCGAGTTCAAACAACGTCAAGCCTGCGTGACCCACATCTATGAAGAGGACAACGCATCAAGGGCCCCACTGACGTCAGAACTACAACCATCTTCTAGAAAGGAAACAAATATAAATGGAGCAATTGCAAGAGTGATTTCCTTGCAATATGCCACTGGAAGTTACTGCAAGGATCCTCTTCAATCACTTCCTCATGACCTAAAGGTTGCTTACAGATTCACAGCTGTGTAGATCCCTAACATGCATTATCTTCGCCACATGACACCAGCAGAACAGATCAACCACTGTACATGGACTTTTGATTTCAAAAGCCAATGCCGACATCAAGAGGGTCAGCAGAGTATACTTCTTAAATATAACTGCCCTCAAAGATGTGTCCATTATTCAACTGCCACATTAGATCTTGCAAGCCATGATCTTAAGCCAGAGATCCATAAAGATTCTTCTCAATGCCAAAGGCACCAAACAACCACATCATAATGCTAAAGCTAACCAACTATCTCAAAGCATTTTGTGTATGCATCTCTCCCCCCCCCCCCCCCCTCCAAAGAAATTAAAACAATCCTTTCTCAATAGAGATGTGTGTATTTGTAAGACTGCTGCCCACTGCTTTCCAATCACTAAGCCCAAGATGAAAGCATTTGGAAGATGCAGATCATCTAAATATATTGTTCTTACCTTTTGCACTTTGAAGTTTAATAAAACTATTAGACACCATTTATGACACTATAGTTTGTCACTTCAGTTACCAAACACAAAAGCACAACCTTACATGCTTTTATAAAAAAATCAGTCAAGTAAGGAGAATTACTGCCATGTGAATGTTCCCATTGTTTTTAAACAGTAGAGAACAACAGGAACAATAGAATCAGTATATGCATTGTTATCACTGGGTCTCCCTCCCTCCAAAACAAAATGTGTGAAAATAGCTCAGAACTCAAAAGATTTTCTCTGTAAATTAAAGAATGCAGGAAATAGAGGCTCAACCGATGAGGTTCCTTTTTGTAGACACTATTCCTGTACACCCGAACTGCCTTCAGGGACTGAAATTTTTATTGTTTGTAAAAACAAGTCTGTATTACAGCTGGGAACTACATTGCCACAAGGTCAACTGATATCAACCGTGAATCTCACTATCAGTTCTAGTGGAATGATGTATGAGACACAAGGATTAACACAAAAATCAAGTACATCAAGCAGCAATTACAGAATTATGAGCATTATCCAGTAAGAAAAGGTACTTTAAAAAAATATAATCACTTGGCAATTCATATCTGCACAATGTCATCGCTTACATTTCCAATGAAATGCAATATTTATGAAAGTTAGAAAATCTGATGCCAAGATTTAATGTGTATTCGGAAATAAATGCCAAAAAAAAAATCACTTGGTGATACAAAGCTGAGCCATACAGACCAGAAGATTTCCGATTCACATCTACACGATGAGATGGCATTCTTAGGAGTGGTGCTTGGTGTTTACTTTAAAATCATGGACATGGTGGTATCCGAATACCAAAAAAACTGTACCTCTTCATTAGCCTCAAAGTTGGGAGTGAAGGTTACTTTTTTGCATGAAAGTAATAGGCCAATGTTCTGAACCAGTAAAAACATATTGCCCAAGTATGTTTTGGCACATCCATTGTACTCCCAATGGTCTCATTGGTACTAACAATATATATTTATAGAACCTTTAATATACATCTCAAGACACGTCTCAGAGAGTATTACCTAAACAAAATGTTATGCTCAACACATAAAATTGAGGAAAGTGATTAAAAGAGTTCATCCAAAAATGAGTTTAAGATGTTTAATGCCAAAGCTCAAGATCTTGACACCAATAAAATTGGAAATGATCAAGGAGAGTGGCAACTCTGGTTAGTGACTAACCTGTCAACAGCCACAGTCTTTCTTGATCACATCAAAAAATTCTTTATAAAGCGAAGTTACAAACAATGGTTCTCAGAATTCCTCAGCTTAAACAATATGCTCATCTTGACTACTCTAAAAGCAAGCACAGTAATGTTAGCATCAAACATTAACCAGAAGAGAAATGTTTTCAAAGCAATGGCAAAACAAAGTCATGGCATTTATAATTTTCTACCTTCTTATCAAAACTATTACCGTTCCTTAATCTATGGAAGGCAAAGAGGCTAGAAAGAACAGAATAAATCCGATGTACTGCAAATCTATCAACTCTTCACCCTGATGACGTAGCAAACATGAAAAGGAATCAGTTGCATGCATCATAATTCACTGCATATTCACAACCTTCTTCACAAAGCTTGTTTTCCAAAAGGAGCAATAGATTTTTTTTTAAAACAACAAACACCAAAAGTAGCCCACTTCCTACTCTCACAAAACAATAACAGAAGAAATAAAAACATGAATTAGTACCACTTTTAAATGCTGTTGATGGGGCATAAAGCATTTAACAAACATGTTACTGCCAAGGAGAGGAGCACCAACATTTCTCTGCAATGCAGCAGAGAAACCACGATCATAAACTACCGTTGTCTCCATGTTAAAAGGGGAACAAAGTCACTCTCAGGACCATCCTATAAATCCACAGGCACAACATAAATCCAAGATGATATAAAGTGCAAATGCTTTTCTTTGGACAGGTGACCATAATGCTGCCTTTAAATACATATTTACTATAGTTCTGCAGGCACTGATCTCTCGCCATTGCATTAAAGCACTACATCAATAATTTATTTTGGATGCTAAAATATAGCAGACAAAGACAGCTTTAAATGCATTGTACAAGTTTACTTGCTATTCAAAAAAGGGAGCTACTCAAAAAATGATATTGATTTATATACTGTACTTTTATTTCCATTTAAATTCCATGAGCAAATTGTATCCAACATCCCAAATTTTGGGTAGATGTACATATGCAAACAGATAAGAACTTTACACTTGAAGGTATCAGGGGGTACGGTACCTACCAATACCAACAGCTATTTGTGCACTCACAATACAGTAGCATGCATCATTCAGTTCTTTACAAATTTTGATGAAGGAATGGGATAAAGTCATATCCAGAAAATTAACACCCACACGGAATTTTAACAAACAATCACAACCCAACCATGTTAAATGAATTTTTTGTCTTCAGTAATTATCATTCTCACTTATCCAGATCTACTCTTGGAAAAACACTGCTGGAGTGACCCCCAGCTGTAATGGTACTCAAGTGTATGTTAAAATAATTGTATTACAGCAAATTGCCTGAAAAGGTGGCAAGGAAGGCAGAAAGGAAAGGACACACTATATAGAATGTTGCACTAACATCACAAGTCATATAGCATTACTTCTGAAAACAAACTGGTTAATTCCTCAAAACAAAGACTGAAACCACAATATGGTCACTTAAGAGTCATAGACTGATACAATGTGGAAACAGGCCCTTCGGCCCAATTTGCCCACACCAGTCAACATGTCACAGCTACACTAGTCCCACCTGCCTGCGCTTGGTCCATATCCCTCCAAACTCATCCATATCACTCCAAACCTGTACCTGTCTAACTGTTTCTTAAACGTTGGGATAGTCCCAGCCTCAACTACCTCCTCTGGTAGCTTGTTCCATACACCCACCACCCTTTGTGTGAAAATGCTACCCCTCAGATTCATATTCAATCTTTTCCCATTCACTTTGAACCTATGTCCTCTGGTCCTCAATTCCTCTACTCTGGGCAAGAGATTCTGTGCATCTACCCGATCTATTCCACTCATAATTTTATACACCTCTATACCCCTTATCCTCCTGCACTCCAAGGAATAGAGTCCCAGTCTACTCAACCTCTCCCTATAGCTCAGACCCTCTATTCCTGGCAACATCCTTGTAAATCTTCTCTGAACCCTTCAAGCTTGAAAATCTTTCCTTTCACATGCTGCCCAGAACTGGACACAATACTCTGAATGCGGTCTCGCCAACGTCTGATACAACTGCAACATGACCTCCCAACTTCTCTACTCAAACTCGAATGCTCAAAACATCTAGAAACACCATCTTTACTTAAGCTTTCTGGCAAAACTATCACCTATGAATCTACTGTTGTGGTCCAATTATTTTAAATAGCCATGAAAAATTATTCCAACAACTTCCTCCGTTTGCAACTTGAAACCAGTAATCTTATCCAGCCAGTCCGGGCGTCATCCCTTTATCCTGGCTATCCTTTCTCTGCACTCCCTGCCAAGACCTGAAACGTCGAATATCCCTTTGCATTACTGCTTAACTTCGAGATCCACCGGCAGTTTTTTTTGGTCTTGATTCCAGATCTGCAGTCTTACCAGACTCTCAATCTTACCAGACCTTAATAAGTTTACCACTTCATTATTTGAGTGGAATTCATACATAATTTCCAATTGACATGGAAAAGGTGTACTTTAAAAACATACAATTAATTGTACTATTAAAAAAATAAAACGAATCAATCCTGATTCTCCGCCCTTTGCCCAAGGATAGTTAATTAGCAATGTCACACAGACCTAACAATTTCACCTTGACGATCGTGTGACATCGGCAGTGCAGTGATCTTCAAACCCAGATTAACGAGAAACGGAAAATGTGAACACACTAGCACTAACTACTCTTACCGATTGCTGCACCAATCTTCCGAGCGGCCGAGGAGATGATGCAAACCTGGATGCGAATGGATTAGTAACGCGAGTGCCGAGGGAAGGAAGGAGGGAGAGAAAGCGGGATGCGTTGGAATAACGTACCTTGTCGAGCTCATCGTGCAACTCTGCCAGGCTCGGTCTGATCAGCTTCTCGCCCAGTTGTGCGACCGTGTGGCGGTAGTGGTCGATCCTGGGCACGGCGTCGATAGTGTTGTGGCCGAAGGTCCTGAGATAGTAGGTGTTGCTGTGGGTGTCGTAGTAGTGCTGCGCGCCGGTGCCGGACGAGTGCAGGCTGCCCTCGCTCAGCATGGTGTCGCCGTTCTGCGGGTAACCGTTCATGGCCTCGCTGGCGGTCGAGGCAGCCGCAGGGTCGCCACCGGCTGAGGCCGGCGGCTGCTGGTGCTGGTGCTGGTGCTGCCCGCCGGAGGCCGGCTCCACGAAGTTGACGCGGAACCGTCCCTTGGCCTCTTCGGCGGCGGGGGGCAGCGGCTCTGCCGGACCCGGGGCCACAGCGTCGGCGCCAGCGCCAGCGCCAGCGCCGCCATCTCCCGTGTCCTTGGTGCCGGGAGGAGGGAGAGGCGGCGGCGGTTGCCCGGCAGCGCCAACATCGCGGCCTTTCTGCCCGTCGTCGCCCCTTCCGCCGCCGCCCGACGCCTCGGTCACCAGGTCGACCTGGAAGCGGCTCTGACTGGCGACGGGGCGGAGCGGCTGCTGCGGCGGTGATGGCGGTGGCTCAGCGCCGGCCTGGGGCTGGGACTGGGCTTCCTGCTCGCCCTCCATCCCCGCTCCGTTACCACACGGAGTAGACGTAACCAAACACCGCTCGCTGCTGCTGCCGCTGCCTCCTGTCCCCGCCCGGGCTCCCCTCCCCTGCCCTGCCCTGCCCTGCCCTGCCCTGTCGCTGCTCCCGAGCGGTCAGAGCCGGCTGCCGCAGTCCCCGGACATCAATGTGGTGAGTGGCCCAACGCCGCTCGCATGACCGCGGTCACAAGCCCGGAGCGGAGGGGTGATGACTGGCTGGGTGGGTGAGTGAGTGAGTGAGTGCTGACTACTCCCGCTCCCTTCCCGCTCTCCCCTGTCCTCTGCTTCCCGCTAGCTCAGACTGTCACTGCCTGCTCTCTCTCTCTCTCTCTGCCCTTTCCTTCCTGCCAGTCCTTCCTTTATCTGTCAGGGTGCCGGGCGGGCTGCTGCCGCTGCTCCTCCCATTGGCGGCCACCGAGTGCGGCGGGGCTGTTGCTGCTGGAGACACGCAGCGCAACGCAGGCAACATCGCGAGAGGGGAGGGAAGGGGAGGGAAGGGGAGGGAGGAGGAGTGGTTCACCTGCACTGCACAGGACGCCTGCAGGGCTCTGATTCCACACACACCTCTCTCCAAGTCTCGCATACACACACTCTCTTACTCTCCCATACACACACTCTCACTTGCTCTCACACTCTCTCATTCACACATACTCCCTCTCTCTTACTCTCACACTCTCATTCACACACTCTCCCATTCACACTTTCTCTCACTCACTTTCTCTCTCACACACACACATAATGTAAAATACAAAAGTAGCAGCGAAGGGATGCCACTGAGCAAAATGCCATCGGGCGGGGGAGGGTAGAGCGAAACTGTTTGCTATTCCTCCCCTCCCCTATTTTGCCCCTTTACGTGATTACGCTGGGGTGTGAAAAGCGGATGGTTGCAACCTCGTGCTTTATTCCCCAAGCTTGTCACGAGAGAAACGTGATCGCTGGACGTCCACAGCTGCACATCAGGATTAAATGTGGAAAGAATGAACTGCAGATGTCGGTTTAAACAAAAAGACACAAGTTGCTAGAGGAACTCCGCGGGTCAGGCAGCATCCCTGGAAAACGTGGATACTGCAGGTGACGTTTCGGGTCGGGACCCTTCTTGTTGAGAGGGGGGTGGGGGGAAGCTGGAAGAGATGAGGGGCAGGTAAACATCAAGCGTACAATGTATAGGAAGGAACTGCAGATGATGGTTTAAACAGAGATGGACACAAGTGTGTTTGTAGATAAAGGGAACGGAATGTGAGACCATTACGTTCAAAAACTACGATAATACACAATACTCGATAAATGTGTCTTTACATTTAATTAAAACATACGAGTGAAAATAACACGGACAGGAGAGGATAAAGAGACAGGAGTGGGTAAATATAAACTCAGATTCACTACGTGGATATTGCGAGGAGAAATGCAAGTGATTTTTCACGAATCGACACGACCAGTGAATAATTTATTATCCGAGAAAAGGAAAAGTTCGTGCCATAGATTTACAGGGTTGTATTCTGATTTCAGTGTCCGCACCCATCACCACCACTTCCCACACTCCCCTCCTCGTCATGTGTTAGTAAATCTTCCCGCATGAGCGGCAGCATAAAATAAACATGTTCTGACGTCAATTTCCAGACCACTGCATAATCTGTTCAACTGCATTGAAAGTCACAACACAAGAATAGCTCGAAGATGTCCATTCGTGAAAGTCGGAACGAGGTGCTGCAGTTGCTGGTTTACAAAAAGTAAACCGAGGAAGGGTCCCGACTCGAAACGTCATTTATCCATGTTTTCAACGGATGCTGCCTGACCCGCCGAGTTATTCCAACACTTTCTCTCTTTCGGCTGGAAGAAGTGATTGAGGGATCACATACAGCTGGAATAATGTGTAGGAGGGAACTGCAGATGCTGGTTTACACAAAAGATAGACCCAAAATGTTGGAGTAACTCAGCGGGTCAGCAAGCATCTCTGGAGAAAAATAATAGGTGGCGTTTCGCGTCGAGACCCTTCTTCAGACTGAAGGATCTCGACCCGAAACGTCACCTATTCCTTTTCTCCAGAGATGCTGGCATTTGTGTCTATCTTCAGAATAATAAGTGGTTGGGGAATGACAATAAAGCACAATCAGATTGCGATTGGAAAAAAAGAGTGCTGCAGTCATGGAGGGGAATGGAATGGAAAAGTAACTACTTTTTATTAATTATTGTGGCACAAGAGAGTAAAGATGCCGGGATCTTGAGCAAAAAAACAAACTACTGGAGGAAATCAGTGAGTCAGGCAGCGTCTGTGGAGGGAAATGAACAGATGATGTTTCGGGTCAGGACGGTCGTCTGACCTTCTCCCACCTCGGATGCTACCTGACCGCTGAGTTCCTCCTGCGGTTTGTTTGTTTTTATTGCGGTTTTCTGCTAATGTTAGTAAGCTTGTTTTTTTCAGGGATAGGGAAGCAGTTTAAACAACACTAACACTTTTCATAGGTTTTAAATAAATTTACATCATAGCATTAAACTATATTTAGTGATCATTACATTTATTTCAATACGAATCTCTTGCGGCGCAATTGCATTGCTCCAATGTATGGGAATGATTAGTTGTTGTTTGTCCAGAGACCGTGAAGCAGCCGAGAAGGCCACGTTCCCACAAGCGACCCGATCTAATAAAATACAGCAATTTCCGCAATATAAGAAAGGATATTAAAGAATCGCAAATACGCCCCGTGCGTATTGCATAGTATTGTGCAATTAACGGCACAAAACAGACGCGCGCCTCGGTTGAAAACTGCGCCTTCTTTTAATCTTTTTCATGCTATCCCATTTCAGCATGCATTTCTCCCTCGTTTGGTTTCTCATTCAATAAAGTCTCCAATGAGATACTGGCAGAAAGATAGAGAGGGAAGCTGCGGATGAAGCAGATGCATTCCACGTGTTACAGTCACTTTTAAAAGCAGAACTCACTTTCCCAATCTCATGGCTTCAACAAACGTCAACAGGTAAGGGGGTACTTCAAATGTGGAAATTGGAACGTGTGGACGTGTGAACCTGTGGAAACCACTGCAATGCGGATGGAGAAAAAAGTGTACGGCAGGAATCAGAGATGGACTATAGTCCATCTGATCTTCTGAAATATACATATATGTGTGCGTGCGCGCGCGCAACATTATTTATATCATAAGGTCATAAAGAATAGTAGAATTAGGCCATTCGGCCCATCAAGTCTACTCCGCCATTCAATTATGGCTGATCTATCTCTCCCTCCTAATCGTATTCTCCTGCCTTCTCCCCATAACCTCTGACACATGTGGAGGGGAGATAGACAGAATAAAGAGGCAAGGGGTAGGGGGGTGGGGCAAGAGCTGGCAAGTGATAAGGGGATAGACACAAGTGCTGGAGTAACTAAACGGGTCAAACAGCAGCTCTGGAGATCTTTTTATCCCGAGATGCTGCCTGACCTGCTGAGTTACTCCAGCACTTGTGTCCATCTTTGGTATAAACCAACATCTGCAGTTCTTTGTTTCTATACTGTGGGTCCTGGTAAGGTAGGGTTGATTGGCAGACAGTCAGGTATCATATCATATCATCATATGATATGATACCTGACTGTCTGCCAATCAACCCTATATGATATGATACTGTGGGTCCTGGTAAGGTAGGGTTGATTGGCAGACAGTCAGGTAAGGAAGGGAAGGGTGGGAACAGTGATAGGTGGAGATAACAAAGTGCTGCTGCCGATGGAATCTAAAAGGAAAGGAAGATGGAGCATGGAATTGAATAAGGGAGGTCGAGTGGGCAGATAGTAACCATGGGTGTGGGCAATTTTGAAATATGGGTGCTAGACAGATGGAATGGGTGGGAAAGGCAAAGGAATCTGAGTGAAAGGCAGGGGTTTTTTGAAAAGGAGGGTGTGTTGGAGAATATCGGGGTAAATCAGTAGGAGAGGGCCAAGGATGAGCAAGTTGACACAAAATGCTGGAGTAACAGCGGGACAGGCAGCATCTCTGGATGGAAGGAATGGGTGGCGTTTCGAGGCGAGACCCTTCTTCAGGCTGAAGAAGGGTGCCAACCCAAAACGTCACCCATTCCTTCTATCCAGAGATGCTGCCTGTTCAGTTTACTCCAGCATTTTGTGTCTATCTTCAGTGTAAACCAGCATCTGCACTTCCTGCCTACACAAGGGTGAGCAGGTTACCTGAAATTGGTGAATTCAACATCAACCCAAAGGCATGAACTTTGAGTTCTGCAATTTCAGGAAACCTGATCTCCATCTGTCCCACGCTCTCTCCTTCTGAACTGCCCCAATCCTCTCGCTCACACCTTTCATTCCAATGAACTCCAACCCCCTATAACCCAGTTTATTTCTCCTCCCCCAATGTTCCCATAAATTCGTAAGTTATTGGAGCAGAATTAGACCATTTGGCCCATTAAGTCAACTCGGCCATTAAATCATGGCTGATCTATCTGTCCCTCTTAACTCCATTCTCCTGTCTTCTCCTCATAACCACTGACACCTATACCAATCAAGAATCTATCTCTGCCTTAAAACTATCCATTAACTTGGCCTCCACAACCTTCTGTGGCAAAGAATTCCACAGATTCACCACCCTCTAACTATAGAAATTCCTCCTAATCTCCTTGCTAAAGGAACATCCTTTAATTCTGAGACAATGACCTCTGGTCCTAGACTCTCCCATTAGTGAAACCCTCTCCACATCCACTCTATCCAGGCCTTTGACTATTCGGTAAGTTTCACTGAGGTCCCCCCTCATCCTTCCAAACTCCAGCAAGTAGAGGCCCAATGATGTCAAACGCTCATCAGATGTAAACCCACTCATTCCTGGGATCATTCTCGTAAACCTCCCCTGGACCCACTCCAGTGCCAGCACATCCTTCCTCAGATATGGGGCCCAAAATTGCTCTCAATACTCCAAATGTGGTCTGACCAGCACCTTATAGAAAGGCAGCATTACATCCCTGTTTTTGTATTCTAATCCTCTCGAAATAAATGTTAGCATTACCTTCCTTACTACCAATTCGACTTGCAAACTAACTTTTTGGGAATCCTGCACCAGCACTCCCAAGTCCATTTGCACCTCCAATTTCTGAATTCTCTCCCCATTTAAAAAATAGTCTAAGCCCTTATTCCTACTACCAAAATGCCTGACTCCACACTTTGCTACGCTGTATACCATCTGCCACTTCTCTCCCCATTCTCCCAACCTGTCCAAGTCCTTCTGCAGAGACCCTGCTTTCTCTACATTACCTGCCCCTTCACATATCTTTTATCATCTGCAAACCTGGCCCCAAAGCCTCATCCAAATCATTAATATAACGTGAGGAGTAGCGGCCCCAACCACGCCTCCTGCAGAACTCCACTAGTCACTGGCAGCCAACCAGAAAAATCCCCCCTTATTGCCACTCTTTGCCTTCTGCCATCCATCCAACCTGCTATCCATGCTAATATCTACCCTTTAATACCATGGGCTCTCATCTTCTTCAACAGCCTCACACTCGCCACCTTTTCAAAGGCTTTCTGAAAATTCATCTGTCCACTCTACTTCCCTTATTTGGTTCCATGCTTCATGCTCCTATCATATCAGATTTCGTCATCAGCCTTTTGTTGCCTCCACTTATCTCCTCCCACCCTTTGTCATTCCATTCTTCCATTCCATATCCATTCTTCCCTATCCCATCTGCCTCCATCAGCTAATCAACCCCTTCTCACCTGTATCACTTGCCAACTCCTGCCACACTCCTCCCCTTTACCTCTTTTTACTGACTATCTCCCCTCATTCAGTCCAGATTAATGTTCCTGACCTGAAACATCAACAACCGTCCATTTCCCTCTACCAATTTTGCCAGACTCGCTGAGTTCTTACGACAGTTCATTATTTGCTCCAGGTATATATGTTGGGAGTGGAGAATTTCCAATGCTTCCCATTTTTCGTGAAATAATGAACCAATATGTTTAGCACAATTGGTGTAAAAATGGCAATTTTCATTATGTGCTCTTCAACCAATAGGAATTATTGCTGCAATTCTTCAATATAATTATTTTATTAAAAATTACGTTAAATCTTGAGATATTTCAATAACACTTATTGTTCCTTGATTCTGAAATTATAACTAGTTAAATTACATCATAAATGTTAATCTCAAGATTGCTATAGCTTTACTTATAAAAAACTGATTCAAGTTCATCAATATAATACAGGTGTGCTGATAGTGCAAATACTCAAAGATTAAATATATAAGTACATTGTACACAAGAAAATATTTGTGTGTGTGTCTTTTATTTACAAATAATGTAATTTATAGAGATCCATGACTGAGAGCTGGATAATTTATCAAATGATGGCATCTTAGAGATGTGTCCCGCTGAGTTACTCCAGCATTTTGAGTCTATCTTCATCTTAAATGTTATCTATCTGCCTCAGTGCTTCACATTTGTAAGCAAAAAGTTAATCATGTACAATGCTTTCAAATTTGCTGAAGAATAATAATAGCATGAGAACACTGATGTGCAAATTAAGAAATAAGTTGTGAAGAAAACATATACCATGAACTGTGAATCACTAACATTTGCATGCATCACTCTGCCGGTACCCTCATGGAAATAGTCTATTTGCCTTTACCTTCCCTGTGGTTTTTATGAAGTGGCAGCTTTTTATTTTAATTGGCCTTTGAATACTTCAGAGAAGGTTATTTCTGGTAATTATAGTGATGACATAATCATGGTAAATGCTAGTCATTCTCAATTACCTAGAACAAAACAATTAAAAGCATGGAATCCATTCCTTTGGGTAACACACTTTGAAAAATGTTCTAACTGTTCCTTTCTGTCTCTATTTTCACTTTCTGTCTTTGTCAGGTATTTTTGTTCTCCCTTTAATTCATGCTCTACATCTGATTTGACAGTGAATCCACTCCCTCTCATTGACCCTCTTCCTTAATCCTTATCCTTCAATTCTCCTGGAGACATACCATTTGCTCCCTTGTTCACCAAATTGCTTTTGTTCATTGCTACATTGTTGCAATTGCAACAGTTGAAGGGTAGAAAAAAACAAGTCTAAATTTTACCTTGTCAGGAAAGTCTGGACATTTTGGATTAATGTGGATTAGTGTGAGGTTATCCACTTTGGTGGTAAGAATAGGAAGGCAGATTATAATCTGAATGGTGTCGTTACGAAAAGGGAACGTACAACAAGATCTGGGTATCCTAGTGCATCAGTCACTGAAAGGAAGCATGCAGGTACAGCAGGCAGTGAAGAAAGCCAATGGAATGTTGGCCTTCATAACAAGAGGAGTTGAGTATAGGAGCAAAGAGGTCCTTCTGCAGTTGTATAGGGCCCTAGTGAGACCGCACCTGGAGTACTGTGTGCAGTTTTGGTCTCCAAATTTGAGGATGGATATTCTTGCTATTGAGGGCGTGCAGCGTAGGTTTACTAGGTTAATTCCCGGAATGGCAGGACTGTCATATGTTGAAAGACTGGAGCGACTAGGCTTGTATACACTGGAATTTAGAAGGATGAGAGGGGATCTTATTGAAACATATAAGATTATTAAAGGGTTGGACACGTTAGAGGCAGGAAACATGTTCCCAATGTTGGGGGAGTCCAGAACCAGGGGCCACAGTTTAAGAATAAGGGATAGGCCATTTAGAACGGAGATGAGGAAAACCTTTTTCAGTCAGAGTTGTAAATCTGTGGAATTCTCTGCCTCAGAAGGCAGTGGAGGCCAATTCTCTGAATGCATTCAAGAGAGAGCTAGATAGAGCTCTTAAGGATAGCGGAGTCAGGGGGTATGGGGAGAAGGCAGGAACGGGGTACTGATTGAGAATGATCAGCCATGATCACATTGAATGGTGGTGCTGGCTCAAAGGGCCGAATGGCCTACTCCTGCCCCTATTGTCTATTTGATTGATCTTTCATAAAAATTTTGAATGAGAAAATGTCATTCAAAAGTTTTCTGAAAGATCTTAACAAATGGCCCAGACTTTCCTGACTAGGTAAAATCTAGACTTGTATTTTCTCCTTTCAACTCTAAAACATGTTAACTACAAAATTGTTGGAACAGCAACCATGTAGCAATGACCATTTAATGAACAATGTTCTCATTCTGTTCACATAATGATCAGCATATCAAGAATGAGAATTGGAAAAAAAGTTTATTCTACTTTGAATTCCCACATTAGACTTAAATATTTCTCTATCAATTGTTTCAACAGTGCACTTTACCAGCTGCCATTGGTTTGAGAAAAGCCACTGATATTTAAAAAAATATCCCCCGATTTATTTTAAACAGCAGACATAAACACTAGTGCTATTCTTTACACTAGGTACTATTTACAGCTTACAGAAACCAATTAACCTACTAACCTGTACGTCTTTGGAGCGTGGGAGGGAACCAGAGCACCCGGAGAAAACCCATGCGGTCACAGGGAGAACGTACAAACTCCAGACAGACAGGACTCGATAGTTAGGATCTGGCACCGTAAGGCAGCAACTCTCCTGCAGCCCCACTGACATGACTTAATTGGCGTGAAAAACTCCGCACTAAAACAGCTATTCTGTTATCCACAATCAAAGACGTACAGGTATGTAGGTTAATTGGCTGGGTAAATGTAAAAATTGTCCCTAGTGGGTGTAGGATAGTGTTAATGTACGGGGATCACTGGGCGGCACGGACTTGGTGGGCCGAGAAGGCCTGTTTCCGGCTGTATATATATGATATGATAATCACATTCCTTGCAGTCTGATTGATATACGAGATTGGTCCGATAATGCCAATTTGTGTTAATTTGTGCCTAATTTTGTTGGGCATATTCATATAGATTAAATGTGAAAACTGGTGTTTAGAATTCTTGGAGATCATATATTGATTTACATGAATCCACTCAGCCTGAATAATTTTTATTCAAAGGCAAGCAAAGCCATTATCTACCACATTTTAAGATTAAGAGATATAAAACCAGTTACTCCTCTGCCAGTTTTTTAGCAGGTGCAAATTTTATTTTTAAATAGCTAACATTTCAATAAAGGTAGTTAATATGGTGATAATATGTAAAAATGCAAAATATTCATCTTCTAATGTCATTTGGCGTATGTTAAAACCACAGATACAATTAAAATGATGGGGCACTCTCATGCATTCTTGCATTTTTATCACTTTTATTACCTGGAAGCTGGAGCTGAAACTTCAGCAGAACTGCATGAGGGATGTGTAGAGCAGTATGAGGAGCATTACAGGCTACCAGCTGACCAGTGGCCTGGTGATGGAAAGCAATCTAGACTGGGCCAACAAGCTAAGCCTGTTTTTTAACAGATTTGATAGAGGGTGCTCTGCCCACCCTCCCCTCTGCTCCCCGATAGTCTCTCCCCCTCAACCGCTCTGGTCCACTTCCTCTGCACTTTCTTTGTCGCACCTGACCATCAAGGCTGAGCAGGTGAGGAAAGAGCTGAGCAGACTCTGCCCAGGCAAAGTCACGGGTCCTGATGGTGTCAGCCCTAGGATACTCAAGGCATGTGCCAGCCAGTTGTGTGGAGTACTCCAGCATATCTTCAACCTGAGCCGGAGACTGGAGAGGGTTCCTGTGATGTGGAAGACATCTTGCCAGGTTCCTGTACCAAAGAGAATGTGCCCCAGCTCCTCCAATGACTACAGGTGCTCACTTCACACATCATGAAGTCCCTGGAGAGGCTGGTGCTCACTCACCTGCGACCCCCTGGTTAAACTCTACCTGGACCACCTGCAGTTCGCTTACCAAACAAAGGTGGGGGTGGAGGATGCCATTGTCCACCTGCTCCATCGTTCCTATGCTCACCTGGATTAGCCGGGAAGCACTGTGAGCACTTCTCCCATGCTTTTAACAACATCCGGCATGCACTGCTAGGGAGCAAGCTGATAAAGATGCGAGTGGATGCACCATTGGTGTCCTGGATCACCAACTACCTGACTGGACGACCACAGTATGTCAGGCTTCTGAACTGTGTCTCGGACAAAGTAGTGAGCAACACAGGGGCCACACTGGGGATGGTCCTCTCTCCCTGTTCACCATCAACACCTCGAACCTCAGATACAACTCGGACTCCTGCACCTGCAGAAGTTTTTGGATGACTCTACAATTGTGGGCTGCATCAGTAAGGGGAGGGAAGCTGAATACAGAGGTGTAGTCAGCGACTTTGTTGAGTGGTGTGGGCTGAATCACCTGCAGCTCAACTCCGACAAGACTAAGGAGTTGATGGTGGACTTTAGGAGGAGAGGAACAACCCTGTCCCCTGTCTCCATCAAGGGTGTGGATGTGCAGTTTACCAGGGAGTACAAGTACCTTGGAGTTTACCTGGACAGTAAACTGGACTGGTCCAGGAATACTGAAGCACTTTATAAGAAGGGACAGAGCCATCTGTACTTTCTGAGGAGGCTCTGTTCTTTCAATGTCTGCAGTAAGATGCTGCAGATGTTCTATCAATCGGTGGTGGCCAATGCCACCTTCGCTGTCATGTGCTGGGGTAGCAGGGCAAAGGCCACGGATGCCAACAGAATTAACAAGCTCATCAAGAAGGCTGGCTCCATCCTGGGAATGGAGTTGGATTCATGGGAGGTAGTCTTGGAGGGGAAGATGCTCCTCAAACTGCAGAGCATCTTGGATAATACAGCTACCTCCCTCCATGACACACTAGTCAACCTGAGGAGCACTTTCAGCAACAGACTGGTTCCACCAAGATGCAGTACAGTACGCCACAGGAGATCCTATTTCCCTGTGGCTATCAAAATGTACACTCCTCCCCCTTCTGTCGTGGGGTAGACTGACTCATTTCCCCCCCCCCCCCCCTCCCCCAAACTTTGCACATCCCTATTTCTGGACTTTCCACTCGTCACTTTAATTTCATGTTTCATATATCTTTTTTGTGTTTTATGACGGTCGGTGGACCAATTTCCCTGCTGGGATAAATAAAGTTCTATCGTATCTCCCTCCCCCACCCAAGTCACACCAGCTTCACCCAACAAACAGCTAACAAGGGCCTGTTTCCTTTGTCATCGCTTTTTTTGCATATCTTTCATTAATTGTTCTTTATCTCTCTACATCATCATTTCTCTCTCCTTTTCTCATTTCCCTTTCCCCCGACTGGTCTGAAAAAGGATCTCGACCCGAAAAGTTACCCATTCCATCTCTCCAAAGATGCTGCCTGTCCCGCTGAATTACTCCAGCTTTTTGTGTCTATCTTCGGTTTAAACCATCATCTACAGCTCCTTCCTACACACTTTTATTGTTTCGTATCGTATTCCCCATTTTCTCGTGGTTGCTTCATGTAGGAAACGTAACATTTGTTTATCTTGGCCCAAGAGCTTTCATTGCATAAGTCTAGACAGATAACCATTAACCAGTCAGTTTACCACATCGACAAAGGAGCAATTTCCAGCAGAGGTCTCTTTATAGTATGATTGTGGCAAACCTTATTTGGTTCATTACCCTAACCAAGCAACATTGAAGTGCATTGTAGTGCTGCTATTACTGCCCAATTGAAATTAGCTAACCAAGCACCAGATTGAAATTGACTCAAGTCTGTTTAGCTTTGAAGTATACCCAAGTGTACTGTGTATATTGTCACAGTCGAGTTGGTGATTCCAGGAATAATCTGCCACCTTTCGTGTTCAACTGAGAAATACATGTTCAGAAGTTCATTTTACAGTGTTTTCATAACATGGCATGCACTCAAAGTTTCACATAAAGACAACAAATAAAAGATAACTGAACCAGTGCTGTCTCAGTCATAGGCAAATCAGGTTGAATTCTTCTTCTACTCTCCATTTTTATTTCTAAGTGCAGTTGTTTAGAATACACATCTTCCAGGAGATCATATAACCACAAAACAAAAGTTCTGTTTGATACATGAGTAAAAGCAAAGACAATGAATGGATGTTTTTTAATTGCTGGAAATATATTACTTCTCTCTGGAAAAATCTAGAAAATTCAAAGCTGAATGATGTATGGTCAGACATGGGTCACTTTTGATTAAAAAAATTAAGTTGATCCACTCAATAACAGACTGACCCTAGATGTGGTGCAGCACAGTGGTGCAGCGTTAGGGTTGCTGCGTTACAGCACCAGAGGCCCGGGTTCGATCCTGATTACGGGTGCTGACTGTAAGTAGTTTGCATGTACTCCCAGTGAGCACATGGGTTTTCTCCTTTTCTCCGGGGGCTCCGGTTTCCTCCCACACTCCAAAGACGTACAGGTTTGTAGGTTAATTGGGTTCTATAAATTGTAAATTGTTCCTGGTGTGCAGGTTATGGGGTGATCGCTGGTTGGCGTGGACTTGGTGGGCTGAAGGGCCTGTTTCCATGCTGTATTCCTAAAGTCTAAAGTTATTAGAACATAGAACACAGAACAGTACAGCACAGAATCAGGCCCTTTGGACCACAATGCCCGTGTCAATTATAATGTCAAGTTAAATTAATCTCCTCTGCCAGCACGTGATCTAAATCCCCTTTATTCCCTGCATAGAACATAGAAGGTAGAATAGTAGAGCACAAGAACAGGCCCTTCGGACCACAATGTCTGTGCCAAACATAATGCTAATTTAAACTGATCACATCTGCCTGTAAATGATCCATATGCCTCTATTCCTTGCACTTCCATGTGCATCTAAAAGCCTCTTAAACACCACTTAAAAACCACTACTGGCAATGTGTTCCAGACCCCCCCCCCAATCTCTGTAAAAAACCTGCCCCGCATATCTCCATTAAACTTTCCCCCTCTCATCTTATAGCTATGCTCTTTAGTGTTGAACATTTCCACCCTGGCAAGAGTGTTCTGACGATCTACCCTATCTATGCCTCTCATATTTTTATATACTTCTAACAGGTCTCCCCCCCTGCCTCTGACACTCCAGAGAAAACAGAGCTCTCCGGCTAATTTCCTGTAATCCATACTGCCATCTAGTTGACCTCTTCTGCACCCTCTCCAAAACCTCCACATCCTTCCTCGTAATGGGACGACCAGACTGCACACAATACTCCAAATGTGGTCAAACCAAAGTCTGATAAATCTGAAACATGACTTCCTGACTCTTACCCTAAATACCCCAAATGTTGAAGGCAAGCATATCATATGCTTTCTTCACCACTCTATCTACATGTGTTGCCACTATCTACATGTGTTGCCAAGAGCTATGGATTTGGAACCCCTCTATACATCAATGCTGTTAAGGGTCCTACAAATAATTATTATGTCCCCTCATATTTCTCAGATTAAATTCCATCTGCCATTTCTCCCCCCAATTCTGTACCTGATCTATATGGTCAAAAAGGCTTTTGGCACATTGCCTTCACAAGTCAGAGTAATAAGTATAGAAGTTGGGGGGTCATGTTAATGTTATATAAGACACTGGTGAGGCCACATTTAGAGTATTGTGATCAGTTTTGGTCATCATGTGATAGGAAAGATGTTATCAAGCTGGAAAGGGTGCAAAGAAGATTTCGGGAATGTTGCCAGGACTCGAGGGACTGAGCTTTGAGGTTGAGCAGGCTGGGACTTTATTCCTTTGAGCACAGAAAGATGAGAGGTGATCTTATAGAGGTGTACTAAATCATGAGAGGAATAGATTAGGTAAATGCTGAGTCTTCTACCCTTAGTTGGGGAATCGAACATCAGAGGACATAGGTTTAAGGTGAGGGGGAAAGATTTAATCGGAACCTGAGGGGTAACTTTTTTACACAAAGGATGGTAGGTATATGGAACGAGCTACCGGAGGAGGTAGTTGAGGCAGGTATTATCGCAACATTATGTATATATTGTATAACGTTGCAATAATACCTGCCATTAATACCCGAGACAACAGGGGTCCCAGTACAAATCCGGAACTCCGCTGGTTACCAACTTCCATCTTTTATGAGGAAGTCAGTTCTGAATCCAAATAACTAAGTCACCGTGGATCCACTGAATTTTTATTTTCTGGATCAGCCTATCATGAAGGAATTTATCAAATGCCTTATTAAAATCTGTGTAGACACCATCTCCTCTCCCACCTTCCTCAATCACCCTCATCACCTCCTCAAAAACCTCAATGAAGCTAACAAGACAAGGCCTGCCATGGACAAACCTATGCTGACTGTCCCTTATTAACCCATTCTCTTCTAAATGGGAGTAAATCCTATCCTGAAGAATTC
This sequence comes from Rhinoraja longicauda, assembly GCF_053455715.1. Taxonomy (NCBI): domain Eukaryota; kingdom Metazoa; phylum Chordata; class Chondrichthyes; order Rajiformes; family Arhynchobatidae; genus Rhinoraja; species Rhinoraja longicauda. Next base: position 48,360,184 of record NC_135955.1, on the reverse strand, counting down.
TCACCAGTAGTTTCCCAACCACTGATGTGAGACTCACCATCATGTAATTCCTTGGATTATCTCTACTTCCTTTCTTAAACCAAGGAACAGCATAGGCTACACTCCCGTCCTCCAGGACAATGCTTGTGACCAGAGAAGTTCCAATGATCTTCTTCAAAGCCTCTGCAAACTTCTCTCTTGCCTCTCTCAATAATCTCCGATAGATCCCATCAAGCCCTGGGGGCCTATCCACGTTAATGCTCTTCAAGAACCATAAAACACTACCTTCTTCTTGATCTATGTACTGATCATATTGATGTATTCAAGAGAGAGTGATGTATTCAAGAGAGAGTTAGATATAGCCATGATCATATTGAATGGCGGTGCTGGCTCGAAGGGCCGAATGGCTAACTCCTGCACCTATTTTCTATGTTTTTATCTCAAACTGCCCAGGCATATTAGTATTCTCCTCCCTAATCTCACTGTCCTCAATGTCCTTTTCCTTGGTGAATTCAGATAAAATATACTCATTTGGTACCTCGCGTATATGCCTAACTCCGCATAAATTCCCTCTTTTACCCTTGAGTGGTCCTGCCTTCTCCCTGCATATCCTTTTGTATTTAATGTACTATAAAATGTCTTGAGATTTTTGTTAATCCAACTCACCAGTGACAGTTCATGGCCCCATTTTTTCCTTCTAGTTGCCAGCTTAGGACACAAGATTGTGTAAGGAAGAAAGAAAGTTATATCCGAATCACATTGTATCCCCAAAAGCATTTTTGAAGCTTGGAAATTAAGTTGTTCACTCTAAAAGTAAACATTACTGAAAGGTCAACAAATTTCACAAGGAGACTACTGGTTTTCCTCTGTGGAAAACCAATTAATATCCATGATCTGTCATGGGCCTTCTCTATTACCAGAAGGAGGCCGCAAGCAAACTGGAGGAGCACCATCTCGTGTCCCGCATGGGTAGCTTACAACCCAATGGCATAAACATTAACTCTCCAATTTTAGGTAACTAACCAAATACCGCCCCTCTTCTCCCCACCCTTTGTTTTCTCCTCCCCCTCTCTTCCTTGTGCACCACCCGGACTCGCACACATTTCTCCTCCCCCCCCCCCCCCCCCCCCTTCCATCTACAATCCTTCCTCTGGTTTCACAATTCGCAACTCGTCGATCCTTATCTCACACCTTTTAACTTTTCATCTCTGGCCTTTCTTCACTATCTGCCTACTAACCCCCTCCCGGCACTGTATCTACCTATTACTTGCCAGGCTTTGTCCTGCCCTCCTATCATCCAGCCTTCTTCCTCCACCCTACCACAATCAGTCTGAAGAACGGTCCCAACTCTAAACCTCACCTATCCTTTTTCTGCAGAGATACTGACTGTCCCTCTGAATTACTCCAGCACTTTCTGTCCTTTTTTTGTAAACCAGTGTCCATAGTTGCTTGTTTCTCTTTTTGATTATGTTGGCTGTTTTCCCGAGGCAGCATGAAGTGTAGATGGAGTCAATGGTGAGGTCTGGTCTGTGTGATGGAGTCTGCTACATCTACAACTCTCTGCAATTTTTGTAGCCTTGGACTGAGCTGTTACCAAACCAAGCTGTGAAGCAACCTGACAGTATGCTTTCCATGGTGCATCTGTCGAAGTTTGTAAAAGTCACTGGAGATATGCCGAATTTGCCAAAAAGGTGAGATAACTGCAGAGGCGACAGAGAAACCTTAGTGGCAAAGTGAACTATTAGCTTGCTGTCTCAATTCGAACATTAAGTTGCTAACTCCTCCCCTCACCCACCCACCCACCCACCCTGACCTTCCTCTCCTATCATGTTAGGCCTTGTGTCATGATGATCATGTCTCACGGATCATTTGTGGAGGATAGGCCCTGCATTTTATAAGTGTCCACCTTCCTCTGTTTTTCTCGACACATTGCCAAAGCATCTCCCGTGTATTGAAATAATTGTTGGCATTCCTTGGGGCTTTCTGACACGTTCAGTTCATCTCCCGCTTTTTCTGGTGTTGCAGGGGAAGTTCTGTTACAGGTTTCAGAGCCATCGGTGAGCTCTCAGTTGATGGCAGATATTCAGCCACAATGAAAACAGAAATGTATCATCCTAGAAAAACAGCTTCACTGTCAGACCCAAGTGAGCAATGTAAACCTCTGTGGGAGCAGGTAAAGTAAAATCTGCCCCATTCATCAGTTTGAGCTTGTTCAGGCATGCACAACAAAAGTGAATGAGGAAACAACAGACCACAATACATATAATTTAATACAATGTATTTCTTCTCAATTTTTGTCCTGTGATTTTCTTGTGCTATGTCATTACAAAACTTAGTTTACCCTTGTTATTGAAAAAAGCTGTTCACTGAAAATTATGCCAGCCTTATCTTTGACAAGGCTGATTGAGAATTCAGTGCAATGAGAAATATTATCTTACAGACATAATAATCTTGTTCACATGTTTTGGATATGACAAACAACCATCATCTCAAGAGATTGCTTTTATCCAAACAAACAGTTAGAATCCATTTTCAGGATCTGAGCATTCGTTTGAACACAACCTTATGATGGCAGCAAAGATGCAATCTACTCATCATAGTCAATCTACTAGCTTCCTCAGGACCTCAAGCTGTTACTGCAGTAAGAGGCCTAGTCATCTCACTACATGTGTTTGTGTAGGCCAGGTGACAGCTGTTTCTTCCAGAGTGGCAGTTTGCCATATATGTTTTCCAAATACAAAAGTTCAGTAATGAAAAACACAGATGGATAATATTGCTAAAGCTCACTTCCCAAGAGTACCAAGTGCAATGCATTGTACGCACGATTGAAGGCACATGGAAGAGATTCAGGGACTAGTAGTTTATATGGAAAATAAACCCCAAGTGTTATTGGCCATATAACCAATCTATGTTGTAGGAACAAGTTAGGTCAGCCACAACGTAAGCAAAAATTTAACCCAAAATTAATGGAACCGCATCTGTAGGAAGTTAAGAGGTCACAGTGACTTACTTAAGGACATTTAGCAACATGTGTGGTCAGTTAAATATGGAGGTTTCTCCAGCAACTCAATATAACTTAAATTTCAGTCATAGGCTCTTTACTCGTCAACTGTAAATCATGGATTTATTATAATCTATTCCAATAAAATTAATATTTTTAATAAATTGGGTATTCTTCTTGTGAGTAGCAAATAAATATTTTGGAGCTGTTAATTTTTTCTTGTTTTATATTCTCAATTCAATTTGATATATTTTGAGCTGCATTCAAAAATATAACATGCTGGTCAAATTGTTGATTATACTCAAGAGAGGTAGGCAGGTAAGTCTGAAGAAGCAAATAATGGTGATACAATAGATGTAATATATCTGGACTTTTGATAGACTTCTCTAGAAATATTCCTTTATAGGCTCATTGCCTAGGTTTGGGTATGCAGAGTCAAAGAATAGGTAGAAGAATAGATGGCAAGTTATTTCAAAGGGGAAATCTGAGGGTGAGAGAGATAATCACTCAACGTAAAAAATAAATCAAAACTAATGTTTCAGGGATCATTGTATAATGATTTAATAATTGCCTCAACTACCTCCGCTGGCAGCTTGTTCCATACATCCACCACCCTTTGTGTGAAAAAGTTACCCCTGAGATTCCTATTAAGTCTTTTTCTCTTCACCTTGAACCTATGTCCTCTGGTCCTTGTTTCCCATACTCTGGACAAGAGACTGTGCATCTATCCGATGACTTCCTCACATCTTCTGCAAATGTGATTATCTTTATATTTGTTTTTTACACCATACATTTTTCATGTTTCTTTATTTGTTTATAATTTTTTCTCAGTTTTGAGAAAATCTTGCTCGGATCCCACAATTGGTGCAATGAAGCGCTCACATGTCTGACCATAACACTATTAACAACTGAGTTATCAGAGATAATGGGAAAAACTCAAATTATTTCACGTAAAATGCAAAACATGCTTTATCACTTTAATGACATGTAATTGAAAATGTTAAGTCACATGGTATTTCAAGTTAAATGAAACAGATTGTGTACAAAATAGCAAAATGCTATTTTTTATTCAGTAATCATAAAGAGTCATTAATACCAGAATGGTTGTGTTGAGGAAAAGATAGTGAGGAAAAGATCTGGAGTCAGTGAATCACTAAAGAGGAAACAGAACTGAACAATGGAAAGATAAATTGAATGGCATCTCTTAATTAAACCAATTGCATAATATTTAATTCCAGTAAAATTATATTTTTCGGCTAAGCATATTAAAAACAGTGGTGTCAAAGTTATGGCTGCATCATCATGTATATTTGCATCATAAACACCTCAGCATTGCATTGTTGACCAGGGCAAGCTAGCTGGAGCCTTTCAACTGTCACATTCAAAAGATGGATTGCAAAATATTGTTAATAGCACATGACCATGTCAAATGGTCAGGTCAGAATTTAAATTTCAAACTGGAGGAAGTGCCATATTTTGAAATCTTAATTAGTCTTAGTTTGTGTCTAAAATGGGCAAAAACTTTAAAACCTTATCACAACTTGTATTTTGGTTTGAGTCCTAATATTATCAAATGTTAAATAGTTTTGACTAGTTTGATAAAAAGGCAAATGGAATGGTTGATGTAGCGGACTACTTTCATTGAATGAAAAAAAGAGGTGGTCCATTTTTCAGCATCTAAATGTTAATTAATCTATAAATGGGCTCAAAGTGTCATCCAACATCTCGAAGGGAAGGTGGAGAAATTTATATTTTAAAGCAAAACATTGCCGGAAATCTGAAATTAGAAAATGTTTGGAGATGTTCAGCAGCTCTTGTAATATTTGAAATTAAAGACAAATTAGGCGGATGGTCTTGCAACAGTACTAGTTATAGTTAGAGATAAACAGTAGTGGCTTAGGATGCAGATTATGGAGGAGGGGAGGAGACAACAAAATAGAATTAAAGAGTTATAGAGTGCGTAGGAAAGAACTGCAGATGCTGGTTTAAATCGAAGGTAGACACAAAATGCTGGAGTAACTCAGTAGGACAGGCAGCATCTCTGGAGAGAAGGAATGGGCGACGTTTCAGGTTGAGACTCTTTTTCAGACTCGATAGTTATAGAGTTACAGAAATGGTCTATTCGAAATGGTCTATTCAGAAATGGTCTATTCGACCTACCACATCCATGCCAATCTTTTTGTGCCATCTACATTAATCCCATTTACATGTATTGGGACAGCACTATAACGCTGTATATTCTTTCAACATTTATGTGTCCGCCTAAATCCCACTTGAATGCAGTAATTATATCTGATTCCACTACCTCCTCTGACAGCATTTTCCTGAAAGCAACCATTCTCTGTGTAAAGATATCATTCCTCAGATCCCCTTGAAACTCCTTCCTGTCACCTTAAATTAAAGCCCTCTTATTTTGATAACCCTGCTACAGTAAAAAAATGTTGACCATATTGTTCTTGACGTCTCATAATCTAATATACTTTCCTCAGCCTCCTTTGCTCCAGAGAGAACAAGTCCACCCTATCCAAACTCTCCCTCTGACTAAACCCTTCAATCAAGGCAACATCCTGGTGACTTGCCACTCCATCCTCTCTCATTGTGTTGCAATCTATTAATCTGGAAATTTAGTTTGAAGAAATTCTTAACTCACCCTACTGTAAAACAATCTGATAAGATGAATGACTATTTTGCACCTAAATTGGGCCTTCCTTCCAATATTTTATGTTAGGTCTTCTTCCTCAATCTTTTCCAACTTTATTGCTGATGCTTGGTATGAAACATTTATCATAAATGAAGATCAAGCAATAGCTTTGGTTTAAAACTCTGCATCAAGTCAGAAAAGTGCATATAAAAAGTAATTACAAACAAACTAAACATCATCCTAAAATGTTTGAGAGATAGCATGAAATAAAAATGAAACAAATGAAAAATCCTGCAGAGGAAAGAGAGGTCAATTGACATAAATGTATGTCAAAACCAAAATGTAAACCACAGGGCAGAGACAACAGTAAAACAAACACTTATAGTAGCATGTACAATGGCAAGAGAGTTGTTAGCAAATAGTATTAATCAATTAGAAGGCACTCAAAACTTTGTGACCACTGGTTAATAATATTTCATGCGAATATTTATTTCAAAAACTCAAAACAAGAGAGTTTCACCATACATTCAGAAAAGCATATTGGATATAATGACAAATTGAAGGGTTTAAGCCAAATAAATATTCAGGGTTCAATGATAATTATACCAGACTGTTAGGAAACATTTGTAACATACTGACAACTACCATGAATATGTCAAAGAATACTATTCAGGGCAATAAATTTGGATACGTTTGAGGCCAAGGTCAAAAAGGAATTACAAAATGACAATATTGGTCTGGTCGACAATGGACCATTTAATCTTAATTCTATTTCTATTCCAGACACAACCAAGAGAATTATCTCAGCAATTACTTAGTAAGCTGCAGTGTCAGTTGTTATGGTGGGGTCAAGGAAAGAGCATTCACGCATAGCCCTGTTTCCACCAATCTTTCCAACACTATGCACAAGAAGCACAAGAAACGCAAGACGCCATTGTATGCCGATTCCCGAGAAGTGTGTTCAGCTCTGGCTGAACAATTTCTAATCTTGTGATGTGGACTCAATAAGAAGTTGTTATGGTCAGGGAAGTTATTGCTTGGCCACCTTCTTCAATGAAGTGACAGATTAAGTGGATTGTGTAAAACTCAATGGTATTGTGTTCTTAGACCTCAAAAATGCATTAAATATAATTATATAAGTAAGATTGCTGGATAAAATTAAACCTGAAAGAATTCAGAGCAAAATGTGGACTCATGAAGGAGTTGCTGAATTGGAGAAAATTCGGAACAGTCGTTGGTGGGGCATTGTCAGCCTGGGAGATGTATTGGCCTCAACAGTCAAGTGTACCAAAATGGACTGCACCAAATGTCAAACTACACAACTAGAATAGAAGAATAAATATTGGTTTAGTTTTAGATTTATTATTATCACGTGTGCCAAGATGGAGTGAAAAGCTTTTGTTTGCATGTTCGCTGCAAATGTAATGTGCACTAATACAAAGTGCTTTGTATGGAAAGAAAAAGATTCAACCAGTAATTAAATCAAATTAATATGTTATGGTAATTGAAAGAGATCCTTGTATCCAGATCAGCAATTATTTGAAGCACTTGCAGTGCCAAATGAGTAAAAAAATCCAATGCTGAAATTATTAAAAGGCCACACTGAGCAAAAATGTTGAGTTAATTCTGCTGCTGTAAAAATCATTGGTGTGACTGCACTGCGAGTGTTATGCACAGTTCTAATCTTCTCCTCCAACTGTTGTCCCTTTGGGTATGTCCACACTTAGATGGTTCCATGGTGATCCATCCAGTCGTGGTCAGAGATTCATTTTCAATAACTATGCTTCTTACACCCCTACCATTATCTCTGATGCACTCAAGAATTTACTCTTGCTCCCCTTCTATTCTTGTTTTATCTACTTTACATTGTCATCTAGTTGACGTGCGATGATCAACAATAACTGTGGGTGGTACAGTGAAGCAGCTGGTAGAGCTGTTACCTCACAGTGCCAGAGACCTGGGTTCAATCCGGGCTTCGGATGTGGTCTGTGTTGAGTTTGCATGTTCTCCCTGTGACCAGGTGGGTTTAGTCTGGGTGTTCCGGTTTCCTCCCACATCCCAAGGACCTGTGGGTTTGCAGGGTATTTGACCTCTATAAATTACCCCTGGTGTGAAGGGAGTGGATGGAAAACTGTTTAACATAGAATTAGTGTAAACAGGTCATTGATGGTGGTATGGACTCAGTGGGCCAAGGGGCCTGTTTCGTTGCTTTAAATCTCAACTGGATGATGATGTTGGAGCACCATATTCTAGAAACATTGATGCCTCCAATCATTTACCAAACCCTACCTCTTTTGTCCCCTCCATGGTCGCTAAGTTATCAGACTGTTTTCCCAAGAACCATTACACGATGAATAGAAATTTCTTCCAATGCACTATTGGGGAAAAATAATCAAGTATTTTCTATTTCTGTCACAAACTATTCCCTGGTGACTGAATCCAATTTGAGACTTAACTTACTCGTCCACAGACCTCAGTCAGTGCAAATTGGAAACAACACTTCCTCCTGGATGACCCGCAGCACAGATTCACCTCAAGGTTGTGTGCTCAGTTCCCTGCTCTTCTCACTATATACCCATGACTATGTAGCCAGACACGGCTCCATTGCCATCCTTACATTCACTGACGATACCACCATTGTTGGTGGATTAACTCGTAACAATGTTGGAGTACAGGAGGGGGACTGATAACCTGATTAAACGATGCCACGTCAACAATCTGCTCTCAGTGACAGCAAGACAAGGAGCTGATTGTTGACATCAGGAAGGGAAAACTGAGGAATCCTGAACCTCTCTTCATAGACCGGACGGCCATGGAGAGAGTCAACGGTTTCAAGTTCATGGGTATGCATATCTCTGTCCAGGACCCAGCGCATTGATGAAATCACAAAAAAAAGCCATGAATGCCTATATATCCTCAGAAGATTGAGGAGATCTGGTATGTCACTGAATACTCTATTGAACTTATGCAGGTGTAAGGTAGAGAGCATATTGACTGGTTGCATTACAGCCTGGTTTGGTAGCTGGAACTCCCAGGAACAAAGGTGGCTGCAGAAAGCGGTGAACATTGCCCATTCCATCACAGGTACTGACCACCCCATCGTTGAAGGGATCTACTGGAGGTGCTGCCTCATAAAGGCAGCTAATATCATCAAAAACCCATACCACTCTGGCCACATTCTCATCTTGCTACTACCATCCAGGAGACTGAGAATACTCTTTTATTAAAACAAATTAAAATCTACCTTTCGACTAGAATATTGATCACTTACTTTCATGTCTTCTTACATGCCTTCATTCCCTCTTGTTTACTTCTTTCCGATAAATTACCCTGGGAGGTCCTTGACATGTCAAAGACGCTATATGTGTGGAATTAATTGTTGTTCATTAACAATAGACAATAGATAGACAATAGACAATAGGTGCAGGAGTAGGCCATTTAGCCCTTCGAGCCAGCACCGCCATTCAATGCGATCATGGCTGATCACTCTCAATCAGTACCCCGTTCCTGCCTTCTCCCCATACCCCCTCACTCCGCTATCCTTAAGAGCTCTATCCAGCTCTCTCTTGAATGCATTCAGAGAATTGGCCTCCACTGCCTTCTGAGGCAGAGAATTCCACAGATTCACAACTCTCTGACTGAAAAAGTTCTTCCTCATCTCCGTTCTAAATGGCCTACCCCTTATTCTTAAACTGTGGCCCTTTATTCTGGACTCCCCCAACATTGGGAACATGTTTCCTGCCTCTAATGTGTCCAATCCCCTAATTATCTTATATGTTTTAATAAGATCCCCCCTCATCCTTCTAAATTCCAGTGTATACAAGCCTAATTGCTCCAGCCTTTCAACATACGACAGTCCCGCCATTCCGGGAATTAACCTAGTGAACCTACGCTGCACACCCTCAATAGCAAGAATATCCTTCCTCAAATTTGGAGACCAAAACTGCACACAGTACTCCAGGTGCGGTCTCACCAGGGCCCGGTAATACTGTAGAAGGACCTCTTTGCTCCTATACACAACTCCTCTTGTTATGAAGGCCAACATTCCATTGGCTTTCTTCACTGCCTGCTGTACCTGCATGCTTCCTTTCAGTGACTGATGCACCCAGATCTCGTTGAACATCCCCTCTTCCTAACTTGACATCATTCAGATAATAATCTGCCTTTCTATTCTTACTTCCAAAGTGAATAACCTCACACTTATCTACATTAAACTGCATCTGCCATGTATCCGCCCACTCACACAACCTGTCCAAGTCACCCTGCAGCCTTATTGCATCTTTCTCACAATTCACACTACCCCCCAGCTTAGTATCATCTGCAAATTTGCTAATGGTACTTTTAATCCCTTCATCTAAGTCATTAATGTATATCGTAAATAACTGGGGTCCCAGCACCGAACCTTGCGGTACCCCACTGGTCACTGCCTGCCATTCCGAAAGGGACCCATTTATCCCCACTCTTTGCTTTCTGTCTGTCAACCAATTTTCTATCCATGTCAGTACCCTACCCCCAATACCATGTGCTCTAATTTTGCCCACTAATCTCCTATGTGGGACCTTGTCGAAGGCTTTCTGAAAGTCGAGGTACACCACATCCACTGACTCTCCCCTGTCAATTTTCCTAGTTACATCCTCAAAAAATTCCAGTAGATTTGTCAAGCATGATTTCCCCTTCGTAAATCCATGCTGACTCAGAACGATCCTGTTACTGCTCAGCAATTTCGTCTTTTATAATTGACTCCAGCATCTTCCTCACCACTGATGTCAGACTAACTGGTCTATAATTACCCGTTTTCTCTCTCCCTCCTTTCTTAAAAAGTGGGATAACATTTGCTAACCTCCAATCCACAGGAACTGATCCTGAATCTATAGAACATTGAAAAATGATCTCCAATGCTTCCACTATTTCTAGAGCCACCTCCTTAAGTACCCTGGGATGCAGACCATCAGGCCCTGGGGATTTATCAGCCTTCAGTCCCATCAGTCTACCCAAAACCATTTCCTGCCTAATGTGGATTTCCTTCAGTTCCTCCATCACCCTAGGTTCTCCGGCCCCTAGAACATTTGGGAGATTGTGTGTATCTTCCTCAGTGAAGACAGATCCAAAGTAACGGTTTAACTCGTCTGCCATTTCTTTGTTCCCCATAATAAATTCCCCTGCTTCTGTCTTCAAGGGACCCACATTTGCCTTGACTATTTTTTTCCTCTTCACGTACCTACAAAAACTTTTGCTATCCTCCTTTATATTATTGGCTAGTTTACCCTCGTACCTCATCTTTTCTTCCCGTATTGCCTTTTTAGTTAACTTTTGTTGCTCTTTAAAAGAGTCCCAATCCTCTGTCTTCCCACTCTTCTTTGCTATGTTATACTTCCTCTCCTTAATTTTTATGCTGTCCTTGACTTCCCTTGTCTGCCACAGGTGTCTCTTACTCCCCTTAGAGTCTTTCCGCCTCTTTGGGATAAATTGATCCTGCAACCTCTGCATTATTCCCAGGAATACCTGCCATTGCTGTTCTACCGTCTTCCCTGCTAGGGCATCCTTCCAGTCAATTTTGGCCAGCTCCTGCCTCATGCCTCCATAATCCCCTTTGCTATACTGTAATACTGACACTTCCGATTTTCCTTTCTGCCTTTCCATTTGCAGAGTAAAACTTATCATGTTATGATCACTGCCTCCTAATGGCTCTTTTACCTCTAGTCCCCTTATCAGATCAGGATCATTGCACAACACTAAATCCAGAATTGCCTTCTCCCTGGTAGGCTCCAGTACAAGCTGTTCTAAGAATCCATCTCGAAGGCACTCTACAAACTTTCTTTCCTGGGGTCCATTTCCAACCTGATTTTCCCAGTCTACCTGCATGTTGAAATCTCCCATAACCACTGTAGCATTACATTTGTGACACGCCAATTTTATCTCCTGATTCAACTTGCACCCTATGTAGAGGCTACTGTTTGGGGGCCTATAGATAACTCCCATTAGGGTCTTTTTACCCTTACAATTCCTCATTTCTATCCATACTGATTCAACATCTCCTGATTCTATGTTACCCCTTGCAAGGGAATGAATATCATTCCTTACCAGCAGAGCAACCCCACCCCCTCTGCCCACCTGTCTGTCTTTTCTATACGTTGTGTACCCCTGAATATTCAGTTCCCAGCCCTGGTCCTCTTGTAGCCATGTCTCAGTGATCCCTACAACATCATACTTGCCCATGACTAACTGAGCCTCAAGCTCATCTGCTTTATTTTTTATACTACGCGCATTTAAGTACAACACTTTAACTTCTGTATTTACCTCCCCTCTCACATCGGTCACAAATGGCCCTTCCCTTAATCTCTTTTCCCCTCTAGAACTTCTGTTCCCATTCTTCCTAGAGTCTTCTGCAATATCTCCTGTATTCCCTTTAACCTCATCTTCATATTCACAATTTGTTAACTCCTCCCCCCCACTACATTACAAAAATAATATATTAGCTGTATAAATGATATTGCAGGAGGAAAGCAAAATGACTAAATAATTGAAATGTTTAGATTATGAGGAACTAACATAGATTGGCCATGTTCAGACTGGGGAAGGGAAGGATGGGAACGACAGCTGCCATTTTGCTTTCTTACTTTCCATTGTCCAGAGTCCAAATGACTCTATGCAGATGAACCAAAAAATAATAATTTTACATTTTCAGCTTGGTGTATGTTACACACTTCTCAATACAATTTCCTCTACACTAAATATAGCCTGGACAATTGCTTTGTGGAGCATCTCAATTCAATCTAAAAACATGACCTTGGATATGCAGTCTGCTACTTCTTTAATTCCACACCCCTTCTTCAAACTGACTCTCTGACCTTGACTATTCCAATGGAAACTTGATTAATCAAACTTTATCTTTTATTGCACACTTCATAGTTTTCTGGTGACAATATTGAGTTCAATGATTTTAGATCATAATCACTGATCTTTTTTTCTCCACTTTGCTATTTTGCAGCTTTAAGCGACCCATTTTTCTCTTCTTTACTTATCCATGCGTCATCTATTTTTGCCTTATGACGTTAACCCTGCAGCCAGTATAAGATGGCTGAGTTTTTTTGGTAAATTAGCACTTCACAAGATGATCTTTGTCTTCAGCTTTCATGCAGTATTAATGTGTTAACTGATCCTCGAGAACGTGCTGTGGGAAGAATGAACAATCCTCTTTTGTGGGTCATTCATTTTGTAAATGACACTATCAGAGGAACAATTATGCAATCATAATACCATTTAGTCTGATTTTAAATCCTCCTCAGAACTTTTTACATATTCCATAGAGTTCAAATGCATACAAATCTTTTAAGTCTCAGGACTGAGAGTCAAGAGGAGAACAACTAGGGTGGTAGTGGTGGGCGTAATAGAAATGAAAGCACATACTGGAGCGCAATACTGCCTTGAAAATAAGACGTCAGTGCCCAGAAATTCCTCACAGGTCAAAGGAATTGAACATTCTTTATGATAGCAAGTGCGTATTCTAGTCCAGTGTGAAATTAAATATCAATGAAGTGTGTTGTCATTACTAGGTTTAGGTTTATGTTTATTATTGTCATGTTAACAAGGTACAGTTAAAAAGCTTTATTTTTCTTGCTATCCAATCAAATCAACAAATACTGTATATAAATATAATCAAGCCAAACACAAGTACAATAGATAGTGTGTAGGAATGATACAGGTGCAGAAGATATTTCTCAGCTTTGTTGCGCATTAGTTCCAGAGGCAAAGTCCAAAGTCTGCAATGAGGAAGAGGTGATTGGAAGAGTAGCTTATGGACAAAGCCTGGTAACAGAGAGGAAAAAGCTGTTCCTGAGTCTGGTAGTGCGCACTTTCAAGCTTGTGCATCCTCTGCCCGATGCGAGCAGGGTGAAGAAGGAATAGCTGGTGTGGGAAAGGCTATTTGTTTATGTTGGCTGCTTTCCTAAGGCCGCGTGCAATGTCGATGAAGTCAATGGTAGGGAGTCAGGTCTGTGTGATGGACTGGACTACATCCACAACTCTGCAATTTCTTGCAGTCTTCGGCAGAGCTGTTCCCAAACTAAACTGTGATGCAACCTGACAGTGAGCATCTCTGTGATGCATCTGTAGAAGTCTGTAAGAGCCATTGAAAACATGCCAAATTTCTTCAGTCTCCTGAGGAAGTCGAGGCATAGGCATGCCTTCTTGGCTGTCACTTCAAATCCTTGGTAATATTTACACCAAGAAACTCTCAACGATTTCCACTTTGGCACCAATGATGCTGATTGGGGCATGTACTGCACCATACTTCCTGAAGTTGATAATTACCTCCTTCATCTTGCTGACATTGATGGAGAGGTTGTTGTCCTGACACCAAGTTAACACGTTCTGGATCTCCTTCCTGTGCTCTGTCTTGTCATTGTTTGTGATCCGGCCCACGTCAGTGGTGTCATTTCCATACTTCTGGATAGAATTTTGAACTGAATTTGGCTGCACAGTCATGAGTGTATAGAGAGTATGGTAGTGGGCTGAACATGGGCACCAGCGTTGAGAATCATTGCGGAGGAGATACTATCACCTATCCTCACTGAATGTGGTTCATGGGTCAGAAAATCAAGGATTCAATGGCAGAGGGGATTGCTGACTCCCATGTCCAGTTTAGTTTAGTTTAGTTTAGAGATACAGTGTTGGAACAGGCCCTTCAACCCATTGATTCCACGATGACCATTGATCACCCGTTCACACTAGTTCCATGCTATCCCACTTTCACATCCAATCCCTGTACTTACAGATACAAATATGGAGATGAGTTTTGATGGGATTATGATGTTGAAAGTGGAGCTACAGTCTACATTACAATTAAAACACAAAGTACTTTTGCTATAACTCCAGGATAAGCAAACAACTGAGAAAACCAAGCCCAAAACCAAGGTATTATCTAACTAAATACACCAACTTACAATAAACGACTCAATTTGCAACAAAAAAAAACAGCTACCTACATATTAATTAGCTCTTTTTAAAAAACTGATCCTGTTGATGCAAGTATACCATTGGGGTTATCAAGTGGGCACCTCCCTTCATTGGTGTTTCGTTGAGTTAGGCCCATGACACCTCGGGAGGGCTCACCAGTTATTTCTGAAATCCCAGAACAATAGACAATAGGTGCAGGAGGCCCTTCGGCCCTTCGAGCCAGCACCTCCATTCAATGTGATCATGGCTGATCATTCTCAATCAGTACCCCGTTCCTGCCTTCTCCCCATACCTCCTGACTCCGCTATCCTTAAGAGCTCTATCTAGCTCTTGATACTCAACAATACCTGCTCTCACCACCTATGCTACTAGTATCTACTAAATAATGGAAGCTGCAGCCAATTAGCTCATTCGAACAAATGCTAAACACCTGCATCCTATCTTCCACTAATCCTAGCCCATCATTAAGCTTGTAACATCACAAATATCACCTTTGCATAAAATTGGGATACACTTGCACAGACTACAATTCCAAAGAAATATGCATACTGCATATCATACGTTTGCTTTCTGCCCCCAACTGACACTATTTCTTCTCCACCAAATCCACCTACTGCCTTGCTCTGCTGCCTCTGACATTTGCTTTACATCCTGAGGCAAACTCTGTCCGCAAATTCCTAGCTCTCCAAATAGCAACGTGGTTGATTTTGCTATGAAACCTCTACAACCCACCTCTACCAGACATACATTTGCTCTTCATCCTCAGTGCTCAACTTCTGTTGCCAACACTACGTATCTAAACCTTTTCCTTTCATAAGCCTCATCCACTAAGCTCTCGCAAGGCACCGTCAGTTCTATAAAATGCACTATCTGCTGACCAACTGACTATAACACTATACCAGGCCTCAAACTAGTAGTATAAGAAAATAACTGCAGATGCTGGTACAAATCGATTTATTCACAAAATGCTGGAGTAACTCAGCAGGTCAGGCAGCATCTCGGGAGAGAAGGAATGGGTGACGTTTCGGGTCGAGACCCTTCTCAAACTAGTAGTAATCATTCCCTGCGGAACAACAAGCTTTCCTCCTTAAGGGCCTGTCCCAGTTATGCGATTTTTAAGGCGACTGCTGGCGACTGTCAAAGTCGTAGCAGATCGGCGAAATTTTCTTTTACCCTACGACAATGACCACGACAATGCCGAGTCAGGTCGATACAAGTTACATTTTTTTGTGAAACTAGCACCTGGCTAAGACATTACACCGTCTTCGGAAACATAGCAAAATTCCCACGCTTACCTGACCGTCAAACCGTCGGCTCCAATCTACCTGTCAAATGTCCTGACGGTAAATAAATTGGTAAAACCAAACTATCTTATGGTATCTTCAAATGCCTTTTCTTAATTTAATATTACGTGCTTCTAAATGCATCTGCGACAAGCTAGCAAACCTGGGGACAGCATGCGACAGCGCCCGCAATAAGCTATGATACCTGGTGACAAGCCAGCTGTCGCCGAGAAATTTCTATCTGGAATTTTTTTCCACGACGCGCCGAGATCCGCTACGATTCATTGAAGACTCCTCACGATCATGCCCGCGACACCCCGGCGAACGTTCGGCGACAGCCTAGTCAGCGGCAGTCGCCTTAAAATCGCCTAACTGCGACAGGCCCTTAAATCTACCCGCATCTCCGAATCATTTGCTCTCCGTAACTGGCCTGACTCATACCTATCTGCAAACTTCCCTCCTCTACCTTTCTCTCTCTCACGGAGAAAATAAATTGCTACACTCCCAGTTCTGATGCCTCCTGAATTCATCAGTACTCTCCTCCTCTCAATTGCTGCAGCTATGCACTTCAATACCTGGTTAGCCGCCAAATATACTGACCCTAAACATAGCATGTTTAGCACTATTGACTGAGGATGAATAGCTCCGAACAACAAGACCTGAATGAAATTAAAAAAGATTAGGGTAACATAATTAAGAGTTTGAGGGAGACCAGATAGAAGTATATAAAATTATGAGAGGAATAGATGGGATATACAGTCAGAACCTGTTTTTCCAGGATGAAATATCAGACTAGAGGGTATAGCTTTCAGGTAAGAGGGGCTAAATTCAAAGGAGTTGTACAGGGCAAGTTTTTTACACAAAGGATAGGTGGATACCAGGTACTCATTGTAAGGGTTTAGAGACAAATATGATGATGGTGTTTAAGATGCTTTTAAATAGACACATGGATATGCTGGGAATGTAGGGATATGTGCAGAATATGGTGCCAAGATAAATTAATCTCATCTGCTTGCACATGCAAGCAGATGAGATTAATTTATCTTGGCACCATATTCAGCACAGACCTTGTGGGCTAAAGGGCCTGTTCCTGTGCTGTACTGTTCTATATTCTATGCTCTATAATTCAATATTCTCAGGCAATATGTGCAGTGAAAGCATACATGACATATACAAATCAGACATTAAAGAAGAAAAAAAGTGTGCAAAAAAAAAAGACAGCAGTGTAAAATGCAATTAGAGAAAAAGCAAGTCCGTAGTAGCATGAGAAGCGATCCTTGGTATTCTTTTATCAAGGCAATTTTGGGTTGGTCAGGTTGGTTCAAGAGCCTGATAGTTGTAGGAAAGCAACAGTTCCTGGCTTCTGTGCCAGATGGTGTGGATCCTTGATGATGGATGTTACCTTCTTCAGACAATGTCTCATGTCGATGCTTTAGATAGTGGGGTGGGATGTGCCCATGATAAACTGGGCTCTCTCTGTAGTCTTCTGTCTCCCTGTGCATTGGAATTGGTGTATCAGACCATGATGCAACCAGTCAGGTTAATTTGTGTAGTGCAACTGTAGAAGTTTGTTAGATTATTCATTGACATGCTGAATCTCTTTAAACTTCTGAGTTTGTATTTGCAAAAATACATTTATTCAGAATAAAATATACATACAAGACAAAAACTGCACAAAAGCTCCTCAAACATTGTCTATACATTCAATAGTATCATACTCAGTAGTGTTTTCCTCTGTCTTTTAGCAAAACACCCTGTGTTTTGTGGTCCCAATGTGGTGATATCCCATCCTTTGTTTGAGAGGTGGCCCCACCGAACTCGGCCCTTCAATGTTCAGCAGTGGATGGACCTTAGACTATGGTCTTCCCCCACAGAGCCTTTGTATTGGCTGCATGAAGATGCAGTGCTTCCCTCAGCATGTACTCCTGTAGTTTGGAATGAGCCAACGAATATACAAGTCATTAATTGATGTTTCTATGCAATATTCCACCATTTGATTGATAAATATGTGTTTAAAAAAAATGTTGTTTAGTTTTTTATTTTTGCAATGTATCCATAGGTCAGTGTGAATAGGAAAATATGCCACAGGACTGTCGGTGAATGAAAAATGGCCTGGATAGAGTGGATGTGGAGAGGATGTTTCCACTTGTGGGAGAGTCTAGGACCAGATGTCATAGCCTCAGAATTAAAGGATGTTCCTTTAGGAAGGAGAGGAGGAGGAATTTCTTCAGTCAGATGGTGGTGAATCTTGAAATTCATTGCCACAGAAGACTGTGGAGGCCAAATCAATGGATATTTTTAAGGCAGAATAGATAGATTCTTGAATAGTACAGATGTCAGAGGTTATGGGGAGAAGGCAGGAGAATGGGGTTAGGAGGGAGAGACAGATCAACCATGATTCAATGGTGGAGTGTACATGATGAGCTGAATCGCCTAATTCTGTTCCTATCATTTATGAACTTATGAAAATTAATGCTACCTTTACTGGTTTTGCAGATATATATGATTAATTCATGGAAAATCTGGTAAGAGATCTTTCGAAATGCCTCATTCTTTTCTTTTTCGTCTCTTCTGTTTCCAGACAATGGCATACTTTAAGTACCAATCGAGTTAGACCAGGTGGAGGCCAGGTTTAATGCTTATAGATAGATGAATAGAGAGTAGTAAATATTGTTATGTGTACAATAATACACATTGGTGTTCAGGCGTAAGTGACATTTGATGAATAAGGAAAAGCGGTTTATTAAACTTTGGAAATCTTATCATAATCAAGATTATTTTTTATACTTCAGTTCTGGTTTAAATGTCTGAATTCTAGTAATTTTATTAATGATAAGCCAAGGATGCAGAAAGTGGCAATAAAGATGATTTCAAATGTTTGAAATGATATGGCAGTAGGAAACTGAATTGACTTCACTGAGAAACGATCCACTTTTCTAAAGAGTAATTCATGTTCAAAATTAGAACAGAGGAACCAAATATTCTGATTATAAATAATAATAATAATAATATAATAATAATAATAATAATAATAATAATATTCATTTATTGTCATTGCAACGAGTACAACGAAATTAAAAAACAGCCAATCCTGACGGTGCGTACAAACATATATGCAATAAATGCAAAAACAAATAAATACATAAATACAATTAAATTAAGTACAAGATTTTTTAACGGTGTTGCCTAGTGCACAGGTAGTGTTCAGTTCTCGTATGGCCCTGGGGTAAAAACTGTTCTTAAGTCTGTTTGTTCGGGATTTGATTGACCTGAAACGTCGACCAGAGGGCAGATGAACAAACAGACGGTGGCCGGGGTGGGATGGATCTTTTATTATTTTGCCTGCTCTACTGAGGCAGCGCAGGCTGAACAGGTGCTCCAGGGAGGGCAGTGAGCAGCCGATGATTTTCTGGGCCGTCGTGATGACCCTCTGAAGGGCCTTCCTGTCCTTTTCTGAGCAGCTGGCATACCATGTGGTTATACAGTATGCCAGCACACTCTCGATGGAGCAGCGATAGAAGGACAACATGAGCTTCTCCTGCAGGTTGGTTTATTAAACTAATAGAACCAGAAGATAGACATAGCGGTCCAAAACACTCACCTTTTGCCAGTGTTTCAGAGGAGAACAAGTTGGATGGTCATCAGGGATCAGTGCCTTCAATACTTCTGCTCCTATGTAGCAGAGCACAGAAGCATGAAATACACTGGAAATCCCAGATGTAAATATATCTGACCATTTGCTCTACTGAATCCTGAGGAAGTAACAGATTATCCTGAAAATGAGGGGTCAAATACACTTTGAACGTGGTCCTTTAGCTTTATGCCAGCCATGAGCAGTGCAAATTGCAGAGCCCTTTTTATTTGAATGGAGTTCCAACCTGGATGGCAAAAGTGAGTAAAAGTAAGTGTATTTTAAAAAATTGCATTAATGCTTTTTAATCAATTTGCAAGCGGTTATCCAGGTGGTTTGTGGTAGGACCACAGGACTGGTCATTCTTGGAATGGCCGCAGCAATGACGCTTGGGATCCATTGGAGCTGTTTGACTGTAGAAGTGTCCTACAGGAATAG
This sequence comes from Rhinoraja longicauda, assembly GCF_053455715.1. Taxonomy (NCBI): domain Eukaryota; kingdom Metazoa; phylum Chordata; class Chondrichthyes; order Rajiformes; family Arhynchobatidae; genus Rhinoraja; species Rhinoraja longicauda. The sequence continues at coordinate 48,340,256 of NC_135955.1, read as the reverse complement.
TGCAGAGGGTTATGTCAGGATGTGGGCTGGATCAGGCACAGCCCGGGCATTAAATCTTCAGCCACCAGTGTTTTTCCACCTGCCAAATTCACAGTGGGATATAATTGGAGGTTTACTTGTCCCGGTAGTTATTCCTGACTGCTTATTTCAGGGTGAGGGTAATTAAAATGAGTTTGCTCAGGTCTCAATAGGCACCTGCCTTTGTTGAAGGTGAAGCAGGAAGTGGAAGAGTTAGACGGTTGAACTTGAACTTGCTGAAACAGTATATCAAATGACTGCTTAGTGTACTGTAAGCGAGAACACAATGATCAGATGATATGTCCTGGTCATTTCAGTGTCATTCGTGTTTGCCCACTAATATTTTTATCTACATTTTCTACAGCCTTCTTTGTCCTGGTAGAGCATATTGCAGGAGGTGTGGGAGTGGGGTATTGATATAACGCTACAGGAAAACCCCTTCCATTTAAATATAGAAAAACGAATGATCTGATCCAGGGCAAAGATAAAAACAACAACCAGAACAGTTCCGGTTACTATTGTTGAAACAGGACATGAATAAGAGAGAGGACCGACTGCACCAAATAGCTTTGTTCCTAGAGTGTGGTTTCTTAAAGTGTCAACCATCTCATGTGGAATAATTTTATTTTGAGTTATTATCTTGGTAAGTGTAAGGTTTGTATGGAAGATGATAAATTTGATTTGCACAAGATCAGAAAAAGCTTTATTTATTTTTTTGTCCATTGCTTATTGCCACTTTAGGAAATTTCACCTAGAAAATGCCTCAAGCATTGTGTAATTAATCACAGGATAGTTTTGTAGATGAATCTACTAAAGTTTTAAAAAGAAAGTACAAAAATAGGTTTAAGAATCTGATTAACAGTGAAAGCAATAAGGAGGTGATGTGATGAGATATTGATCATACCTTACATAAAATGAGAAATTAAACCAAAGGAAATGAAACTGACAAAACTCACCGAAACTATTGGAAAATATTTCTGCAGATTTCTTTAAAAAGAGTGATAGGGCAAAGCCTATTGCATAGCCAATTGCCAAAACACTTCTAAGCTCAAGTCTTTTAGACAAAATGATAATGCCAAGGAAGCCTCAAAACTCAATGGTGCAGCAAGCTTTACTGTGGGAATATTTGTGGGATATCCAATGTTTTGCAAGAAAATTTACCTATTACAGATATTGGAAAAAGCAAACAAGGATTTGATATGATTTTGATTAATGTGCAGTGGCAAGATGAGAGAGAGATTGCAATTGCACCCTACTTATTCACTAAAAGATCATTAATGACCCAAATCAATCAAAATATTTTAATCTTTAATAGGTATGTAACTAGGCCTTCAAAATAATGCATTTCAATATATTGACTTACATTTAATGAGTTACTTGTGGTTTAAGGAATACTATAGTTTCAACTAGGTATAACTATATGCTATTGAGTAAATTGATACATTGCTATAATGAAACATTACAATATGTAATTAGTCCAACAGAAATAGAAAACCAGTGGTTTATGAGAGGGATGTTTACAGAAATAAATCATAATTTGGAAACAGAATATAACTCAGCTATCTAGTTACTTCTTTTACTTTTATTCGTATTACTCACACAGTGTTCTTCACGAATGTAAAGAACAACAAAGAATGCAACAAAGCACAAAGACAAGTCTCGTGCAGTAACTTAAAAGAGCTACAATGTCAGGATCAGTGATCATGTAGAACACGCTTTGTTCTTATCTTGTGCTTTTGGTCTTGTGCTACTGGTCTCATGCTCAATTGTTACACTTGGCAAGCTTTTTGTGTTAGTCAAGCATGACACTGGTACCATACATAAATAGGCCTACTGAATGCAGCCACTCATATTTTGCTTTTGCAGGCAATTTTAAAATCAGCATCCCACTTCCTATTAACTATAATTAGTTAAATTAAGCACTTTATTTTACTTCAGCCCTTGTTTATATTGAATTTAATTTTCATGAGTTGACTTCTTATGTCACATTATACAAAAAAGACTCATCCTAATTTATTTCCCTTAGTGTTTTTTAGTCTCTCTCTCTCTCTCTCTCTCTCTCTCTCTCTCTCTCTCTCTCTCTGTGACAGTGAGGCATTTTTCCTCACTCCAGGTCAATGACCATCATCTGAATTAATGTTCAGCGACTTAAAACATCAACACTGTGTCTCTATGCACAGGTGTTGCATGACCTACTGAGTTTTTTCTTTTTTTTTTCATTTCAGATTTCCAGCCTCAGTAGTTTTTCGCTTTTTGATTTTTCCTCACCATATGTTTACTTTTCCATTTGGCTGATTTTCTCACATGCTAACCTTGCATCTTGTGCTCCTTCTGTGTTCTTCTCTGCATGTGTGGCTTTCTTTCTCCCAACTTCTCTGCACCTCCCTCACCTATGAAAAAGCTAAATCCTGCTTTTGGCAGGGGGGTCATAAGCAAGCAAACACCAGCCAAGGTTGAAATACAACGGATCCTACACCCAAAAACATCCTGGACACTGAGGCAGATTTCATCAAAAGCAAATCCCTGGGGAGTAAGGGAATTTTAAACAGGACATGCTCCCCCCAACATCACCCCTTTAAAATAGGATTGCTGGCTGTGTACATTGAGGTCATCCATCAGTTATTGCTACGCTCCTGTGAGGGTTCCTGTCCTTTAAGTATTTATATGATAGGCTCAGATTTCTTTTTCAAAATTCAAAATACTGCAGATGTTGCAATTCTGAAATGTGATAGAAGAAGCTGAAAATAATCAGGAGGCTAAACATAGAAACATAGAAAATAGGTGCAGGAGTAGGCCATTCGGCCCTTCGGGCCAGCACCGCCATTCAATATGATCATGGCTGATCATCCAAAATCAGTACCTCGTTCTGTTTTTTTCCCCATATGCCTTGATTCCCTTAGCCCAAATAGCTCAATCTAACTCTCTCTTCATATCTGTGGAAAGAAAAGCAAGGTTAAAGTTTCAAACTAATGACCCTTAAGTTAGTCATTGAAAGAATATTAACTGATGCTCTCTCCGCAGATGCTGTCTGACCTCCTAAATAATTTACATTTTTGCTAGCTGCGTAGATTTAAGAAAAAGTCCCTTTTGGCAAGGTATAACTGCCACATTGTAGTGCATTATTACAAAGTATATTGTGCATTGTTATTCTTATTGAAGTTTTCTAAAGGTTCATTCAGGCAAGCAGGCCAAAAATGGGTTTGTGCAGTGCTGTAGTTTTGAAGAAAGCTGCTAATCATCTTCCTTGTTTCATACCTAGAAAAAGAAAGAAATCAGAATATTGTAGTCAATTATCAAATGCCAAATAGTGGAATTTAAATAGCCAATCTAGGTATTTTTCTTGCTGAAATAATGCTGAATATCCTTTATCTCTCATTTGTTTGAAAGACTTTCATACAAATAAATATATGGCTGCAGATGTTATCGCAATGTTTAAGAGACATTGGACAGGTACATGGATAGGATAAGTTTAGAGGGCTATGGACCAAGCACAGGCAGGCGGGATTAGTGTGGATGGGGCATGTTGGTCTGTGTGGGCAAGAGCCTGTTTCCATACTGTATGGCTCCGACTCTATGACCTTTGCTGTTCAATTCCTACCCTTTACAATTTCAATTATCTATCATGAAACCTCATGAAAATTCCTCTTTCTCTACCTTCCTTTGCATTTTTAATGATTTATTTGCACGGTAAATATGAGCACATTTAAAATATTTCACATAAAACTTCCCACCACTATGGAACTATCCAATAATAGAAGTCAATTTTGATGTTTTTCAATATACAAATTTGAGCACAGTCTGTTAAAACTGAATTTACGTTCAGATCTTTTGATCTATCCCTCGGTAAGAATTTTGTTCATGAATTTCTTGTTTCAGCTTTGGCAAACTTACTTCATGTGCCTGTAACAAGTTACTCAGCCTAAGTACAAATATAAGTATCAGACGCCTGGCCTCAGTACTCGTCCGGTTCCCTGTGAATGTGGGACCTTGTACTTTAGGCAGGAAAGATGATAAAATAATCTTCACCTTTCCTTGGATCACTAACAACAAAACCCTGGAAAGAGTCACCCCATGGACAGAATAGACAATGAAGGATAATCAAAACATTCACTGGCTGGAACACATGAAGTATATCCTGAACATCATTGTTCCAAGGATAATTCACAAACCTCTCACAACACAATGGAAGGCCGAAATTCTCATGCAATTCTAAGGCCAAACATAGAGCCAAATAATGCAGCTGGGTGAGCTAGGTGAAGCCTTGACCACAACTGCTCAGTCTGTAGGAACCAATCCAAAGCTGGAGTAGTTTAGTTTAGAGATACAGCACGGAAACAGGCCCTTCGGCCCACCAGGTCCACACCAACCAGCAATCCCCACACATTAACACTATCCTACACACACTAGGGACAATTTACACATACACCAAGCCAATTAACCTACATACCCATGCGTCTTTGGAGTGTGAGAGGAAACAAAAGATCCCGGGGAAAACCCACGCGGTCACGGGGAGAACGCACAAACTCCGTACAGACAGCACCCGTAGTCAGGATTGAAACCGGGTCTCCAGCGCTACAAGTGCTCTAAGGCAGCAACTCTACCATTGCACCACCGTGGCCGCCCATGGAGAGGTCCCAGATGTTTTGGCTAAGGTTTGCAGACCAGCCATGGAGTAGTGCAAGGTCTAACAACCTCTGACAAACAGACCTGAAGCAACCTTGGGAAGGTTTGCCACTTGTCCACAATGTTTATTTCTCCAGCAACACTCTCACACTCCACTGGCTCTTTAGCAATGTCATCTCTCCTTTCATCTGTCAAGATGTTGGACAGCTTCTCTCCTTGTCAATTAAATCAAACTAATTTATACATGATATGCACTGAAAATCAACATGAGGACAAGACAGCGATAGGTTGGTTCTCCCATTCCATGAATAGTATGTAGAAATTCTCCGACAAAGCTTTGGAGCAGGAGCAGTGCTGGAGCTGGTTTCAGTTGCATTTGGCCAACAAACATTTTCACAATGTGAGAGGATGAAAGGAACAAGAAACCACTGCTGCAATACTCCATAGATCTCTGCACTTTCAAAACAAAATTAAGTTCTTTGGATTTTAGTTGAGATTTCTGTAGTTTTCTAGTGTCACGAGTGTTGAATATACTTGTTCCTTTAAAGTACCTCCTGCAAATTTTTGACCTGCTATTCATCAATCAATTGACTTCTTCCACCAGTTATCCAATCCTTCCATCCATTCATCACATGAACTGATCCCATAAACTGATTTTTTTTAAAAAGTACTTAAAGTCTTCAGAATATTTGGAACTCACTGTGCTATGTCTAATCTGCAACAGATCACTTGAGCAGTGTCCCTACTTTAAACAGTGGCGAATCTCACCAACTTTACCCTCCCACACAGGGTTCTCTGGGACAAAACTATCTTGTATGTTATGGGTGCCATGTGTTGCACAGTGTTTAGCCTCATGGGGAACTGCTGATGCCTTCTCTGCAAATTCCAGCCCAATAGATTTTACATACATACAGAGCCAAAGGTAAGGAGGGCAAAAGGTTCTGATGATAGAAAAGACAATGAAAGAAGAGATGGATCGTGGAGTCGTAAATATCAGCAGAAGCAATTCCAGCACTTATTCCAGTAAAAAAAAAATGGGAGCAGTGATTATAATCTGAAATTTTGGAGTTATGTTTGGGGCTGAAAAATTCTGAAGATGTTAATTCAGTTTTGATTGGTTAGATCAGTAGAGGATGCAAGAGTCTTGCTTGGAAGAAATTGAACAATCTACCTGGAGCAATGAGGGAGCCGCTATGCCTGTCAGCCCGTTTATGAATTTTGACATTTATGTAATATTTTTAACATATTAAAGCACTTGAAGATAATTCACAACATAAACTGATAAATGGATGCTGGATCATACAACGAGATATAGGGATAGCTGACCAAACACCTAGTCAAAACATTTTAAGATGGGACTGACAGCAGGTGAGGATTGTGAGCTTGTGGTGGTAGATGATAATCACTGCTTGGCAGACTCCAGTAATGCTGAGGCCAGCATGATAAGTGTTGTTGAGAATGGCACTTGCAGGAGTGGTGTGTGGATGTGCGTGCAAATGCGTTTTAACTGCAGAATACACAATTGGATTTATCTATGCATTTGTGCATTTGACATATGGAAGGCCTGGAAGGAAATCTGAAGTGGAGCAATTTGCAGTAAGTCTCTGATTTCCCATTAGATTTTATTTTTCTTAGAAATTGAAGTGTGTGGCATGCAAAAATGTGGTGCAATCCAATTGTAGGCTATTGTGATTCAACATTACATTCTTCTCCTTGCAGGCTATGGGACTATACTGAGGTGGTTTAAAAATACAACAGCCACACACTCTGTTCAGCAGATCTTTCATATTCTTGTGAGTTCTATGGATAAGACAGCTTCATCCCCAGGGCCATAGCTGCTATGAACCGGTCCTGCTGAGCCGGATGGCCACAACGCATAGATCAACTTGCACTTTACCCTGTCTAGAGTGTCCAGCTTCAAGTTTCTGGGCACTCACATTTCGGAGGACCTAACATGGTCCAATAACACTGCTGCGCTGGTCAAGAAGGCACAACAAAGACTGTTCTACTTAAGAACACTGAAAAAGTCTGGTCTACCCCAACAGCTGCTGACGACCTTCTACCGCTGCACCATAGAGAGCATCCTAACGCATGGCATCCCTGTGTGGTACCTCAGCTGCACGGAGGCAGAAAGGAAAGCTCTACAGCGGGTAGTCCATAGAGCTCAGAGGGCCATCAGAACACAGCTTCCAGACTTGGAGGACATCTACAACACACGATGCCTCAGAAAAGCCACCAGTATCCACAAAGACTCTTCACACCCCTGCAACAGTCTGTTCGAACTCCTTCCATCAGGCAGACGATACAAGGCCTTCTACGCCCGCACCTCCAGACTCAGGAACAGCTTCATTCCCAGGGCCATAGCTGCTATGAACCGGTCCTGCTGAGCCGGATGGCCACAACGCATAGATCAACTTGCACTTTACCCTGTCTAAAAACTGTTACAATTGTTTCGTTTCGTTGGGTTGCTGTTAATTACTTAAATTATTGCATCGTATGGGAGGCGCATTCCCAATCTCGTTGTACCCCTGGGTACAATGACAATAAAAATATATTGTATTGTATTGTATTGTATATGAAGGACTATTCCTCTTTTGCAGCCATGAAATTCATACCTGTTTCCACTGCACTTTATCACAATTCGTCATCCTTCATGCCTTCTTCAGCCACACCAGAGTTCTCATTCTCTTTCAAATTTTTAATAGGGGGGGCGATACGGTGGCGTAGTGGTACATTTGCCGCCATACGGCACCAGACAACTGGATTCGATACTATCTATGGGTGCTCCCTGTACGGAGTTCATACATTCTCCCTGTGACCGCATGAGTTTTCTCCGGGTGCTCCGGGTTCCTCCCACATTCCAAAGACCTACAGGTTTGTAGGTTGATTGGCTTTGGTAAAAATTGTAAATTGTCCCTAATGTGTAGGATAGTGGAGTCATTTATATCAGCAGAACCAATTCTGGCACAGTATTGTGGGTTCTGAGGGAACTGGTTAGGCCAATGGTGGAATGGTGAGAAAGGAAGTTGGGAGGTCATGTTGCAGTTGTATAAGACATTGGTGAGACTGCATTTAGAATATTGTGTTCAGTTCTGGGCACCATGTTATAGGAAATGTATTGTCAAGATTGAAAGGGTCACAGAAGATTTACATGGATGTTGCCAGGACTAAAGGGTCTGAACTCTTGGGAGAGGTTGAGTAGGTTGGGTCTCTGTTCCTTAGAGCGCAGCAGGATGAGGGGTGATCTTATAAAGGTGTATAAAATCATGAGAGGAATAGATCAGGTAGATGCACAGAATATCTTGCCCAAAGTAGAGGAATCGTGGACCAGAGGACATAGGTTCAAGGTGAAGGGGAAAAAATTAAAAAATTTAACAACCTGCAATCCAGATCAATTATTAGTTTTGAGAACATTTAGTCTAAAATAGGCACACAAGACAGCAAATGTAGTACTCTTTGCAACTAGCTTTTAATAGGACTGTGCTGAACAAGGGAATGACTAAGATTAAGTCTGAATACTTACCTCTATACCCTTCCGGTCACCAACCTCATCTTGAACACAAACCATCTCCCCAAACTCCCCAACCAATCAAGACCTCACCCTTGATCTTTTTTATGATGGCTGCAACTACCTGTCTCAGGCTCACATTTTTTCCGGTTCCCTAGTATCCAACCCTTACCTGTGAAATTTTCTACTCAAAGTATTCCCAATTCCCTGATTGAGCCCGTATTCTCCACATCTCTTCTCCCCATTAAGGAACTGATCTCCAGTCAGCTGAACCATTTTCTCACTTTTATTTTTAATATTATTATATTATTTAAATATTATTATATTTAAAAAAAGTCAGCAAGAGGACACATACACTTTCAGACAAAGGGCAAGGTGGTGTCAGGTGGAAAATATGTTAAATTAAAAACAGAAGATAGACACAAAATGCTGGAGTAATTCAACGGGACAGGCAGTATCTCTGGAGAGAAGGAATGGGTGACGTTTCGGGTCGAGACTCTTCTTCAGCCTTGGAGCCTGTGCAGGGTGCATTCATGAGATCAATTCTTAGGAAAAATGGAATAGAGCTTAGGGTTTAGGGATCCAGCATAGAAACAAGCCCTTTAACCCACAGTGTCCACGCCGACCATCGATCATCCATTCGCACTAGTTCTATGTTATCCCACTTGCTCGTCCACTCCCCACACATTAGGGGCAATTTACAAAGGCCAATTAACCTACGAACCGGCACTTCTTTGGGATTGTCCTGTGAAGAGCTAGTGAGGAATATTGGATTATAGTCCTGGAGTTTGGAAGAGATTTGATTGCATTAAGATGAAGATTCTGAGAGAAACATTTCCTTGCCAAGAGGGTGCTTCCTCTTGGTAAAGAGCCCAGAATGGAAGTAAATTCACATGATAAGGTTTCAGCCACTTAGGACACAGGTGAGGAGAAATTCCTTTGCATACAGGTGATTGCAAGATCTTTGAATTTTCCATCTTATAGATCGGTGGATGCTTAATCATTGCACCTTTCAAAGCTTAGATTGACATTAAGAGGACCAGAAGGTTCTGAAGAGGGCATGAGATTCAGGGACCAGAGGGTACTGAAGATGGCATGAGGTATCACAAAATGCTGGAGTAACTCAGCAGGTCAGGCAGCATCTAGGAGAGAGGGAATGGGTGACGTTTCAGGTCGAGACCCTTCTTCAGACTGAGAGGGCATGAGATTCAGGAACAAACTTGGATATAAAGGCTACTCCAGCTTCAATTACTTTCTTTTATTCTGAAGGTCAGGAAATGTGCAGTGCCTGCATACCTTGGGAACTATACTTAGCACCTTTGATAATCGTCTGAATTTCATAGACTGTCTTTTTGATGTCTATTGGCCTGAATGAACGTTCTATTTAATAATAATAATAATATATTCCTTTATTCGTCCCACACCGGAGAAATTTACAAATTTCCTGCAGCATCTTCACATACGGGATGTCAAGTGAAGCATAAATGTCAGCATGGACTGTTTATCAGAGTAAAACTGACAATCCAGCACCTTTGGGTCTTCACTGGTGCAGGACTAGCAGACTTTATGGTCTTTTGGATGTTACCCCTATTAAGATCACAACGAGCCTTTATTTCACTTCTTTCATGTTATATAATGGCATAATAAATTTTGCAGTGAACCCAGTGAGTTTGAGGAGAGTTGGAAGTACATAAGCCGTCCGCATCTTGTTGCAAATCTCTTCATGTTCGTGACCCCTGGTGTTCCAGAGCACAACCTAGATCCCAGCCACACACCTGACCCAAAGACACACCTCTTAGCTCGAGCTGCACATCCTGCTTGTGCTCTGGATCTACAGCTCACATTCCAGTCTACTGAGTGAGGCAGATATTGGACCATCAGGTCCTCCAAACAATCAGATGCTAGATTATCAGAATTTTACCGTAGCCTGTATTAGTGCCATGCAGCCTATGCATTTTGCTTAATGTTAGGACCTGCAGAAGGTTTGCAGATTCTAATGTTCCTTTTTGCAATCTGGAAGGAGGCAAAAAGGAAAAAGTTTCAAGGCCCAGAATGGCCTGAAAGTTCAGGCTGTTGTTTACAGATCTTCAATTGGGAAGTGATAGATCCTGTCACTGTGACCCGGAGAATGACAGCCCCCTAGTGTAGCGCTCCACTGACTATAGGGGCCATGATGATCTCGAACTCTGAACTCTGGGTGGATAAAGGCTCCTGTGAGTCATTTTCCCTCTGCACTCTCTCCACAGCTGTCATTCTGTGCCATGCAGCCATTGTGGAATGCCCAGTAAAATGTGATTTACCAAAAACTCTTTTTAGTAATTGACTCTGTCAACAGTAGACAGAGCATGAATGTTAGTTCCACGCACCCAAACACACTGCATTCATTAGAAATAAATTTCCAAGTATTTGCCTGCGGTTTAACAAAGAGTAGGTGAAAGGATGCAAAATGCTGGAGGAACTCAGCCAGTCAGCCAGCAACACTCGAGAACATGGATAGGTGACATTTCGGGTTGGGACCCTTCTTCAGACTGAAGGGTCTGAAAAAGGGTCCCGACCCGAAACATCACCTGTCCGTGTTCTCCAGAGATGCTGCCTGATCAGTTGAGTTACTCCAGCACTTTGTGTCCTTTTGTGTAAGCCAGCATCTGCAGTTCCTTGTTTCTACAAAGAGCAGGTGAAAGTCTTTTTAAATAAATCTGGAAAAGGAGCCCTCCTGATTTCCTCCATTAATGTTCAATGGCCATGTTGTAGATCCACCAACTACATGGCAGATAACTAAAGTAGTGGTTAAACTGACTCGGGACTCTGATTTGAAGAAGTGGGTTAGGTTTTTGCTGGTTTGGGGCAGGAATGTTGGTTTCTCATTCCCTGGCCTTTATTTGGACATCATATTAGGCACAGGTGAAAATTTAAAAGGAATTATACATGACAAAGAATAGATGACGGAATGATACCCCAATTCTCCCTTCAAACATTGGAAAAATGCAGTAAAGCACACATTTCTAAAGGGGGAAAGAACAGAGGGATCTCAGTATCATCAGTCGAATATAGTCTTCATTCATCTGGATATTTCCTCTTAGTTAAAATAGTTCCAGGGTGTTATGTGATCTTTTATGCACCTGTGTTATTGTTTTTTTTTAGTATTTTTTTGGTTCAACTCACTATCTCCATCTGTGGAATTACAGTAAATGGCCACGGGGGAAAAATACACACAGGATTAACAGTATCAGTGACACAGCTGCATTAATCATTCTATGTTTAAATTCAGTTCTTCTTTCGGACACAAAGAAATCTTTCAAGTGCTTTGGAAATTCATTCATTGATTTTTCCTGTAGGTATTATATTGCAGCACCGTTTTGAAAGAGATACTTCTATTAACTGGCAGACAAAATACTGATTAGAATATTCATAGGTCAATTTTGAGCATCACCAGGCATACAATGAATTTGTTTGTAATCACAAATTATTAATTAGTGTTTCTGTAAGAATACAGCATCTCTGATTGTATTTTTCCTGGCACAAATGAATGAGTTAGTAGAGAATAACTTTGCCAAAAAGATATGGAAAAAAAATCTGTATATTGTGTTACATTGTTGTTATGATTTCTAATAAGCAATGAATTATAAATTAAATGCAACCAGATTTATTACAGCTAAAAACAGACAAAAATGGTCACATATAAACTAAACATTTTAGTTCAACACAAACTGATTGCCTCATAGCAACATTGACACAATATATTTGAGGAAGTGTCTCCAACTACTCATACTTAAACTAACATCATTGAAATATCATTGTAACTTTTCAAGTTCAGCTACTCCAGCAGCATGCTGCTACACAACTGTAATTTAGTTAAAGAAATGCTGTCTAGAGCATGTGTTGTTCAAGGAATTATCCCTTTCCTTGATTTTGTGCAGGATGTGAACAATAACAAAATATATCCACCTTGGTTGCTTGCAAAAAACAGACATTAGTGATCTATCATCCCATTATGTTCCTTGGTTATAATTAATTTATTTTGACTTCATTAGTAGTGACATTCAAGCAAATATATACCAGCTGGATAATACTCAGTAAGATAACTTTCTATTGCAATGAGTAAATGCAGAAAGGGTCCCAGCCTGAAACGTTACCTATTCATGACCTCGAGATACTGCTGACCCACTGCCTTACTCCAGCACTTTATGTTCCATGCAAAAATTACAGTGTCTGAAGAAAGAAAGGATTATATTAGTCAGTGCCTTCCCTTTCAAAACACCAACGAGTTCTTTAAAATCAATGAAGTACTTTTTCACTGTTAGAGTAAAGGAAATGTTATACCAATTTTCCAAATTTAAACTCCTTTAAATAATTAGTTTTCTAGTAATGTTGAATAATAGGTATGTATTGGCAATGGTCCCAATGATAACACCCTTTCTCTTCTTCAAAGTAGTGCCATGGGATCTTATAAGTCCTGACTCCACAGACATGTTTAACATGCTATTCAATTTATTTTGAAATTGGTAAGGAGGCCTGTAAGTGATGGACCTAATGTACCACTGATATTTTGCCATCCCATAGATTCAGACTTGACCCATTTTCATGAATATTAGGGGCACAAAAGTCTGCAAATGCTGGAAGGTCTGAAGGGTTCCAACCTGAAGTGGTCTTTTTCTCTCCATAGATGTTCTTGGCCTGCTGAGCTCCTCCAGCAGATGTTTTTTTGTTTATGAATATTACCCTGTACTTTCTTCATTCCAAATGGATTCCTAATTTCAGCAGGATAATGGGCAGGAAGGACTTCTGTATTGTATGTCAGTCAAATCAAGAAAAAAGGGCCAGCCTGCCCAACCACTTCCTACAGCTCAGGCCCACGAGTCCTGGCAACATCTTCGTAAATCATCCCTGCAGTCTTTCCAGCTTAATGATATCCCTATAGCAGTATGACCACATTTAAGCGTTCAGCTGCAGAGCTACTTTGAAACCGTGAATGTAATAAACAATTGTTACTTCAATCAAACAGAATGTCAGCCAGAAACTCTTGCAGGTGAGAATTACTCTTAACATCACTGAAAATGTCCTTCTGTGAACTTGTTCTGCCTAGGTCATGACATTGTGGCCAGAGGCAATTATGTTAATTAACCTCATTTTCATTTATTCATTAAACCCATATCTGTTTCTGTGGGAACTTTGACTACCTAAATAAACAAAAAAAATAGCACAGCCAGACCAGCAGGAGAGTAGGTTTCCTCTTCCCAATTGATGCTATAGTCAACTAGAGGCACAAACAGGGTAATGGGGAAGTGAATGTTGGTTCCACCACTTTCTTTTTGTCTGCTCAAATGCCCAGGCCTGGAACATACACAAATATGCATTAATCTCCTTGGCCCACTTCTAAGCATACTAACTTAGAGACTGTACCAATATGTATGTTGCCTAAAGGCTCCAGTCTGTCAGCACCCGGTCAAGTAGTTTCATCTATGGTTGTCAGAGGGTCAAGTTTACACAAATGTGATAAATATTACAATCCTAAGTCATCAAGCACAATTAATGTTAAAATCATCTGATGCGGGACTTTCCAACAACCTGTTATGTTACTTAAATCTCAGTTCAAGGGAATAACTAAACAGCTGCCAAAAAGCTGTTGGGTGTGGGGAATGGCAGAGTAAGACTATTCTTGATGCTGTTCTATGGGTAGTGACCAAATTCTTACAAGCTGTTCCAGAAGCAAAACATGTGAAATATATTTGTGCTCAAAACAGCTGAAGTGGAGATCATATCTGCTTTGATTTGGTTCCATTTGGTGCTATTGATGCCTGCTCAAGTATTGAATGTAATAAGTAAGTGTATAATACATTAGCAGCCTTCTGCCAAATAATTCAAGGCTGCTTGAAATGAAATAGACTTTGAAGCAGATTACGCAATTCTCCTAGTGCCAACTATCAACTGAATCAACTGAGATGCGCAAGCACTAAACCAAATCCACAGTTGTAATAATCACCTGAAAATTCACAGATCTTCCCATAAAACATCCCAGATCCTTCACAAACACATTACCAAACAAATTTAATATTCAGCAATGTAAGGACATTTTGGACTAGATTACAAAAAACACAAAGGCACAAAATGCCGGAGTAACTCAGCGGGACAGACAGTATCTCTAGAGAAAATGGATAGGTGATGTTTCAGGTTGGTATCCATCTTCAGACTGCTCAATTAAAAGAATAGATTGTGATTAGTGAATTAAAAGAATGAAAAGAGAGAAACAATTTAGGAAAGGAATTTTAAAGGTCAGGGCTCAAAAACACCAAATTAATCCAGACAAGCAGATTTCCGATAACAATGCAAGAATAGGGAGCTACTGTGTGAAACAAAATTACCAAGGGCTAAAAACAAAGTAAGCTTTTGTGTTTAAATGTGACGGAGAAATGTGATGGCTAATTCCATGCATGCACTGGAAAATTGTATTGTGGCCTCTGTGCATTTAGTGCATCTACACACAGAAGCTACTGGCATGCACAGCCATACCAACAGGCGCATAAAGCATACGGGTGTCAGAGGTTATGGGGAGAAGGCAGGAGAATGGGGTTAGGAGGGAGAGATAGATCAGCCATGATTGAATGGCAGAGTAGACTTGATGGGCCGTATAGCATATTTCTACTCCTATCCCTTATGATCTTATGATGTCTGACATTACTGCATGGATCTTGAATGGTATCAGCAAAAAGCAAATCTGCCAGTGGAGAAGACAAAGGAATTTTATGCAATAAACCTGATCTCACTCTGAGATTTGTAATATGTCCTTTTGCTTTTTTATTGGGGGGGGGTTGTATAGAGAGCTTGACAGTTCTAATCCTCATTCCAGCTCCATTTCTATTGTGTTATTCATTTGTCACCTGCGATACTTAGCAGAAATAGAAACACTAGGTGGTGGTTTTCATTCGGAACCATTGTTTTAAGAGCTCCACCTAAACTTTTATGATTGTGCTTCTAACAAGATGTACGATATAACATTCAGCTTCTGCATAAAATTTTCTTATAGTTCTGTGATTTGCAATACTCACTCACATGGCATTCTACACATCCTGCAAAGTGAAATATTTCACAATAGTCCAACAGAAAAAAAGGCAGGAACTTTCTGTGCAACCATGTTTTATTGCACATGTCGTTGTATTTTAGAATTCCTTATCTTGACACCTTTAGAAAGGAAAAGCTGAAGTTCCCCACATCTTTATAATATCCAAGCAACTAAAATTATGTTTTAGCATATCCAATGTAACATAATAAATATAAACAAAATGAGCTATCATGGCCTGACGGTTCAATGACTAAAGCACTCTTAAATGGATTACAACTATCCAAAGCAAAGAACATTGATGATGATGTGACAACTCTACTTGTGCAAAGAAGCAGAAAAAGTGATTTTGATTGCCATTCAATTCCATGTTCCGAAAATTATGTGCATTACAAATGTGGCACCGGATTGGAATTGCCTACCATTTTTCTTCTGCATTATTGTCAAAATGCCTACTAGTACCACAATTAGTACAAATCACGTGGATCAGGTGTTCGAGAGCAATTTTTACTCCGTAGGCTAGAGAATTTGCATCTATGAATAACGAGTTTCAGAATAAAGAGTTGGCCATTTAAACCTGAAAAGGGGTGAAAGTTTTTTTTAAATTTGAAAGTTGGAAATTTGGGGGAGACATCCTGCCATGAACTCCCAACTTGGTTTTTCACATAGAGTCATGGAATACAGAGTGCAAACAGGCCCTTCGGCCCAACTTGCCCACACCGACCAACATGTTCCCTCTACACGTCCCACTTGCCTGTGTTTGACCCAAATACCTCTAAACCTATCTTAACCATGAACCTGTCTAAATGCTTTTAAAATTTTGCGATAGTCGCTGCAATAGTACCTATATATGTTCTTTTTGTCAGTCAAGGCATATTGTTGTTAGCAAAAAAATGGTGTATGTTTAGATCCACTGATATCTGGGCACCTTGTAAACACCATGGTTCATGGTTTTGCATAACTATGCAGTCTATTCATTCAGATGTGTGACTTCTGATGTACAGCACTTTGGTCAACGTGGGTTGTGTTTAAATGTGCTATACAAATAAAATTGACTTGACTTGACTTCTGGAAATATTCTCCATACATCCAATTTAATAAAACAATAACCATGTGTGGTAATGAAACTAGTAGCAACAATACATATTACTCTTACATCAAAGAGGAGCAAAATATATCTATTCATGTTTTTAATTTACACATTGAAAGTCTAAATTTGAACTAGTTAGAGCCTCCAAATCATTTCCTTTCATGGATCGTGACAACCAGGCTGGTGATGAAAAAGATAAAGCCACTCTTCTTTGTACACATTTTCCATGGTTTTGCTGGATTTCCACTGCAATGCCACACAAATTTCACAAGGATGTGTGCAATAACCTGTTACTGGCTCATATACTCTTTGAGAAGAGGAAGCTATTCTAGAGTTGAAACCTGCACAAGATCTGCTACCCACTGCCACAATACTGCCTCAGCTCTTTGTTTTTAGCTCCTTTCAACTGCAACAGAGGCTAACAGTGAGAACAATCAGTCTGCACATAAGGCACACCTCAATCAATTGAGTGCCTCCAAGATTTCTGGGGAAAACACTCATGACATGGACAGTTGGAATCAGATTATAACCCTGCCCTGGAGCTCAAACAGATTGCAAACTCTGCAAGACCAATTTACTGATCTTATCCATTTTATCTTGCGTTCCTTAGTTGACCCTAAAAGTAATTCCCTTTCTCAGTATATAATCACCATCAGCACACACTACAGCTCTGAGCCCATTTGCTTGCCAGGTGCTCTGATGCCTCAGGTGGCAACCTACTACCCTTGCCATTACACAACAAGTGAGAAGCGGGCTGCCTGACAACAAGGGCTGGTTGGGAACACATGGTTTGCTATTCCTCTCAGGAACTCACTGTGAGTATCCCGGCCACACATCAATTAAACGCAGTAACAGATTTTGAAGGTATGTGTTTTAGTTTTGTTTAGTTCGGAAACAAGCCCTTCAGCCCACTGTCTGCACCGACACGCGAACCCCGTACACTAACACTACACACACTAGGGACAATTTACAATTATATCAAGCCAATTAACTTACAAACCTGTATGTCTTTGGAGTGTTGGAGGAAACTGGAACACCCGAAGACAAACCCACATAGCCACGGGGAGATTAATACAGACAGCATCCATAGTCAGGATCGAACCCATGTCTCTGGCGCACTAAGGCAGCAACTCTACCGCTATGTCAAAGCAGGTGAAGTCATATGGAAAGCTTCCTGGGCGTCCTATGGTTTTGTGTGGAAATGGGAAAGACTGGTAAAACTGTGGCCACAACAAGGCTAGTGAAGAATAAGAGAGGAGCCTCATCTCAACAATCCCCAATCATCAACATCATCAAGTTTTGTTTCTGCACTGCAAGTAAGTCTTGAACACAATGCTGTTTGCACTTCTAGTTGTTCTATTCCTGCAAAGAAATTTGGGTAGCTATGGAAGATCTATTTCTTCCTGCACCATACTCACTGCTTGCAGAACCACATGTCAGAGAAAAATGATCCCTGAAATTTCAACCTGCTTCCACAAATGCTGATAACTAGGAGGAAAAATAATGCTCATCAAAGAATTTTAACTAATTTGTACAATAGAAAATAAAATATAAAAGAGCAAAGTTTAGATCAATTATGGTAATCCTGTAAAATTGAAGGTTAATATACTTGTGTTGGATAGTGTTAGGACACGTGGAGATCGCTGGTTGGCGTGGACTCAGTGGACTGAAGGGCCTGCTTCCGCACTGTAATCTCTAAAGTCTAAAGTCTAGACCAAAAATGAATGGATACTACTACTAACCCAACCAAGGATCTAAACAGCACTCCTAAGTGAGTCAGAGATTCACCTGCACCTCTTCCAACCTGACCTACCGCATTCAGTGCTCATGGTGTGGCCTCTTGTACATAGAGAAATTAAGCATAGGCTAGGCAACTGTTTTTGAAGCATCTGTGCTCTGTTCATAACAGCCATCTTGAGCTTCTCGTTGTGTCTCATTTTAACTCTCCATCTCACTCCCACGCTGACCTGCCTGTCCTTGGTCTTCGCCATTATTACAAAGAGGCCAAACATTATTGCTATCGCTATTGGAAGAACAACATCTCATATTCTGATTGCGTAGCTTAGAATCTAATGGTATTAACATTCAATTTCAGGCAACCCGTCTTCGGCAATCTTCTCCCACACCCACTCATCTGTTCACCTAGTTTTCACCTCGGGCGCAACAAAAAACCTCAGTACACATGACAACAATAACCTAACCATAACCCTCTACCCCTCCCACACGTGGTTCCACTGGCCTATCATCGCTTCCTATACCCTTCCTATCTGATTCCCCCTGCAGCCTACCAGCCCCTATCCCGCTCCTCCTTTTGAAAGCTATGTGTTTGCTGCCTTTCCTCTTTTCTCTTCTCTCTCAATCCTGATATACAGTCTCAACCATACATTGACTTACACCTTTTGCCTCCATAGATGCAGATGACCTGCAGAGCTCTTCCATTAATTTAGAATTAAACTATTAACATACCCAATAAATCAGACTTAGTTTTACAGAATAATTGTCATCTATAACTATCAATATAATGTCTGCAGAATACTCCTGTAACAAAAAGTGATTACTCCATTAACTTAACGTAATTAGATTTGATTTTCATATCTAAGGTAATATGTGTACAATATAAGCAGATTGCATTGTCACCAGAATGTCAAATACAGGCTTCTTTCCAATAAGTTCATTTCTCATTTTATTTTTTATCATAAAAGTGACAGCCTATGTTCAATTAATTGAAAATAACTCCCAAGAAGCAAACCTGCCTGAAAATCTCTTTGAACGTGACAATATTCCTTTTGTTATGAGCCCTGGCGTAGATCTCTCAGCCCAATGTGATAGTTTAAAGGCATGCCACATCAGCAGTAAAATTCCAGTGACCTTATAAATATCTCTCACGAGGGATATCCACCCCAGTTAGGCAGGACCTGGTTAACAGTCAAAACTCAATAAAGTAATGTCGAGATAATGCACTGCCAGCTTAACTTATTCAAGACTTACAAAGCTATAAAATTGTAAGAGGAATCTGGAGGTAGTCTGCAATTAGAATGCTCGTAACATGCATTGAATATTTTCTACTTTACAGTCTGTGTCTTAAGATTATTTTATTACAACTTTAAAGTCAGGTGGAAAATCACATTTTACATTCATGTAACAATAAGTAACTTCTCCACTTTGTGTAAGATCAAATAATTACAATTCTCCTGGTGTGCCGTGAAATAACCGTACACTTATCTGTAAATAAATAAAATTAAATTCCACACTGCATTCATTGAAATGACTGTCTCTTTGTATCCATATCTATATGTTAAATAGATGTCCTTTATATTAGGTTCACATTGAAAAGGGTATTTTTAGATGATAGATACATTTTTAGAAATAAATTTATTTGTTTGGTTATCAACACTTTCCAATATTTTTTATAATCGTCTGGCTGATTTACTGCAACTAAGAAACGGTAATCTGAACTTTTAAGTTCACAATTGTAACCAAATTGTAATGCCGGTCTAAATATATAAATGAATCTCCCTGTTGGTTTAAATAGAATAACAATTTAATCATGTCTGTGAAAAAGTGTCAACATTCCTGATTAGTTTTCACCATTCTATTAACAGGCCCACATCTTATTGACAACAAATACACTGCAATAAGGAGGAAAAACTGTCTTTTCACACATGTGGGATGAGACTGAAAGGAAATGAATTGGAGATCTCGGCATGAAAAATAAATAATTTTTATTTTAAGAAATAGCAAAGTATCACAAATTTTGAATTTAAATGTCTACATTTATGCTGTTAAACAAATAGACCATAAACATGGCTTTCAAAAAGATAACATTTAAAATAACAATATTTTGCAGAATAGATAATTAAGCCAATTAACCAGTAATTCACATGTTTGATACAAAAGGCTGGAGTAACTGACTCTCAGTCTGAAGAAGGATCTCAACCCGAAACGTCATCTATTCCTTTTCTCCAGAGATGCAGTCTGGCCCTCTGAGTTGCTCCAGCTTTTTGGGTCTATGTTCGGTTGAAACCAGCGTCTGCAGTTCCTTCCTACACATGTTTGAGTCAAGCACATCTGATCTCATCACTTGCACTATGATAAGTTTGCCTTGGCAACTGGAAGGAATTCTAAGTTACTCAAATGTAAAGATCTTTTTCTTGTAAGCTCATGCTCCTCCATGAATCATTTTTTGGAGCCAAATAATCCTGCAAGTATTGCTCTCCCAACCGGGCAACTTTAACATTGACATTACAAGAGTAACTGCTGAGTGACAGTCAAATTAAGGCTACAATGGCTCTGGCCAGATGCTGAGGAGTCTCTCAGGAAACCACCAATCCATCCTGTATGTCATCTAATCCTAGCCTGCCACCAAATAATATCTGACCAAGGATGTTTGAGACAAGAGAGCCCAATGTTTAGAGGCATGTTGGAGACATGCCAAACGTCTTCATTCTGAAGAAGTATGCTTTCCTGGCTATAGTTTCAATATTATTGATTTAGGACAAATTGTTGGTGATATTTACATCTGGGAACATGAAGCTCTCGACCATCTCCACTTTGGCACCATTGATGCTGACTGAGGCAAGTATACTACTCATTTCCTGAAGTTAATAACTAGTTCCTTCATCGTGCCAACATTGAGGATGAGGATGTTGTCTTGATACCAATAGACAATAGACAATAGGTGGAGTAGGCTATTCGGCCCTTCGAGCCAGCACCACCATTCAATGTGATCATGGCTGATCATTCTCAATCAGTACCCCGTTCCTGCCTTCTCCCCATACCCCCTGACTCCGCTATCCTTAAGAGCTCTATCTAGTTCTCTCTTGAATGCATTCAGAGACTTGGCCTCCACTGCCTTCTGAGGAAGTGAATTCCACAGATTTACAACTCTCTGTTACCAAGTTACCAAGCTCTCTAACTCCTTCCTGGACTCTATCTTGTCGTTGTTTGGGATCTGCCCTACTATGACGGTGTCATCTGTATATTTGTACAAGGAATTAGAGCAGAATTTGACCAAACTGTTGAAAGTGTAAAGGGAGGATATTAAGGGACTGAGAAGGTATCTTTGCTGGGCACTGATGTTGAGAATGATCATGGACGATGTTTTGTTGCCTATCCTCACTGACCGTAGTCTATGAGTCAGAGAGTCAAGGATCCAGTTACAAAGAGTGTGCTGACTCCTGGCTCCAGGAGTTTAATTGGAATTGTGAGTTGAAGGCAGAGTTATAGTCAGTAAATAGGAATCCAGTGTAGGTGTCCTTGTTCCAGCAGTGAGTGTAGGGTCAGGGAGATGGCGTCTGCTTTGGAACTGTTGTGATGGTAGCCGAACTAAAGCAGATCAAGACTATCTAGCAGGCTGGAGTTAATGCACCATGACCACCCCCCTAACATTTCGTGATGATGAATGTCAGAGCCACTGGATGGTAGTTATTAAGGCATGTTACCTGGCTTTTCATTACGATAGTGATCTTTTTAAAGCAAGAGGGTGTGATGTATACATGCAACAATATGGTAAAGCTGCGCCTGCACATTGCGAAAATATGTGAGAGTTAAAATGGCGATCTTGTGTCCAGACGTGTCCTGTTTTGGTCTCCAACTTAATGCGTGCTTTTGAGAATGATACTGAGTAGAACGTATCATTAATTGGCGACGAGGATAAACTTGTTTTGAAGTTTCACCGGGTGACTTGCTGTTGTGGCTACCATGGCTACTTTTGGCTCAATAGAGGAATTTGATGTTGCACATGGCGACTGGGTGCAGTACGCTGAGCGCATTGAACATTACTTCCTAGCCAACAACATTACAGCGGGAAAGAAGAGGGCCATCTTGCTTTCCGTGTGTGGAGGACCAACGTACAGACTCATCTCGAGTTTACTTGCTCCACAGAAACCTGCGCAAGTCGAATATTCTGAGATTGTGTCAACAGTCACGAATCACAAGGTCCCGAAACCGTCGGTCCTCGTCCAGCGTTACAAATTCAACTCACGTCATCATCAATCGGGTGAGTCAGTCGCTGATTATGTGGCCGAGTTACATCAATTCGCTGAACATTGTGCTTATGGTTCGAATCTCAATGAAATGTTACGTGATGGTTTGGTGTGTGGGATTGATGATGACCGCATTCAGCGTCGATTATTGTCGGAAGCCACACTGGATTTCGACAAGGCACTCGGTATCGCCACCGCTATGGAGACGGCAGACCGCAACACGGCTGGGAGAATGTTCAGTGCCCGTCTCTCACAACCAGCAAACAGCGATGCTCAAGCTGCTGGTAGCGAAGGGGGCGGGGCCAAGCATACTTGGCCGTGATTGGTTGAAAGTTCTGCTACTCAACTGGCAGGAGGTGAACCAGGTCAATGTGAACGACCGCCTGCAGAGCCTCCTCTCCAAATATGGTGACCTCTTCAAAGCGGAACTCGGGACGCTCAAGGGCGTCGAAGTCGACATCGACTTCGACCCGGCCGTACCATTGAAATTCATCAAGGCTCAACCAGTGCCGCTGGCCCGTCGCAATCGCGTTGATCGCGAGTTAGATCGCCTACAGGAGGAGAAAATCATAGAACCCGTTCAACACTCTAAATGGGCGGCACCGATTGTCTCCATTGACAAGGCAGACGGTAGCGTGAGAATCTGCGGAGACTACAGGTTAAGGGTGAATACAGCAGCTCGATCTGATACGTATCCGATACCTTGGATTGATGAGTTGTTTATGAAGCTGGTGAAGGGGAAGCAGTTCACCAAACTTGACCTGTCGCACGCTTACCAGCAGTTGGTTTTGTTGTCCGGATCCCATGAACTGGTGACGATAAATACCCATCGTGCTTTGTTCCAATACACCAGAATGCAGTTTGGCATTTCAACAGCACCGGCTGTATTTCAGTGTACGATGGACAATCTTCTGGCGGGGATTTCTAGAGTTGCTGTGTATCTGGACAATCTGCTCATCACAGGTAGTTCCGAGGAAGAACACCTCGACAATCTCGAATAAATCCTCCGCAGGCTCCAAGATGCAGGTCTACGACTGAAACGGGAAAAATGCGCCTTTCTCGTCAATGAAGTTCAATACCTGGGCCATAAGGTGAGCGCTGAAGGGCTGAAATAGAAAGCGACCGGATTACTACGGATTCTGAAAACGGACGATTTTGACAACGGACTTGACTATACGGACTCGGTTATATGGACAATGTAAACGCAACGAAAATTTGGTTATCATTAATGGAAAGGATTGTAGCATGAATATTCTTATTCGTCATTTTGGGGTGGTTGGGTTATTTGGTTGATAGAATTACATTGAAGATGATACTCACATTCAAAATAAGAATTGGATATGTAAACTTTGATTTGGATTTAATTGGATACAAAATGATGCATATTTTTAGACTTACTTAAATTGGGTTTTGTTATAGAAAAATACTTTGGAAACATAATGGATATAAAGATCATTATGATATTGGTTTGTTTTATAGGTATTTGTATGCTTTAGATGGAAGAAACGTATCACAATTCTAAGGGGGGAGATATGGGATGTATACATGCAACAATATGGTAAAGCTGCGCATGCGCATTGCGAAAATACACAGAGAGTTAAAATGGCGATCTTGTGTTCAGACGTGTCCTGTTTTGGTCTCCAACTTAATGCGTGCTTTTGAGAATGATACTCAGTAGAATGTATCAGAGGGAACCTCATAATGGTGTAGGAAGAGGTCCATAAATACACCTGTCAGCAGATCTCCGCAGGTCCTGAGAATGTCGCCGGAGAGTACATCTAGGCCAGTCGCTTTCTGCGAGTTCATTCTCAGGAAGGCCATTGATATTTGCGACAGTATCCTGGGTACAATTACACCCAACGGTGTCAGTGCGAATGATGTGATCCATTAACCTTCTGTTCAAAGTGAGCGTAAAATGATGGAAAGGATTGGGGTTTTTTGGAACAAGACAAACCCTTGACCTTTCCTAGATGCTACCAATACACGTCCCTTTTGAATTTAATCTATTTATAGGCAGTCTTTCTCAAGCCAAGGCAAATTAGGATTAGGTACTGCATTTGCTGGCATTACTAATGTGCGATGTTGTGCCATACATTATATCTGCCAGCTGAATATTGCAGCTGCTGGTACAATACAGGGCATTGCTGGTATATATTTGCTCATATTACTAACTGTGAGCTATATCTACTGATACCATGTACTGTATTTGCTAGTATTGTAGAATACCTGCTGGTATTGAAGATTGTATCTGCTGGTGCTGCAGCCGGCCTGTTGGTATAATGAACTGTATCTGTTCGTATTGTAGATTGTGCCCTCTGATACTGTGGACAGTATCTGCTGTTAATACAAATTGGATCTGCTGAAAAATACAATGATGATAATATGAATATTCAGCTTCTTCAATTTGATGAATTATCTGTCACAAAGCAAGCTACTGTCCAGATGGCGTATGTAACTAGATGATTCAGAATTTAAAGCCAAACAGTAGCACTTTACTACAATAATCTAGAAATTGCAATGGGAAGTCTCAAGGTCACATATAAAAGGTTGTGCATTTTTAAAATAGGTAGATAATTTACATAGAAATACATTTCATTAGTTCCAAATTCCATGCAGGTAACATTTTACGTGTTGTTCTGCTAGTAATAATGTTGGTTCACATTTCAAAGCAAAGGTATAATAGCCCAATAATTCAGTAACTCCAATTAAGCTACTGTTGACATGATACATTTTAAGTATGCAATAATTTTCACATTGCAACAAAGCATTTAAAACCAGATCATTTCAGTTTTCACAAATTCACCTGATCAAAGACCTGTGTTTGCTAAGCCAGTAGTTACTCATGGGAAGCACAACAAGAACACTGATCCATTACTCCTCAGACCTTATGATAAACTACAGTACACAGAAGGACATGACCATCTTTGTTCAGGGTCAACACATCAAGGACCCTAAGACAAGGTACAGCATTTTTACATTGTACAGACAAGGTTTTTGCACAAGTTATCCAAAATGATCCAAAGACAATCTCATCATAACATCTAGGGAGTTTAACTTCAGTTAATTAAATAATTAGGAAAGCAAGCTCTAGGAATAGAGTCAGCTACAGCCCAACTTGCCCATGTCGACTAAAATGCCCCATCCACATATTTAGCAAGAAATAGGATCACAAAAAGACCTGTCTGATGCTCTTTTGCAACTGAATACTAAACCCAGACTTCTTAAATTTAGAGGGATATAGACTGGCCTATATCCCTCTAAACCCTGAATATCCATGTACCTGGCCTAATGTCTTTTTCTTGGCACAAAATGTCTAAAAATCCATCTCCTTCAATAACAACTTTCAGGAAAGGAAATCTGTTATCCTTTCCCAATCAGTTTCAATTGACCCCAGAGCTACCTCAATGTGGCAGACTTTGAAATGGCAATCAGGGATGGGTGATAAAGGCCTTGCCTGGACATCCACGCCTCTTGAATAGCCTTTTCTCAAAGTAAAAGTTCTCTTTCATTATCCTGATAATGAGCTTCAGTTTCAACTCTGCGTCACCTTATAAAGCTCACTACAACATGGTTTTGAGCAGCACTAACATTGAAAACCATTTCTGTGCGGTGAAATCTTTTAATCTTTAAACTGGATTGTGGTGGCTCAAACTTACTTCACTTGCAATGTTAACAACCAGGAAACGGATCTTTCATTCCCACACTCTGTGTTTAAATTGTATTCAGTTACAACAGGCCAGTTTAAACCAGAGCATCAGACAGCTCTTCTCGTGATCCTATGTCTTGCCAAGTGATTTTGACTAAAATGTAATCACAAGTAAAATGTTTATTTCTTCATTGTGTTTCTAATTAATTGTTAATAGATTTATTATTATTAATATTTTTGTTTTATTCCACATATTCATTTAAATGCCTCAAATCATTTATTGACTCTGATTATTAATTAAAAAGACGAGAGGTCAAAGGCCATCAAGGTAATTTGTGGGCCTCAGGACCCGCTGACTGTGGCCGTGATTGCTCACAGTCTGCTGCACCTTGTAGGATGGCCCCTGCAGCCAGCTCTTCAGACTGATGGGTCGCACAGAGCAGCGGTAAGGAAGTGGGAGGCAATTGGGGATATTAGTCTGGAAGCATAATTTGGCACAAAGAAAATGTCAAAGAAATACCACAGGCTGAAGAAACTTTTAGTTTAGTTTAGTTGAGAGATACAGTGGAAACAGGCCCATCGACCACCTGTCGACCAGCAATCACTCATACTCGAGTTCTCTCCTACACACTAGGGACAATTTACAGATGCCAATTAACCTACAAACTTGCACATATTTGGAAAGTGGGAGGAAGCCGGTGCACCCAGAGAAAACTGATGCGGTCACAGGGAAAATCTACAAACTCCGTACAGACGGCATCCATAGTCAGGATCGACCCTGGGTCTCTGGCGCTGTAAGGCAGCAACTCTACTGTTGCACCACTGTGCCGCCCAGTGATAGCAAGTTGATTGTAAAAGCAGCCCTTAGCATACTCAAAGTATGGGTCTCTTGGGCTTGTATTATCAAGAGGAGCAAAGCCATGGTTATGTGAAGGCTTTGTGGGTAAGGTGTGAGGCTCTGCAGTGTATAGCCTGTGTTATCTTGTGAAACCAATAAACAAGGATACTTGGAAGTAGATAAGATAATCTATTGACTTTTTAGGAGACTTTTATTGGGGCTGCTTTATATGACTTTGATTAGGTTGCATTTGGAGTATTGCGAGCAGTTCTGGTCCCCTGATGCAGGAGAGATGCAGAGGATTTGGAGAGGATGCGGAGAGGATGCAGAAGAGGTTTAGCAGAATGGTGCCTAAGTTAGAGGGCATTAGTTATGAGGAGAGGTTTGACAAACTTGAATGGTATTCTCTGGAGCATCGGAGACTGAGGGAAGACTTGATTGAAGTACATAACTTCATCAGTGGTACAGAATGGGTGGGCAGCCAGAACTTTTTCTCCAGAGGGGAAATATCAAGGACTAGAAGGCATAGCTTTAAGGTGAGAGAGGCAAAATTTAAAAAAAATGTGCAAGGGCAAGATTTTAAAGTAGAGAGCGTTCGGTGCCTGTAACACGCTGCCTGTGGTTGTGGTGGATGCAAGTGTGGTGGTGGCATTTAAGATGCTTTTAGATAGACATTTAGATTTGCAGGGAATGGATCATGAGCAGACAGAGGTGATTAGTTTAACCTGGCATCATGTTCAGCACAGACATTGTGCGCTGAAGGCCTGTTCTTGTGTTGTGCTGTTTTATCGTCTCTAGTCGAGGGACCATATCGTCAACAGGTGCGGGAACCAGCATTCTGACAGGCAGGTTTGCCACTGCTACATGGGTGGGTTTAAACTAAATAGTGGGAGGGAGGAGACAAATTGGAAATATAAGGATGCAGTTAAAGGGAAAGAGAGCATAGGAAAAGTTAAGAAAGACACCAGAATTAACAGTGCAGAAAGCTCACGAAGGGATAAGAGAGTATGGCCAAGTGAAATAGGAATCGATGTGAGAAGTGAGGTGAGCAATGGATTAAAAGTATTATTTATGAATGCACTAAGTATAAGAAGTAAAGTGGATGAGCTTGAGGCTCAGTTAGTGATTGGTAGACATGACATTGTGGGGATTACAGAGACATGGCTAAAGGAGGATCAGGACTGGGAACTGAATATTCAGGGTGATAAGTCCCATAGGAGGTGGGGTAGTTCTGTTGGTGAGGGATGAAATTCAGTCCCTTGCGAGGGATGACATAGGGACTGATGATGTAAAGTCGCTTTGGCTCGAAGAGCCAAATAGTCTCTTCCTGCACCTATTTTCTTTGCTTCTACTGTATGTCTATGTTGTAGTTAGATAAGGAATGACAGAGGTCGTAGAGGATTTCAAAGAGTACAGTGTTGCAATATTCAGGACGGAGAATCTGACAGCTGTCAGAGATGATAACATTGAGAAGACAACAGGAAGCTGATAGAGTCACAGAATTGTACAGGATAGAAAGAACCCCTCGATCCACCATGTCCAAGTTGACCATATTTTGGTTTAGTTTAGAGATAAAGTGTGGAAATAGGCCCTTCATCCCACCGAGTCCTCGACGACCAGCGATCACCCAAACACTAGTCCTATCCTACACACTAGGGACAATTTACAGAAGCCAATTAACCTACAAACCTGTATGTCTTTAGAATATGGGAGGTATGTCTATATGGACTTTAGTAAGGCATTTGACAAGGTTCCACATGGTAGGTTGATTAAGAAGGTTAAATCGTTGGGTATTAATAGTGAGGTTGCAAGATGGATTCAACAATGGCTGAATGGAAGATACCAGAGGGTAATGGTTGACAACTGTATGTCAGGTTGGAGGCCAGTGTCTAGTGGAGTACCCCAAGGATCTGTGTTGGGTCCACTGTTGTTTGTCATTTACATTAATGATCTGGATGATGGTGTGGCAAATTGGATTAGTAAATATGCAGATGATACTAAGATAGGTGGTGTAGTTAATAATGAAGTAGAGTTTCAAAGTCTACAGAGAGACTTGGGCCTTTTGGAAGGGTGGGCTGAAAGATGGCAGATGGAGTTTAATGCTGATAAGTGTGAGGTGCTGCATTTTGGTAGGACAAATCAAAATAGGACGTACAGGGTAAATGGTAGGGAATTGAGGAATGCAGTGGAACAGAGGGATCTGGGAATAACTGCATTGTTCCCTGAAGGTGGAATCTCATGTGGATAAGGTGGTGAAGAAGGCGTTTGGTATGCTTGCCTTTATAAATCAGAGCATCGAATATAGAAGTTGGGATGTAATGTTAAAATTGTACAGGGCATTGGTGAGGCCGAATCTGGAGTATGGTGTGCAGTTCTGGTCGCCAAATTATAGGAAGGATGTCGACAAAATGGAGAGGGTACAGATGAGATTTACTAGAATGTTGCCTGGGTTTCAGCACTTAAGCTACAGAGAGAGGTTGAACAGGTTGGGTCTTTATTCTTTGGAGCGTAGAAGGTTGAGGGGGGACTTGATAGACGTTTAAAAAATTTTAAGAGGGACGGACAGAGTTGACATGGGTAGGCTTTTCCCCTTGAGAGTGGGGAAGATTCCAACAAGGGGACATAACTTTAGAATTGAGGGACAAAAGTTTAGGGGTAACATGAGGGGTAATTTCTTTACTCAGAGGGTGGTGGCTGTATGGAATGGGCTTCCGGTGGAAGTGGTGGAGGCAGGCTCGATTTTATTATTTAAGAGTAAATTGGATAGGTATATGGATGAGAGGGGATTGGAGGGTTATGGTCTGAGATCAGGTAGATGAGACTAGGTCAGAGAGAGTGGTCGGCGTGGACTGGTAGGGCCGAACGGGCCTGTTTCCGTGCTGTAGTTGTTATATGGTTATATGGTTATCTGGAGCACCCGGAGGAAACCCACGCGGTCACAGGAAGAACATACAAAATCCTTCCAGAGAGCACTCGCACCTGGGTTTCTGGGGCTGTAAGGCAGCTACTCTACTGTTGTGCCACTGTGCCGCCCTTATACGTATACTGGTCCTGTTTCTCCTTATTTTATCCATCTATGCCTTGGTCAAGGAAATATTAGTAAGTACTGTAAGTTGTGGTTAACATCGGTGGGAGTAGACTAATTTTCAATTATTGGCAGATGATTGAGAGGTGGGAACATTGCAAGAGGGGCATGTGGTGCCACTAAATGGAATGGGTAGAACAGGATGACTGATTGGTACAGGGGAGAAATGGGAAAAGCAAAAGGTGGTGGGAGAAAGGAGGAAAAGGTGCAGATGATCATTGAAGAGGGGTCTACTTTAGCCTAGCAGTGATGGAGATGGGTAGGGATATATATATATATATATATATATAATGCATTTCTTGCAGGCCATATCCTCCTGGAAGAAATGTCGGTTATGTTATCCCACTTCACCTCCAACCCTTACACATTAGGGGAAATTAATCGAGGCCAGTTAACGTACAAACCCACATGTCTTTGGGGTGTGAGAGGAAATCAGAGCACTCAGACGTAACCCATGTAGTGAAAGGAAGAACATGCATGGTCCACACAGACAGCATCAAAGGTCAGGATTAAATCCGGATCTCTGGGTGCTGTGAGGAAGAAGCTCTACCACCTGCACACTGTGCTGTTAGGATTTTCGTATCGAATGTTAAATTGAATTGATTCCTTAACCAGAGCAGAGTATTTCCATCAGGTGGAGGTATGCCAGCGATCCCAATGTCTGCTCCTGCAAAACACGTTAGTTGCAGGCAAGTTTAATGGAAGCTTGAGCAGGTTGCTTTCAATGATTGGGTGTTACTATTATGAAAGGTATAATATAAAATGATGCAATTTTACTTCTTTAGGAATTATCAAGGCAAAAAGGTAAATTTATAATAGTTTGCTGGCTTGTCTAATCTATGTCACTTTACATGCTTTTGCCTGGTTGTAATCAAATGAAAAAGAGAGCTCCTCAAGATTTATGGCCTATGGTATCACAGAAACCGCACAGATAGTATTTCACATGCATGGCATCAACTTCGATTAGAGCATTATAATTTATTTTTAAGTTTCTTATGCATCAATGTATTTTCAGTGCAAACCTTTGTGATAGGGTTGTACTGTAGGGGCATACGGATTGGCCAGGTAGTCTGGAACCCTCGGATTGGTTTACGGGTCACATGGTGCGGGAGCGCGAGGTATTTAAGTGTCTGGCGCCAAACTCAGGTTAGAGATTAGATTAGCGAGCGAAGTTAGTGTTAGTCCAAGAGTAAGTACGTTGCGTTTGTCACGGGTTTTATCGACAATAAAGTCTTTGGATAATATCGCTTGTTTGGACTCACTACATTGGTGACCTCGAACGTTAGAATCGAAGCAGCAGCATGTCGCAGGTGGGAGCGAGCGCGGGCGAAATTCATCTACCGCCGTTCTGGGCCCATCAGCCGCACCTGTGGTTTGTGCAGGCGGAATCGCAGTTCCATCTTAAAAGGGTGGAGGAAGACCAGGAGAAGTACCACCACCTGGTGAGCTGTCTGCAGGCGGAGGTGGCTGCGCGGGTCAGCCGATACCTGACCAGTCCACCCCAAACGGGGCAGTACGTGGGGCTCAAGAGGCTCCTGCTGCGGACTTTCGGCTGGAGCCAGAACCAGCGGGCTCTGAAGCTCCTCCATTTGCCAGAGCTGGGGCAGCGGCTGCCGTCGGAGTTGATGTCCGAGATGTTGACTTTGATGGGCGACCATCAGCCCTGTATGGTGTTCGAAGCGGCCTTTCGGGAGAAGCTACCTGGGGACGTCAGGTTGGTGTTGGCGGACGTCTCTTTTGAAGATCCGGTAGCGTTCGCCGAGAAGGCCGACACACTCGTTAGGGAGAGGCACACCCGAGACGGCTCGGTTAACCGGGTCTCGAGGCCCAATGGCAGTCGGGGGAGCGGCCGGGAGAGCGACACAGCGGCCGCGATTTCGCAGTCGGCCCGCCAAGAAAGGGCTGCGGCGCCTGTTCATTGGCAGCGGGCTCGAACAACAGGGCCGAATAGACGTGGCTGGTGCTTTTTCCATCAGCGGTGGGACAGTGAGGCCCGAAGCTGCAGAGCCCCGTGTTCGTTTCCGGGAAATGCCTGGGCCGATCGAATGTAGAGGCAGTCTCGATTGGCCGTAATTGCCGCCTCTACGCCAAAGATCAGAGTACCGGGATCGTTTTTCTAGTGGATACGGGAGCGGTCGTGAGTATTGTGCCCCCCTATGACTGCGAAGTTCGGGCGGGGGGGAAGGGCCCGCCCCTCATTGCAGTGAATGGTAGCACCATCCGTACTTACGGTAAAAGGGCCATGTCCCTGTCCTTCGAGTTCAGGACCTACCGTTGGGATTTCATCGTTGCGGATGTGGGCCAGGCCATTTTGGGTGCAGATTTCCTATGGGCGTTTTCTTTGGTCGCAGACGTCCGCGGGAGAGGCCTGCAACCCTCGGCTGGTGTACGGCCCCGAGGTACCGGGCCGGAGGCTCCTACAAGCGCCGCCCCACCCAAGCCAGCGATCCAGGCCATTACCACGGCTTCCGGTCAGTTCGATGCAGTCCTGGCCGACTTCCCGCAGCTCCTCGTCCAGCGTTTCGATGCACCTTCCGAGAAGCACGGGGTTGTTCATTTCATCCCGACCGAGGGGCCGCCGTGCCCGGGCACGGCGCCTCCCACCCGACAAGCTGGCCATGGCTCAAGAGGAGTTTCTAAACTTAGAGAGGCTGGGAATTATTCGGCCTTCCAGTAGTCCGTGGGCCTCCCCCTTGCATATGGTTTCCAAAGCGTCTGGGGGGTGGAGACCATGTGGGGATTTCCGTCGACTCAACGCGGCAACGCGGCCGGACCGCTACCCGATTCCGCACATTCAGGACTTCTCAGCTAGCCTGGAGGGGGCTACAATTTTTTCAAAAATTGATTTAGTGCGGGGATATCATCAGATCCCGGTCCATCCGCCGGACATTCCAAAAACGGCTACCATTACTCCGTTCGGGTTGTTTGAGTGGTTGCGTATGCCTTTCGGCCTTAAAAATGCAACTCAGGCATTCCAGCGTCTGATGGACCGGGTGGGTCGAGGGTTGCCGTTTGTTTTTATTTACCTTGATGATATTTTGATTGACAGCCGTTCGGTCCAGGAGCACTTGGTCCATCTCCATCAGGACAAATGCCAATTCGGCCTGTCAGCGGTGGATTTTTTGGGTCACCGGGTTACTCCGGCCGGTGCCACTCCTTTGCCAGCTAAGGTGGACGCGGTCCGCTCTTTCCCTCGCCCTACTACCATCAAGGGCTTGCAGGAATTCGTGGGCATGGTGAACTTTTATCATCGGTTCGTGCCTGCAGCAGCTCGGGTCATGCGTCCCCTTTTTCAATGTCTCGCGGGTAACCCCGCTGAGTTGGTATGGTCCGCAGCTGCAGAGACGGCTTTTGTCGCGGTCAAACAGGCCCTCGCCAATGCCACCATGCTCGTACACCCGCGCTCCTCCGCCCCCACGGCTCTGACGGTGGACGCCTCAGACGTGGCGGTGGGTGGGGTTTTGGAGCAGCAGGTCGACGGTTACTGGCAGCCCCAGGCGTTTTTCAGCAGGCAGCTCTCTCGAGCGGAGCTCAAGTATAGTGCGTTTGATAGGGAGCTCCTGGCCCTTTATTTAGCAGTCCGCCACTTCCGTTATTTTTTGGAAGGTCGTTCTTTTGTGGCCTACACGGATCACAAACCTCTAACATTCGCTTTTGCTAAGGTTTCTGATCCGTGGTCGGCTCGCCAGCAGCGGCACCTCACCCTGATTTCGGAGTTTACCACCGATGTCCGTCATATTGCGGGTAGGCTTAATGCCGTTGCTGATGCACTGTCCCGGCCGGCCATTCCCTCCATAGCCATGGTGGGTAAACAGGTGGATTTCCAGGAGCTAGCGGAGGCTCAGCGCCTGGAAGGGACTGCCGCGGTGTACGCCTCCACGGCCTCGGGACTGCGTTTGGAGCAGATGGCGTGTGGCCCCACAGGTACCAAGTTGTGGTGTGATGTTTCCCTTACAAGCCCTCGCCCAGTGGTGCCGGCCGCCCTGCGGCGTAAGGTTTTTGAGGCCATTCATGGCTTGGCACACCCGTCCATCAGGGCGACTTCAGCCATGGTGGCTGCCCGGTTTGTCTGGCACGGCCTGCGGAAGCAGGTGGCAGCCTGGGCACGCGCCTGCATTCCCTGCCAGACCTCCAAAGTTCATCGCCATGTCCAGCCCCCATACCAGAGATTCGAGGTTCCCCCCGACCGTTTTTTCCACATCCATGTGGATTTGGTGGGTCCATTGCCCTATTCTGGTGGTTATACGCATCTGCTGACGGTGGTTGATCGGTTCATGCGTTGGCCGGAGGCGCTCCCGTTGTCGGACACCTCGGCGGCCTCCTGTGCACGGGCCCTGGCGTTGCATTGGGTGGCCCGTTTCTGCGTCCCGGCTATCATCACCACGGATCGGGGGGCCCAGTTCACCTCGTCCCTCTGGGCCGCGCTGGCACAGCTGTATGGTGCTCGCTTACAGCAGACCACCGCCTATCATCCCCTAGCCAACGGGATGGTTGAGCGCTTCCATCGGCAGCTGAAGGCGTCCCTCTGTGCTCGCCTGACCGGCCACGATTGGGCTGACCAGCTGCCTTGGGTCCTCCTCGGCATTCGTACGGCCCCGAAGGCTGAGCTGGGCACATCCTCGGCCGAGCTCGTCTACGGTTCGCCCCTGCGGGTGCCGGGTGACATTCTCCCTCCCACTCCCGCCTTGCCACCGTCCGTCACGTCAGTTTTGGGCTCCCTCTGGGCACGGGTGGGTTCTCTGGCTCCAGTCCCGACCTCCAGTCACGGAAGCACAGCAGTTCACGTTCCGTCTGACTTGCGGGGCTGTGATTTCGTGTTTCTTCGGAAGGATTCCCACCGCCCCCCTCTTCGGCCGGTTTACCAGGGCTCGTTCCAGGTGCTGAAAAGAGGGACTGTCACCTTCACCTTGCAGGTGGGAAATCGCCAGGAGCTCGTTTCGGTGTCCCGGCTCAAGCCTGCCCATTTGGACCAGGACCTCCCCGTGTCGGTGGCTCAGCCTCCGCGCCGGGGCCGGCCGGTGGCCGCTCCACTGGTCCAACCAGTGGCGCCCTGTTTGCCACCTCTCGGGCCCCCGCCGCCTATGGTTGGGCCCGGGCCGCCGTTGCCGATCAAGTGCCCCCTGTCACCTGCACCCTCCACGCCAGGTGACCCCTCATTGCCTCCAGCGGCGGCGTCCTCCCCGCCTCCTGTCACGTTGGTGGTATCGGTTTCCCCCCTCTGTACACGTTCCGGGCGGGAGGTTCGGGCCCCCGTGAGGTATGGTTTCGAGGGTTCTGGGGGGGGTCATGTAGGGGCATACGGATTGGCCAGGTAGTCTAGAACCCTCGGATTGGTTTACAGGTCACGTGGTGCGGGAGCGCGAGGTATTTAAGTGTCTGGCGCCAAACTCAGGTTAGAGATTAGATTAACGAGCGAAGTTAGTGTTAGTCCAAGAGTAAGTACGTTGCATTTGTCACGGGTTTTATCGACAATAAAGTCTTTGGATAATATCGCTCGTTTGGACTCACTACAATACCAACTATAATGCAAAGATCTGTTAATCAACCAAAATATGATCTGATTGAAAAAAAGATGGATTCAGCTCATCAATCTGTTTTGCTTTCTACAAATAATATGTACTTTACCTAACTGCAAAAGGCATATTCAAAATGTACAGAAATATTACCTAATCTCAAAGTTATTGAGCAAATTTTCCTGTAGAGATGCCGGAATATTATTATAAACGCATTGGTGATAATTATGGGAATATTAAGGCATTATAGACTTACTACTGAAGAAAATCAGTATTTTGTTTGTGCATATTTTTCTGTTGATGCAAGGTACTGCAGATGCTGGTTTACAAAAAAAGACAAAGTGCTGGAGTAACTCAGCAGGTCAGGCAACATCTTTGGAAAACATGGATAGGTAACGTTTCTTGTCGGGACCCTTCTTCAGACTGATTGTAGTGGGGGAGAAACCTGCAAGAGAGATGGGTGCGGGACAAAGTTTGGCAAATGATAGTTGGATATAGGTAAGGGGTTTTGATAGACAAATGTGTATAGATTAATTACCTGAAATTGGAGAACTCAATGTTCATTCTGTTAGATTGTAAGCTACGCAAGCAAAATATGAGGTGTTTTTCCTTCAATTTTTGTGTGGCCTCACTCTGTTAATGGAAGAGGACCAAGACGGAATAGTCAATATAGGAACAGAAAGGGGAGTTAAAATGCTTAGCAATCAGGAAATCCTCCAGGCCTTGGTGGACCAAGCACAAGCGTTCAGTGTAACAGTTGCCTGGTCTACACTTGGTCTACCGATGTAAAGGGGACCACTTCGAGAGCACTGAATGCAGTCTTTAAGGTTAGGGGAGATTATACGTGAACATGAACGCCTCACATGAAAGGACTGCTCGGAGCCTTGCATGGATGTGAGGGAGGAGGTATAAGGACAGGTGTTACATCTCCTGCGGTTGCTGGGTGAAGTACCGGGGAGGGGCTGTGGTTTGGTTAGGAAGCGATGTGGAGGGAGAACTGCGGGAGGCGGAAAGGGATAGGGATGGGAAGATGTGACTGGTGGTGGGACCACGTTGAAGGTGGCATAAGGTCGGAGAATGATGTGTTGGATGCGGAGGCTGGTGGGGTGAAAGGTGAGGACCAGGGGGATTCTATCCTTGTCCCATCTGGGGAGCAGATGGAGCAAGAGCAGAACTATGGGATACTGAGGCAATACGGTGAGGGATCCATCCAACAGGGGGAAACCAAATTTACTAAAGAAATAGGACATTTGGATGTATCAGAATGGAAAGTCTTATCTTGGGAGCAGATGCAGCAGAGACATAGAAATTGAGAGTAGGGGATGACATCTTTGCAAGAGGCAAGGTGGGAGGAGGTGTAGTCCAGATAACTGAGGTTTGTAATAGACATTGGTCTGTTCCCGTGATAGAAATGAGAGATTAATAAAGGAGAGAGAGGTGTCAGATACGGTGTGTTGTATCTGTTAGTTTTTCTGTTTATTATAATAAAATCTATCTAGCCCTCTACTATCTTTTTCTCTTCATCTATTTTATGGAATAGATATTTCAGGGTGGAGAAATCTATGGAATGTTGATCTCTGAAATGTTTAGTCTAAATTTCCACCCTTTTTGCCTGACAAAGTTATATTATTCAAGTGGATGCATATAACCTGGCACGATTGACAAATTTGCAATTATAGTTATCTCAGAGTGTATAGATTGTTGTTGAATATCTTCCAGAGTGTTAATATGGAATGTGTAGCTTTTGCTATTGGAAATACGTATGATACTCAGCGTAATGGAAGCTGATATGCTTTGTTGCATTGTTAAGATTTTTGCAAAGTTAAAACTGCATGTGGATTTATCTCCATGCCAACACTGGCTTAATTGATGTGGATGAGTTATTGACCCAGTAAAAACTTGTTATGAAATTGGAACTGACATTATTACTGCCAAAACGTAAATCAAATGTCATATATGTGTGATTTGGGGCCAATAAAAATTACTTCCAAGTAAATCATCAACCTTCCATTTTGAAGTCGTAAAACCTTTTAAATGACCTTGTGTTTCCCCTTTGTAGTTTCAAAAGTAATTGACATCATATTGTTGAAGCTCCTAAATCCTTAGTATTTTGAAATGATATAAGCAATCTGAATACTATATGCTTTGTACCAATAATACCAATACAATATGCTCTGGACCAATAATTCATCAAAATAATAGAAGTTGGTTTGGGAATAGCTCCATCCAAGACCGCAAGAGATTGCAGAGAATTGTGGACGTAGCCCAGACCATCACACAAACCAACCTCCCTTCCATTTACACCTCAAGCTGCCTCGGCCAGGCCAGCAGCATAATCAAGAACAAGTCACACCCGGCCACTCCCTCTTCCCCCCTCTCCCATCAGGCAAGAGGTATAGAAGTTTGAAAACACACAGCTTCAGATTAAAGGACATTTTCTTCCCAACTGAACCTTCCTATCATCAATTAGAGAGCAGTCATGAGCTACTATCTAACTCATTAGAGACCCTTGGATTATCTTTCATTGAACATTACTTGACGTTATCTTGCACTAAATGTTATTCCCTTTATCATGTATCTGTACAGTATGGATGACTCGATTGTGATCATGTATAGTCTTTCCATTGACTGGTTAGCACGCACCAAAAGCTTTTCATTGTACCTCGGTCTTCTTTCTTCTTCTTTTTTAATTATCACGTGTACCGGTAAACTAAACTAAACTAAACTTAAACTAAACTAAAATTAAACAAAGAAGTGTTTATCTATACCATATTTTTTTACTCTATCAATATACTACAGATGCTGTATATAGTATCAGTAGATATTGAAATACAGTATACAGGTGGTTTAGGGTGAAGGTGGGTTGAATATTGTGCATGTTCCCAATAAGAAAATCTGGCAATCATGGAGCTTGAGGGCATTATAGAATTGTTGAAAGATCTGTGGAGAACATAGAGAGTATGTTGTAAAATACTGAAGGAATAAGCTATGTAGTTTTACACTAATAACAGAGACCAAATGAAGCTGCTAGATAGCACTGAAATGAGTGAAGGACCATGGAGTATTAAAGTGATGTGTGGTTGTGTTGTTGGGATGATTGTGTCATATTATAGCATGAAGATGTGATGTGGGGATACTGGTGCCCAGGACTGAGGTCAGATGGGTGTGTGACTATTTGTAGGGAATTCCAGCCGGAACGAATACTGTGAGGGTTTATGGATGCCGTTCAGAGTTGCACAGTGGTAACTCGACACTTGCCTGTATATGGTTCCCAATATTCTGCCGTTGTGGGCCTCTTAAAGAAATGGCAGATGCATTGCAAGTTCACAGACATTGTGGGTCGAAGGGCATTGGCCTGTGCTGTACTGTTCTATGTTCAACGTTCTAGTACGTGATCATTTTAATATTTCACTTGTAATCTAACTGCAATGCATTGTCAACAATTTTCACAAATGATGGAACAAATTAATTTTCAAAAAACACCAGAAGATGGGTTAACGAATCCATCACTGTTTAAAAGCGAACTGGATGCAACCTTATTGCAGGCAGGATGATCACACCCATTGTGATTCCTGTGGAAACTTTTGGATTTTGCCGAATGGCTCCCAGAAGGATTTATTTTCAGCTGAATTGTTTTAAGAGCTTTCTTTGATGACAAAGCTGCATGGTCCATGTTTTGTTAATATTTTCAGATGTGGAAACTTTGATCTGAATGATTGTTTAGATCTGAGCTAACATGTATGAATGTATTATTTCCTCCATTAGCCAAGCATCAGCCTTCAGTCATTACAGCCCCTTCCAACGGAAGATAGCAATTGCAATAGGCAGGCTGACATTTCCATTGTGTCGGATGGAACTGCAGATGCTGGTTTACACCGAAGATAGACACAAAATGCAGGAGTAACGCAGCGGGACAGGCAACATCTCTGGATAAAGGAATTGGTGATGTTTTGGGTCGAGACCCTTCTTCAAACTTCCTTATTGCGGCACAAGACAGCCACGGGACAACCAAAATTGAACCCATCAGGGTTGTCAATGCCGTCCATGAAATCTGTTGATAAAGAGTTTGGCATTCTTCAACTGCCTGTACAGGCAAGCTATATTCTGTAGATATAAGGAACTGCAGATGCTGGAATCTTGAGCAAAGTATAAAATGCCGGAGGAACTTAGCAGGTCGGACAGCACCTGTTGAGGGAAAACACAGGTGATGTTTCCAGTCAGGACCTTACTTCAGAGAAGGGTTCTGACCTCACTTTTTGTCTCTGTTCCCTCCACAGATGCTGCCTGACCTGCTCAGTTCCTCCAACAATTTGTGTTTTGCTCATGCTATATTCTGCAGCAGTTTAAACATGTTTTTGGTATTCTAAATCCAACATATAAGGCCATACCAACTCAATATTTGACAGATATCTGATGGGGCATTTATCCAATAAAATGTCAGCTAGCCTCTTGATCAGAGATTCCTGGATTCAAGTCCCAGTCCAGAGACCTGGGTGAGCCTGAGGGAGTGCTACTCTATTGACGATGCAAAATGGAAAAAGTTAAACTGAGTATAAGAAAATAACTGCAGATGCTGGTACAAATCGATTTATTCACAAAATGCTGGAGTAACTCAGCAGATCAGGCAGCATCTCGGGAGAGAAGGAATGGGTGACGTTTCGGGTCGAGACCCTTCTTCAGACTGATGTCGGGGGTGGGACAAAGGAAGGATATAGGTGGAGACAGGAAGATAGAGGGAGATCTGGGAAGGAGGAGGGGAAGGGAGGGACAGAGGAGCTATCTGAAGTTGGAGAAGTCGACGTTCATACCACCGGGCCGCCAACTGCCCAGGCGAAATATGAGGTGTTGCTCCTCCAATTTCCGGCGGGAAGTTAAACTGAGCATGTCTTTCCTTTCCCAGATGGACATTAAATATTCCACGTTGCGACTTTGTAGAAGAGCAGGAAGGCTCTCTCCAGTGTTCTGGCATAAATAAAATGGAACATCTTGTCACTATCATGCTGCGACACGTGGGAACATATGTGCAAATTGACTGCTGAGTTTGCTCCCTTACCAGGTTGCACTTAAAAGTGATGACACGTTTGAGATTATGAAAAGAATTTTGCAAATTATATTCTTTATTTTACCTTTTTCTTCCTGAAATATAGCAACACATTCGATATGTTATTGTTGAGAAATTGCACAAAAAAATCCAAGTTGGATTTCTGTTATTCAACTTCATATGAGTAATTATCATCTGCTGATCAGTCACTCGAAGTGTCCCATGAGCCAATGAAAGGGGCATTAACTGTATCCTAGCAGCTTCCTTTGAGAATAATACGGATTTGGCTGAAGTGCTTCAGCTTTGCCTTGTTCTATATCAAGAAAAATTAGACCCAATCATTGGGAAAACTTTACCAAGGTTTCACTCCTGGCTGGAGAAGGTGCAGACATTTCAGGTCAAGATCTTGCATCAGGGAACAGGAAAGATTGCTGGTATTTAGCAGGATGTAGTGGGGACTATAGTAAGTGGACCCATTGGGCCCAAACCTCTCCTACATTGGTGCAGCAGCAGCACTCCCTCCCTCCCTCCCCTTCCCTCCCTCCCTCCCCTTCCCCTCCCCTCCCCTTCCCTCCCCCCACTCCATTCCATTCAATCCCCCTTATCCTCCCTCCTCCCCCCTCCCTCCGTCCCCCCCCTCCCTCCCTAGGAGATAGATTTAAAAATGTGAATAACTTTAAAAATATAACACCAATTTCAATGAAACTTCTTCCATTAGCACCAAAGGGACGACGGTGAGTAAGGTGGACCTAAAATTGTCGTGTTATCGTGTACCATTTGGCTGTAGTTCAGGAACAAACAAACAAACAAACAAGAGTTTTCGTATATAGATGGGGATTGTTAGGTGATAGGAGGTACTAGATGGGGAGGGAATGATGGGCAGATAGAATCAGTTTGGGGGAGAAGATCGTCAAGATCAACAAAGAAGGAAAAAAAAGGTGGATAGGTGCATGTGCGTGCATGCTTGTGTGTATGGGAGATGAGCACTGAGGGTGTAGGTTACATAAAATCTGAAAATTCAGTATCCATACCACATCGTGATCTATCCAAGCAGAATTTAAGACATTGTTCTTCCAATTTGTATTTGTCCTCTCCATAGCAGTGGAGAAGGCTAAGAAGATAG
This sequence comes from Rhinoraja longicauda, assembly GCF_053455715.1. Taxonomy (NCBI): domain Eukaryota; kingdom Metazoa; phylum Chordata; class Chondrichthyes; order Rajiformes; family Arhynchobatidae; genus Rhinoraja; species Rhinoraja longicauda. The sequence continues at coordinate 48,298,733 of NC_135955.1, read as the reverse complement.
GTTGGTGTGCGAGTGGGAAAGAGAATTAAAATGACACACATCTGAGACCTCAGGATGGCTACAGGTATTCTGCAATACGGTCACCAAGACTACACTTGATTTCACCAACATAGAGGTCACATCGGATTAGAGGAGGTAAACCTCACGTGGAAGGGCAGTTTATGTCCCTGCATGGAGGTGAGGGAGGAGGTGTTACACCTCCTTCAGTTGCAGGGAAAAGTAAGAGGGGACAGAGCAGGGGCATGTGGACCCGAGAGTCTGTGGAAAGCAGAAAGGGGGGAGGATGTGACTGGAGCATACGGGAATAGTGGAGGATGATGTGAAACTTGATCGAATGAAAGGTGAGGACCAAGGGAACAAACAATAGAAAAACTCAGCCAGTCTAGCAGCATCTGTGGAAAGGGAGACAGTCAATGATTTGATCTGCATCCGTTCAACGGAATTCTGTGAATCACAGACCTACCACAGCTCCTGCTTGATTTGCTGTGACTTTTCTATCATTGTGTGTGTGTTTGTATCAGATTTCCGGCATTAGCAGGTTTTTCTTGATTTCCCTCTTAGAGTGAAGAACAATTGTTTTCTCTTTACATTAATTTAAAACCATGAGCTTTGCTCTTCAGCTTTCTGTTAAGTGAGCTGATTTATTTCTTAGTCACAGTGATGTAATATAGAAACAGCCCCTACAGCCCCTCTTATAGAAACAGCATAGTGAGTCTGACCATCCAGCAATAAATTACTAACCTGATCATCCTTGGGATGTGGGAGGAAAATAAGAGCGCCCAGGGGAAACCCACATGGTCAGAGAAAGGACGTGCAAACTCCACACAGACAGCATTCAAAGTTAGAATTGTACCTGGGTCAGAAGAGCACGGGATCTACCTGCTGCACGACTGTTCTACCCAAAATCAAAAATATTAATTTTTACTTTTATTTGCTTTTTCATTTATGCAGTTTCATTCTCAATCTCATCAATTTAAGTGCCTGGCAATTAGCATTTCTAAGGTGGATCTGAGAAGCTCCTTCTGGTTTTCGATTTGACATTGACTGCCAGCACTGCAGTAACAAGAGCTTGATGGGCGGAAAGTTTCTGCAGTTAACATGGCCAGATGGCGAGGGCTAATGTGCCAAATCTTCAGGTGAGACACTAAGGAGGAGGTATGACATTTTTCTCGGAAACGGTGATAAATTAAGAGGCGGAGTCACTCTCTATCGAACTTATGCAAGTAGCTTACATTCCGACAAACTTACAAACATCCAAATCAACTTACAACAGAATTTGCATCCTTTAAATGATCAGTAGGATAGAAAGCATGGAAAAAATTGGAAAATATAAATTAAAATACCCAACATTTCTTTAAATGTAACATCACTGACTCTGAACTATTTGGAAACTGGATATAAGAAATGGTTGTATAATAATATAACTTTGCCTGAAGACTTCATAATAGCTTATTCATAGCAGTAAGTACCATGGAATGTTTAATAAAAGAGAACATAATACCATTCCACATTTGCTAATATTTTATGTCACTCTGTCATCACTTGTAAGACAGTAATTATATGCACTGCATTCCCATTAAAATGAATAACAATTGCATTTATCCTGCATGTAATTTGTTTTTCTATACCACTGTGAACATGAGAATAATAGTCCGTGCTGCAGGCATCATGATAGATTGCTCCAAAATTGTTATAAAAGTGAGAGAGTCAGATCTATTGGATCTAAATGAGTAAACCTGCCTAAACTTTTAGGTGGATACAAAGTGCTGGAATAACTCAGCAGGTCACACAACATCCCCAGAGTACGTGGATAGGTGACGTTTCAGGTCACGACCTTTTGTTAGAATGCTGCCTGACCTGCTGAGTTACTCCAGCACTTAGTGTTGTTTTGTGTATTAATCAGCATTTGCAGATCTTTGTTTCGAAACTATCAGATATTCTGAAGCTACTGTAATTATCACTGAAACACGAGCTTAGCCAACATTTCTAGGCAAATAAAGGTCACCTACATCAGGACTCAATTGAGATAGAACAGCTTGTGGTTCAGTAGCCATGCCCGTCTGGCAAGTATTGTATCACACAAACGCTCTAGATAGTAATATTAGTACATTAATCATATTCAGCCCCGATTGAAATGTTTGCACTATATACATGAAATTTATAATCGATAAATGAGCTGATAACTCTGATCTTATGCACAATACAACATCTATAGAATACAAAGTCAGAACTGTAGATACAAGGAACTGCCAATCCTGATTTACAAAGTAAGGCACAAAGTGCTGGAGTAACTCAGCGTAGAAAAATAACTGCAGATGCTGGTACAAATCGAAGGTATCACAAAATGCTGGAGTAACTCAGTAGGTCAGGCAGCATCCAGGAGAGAGGGAATGGGTGACGTTTCAGGTCGAGACCCTTCTTCAGCAGATCAGGCAACATCTTTGAAGAAATAGATAGGTGACTTTTCAGGTTGGGACCCTTCTTCCAGCTGATTGTGGTGGGGGAGGTGAAGAAGGGTCCTGACCCAAAATGTCACAAAGTCAGAACTAATTGGTAACTGACCGTAAAGCAGGGAAAAAAAGTTAATGTTTTTAGGAAGTAGACATTTCAATTACAGGGATCAATTGTTCAAGAATTTTGATCTCAAGCTAACATAACATGCATATTTGACTTCATTAAATTTTTACAAGACTAGTGAATGCTTATGTGCATTCAAAGTTTATGGTTCAGTAAAAATTATTGTTTTTTATTTGTCCTTCCATGATATTGACCTTTCATATACCTGTAATCTCTCCTGTTCCCAAAAGCACGGAACAGTGACACAATGGTAGAATTGTTGCCTTACAGTGCCAGAGACCCCGATTTGATCCTGACTATGGGTGCAGTGTCTGTATGGAGTTTGTACATTCTCCCTGTGACCACATGGGTTTTCTCCAGGTGCTCTGGTTTCCTCCCACATTCCAAAGACTTATAGGTTAATTGGCTTCTGTAAAATTGTCTCCAGTGTGTAGGATAGAACTAGTGTTCGTGTTATTGCTGAAAAGCGCAAACTCGGTGAGCTGTAGGGCCTGTGTCCACACTGCATCTCTAAACTAAACTATACTAATTACAGTATGTGTAGAAAGGAACTGCAGATCCTGGTTTATACTGAAGATAGACAAAAAGTGATGGAGTACCTCAGCGGGTCAGTCAGCATCTCTGGAGAAAAGGATGGTCGATGATTCGAGTCAGGACCCTTCTTCAGACTCTGTCGTGGAGCCAGACAGCTGTAGGTATCACTGAGGGGAGTGTGTGTGGGGGGCGGGTGGCAGTGAGAGAGGGTCTCACAGAACTAAATATGGCTTCAGTTTTGGTCGTTTGTACATCTCTGGTATTTACCTGCTCACCACTAAGCTGCCGAAAATGAATGAACTGGATTTCCTTCCAATGTTTCACCTACTTTCTACCACTCTCTCCTGATTCAAAACGCTCTTCCATCCTCTACCTCATCTGTCCTCGTGCCTTCTTGTGCTGTTTGTGTCATGTTTTGTTTGACAACAATTTTATGAAATGTCTTGACTCATTGTACTGAAGATAGACACAAAGTGCTGGAGTAACTCAATGGGTCAGGCAGCATCTCTGGAGAAAGCAGTCTGAAGAAGGGTCGCAACCCGAAACATTACCCATCCATTTTCTCCAGAGATGCCGCCTGACCCGTTTAGTTAATCCAGCACTTTGTGTCTATCATCGATTTATTGGCATGCCTTGGACTGGCTGAAATACCCCAGTTCTTCCATCTCCATGAAAACATCAAGGCAACGGAATTTAGAAAGCCTGGTGTCTTCTAACCAGTCTGATCATTAGTCTGAAGAATGGTCTCAACACAAAACGTCACCCACTCCTTCGCACCAGAGATGCTGCCTGGCCTGCTGAGTTACTCCAGCTTTTTGTGTCTATCTCTGATCATCCTGATGCAGCTCTGCTCCAGACCTGTGGATTGCATGGAGTTTCCTTGGGTATGTTAATGCCACACCACTAAGGCATTGCAACACTGATAGTATGAGCAGCAACTTCTAAATATTAAGTAAGACCCTTGCTTCTTTTAATTAAATATCATCAATGTCTTAGTTTATCATTTTCAAATTTGGAGCAGCTGGTATTATGTTTGTTTGGAGCATAGGTGAAAGTTCATAGTTTTAATTATTTTTTCACAGAAAGTGGATGACACCAGCAATGCTACATTAATTGTCCATCCCGTTACCCCGAAACTAAAGAAGTAGGAAGGAGTCAGTCATGTTAGTGGGCTTGAGGCAATTTGAGACTAGACCTTGTAAACATGGCAGATTTCCTTGCCTGAAGAGCTAACAGTGAATCAATTGCGTTTTTACCACAATCCAGTCGCTTTGTGGTTACTGTTACTGTTGGACTTGGAGACAGAAGAGATACTGGAATCTTGAACAAAAAAGTAAACTGCAGGATAAAACTCAATGGGTCAGGCAGCATGATTCATTGCCATGTATTTTCTAATTGAAAATTTAGGAAAGTTTAGAGGAAGTTGTCAAGAGTGAAATAGATGATTTTCTAATGTGTGGGACTGATTTAGTTGGAAAATCTGGACCTTTATATTGTTTTGTGCAATTGTTGGCAAAGGACACTCGTTAAATATCAAAATGAATGTACATTGTGGTCTCATGCTCAGCTGTAAACCTTTCACAACATCATAATACCTGGTGAAATGAGGGGCCTGCCCTTCGCATCAAGGTTGCATTTGACTCAAAGTGTAATAAATTTAAGTCAAAATCAGTCATTGTGAATATAGTGAAAAAATCAGTGTCCAAAATCATACAGAGTGAAAAGGAAAAAAAAGTAATTGTTAGCAGTCAATCAATTTATCTCAGGACATTATTTTAAGAATTCCCTCAGGCAGTGCCGAGATCTGGCTATATCCAGCTGCTTTATCTTTTATTACAAGGTCAGTAGGAATCTGTGCTGGTGATAGCTTGGTGTTCAAATCCAATTGCCATTCTTAAGAAAATGAAATGATCCATACCTGCCTTTGGTACAGATCACCAGAAGAGTATTTCAAACAATAAAAAGTCTAACATCAATGATTTGTGGATGACACTACCCTGATTGGACTGATCCAGGATGGGAAGGAATCTGCCTACAGATGGGAAGTGCCACAGCTGGCATCCTGGTGCCATTGCAACAACCTGGAGCTCAATGCTCTCAAGACAGTGGAACTAATTGTAGACTTTCGAAGAGATCCCCCTTCCCTCCCCCCCACTCACCATCAACAACACCATAGTCACATCTGTGGAGTCATTTAAGTTCCTTGGAACCATCATCTCCAGGAACCTTAAATGGGGGGGCCACCATCAACTCCACAGTCAAAAAGGCCCAACAGAGGATGTACTTCCTGCGGCAACTGAGGAAACACAATCTGCCACAGGCAATGATGGTCCAATTCTATACTGCTATCATTGAGTCTGTCCTCACCTTCTCCATCATGGTCTGGTTTGGCTCAGCCACCAAGCATGACATCCGGAGGCTGCAACGGATCGTTCGCACAGCTAAGAAGGTTGTTGGCTGCAACCTTCCCCCCCATTGACGAACTGTACACTGCAAGGGCCAGGAAGCGAGCGGCCAAGATCATCTCAGACCCCTCTCACCCTGGCCACAAACTCTTTGAAGCACTTCCCTCTGGAAGGCGACTCCGCACAGTCAAAGCAGCCACAGCCAGACATAAAAACAGTTTTTTTTCCCACGAGTGATAGTTCTACTTAATAACCAAAGTCTGTAGTCTCTTTTTTGCTCTGGTTTATTTTCACCCACATGTTTAGACCGTAATGGTGTATCCTTATTGTTTTGATGTGTTTATGCTTTATTCTTAATTGTTAACTGTATGTTTGTGTTGTCATTTGTGAGCGGAGCACCAAGGCACATTCCTTGTATATGCATACTTGGCCAATAAACTTATTCATATTCATTATCGAGTTCCCAAACTAAACATTTTGCAAGTTGCTACTGACCATAAACCTATCTGCCCCAAAAAACACAGTATTGTGTCTCTAGAGGCTGCATTCCCTGTAATGGGGCAACTCACCTCTTGACTCTTCCCTCCATATATGGCCCATGTCTGTGGTAAATGCTCTTCACTTGCATGGGTGAGGACAGCTCTAGTAAAACTCGGCAGGATATATCAGCCATCTTAATGGTACACAGTCGAGCAAACTAAATATTCCCTTCCTTCACCATGTCAATAAAATGCTTTTGACAATACTTGTGAACCAAGACATCTCTGACAGCTTTTCCCAACCCTTAATCTATATGAACAAAAAGAACAACGGGAGCAAAATGGTATTTGTAGGAATACCATTGCTGAAAAATTCCCCTCAAAATTCACCCTTTGCGATTTGAAAACTTATTGTTATTCTTTTATCATTGCTCGATCTAACTCCTGGAACTCATTACCCAAGAACACTGTGGGAATGTCTTCACCAGACAGAACTGTAAGAGTTCAAGATGATGGCCTAGCTACCACCTTCACAAAAACAATTAAAAATGGTTCATCAATTCTGGCCTTACTAGAAACACCAACATCTTATAAAAATAAATAAATCTGTGGATTCTATTTGTAAGTGTTATTGTTGTGAATATTTGGCCATAAACCTTTCTGGGTTGAACCACATAGTACCAGAGGGATGTAAAATGTAGTAATCAATGCATTATACTTGAATTATTATTTATTTTATTTTGAATCAATCAAAACAGTTTGGAAGTTTTCCTGGCAGTACCACTCATGTTATTTTTTATTGGTGCTGTTAGCAAAGTAGTTTCAATTCTTCATATTTTACGTCGTTCAATTCCCTAATTATGTGTAATGGGTGTATGCCTAAGGAGAATTGCGATGTACTTGTGGGGTAGCGGTATAGCTACTGCATAACAGCCCCAGAGACCCGTATTTGATCCTGACTACGGGTGCTCGTCTGTACGGATTTTGTACATTCTCCCTGTGACCTGCATGGGTTTTCTCCAGATCTTCGGTTTCCACCCACACTCCAAAGATGTACAGGTTTGTAGGTTAATTGTCTTGGTATAAATGTAAAAAATTGTCCCTTGTGTATGTAGGGCAGTGTTAATGTGTGGGGATCGCTGGTCGGTGCAGACATGTTGGGCCGAAGGGCTGTTTCTGTGCTTTATCTCTAAACTAAACTAAACAACTGCTAAGAAGTTTAATTCAGCTGAATAAAACACCAATGGAGCCATCTCAGAATGGGGATTCAGTGGGAAACTCCCCCCTGTCTCACCTGAAAGTTCGCCATCCTGGTGTATTGAGTAGCCATTGCTGCCCATCCTTCAGTGATGGCAACAAAATCATAAACTGCCGTGTTAATTAAGGCTTTGAATTCATCTCGTTTACCAGTAATAATTCTTGCATTGCAAAATATGCTATTTAGCCTTGAATTGATTGATGAGCAATTTCTTGCTTGTTCTGCCTACTGACTTACTAACTACTCCTCAAAGTGATTGTATCTGTCTCGCTATACAATTACTCTGAGCTCCCTACGTTTAACAGATTAAACATTACTAACAGCATTCACAACTCTGAGAGAAAGGATGCTGGTCCCATTCTGGTTAAGGTGCAGTGCAACCCACCCTGCTTGTACAGGTTCCATCTTCCCCGGAAACCTTCCGGGGTGGCACAGTGGCACAGCAGTGGAGTTGCTGCCTTACAGCGCCAGAGACCCTAGTTCGATCATGACGACAGAGTTTATACCTTCTCCCCATGACCCAATCTCCGGGTGCTCTGATTTTTCCTCCCACATTCCATAGACGTTCGGATGTGTAGATTAATTGGCTTGGTAAAAATTGTAAATTGTCCCTAGTGTGTAGAATAGTGCTAGTGTACGGCGTGCACTCCATGGGCCATAGGGCCTGTTTCCACAATGTATCTCAAAACTAAATGAAATTATCCAGGAACCTAAAGTCCATCCTCCTGCATCATACCTTCAGCTATGTATTCATAAGACCAACCCTTCTACTGCTTTATTCAAAAGCCCGTGGCACCTGAAACAATCCAGAGATTACAATCTTTGATGATCTGCCTGATGGGATAGATATAACGATACTGTTTCTTTAGTGGTAGTGTATATTTTAGTTTAGTATATTTATTGTTACGTGTACAGTGAAATGCTTATTCTGCATGCTATCCAGTCAAATTATACTATACATTAGTACAATATATGGTACGAGTCACCACGTTTCAGTGCCACCTTGCAACTTCCAGGCCCCTGAAAATTCCCATTTTGGCTCGAGGAGCTATGCAATTTCTTATTTTCTCTTTTTAAAACCCAGCGTCCTGGTGGCACTGGTTCGACGAAGTAGGAGTCAGCCTGGCCCAGCACAATGTTGTCTGGTCCTTCTACCCTCAGCCCATGCACCTGGCGTAGGCTGCGTTCGATTAACTTACTCACCTGGCTGCTGTAGGGTTTCCTGTAACAGGCTCTACCAACACCACGACCCGTGACCACTGACTCGTGTCCATCGCTTCCAACAGCTTCCCTCTGTATTCGTGTGCGAAGGTTACCATGTACTAATTCCCGAGCCAATCATGGAATGTTAAGGTACTCTCAAAGGGCCTGGGAGGTGAGTTCGCGGACTGTTCATGACCACCGACTTTTCCCTTCACCTTCCACTGCCATCATCTTGGAAAATCTTAGTGATACCAAAAACAAAGGTAGACATACTTAAAAGTTATACTCAGGAACTAGGGGAGCAAAGATCAGGAAGTATATAATCCATAACAAATTTTATCAAACCCACTTACAGTGTGTCATCAGTATGTAATTATCAGTGCAAAATTGCACTTTAATTATGTGGGTACATTTTTGTATATTATATTATTTTACTATGTATTGAATTGTAGCTAAACTAAACTCTAAGCTGCAAAGTTACTCATACAACACAAGTAAATGACAGGAGACAAGAGTCTGTTCTTGGTACATCCTGTTGCAATTAAATTTGTTCATTCTTATAATGTTATGTTGATACTGCTACGTTGGCAGCATTTTATTTTTGCTTGACCCACAAAATCTTATATTAATCATCTTTAGTATGTTTTGTTCTTTTTAAGAAAAAAATTAACACACCTTCTCTTTTTTGTGTCAATGAACATTAGATCAATTAGGCATAGAGCAGTGGTGTCCAAACTTTTTTCAAAGAGGGCCAGATTTGATAATGTGAAAATACCTAAGGGCCAATGCCCCCCCCCCCCCCAGACCTTTAACTAATGCGCTTCCCCCCCCCCGGACCTTTAACTAATGCGCTCCACCCCCCCCCGAACCTTTAACTAATGCGCTCCCCCCCCCCAGAACCTTTAACTAACGCGCTCCCTTCCCCCCCCGGACCTTTAACTAATGCGCTCCCCCTCCCCCCCCGGACCTCGCGTCTGACAATCCGCAGATCGGGCAGCGCTGACCGCCGGGAGATGTAGTCGCCGTCGCCTCTCCCGCTGGGGGTGGACTGACGGGAGCGCCTACCAATGAGCGTGCGGGGTGTCGAGAGCTCTGCTGCTGCTCTCCCGTCCCCCGTACGCCCTCAACCCCGCCGCCGGGAAGTGTAGTCGCCGTCGCCTCTCCCGCTCAGGGTGGGGGGGGGGGGGAGAGGTCGGGCAGCGCTGACCGCCGGGAGGTGTAGTCGCACTCTCCCCTCCCCTCTCCGCTTACCTTCATTCTGTTAGACAGTGCTGGCGGGCCATGAATAATAAATTTTAAGATGGAAGCTGCGGGCCGTATAAAATCTGACCTCGGGCCACGATTGGCCCCCGGGCCGGACTTTGGACATGTCTGGCATAGAGTACAGACAAACGAAATGTAGGTCTGCATACTTCCGGACAACCCATCCCAATGTAACTTAATGAAAATATTCTTAACGTTATATTATTATTCATTTGGCAGGTGTTATGATATAAAACCACACATCATATAACATAGTGACTTGTAACTTAGAGCATCAGTTTGCAAGCTGCTGATTTTATTTTGTTATCACATTTGGTTTGAAGTGGTTGCAAGCAGTTGCACAGAATTTTGGAATGAAGACAAAACCAAACAGTTTTTATCCCTTGCACACTATAAATATAGTCATAATTACAGATTTTCATCATGTTATTACTCAGAGTGTAAAGCAGGGAACATTTGCTTTAGTCCTGAACGAATTCAATGCATCCACCCTTTCAGCAATCTATCTTTCTTTATTCTTTGGGAGAAGTGCAGAAATGCAACAAAATAATCTGAAGATTTACTTTGCAAAGTAATGTGCACAGTAAATAAAATTTAAATATAATAGGGCCATGTTAACTCTCATGACAGAAGGATTGAATTCCACCACAATCTGTAACTTTAAGGCTCAAAATACATTTCACCAAAGCTATGTGAAGCAATAACAGAAAATGATGGAAGCACTCAGCAAGTCAGACAATAACTGTGCAGTGAGAAACCAAGTCTATGTTTCAAGTTAATGACCTGAGTTCAGATGAAATATTATTGACCCAAAACCATATCTCTGTTTATCTTTCCATAGAAACTGCCTGCTGAGAGTTTCTGGCACTTTCAGTTTTTGTTCAGACCTACAGCATCTGGAATTTCTTTGAGTTTCAATTCTGTGAAGGGCGTATAACGAACAGCACAAGGTGACATTCAGGCAAAACAGCAACAAAGGACAAAATGCTTTCTCTGCAGACAAAGCTGCATGCAATAGACAAAGCTAAATGATTCCACAAGCGACAAATCAGATTAAAATCCTCCAGCCCTGCTGTATCTGATTATGAATGCTGGTCGACAACTAAACAGCCAACACTTAAAGATAAAAGGCAAAGTGAAGCATTAGCAATTATCTTCAGCAAGAAATGTCAAAGGCTTCCTCCTCATGCCATCAGACAATTTGATTCACCACAGGTGACGGATCTCAACCTGAAACGTTTACTGCCCATTTTTCTCCACAGATGCTTGACCTGCTGAACTCCTCCAGCAGTTTGTTTTATCTCCACATTTCAGCATCTGCAGTCCCTTATGTCTCCTTTTAAATTAATAGGATGTAAATATGGTTCCTCCCAGTCCACCTGGCATCAGTCCACCCCGTAACGTTGGTTCAAATATGAAATGTAGATCTGATGTACAGCGGCATGGTGAGACTGACTGCGCTTAATATTAAAGCATCATTTGACTGTATGACATGAAGGAGCCCTGGCAAAACTGAAGTTCATGGGCAACAAGGAGTAAACATTCCAATTGCTGGAGTCATCCTTTACATAACAGTAGTTTTTGTTGGTAAATCAACTCAGTCATAGGACATTACATCTGACCTAGAAATATATTGCATTCCTTCCTCTTCACTGGGACTAAATACTAGAATTCCCTGATCACTTCCTCCTCTCTCTCTTCTTTTAGGCAGTACCTCAGTGTTCGGTTGCTTCCATTCCAATTTTGTGGGGTCTGAGGCAAATTGGGCAACTGCATACTCTTCGACAGTTAATGCAGGGTGCGACCAACAGGACCGGTGGATGGGTAGTTTGTGAGGTGTTGCTGTCCTTCTATCATTTACACAGGGATTCTGTAGGTTCTCTGCCTGGGCTTGACGTTCTCAATCTAATTCCAAATGCTCCAAGCCCTTGTTAAACAGTCATGGGCCAGAAGTTCCCTGAAGTCAGTGAGAATGTTGCATTTCTGCAAGGAGGCTTTGAGCACATTGTTGGATATTTTCTGTCCATCTTGTAACCTCTTCCCTTGACAGACTTCAAAATAAAGCACCTTCCATTCTAACAACCTCCTTCAAAGTGATCTCATCTCTGCCAGATATATCTTTCTCTTCCTTCACGTTCAACTTCCTGAAAGGACTGTTCCTTCCACGGCTCTCTGGTCAGGGTCCTCCATCTCCACCATGATTCAATCATCTTCTCATGGGCCTTTCCTACACAACCAGAAGAGAAAGAACAAATGTCCTTTAATGTTGTTCTTTCCCGCAATGCAGTGACTCAAAACACTCCTTTGGAATGACGGAATCAGATAAGAATGGAATGTGATGAGTAGATCCAGACAAGGGAGGAATGCAGGACAGGTGGGAACAGTGGAAGGGAGGGATGGAATAAAGGACAGAGTAGATTGAATGAGTGGGTGGTAGGCAGATAGAACCAGTTGGGGGAGGAAAAGGAGATTGGGTAACAGGGTTTTGGAGAGAAGCGGATGTATGAGAGGATACGTGGATCAGAAGTGATAAAAAGACCGAGTGGCTGAGGGTTAATTGAAACTAGAGAATTCATTCTCTCCTCTGTTCTCATTCACCTCCTCCATTTACATCTCCTCCAGGCAGTTCATTTGGAACTAATTATCCTTCACCAAACCTATCATCCTATGGTTGGATAGGCCGCATTTAGAGACTTGTACGCAGTTCTGGTTGCTCCAGGAAGAATTTTGAAGCTTTGGAGAGATTTCTCAGAATACTGCTGGAATAGTTTAGTTTAGTTTACTGCCACATGTACTGAATAGAGGGTATTAGCTATAATAGGAGAGGTTGGACAAACTTGGATTTTCTTCTCTGGAGTGTCAGAGGCTGAGGGGAGCCTGATAGAAGTATATAAAATTTTGCGAGACTTAGACAGAGTAGACAGATCCTTTTTCCCAGGGTGGAAATGTCAATGACTAGAGGGCACAACTTTAAGGTGAGAGGGACAAAATTTAAAGGAGCTGAGTGCGGCAATTTGTTTTACATAGAGAGTGGTGGGTGCCTGACATGCATTGCCAAGGGTGGTGGTGGAGGCAGAATCAACAGCGGTAGTGGGGAAGCTGTTAGATAAGCATATCGATAGGCAGAGAATGAAGGGATATGGATCAGGTAGAGATCAGTATGTCCTGGCATCATGTATGGCATAGACATTGTGGGCTATTTCTGTTCTGCACAGTTCTATGTAACACTAGTTGCTTTTCAGTCCCACTTGGTCTCCACTCCATCCAAAAAATATATTTGTTCTCTTCAACCCCCTCCCTCTGCCATCCCCCCCCCCCCCCACAACCCCCACACCCACACTTCCCCATAACTTTGAACATACCATGTATCTTAACTTTTCCTCTATCTGATGAAAGGTCATCAACCTGAAACCATATCCAGTAAAAAGTTCAATGGGCTTGTCACAGAAAACTGAGCAGCATGCATTGCAGCTACTTATAAGTGGTGAATTGACATCAGATCAGATGATCTGGCCTAAAAAGGTACACACTGCTGGCTAACTATTTTCTATCAGCAGTAAATTAAGATTGATTTCATTTTTAAATTGTGCTGGCTTACTTGGCAGCACAAACAACTTTTCATTAATGAAAGCAGTAAATAAGACAAAGTGCTAATCTATGGAAGGTATCCATATACATGTTGGCATCCAATGCACTTAATCCAATGTAATCTACAGCACTAAATGGAATGTTTTACGTCATAAAAGGTTGCGAGTAAATCAAACCTAAAGAATAAATTGGATAGTGTTTGATAATGTGCAGGACTCATTACGTGTGTGAACTAGGCCAAGTTGACTCAGTGCACATCATAGGAAAAATAAATGTTGTTCCATACATTAATGTGATTGTAGCATTGGCTAGCTTCAATCATGCTTTTTTAAATTGTATTTATTCATGGATTGCAATATTGTGAAAGATTAGATTCAGAAAAGGTAATGCACTGGGCATGATCAATGATGAAATCATTACCAGGACATGGATATAGTCATGAAAATAGCTTATTGATCTTTGTGTAGCCACAGTTTCCGCTAGATCGGTTGGCTAGTAATTAATTTCTCACCAATAGCTCTAACCATGCTATATGGTCATTTTAAAACTGGGTTTCACGGAAGTTAATGGATCTAGATTTTAGACAATAGACAATAGGTGCAAGAGTAGGCCATTCGGCCCTTCAAGCCAGCTCCGCCATTCAATGTGATCATAGCTGATCATTCACAATCAGTACCCCGTTCCTGCCTTCTCCCCATACCCCCTGACTCCGCTATCTTTAAGAGCTCTATCAAGCTCTCTCTTGAAAGCATCCAGAGAATTGGCCTCCACTGCCTTCTGAGGCAGAGAATTCCACATATTTACAACTCTCTGACTGAAAAAGTTTTTCCTCATCTCCATTCTAAATGGCCTACCCCTTATTCTTAAACTGTGGCCCCTGGTTCTGGACTCCCCCAACATTGGGAACATGTTTCCTGCCTCTAATGTGTCCAATCCCTTAATAATCTTATATGTTTCAATAAGATCCCTCTCATCCTTCTAAATCCCAGCATATACAAGCCTAGTCGCTCCAGTCTTTCAACATACGACAGTCCCGCCATTCCGGGAATTAACTTAGTGAACGTACGCTGCACGCCCTCAATAGCAAGAATATCCTTCCACAAATTTGGAGACCAAAACTGCACACAGTACTCCAGGTGCGGTCTCACTAGGGCCCTGTACAACTGCAGAAGGACTTCTTTGCTCCTGTACTCAATTCCTCTTGTCATAAAGGCCAACATGCCATTAGCTTTCTTCACTGCCTGCTGCACCTGCATGCTAACTTTAAATGACCGATGAACAAGGACACCCAGATCTCTTTGTACTTCCCCATTTCCTAACTTGACACCACTCAGATAATAATCTGCCTTCCTGTTCTTTCCACCAAAGTGGATAACCTCACATTTATCCACATTAAACTGTATCTGGCATGCATCTGCCCACTCACACAACCTGTCCAAGTCACCATGCATCCTCATAGCATCCTCCTCACAGTTCACACTGCCACCCAGCTTTGTGTCATCCGCAAATTTGCTAATGTTACTTTTAATCCCTTAATTTGTCATTAATGTATATTGTATATTGTAAATAGCTGCGGTCCTAGCACCGAGCCTTGCAGTACCCCACTAATCACTGCCTGCCATTCTGAAAGGGACCCGTTAATCCCTACTCTGTTTCCTATCTGCCAACCAATTTTCTATCTATGTCAGCACCCTACCCACAATACCATGTGCTCTGATCTTGCCCATTAATCTCCTATGTGGGACCTTATCAAAGGCTTTCTGAAAGTCCAGGTACACTATATCCACTAGCCAGTGGATATATCTATATCCACTATCTC
Organism: Rhinoraja longicauda; assembly: GCF_053455715.1. Taxonomy (NCBI): domain Eukaryota; kingdom Metazoa; phylum Chordata; class Chondrichthyes; order Rajiformes; family Arhynchobatidae; genus Rhinoraja; species Rhinoraja longicauda. The sequence goes on along the minus strand of NC_135955.1, from coordinate 48,283,607 downwards.
CCTTGTCCATTTTCCTAGTTACATCTTCAAAAAATTCCAGAAGATTAGTCAAGCATGATTTCCCCTTTGTAAATCCATGCTGACTCGTAACGATCCTGTTACTGCTATCCAAATGTTCCGCAATTTCTTCTTTTATAATTGACTCCAGCATCTTCCCCACCACTGATGTCAGGCTAACTGGTTCCTTTTGTAGGTGGAATAGAATGCACAGCTATCAGCAGAGAGCATGTTTAACACTCGTAATCTGCGATGAATTTCTCGTCATCAGGTTGCTTCATGCAATATAGCCAACTCAATTGATAATAATCTCTTATCAATCTGAAATACTTATCATTATGTGCTTCACAACATCCTCAAACGTCCATGACTCCTTCCACTGAAGGTCACTTTTCATAACTTACATCCTCATTGACATTGGCTCAGCTGTAGAGTAACAAGCTCACCCACACGCTCACTTCTCCCTTACAGGTAAAGATAGCGGACAATCCCTGCCAGAAGCAACAGACTGTCAGGAGGCAAGCCCATGTCCATTGTTCTGTTGTCAAGAGTTTGCCCTTTGGAAAAGCTTTCACAAAGTTCATGGTCAGTGGTGCAGAGTTCACTGGAAATGCACAGATCTATTCTGCCTTCTAACAACCTATTTCCACCCATTACACAATCTATTTAGATTTCTCAGCTGCAGTTGGTATATTTATGCAACTTTTACTTGACTCCCTTCCTTTTTCATAACCCTACTGTTGTGTCTTTGTCCTTTCAGATAGCCACGAACTGCAACCTGCCTTAGCATGGCCACCAAGTTCCAAAGCACTGCGGAAAAAAAAGCTTCCCGCTGCTTGTCCTGACACATGCAGTCAGCTGCTGAAATTCAAATATTCTAGAGGGCAGACACAACATGCTGGAGTAACTCAGCGGGACAGGTAGTATCTCTGGAGAGAAGGAATGGGTGAAGTTTCGAGTTGAGTCCCTTTCCACAGACTGAAAGTCACGGGAAAGGGAAACGAGAGATATAGACAATGATGTCGAGAGATATAGAACAATGAATGAAAGATATGTAAAAAAGTAACGATGATAAAGGAAACTGCTAGGTGAGAACGGAAACATTGTTAGCTGTTTGCTTGGTGAGAACGGGAACAAATAGAGGGCAGTTTGGATATGATTTCAAAAAGTGTCACGAGCCAACAGTCTCTGGAGGGGTGAAAGTAACAGATTCCAGAGAAGTCTGATGAGGACTTTGATGGGGCAGCCTGCAGGAAAAGTATTTCAGGGTGGTATTGCCAGGTTAACAAGATCAAAGAGCACAGTTGTAACTTCGCATTTGATTTTATGTGGAGTTTGCACACTGGAATCCAAAATTTTGAGTTGTAATCAAAATACAGACTTCTGGATTATCATATCATATCATATCTATACAGCCGGAAACAGGCCTTTTCGGCCCTCCAAGTCCGTGCCGCCCAGCGATCCCCGTACATTAACACTATCCTACACCCACTAGGGACAATTTTTACATTTACCCAGCCAATTAACCTACATACCTGTACGTCTTTGGAGTGTGGGAGGAAACCGAAGATCTCGGAGAAAACCCACGCAGGTCACGGGGAGAACGTACAAACTCCTTACAGTGCAGCACCCGTAGTCAGGATCGAACCTGAGTCTCCGGCGCTGCATTCGCTGTAAAGCAGCAACTCTACCGCTGCGCTACCGTTGAAAGTTTAGCTTGGTGATTGATGATACCACTGAGTCCATGGCACCCATGGATCACCTGTACACACTATTTCTATGTTAACTCACTTTCATAACTACTCCATGCATTCTAGGGGCAATTTACAGAAGCCAATTACCCACAAAACCACACGTCCTTGGGATGTAGGAGGAAACTGGAGCACCGGCTGTAAACCCACGCAGTCACAGGGAGAATGTGTAAACTGTAGGGACATAGGGATTGGCTGGGAGTTCGAACCCTCGGATTGGCTAACGATGTCACGAGGTGTGCCAGCGCGGGAGAGACAAGCAGTCTAATGTTGAACTCCGTCCGGTGAGGACGTATTCGTTGGTTGTCTATAGTTGTGAGTATTGCGTTTGTTACGGGGTTTTTGCCCATGCAAATAAACTCCGTCTTCAACACTCACCCGCTTCTGGACTCGCCACATTGGTGACCCCGACGTGATCGATGATCACAAGAAGATGTCTCAGGGAGGAGCGAACAGTGGGCAGCCCAACGCGGTCGGCGTTCACCTGCCCCCATTCTGGGCCCATCAACCGCACCTGTGGTTCGTACAGGTAGAGTCCCAGTTCCACATCAAGAGAGTCGTGGAGGACCAGGAGAAGTTCCACCATCTGGTAAGCTGCCTACAGCCCTAGGTGGCCGCGCGGGTGGGACGGTACCTGACCAGCCCCCCCCAAACCGAGAGGTACGAGGGGCTCAAGAGGCTCCTCCTGAGGGTTTGTGGCTTTAGCCAGAACCAGCGGGCTCTGAAGCTCCTACATCTACCGGAGCTGGGGGATCGGCTACCGTCCGCCCTAATGACCGAGATGCTTACCTTGATCGGCGACCACCAGCCGTACATAATGTTTGAAGCGGCATTCCGGGAGAAATTGCCCCGGGACGTCAGGTTAGTTTTGGCGGACGTCTCCTTCGAAGACCCGGTGGCATTCGCGGAGAAGGCGGACGCCCTCGTAACGGAGGCCCCGACGGGAGACGAGTCGGTAAACCGGGTTTCCAGGCCTAGGAGCGACCGGCCGCGCGGCCAAGATGGCGGCGCATCAGCCGCCATTTTACAGAAAGCCCGCCAAGACAGAGCTGCAGCGCCCGCATTTTGCAGCGGGCCCACGCAACAGAGCCGCACAGGCGCGGCTGGTGTTTCTTCAACCAGCGGTGGGGCGGGGAAGCCCGAAATTGCAGGGCCCCGTGTACCTTTTCGGGAAATGCCTCGGCCGATCAAACATAGAGGCAGTCTCGATCGGCCGCAATCGCCGTCTCTACATCACGGATCGAGGTACCGGCACCGTGTTCCTGGTCGATACGGGAGCGGTCGTTAGCATCGTGCCTCCCTACGGCTGCGAAGTTCGAGCAGGTAGGAAAGGTCCGCCCCTCATCGCGGTCAACGGCAGTCCCATCTGCACCTATGGCAAGAGGGCCATGTCCCTGTCCTTCGGGCCCGCGACCTACCATTGGGAGTTCATCGTTGCCGACGTGGGCCAGGCCATCCTGGGCGCGGATTTCCTCTGGGCTTTTTCGTTGGTCGCAGACGTCCGCGGGAAGGGCCTGCAACCCTCGGCTAACAGCATGGAGCCTGCTACTCCTCCACCTGCCACCCTACCCTGCCCGTCGATCCGGGCCGTCACCGCGGCCCCCGATCAGTTCGCTGCGGTCCTAGCCGATTTCCCGGAGCACCTCGTACAGCGGTTCGATGCCCTTCCGCCAAACGCAGGGTCGTCCATTTCATCCCTACCGAGGGGTCGCCTGTATTCGCCCGGGCTCGGCGTCTGCCCCCCGACAAGCTGGCCATGGCTCGGGAGGAGTTCCTGAATTTGGAACGGCTGGGGATTGTTCGGCCTTCAGACAGCCCGTGGTCCTCCCCCTTGCATATGGTCTCCAAAGCATCTGGGGGGTGGAGACCATGCGGGGACTACCGGCGTCTTAACGCTGCCACCCGGCCTGACCGCTATCCGGTCCCTCACATACAGGACTTCTCAGCCAGCCTCGAGGGCGCTACGGTGTTTTCGAAGATCGATTTGGTGCGGGGATATCATCAGATCCCCGTCCACCCACCGGACATTCCCAAGACGGCTACGATTACTCCGTTTGGTTTATTTGAGTGGTTGCGCATGCCGTTCGGTCTCAAAAACGCGGCTCAGGCATTCCAACGTCTCATGGATCATGTGGGTCGCGGGTTGTCTTTTGTGTTTATTTATCTCGACGACATCCTGGTCGCTAGTCGTTCGGTCCCAGAGCACCTGGTCCACCTTCGCACTGTGTTCCAAAGGCTGCAGGTCCACGGCCTGATCCTCCACCCGTCCAAATGCCAGTTCGGCCTGTCCTCGGTGGATTTCCTGGGCCACCGGGTCACACCGGCCGGTGCCACTCCATTGCCCGCCAAGGTGGACGCCGTCCGCGCTTTTCCCCGCCCTACCACCATCAAGGGCTTGCAGGAATTCGTGGGCATGGTGAATTTTTATCACCGGATCGTGCCTGCGGCAGCTCGGATCATGCACCCCCTTTTTCAATGCCTCGCGGGTAATCCCGCTGAGTTGGTCTGGACCACAGCTGCCGAGGCGGCCTTTGACGCGGTCAAGCTGGCCCTCGCCAACGCCTCCATGCTCGTGCACCCCCACTCCTCGGCCCCCACGGCCCTGACGGTGGACGCCTCGGCCGTGGCGGTGGGTGGGGTCTTAGAGCAGCAGGTCGATGGTCACTGGCAGCCTCTGGCATTTTTCAGCCGGCAGCTTACTCGGCCTGAGCTGAACTACAGTGCTTTCGAGAGGGAGCTCCTAGCCCTCTATTTAGCTGTCCGTCATTTTCGCTATTTTTTGGGGGGCCGAGTTTTTGTTGCCTATACGGATCACAAGCCCCTCACGTTTGCTTTTTCTAAGGTCTCGGATCCGTGGTCGGCCCGGCAGCAACGGCACCTCACCCTCATTTCGGAGTTCACCACGGATGTTCGCCACATCGCGGGTAGGCTTAACGCCGTTGCTGACGCCCTGTCCCGCCCGGCCATTTCCTCTGTTGCTGCGGTGGGAGCTGAGGTGGATTTTCGGGAGGTAGCGGAGGCTCAGCGCCTGGAAGACATTGCCTCAGCGTACGCCTCCACCACCTCAGGGTTGCGGTTGGCCCAGGTGGCATGCGGCCCCACAGGTACCACACTTTGGTGTGACGTTTCCCTTCCCCGCCCCCACCCGGTTGTGCTGACCACCCTACGGCGTAAGGGTTTTGAGGCCATTCACGACCTGGCACACCCGTCCATTCAGGCGACCTCGGCTATGGTGGCCGCCCGATTTCTCTGGCACGGCCTGCGGAAGCAGGTGGCCGCCTGGGCCCGCGCCTGTGTCCTGTGCCAGACCTCCAAGGTCCACCGCCACGTCCAGCCTCCGTGCCAGAATTTTGTGATTCCGCCCGTCCGTTTTTTCCACATTCATGTAGATTTGGTTGGTCCATTGCCTTACTCTAGGGGCTACACTCATCTCCTGACAGTGGTAGACCGTTTTACTCGTTGGCCGGAGGCTTTTCTGTTGTCGGACACCTCGGCGGCCTCCTGCGCACGAGCCCTGGCGTTACATTGGGTTGCCCGTTTCGGCGTCCCGGCCATCATCACTACCGACCGGGGCACCCAGTTCACCTCGTCCCTGTGGGTCGCGCTTGTGCAGCTGTATGGGTCCCGCTTGCAGCAGACTACCGCCTATCATCCCCAGGCTAACGGGATGGTAGAGCGCTTCCACCGACAGCTGAAGGCGTCCCTCTGTGCCCGCCTGACCGGCCCTGACTGGGCTGACCAGCTGCCTTGGGTCCTCCTCGGTATTCGCACGGCCCCTAAGTCCGATCTGGGTACTTCCTCGGCGGAACTCGTCTATGGTTCGCCCCTGCGGGTGCCGGGTGACATTTTTCCTCCATCCTCCGCCCTGCCGTCTTCCGTCCCGTCAGTTTTGGCTTCTCTCTGGGCACGGGTAGGTTCCCTGGCCCCGGTCCCGTCACGGCAGTACCGCAGCGCACGTACCTGCGGACTTGCACGACTGCGAGTTCGTTTTCCTCCGGCGGGATTCCCACCGGCCCCCTCTGCAGCCGGTCTACCAAGGCCCGTTCCAGGTGCTCAAAAGAGGGGCGGTCACCTTCACTCTGCAAGTGGGCACCCGACAGGAGCTTGTCTCTGTTTCCCGGCTTAAACCGGCCCACTTAGACCAGGACCGTCCCGTTCTGGTGGGTCAACCTCCTCGCCGGGGCCGCCCTCTGGCCGGCCCACCTGGTTTCCCAGCTGCGTCTTCTCTCCCGCCGCTCGGGCCTCCGCTGCCCCCGGTCGTGTTTCCTCTGCCCCCTCCAGCTACGCCGCCTCCACCTGAAGGGCCCTCCCTACCTCCCCCTCCAGCTTCGCTCCCATCGCCTCCACCTGCAGGGCCCTCCCCGCCTCCCTCGTCGCCGGGGGTACCGGCCTCCCCTCCCCGTACCCGTTCAGGTCGGGCGGTCCGGCTGCCCATTAGGTACTGTACCGAGGGTTCTGGGGGGGGTCATGTAGGGACATAGGGATTGGCTGGGAGTTCGAACCCTCGGATTGGCTAACGATGTCACGAGGTGTGCCAGCGCGGGAGAGACAAGTAGTCTAGTGTTGAACTCCGTCCGGTGAGGACGTATTCGTTGGTTGTCTATAGTTGTGAGTATTGCGTTTGTTACGGGGTTTTTGTCCATGCAAATAAACTCCGTCTTCAACACTCACCCGCTTCTGGACTCGCCACAAAACTCCACATAGACAGCACCCGAGATCAGAATTGAATCCGGGACTCTGGTGCTATGAGAAAGAATGGATCGACTGGGCTTATATACACTGGAATTTAGATGAGAGGGGATCTTATGGAAACATATAAAACTCTTAAGGGATTGGACAGGTTAGATGCAGGAGAAATGGTCCCCATGTTGGGGGAGTCCAGAACCAGGGGTGACAGTTTAAAAATATCGGGTAGGCCATTTAGGACTGAGATGAGGAAAAACGTTTTCACCCAGAGAGTGCCACAGAAGGCAGTGGTGGCCAATTCACAGGATGTTTTCAATTAGATTCCTTCAATAAAGGATATCCTGTTTTTAGCTCTGACTAGTCTGAATGGTAGCATTTACAGCAAAAGCAAAAAAAAACGCAAACAGTACTCAACCTGATCCCAGTTGTTAGTTTTTCCTCTGTATCCATGCACATTAAGATGTTTTGCTTCTACCACTTTAATATGTCTGCATTTAGCCCTGATTTGCAAAGGCAGATGCAAAACAGCCATTGTGAACTATCACCTCCAGAATGGTAGAAAATAACTGCAGATGCTGGTACAAATAGTCTGAAGAAGGGTGTCGACCCAAAACATCACCAATTCCTTCTCTCCTGAGATGCTGCCTGACCCGCTGAGTTACTCCAGCATTTTGTATATACCTCCAGAATGGGATTATGTCAGAGAGTTTAGAAAAAATTAACTAGTTATGCCTGCCCACTGCATATAAGTACAGTCGTGGAGTGCAAAGCCTGCAGTCCCAGTGGATTTTCTTGGTTTCCTTGATCCACAGCTCTGCTTCCTCGTGTGTGATAATGCAAATGCACCATTACAACTTGGGTAGCAGTTCCGATTACATATTCTCACCAATGGGATTTCTGATGGCAATGTTTTCTATTCCTCCTTTATAGCTGAAATCTTGTCAGGGGCATGCTGGCCTACTGAAATATGCCACCTGTCTGAAAATTGGTTGGGACTGGTTGGATACAGAGCAAGAAGCGTGGATGTACCACACTGCCAAAACAATAAATGGTTCAAATCATTGAAAGAAATTAGGTATTGTTGTTCCAGCGGTTCCCATATCAAAAAATAGAATAGTCTTTTGAAAATTCTTCTCATGAACTAAATGCCATTTCAGGCCTAAACATTTATTTTATTTCCTCTTGAAAAAGCTCTCAACCACATGTTTCTGATTAAACTTCTATTTGGCTCTTCCTAAATCTAATCTTAATGCACTATGGGTTTTCTCAAAGGAAATATTAAACACCCCCTCCCATGCAAGGTTCAGAAAGGGCAAGTTGGGAAAGAAATGAATTAGGAGGTCAGAGAAATAACCATTTTAACTGCTGTGCATTGGGTCATCTGAGAATTAGTCTTGGTAGAGATGAGTTCTTGATTATCATTTGTAAATATGGCTCTATTCCTGATATTTTGATAGACAGTTAAATTTAATACCGGGCTTGGAAAAGTATTAAGGGAAAGTATAGAAAGCAACAGGGTTCATGTGGTGCTAACAGATACCATGTAAAGTTATAGCATCCTTTTATATTACAGCATGTGGACCAGGATGCATAGGGGTGTTTCCCCCATCCCCTCAAACCATTTGCTGCAATGAAATTAGATGTCTTCAGCTTGTGCTCTTTCCTGCCTCCATATTACTACTGACACAGCCTCCTGTGGCTCACTGGCTGCCCCGCTCTCAATTAGACTGGGTGCTTACTGAGAAACAGAATCAAAGAATAATATTTTGTCATTAAGTTGGACATGGCCCCCATGACTAGCACATCTAGTTGTCTTCACTTCACTTTCCCATCCTTGAGCTTTAACTGCCATAATCACGAGGATGTTGCCAGGACCAGAGGGTCTCAACTATATGGAGAAATTGAGTAGGCTGGGACACCCTGGAATGCAGGAGGATGAGGGGTGATCAAGTCAAATCAAGTCAAGTTTATTTGTCACATACACATACAAGATGTGCAGTGAAATGAAAGTGGCAATGCCTGCAGATTGTGCAAAAAAAAATTACATTTACAGCATATAAATTAAAGTTAATACAGAAAAGACAAAATTTAGTCCCTGGAGTTATAATAGTTAACAGTCCTGGTGGCCTGTGGGAAGAAACTCCATCTCATCCTCTCCGTTTCCACAGCATAACAGCGGAGGCGTTTGCCTGACCGTAGCATCTGGAACAGTCCGTTGCTGGGGTGGCAGGGATCCCTCATAATCTTGCTTGCTCTTGATCTGCATCTCCTGATGTATAGGTCCTGCAGGGGGGCGAGTGTAGTTCCCATGGTGCGTTCTGCCGAACGCACTACTCTCTGCAGGGCCTTCCTGTCCTGGGCAGAGCTGTTCCCAAACCAGACTGTGATGTTGCCGGACAGGATGCTCTCTACAGCCCCAGAGTAGAAGCATTTAAGGATCGTCAGAGACACTCTGAATTTCCTCAGCTGTCTAAGGTGGTAAAGGCGCTGCTTTGCCTTACCCACCAGTGCGACAATGTGTGTTGTCCATGTCAGATCTTCTTTGATGTGGACTCCCAGGTATTTAAAACTGCTCACCCTATCCACAGTAGACCCATTTATTTCCAGTGGCGTGTACGTCCTTGGATGTTGAGCCCTTCTAAAGCCCACAATCAGCTCCTTAGTTTATTTGACATTCAAGAGGAGGCTATTGCCATGACACCAGAGTGCCAGATCAGCCACCTCCTCCCGGTAGGCCTTCTCATAGTTGTCGGAGATCCGGCCCCCCACCACAGTGTCATCAGCAAACTTGATGATGGAGTTTGAGCTGAACCTGGCCACACAGTCATGTGTGTACAGGGAGTACAGTAGGGGGCTAACAGTAGGGGATCTTATAGAGGTGTATAAAATCATGAGCGGAATAGATCAGATGGATGCACAGAATCTCTTGCCCAGAGTAGGTGAATCGGGGACAATTCAGAGGACATAGGTTTAAGGTGAAGGGGAAAGGATTTAATAGGAATCTGAGGGGTAACTTTTTCACACAAAGGGTGTTGGGTATATGGAACAAGCTACCAGGAGGTAGTTGAGGCTGGGACTATCACAATGTTTAAGAAACAGTTAGACAGGTACATGGATAGGACAGGTTTGGAAGGACATGGACCAAACGCAGGCAGGTGGGACTAGTGCAGCTGGGCCATGTTGGCCGGTGTGGGCAAGTTGGGCCGAAGGGCCTGTTTCCACACTGTATCACTCTATGACTCTATCACAAGTTCCTGTTCCCATAAACCTTGCACATTCTTATCTGGGTCAAAGAGTCAAAATGCGAATAACTCTGCTATACACTGCCACTGTTCACTCCTGCTGCATAAGTCTTATGTCCCTCCTCCACATCCTTGGAAATGTCTGTTGACTGTGAAGGTTCCAAGGTGTAAATAAGTGGACAATTCATTGTTGCCAAACCAGGATCATGTACTTAGAATGAATTTCTGGCTGTATAATCTCAGAGAACACAATAGCAAGTTTGGCAGGGAGTTTAATGCAGAAATTCCATCAAACAGCTCAGCTGATATCATTAGTCATGAGACCAAAGCTTAAGAGGTTTATCAACCTCAGCAGAACTGCACAATTAAATTATCGCCTTTAACCCTCTCCTAATGTTTGTTACTTTATGTAATATATAAAGTTTACAAAATACTTTATACGGTTGCGTGCCAGGTGTGCAAAATGCAGTTGTGGCAGGATCTTATTTTTTATATCACATTAGTATTACTTCTTTTGTTTTGGCAGCAGATTAGCAAGAAATCTGCTAAACAATGAGACATATATGCGTTCATTGGTACATTCTCATGTCAGCTGAGCAATGGCCATGCTCAATTGGAGCCAAATTCTACCAAGCAGTATTTGTGTACAATGCCCTTTGACTTCATTTATACTAAATCATCCCATATGGAGTCACTTCAGCTTTCTCTCATCTCTAAATCAGAATATAATCGCATCAGGTCTCTGCAGTATGAGCATGTAGGGGGCGATTTACATCTGCTAGTTACATGCTGCTCATCTCAGAAATGGACACTGGGCAGCTGAAAACTGGCAGAGGGGATCTTTGGACACCTCTGTAATGGGCGGGCATGGATGTGGCTTTGTCATGCTGCATGTTGCTTAAAGGCCCATCAGGCACAATACGAGCAAAGTATCTCACTTCGCATAGGGGTAAGTGTTCTTCACGAACACTCAGCCTGCTTTTACTGGGTGTTAAGTTGCCTCTTCGGCTGACTTAAAGGATGTAGAGAAGGACTTCTGCTCTCTCTGGCTCCACAAGAATACAGATCTTCAATTCCTTGTTGTGCTCAAAACAAACTTTTCTCCCCCCAGAAGTAGACTGCTGGCCATCACACTATAGATAACAGACAATATCTTATCCTCCTGCTGACAACTATTTCCAAAGCGGTGCCCAAAATAGATGCCAGTCACTTGGTTAGACTCCAAGACAGGTTCAGTTTTATCAGTGGTGTCAAATTGTCTCTGATCGCCTCATGGACTGGACTCTCCAAGTCCCAATGGGAAATGATCAAAGTCCCTCTTCTGTCCTTCTCCCTCTAACGTAGGTAGTTTTTAGGATGAAGTTCCAGCAGACCCTGCCGAAGCTGATGGCAAAGGCCAGCCATCAAGCATAAAGATATGCTGGACTAATTATCACTTTGAAGCCCACTGCTAGAATGCAGGGGAATGACATTGGATTATAGACCATAATTTCATCCACTCAAAGAGTTAAATTGAAGAAAGTTGCAGCTGTGCTCAGTTAGTGGTAGTCTTTCGACTAAATAAGTTGAATTTTGGGTTCAACACATGTGCTGTTCGATGAGATGTGGAACAACTAGTTTGCAGTGGGAGCAAAATATCCCATGAAAATACTTTGAAGAAAACCATGGGAGTTATCCCTGGTGATCTACCCAATAGTTATTCCACAACTAACATCATAACACAAAAAAAACCCCAGATTATTTCTATTTATGGGAGCCTACTGAGGAGAATCTGGCTTCCATGCTGCCTACATTGTAATGACAAGGTACTTCATTAACTTTGGGTGTGCTGAAGTGTGAAAGTTCAAGTGTATACTAAATTATGATTATTTTCCTGCTAACATATCACAAGATTTTGTTGATGATTGAAATAATTGTTCATTTTTTTGTAAAATCAATGCATTTAGTCTGTAGTCTCTTTTTCGCTCTGGTTTATTTTCACCCACATGTTTAGACCATAATGTTGTATCCTTATTGTTTTGATGTGGTTATGCTTTATTTTTAATTGTTAACTATGTTTGTGTTGTTATTTGTGAGCGGAGCACCAAGGCACATTCCTTGTATATGCATACTTGGCCGATAAACTTATTCATTCATTCATTTGATATTTTTAAATGAAAATTAAACCTGAAATTCTTCTTTACTGCTTCTGAAGAGGAGAAAAAAGATCTACTGAAAACAAAATGAAAAGCTATAAGCAGCAAGGGTTTGTTATTAATTTCCTGCACCACATTTCACATTGGGGTTAGGTATTCTTCAAGGTTTGGGGAGTTGGAGGTTACCCAAGTGAGTGGTTAAAAATATAAAAGCCAAAGTAATCTGGGAAAGATTAGAAATGACCCAAAATATCATTACAGTATTGAGAGAAAATGAAAGAAAATATGAAATAGTTTCCTCCAGATAATTTAGTAGTAATGAGAGAAAATCAAGGTCATGAACAAAGTAATGGGATGTTGGAGATACTAATTAAATTCTGATTTTGTTTTCATTGTAACGAAAGATACTGAAATCATTTAATCAACAGACTCTTATCGTCAAAAGTATGATATCTCAAAATAATTTAAAAGAGACCAACCACTAACAAATCAAGGCCAGGCTGCAGCTAATAAGGGCAAGCAGAGGAACAAATATTTTTTAGCTCAAAGGCAAGAGGTTCATTCGGAAATTCATTGTAAGAGCTGAGCGTCATCCCATTACCCAAAGTGGAAACCCACTGTCTTTGTGCCTGCAGAGATTGGGCATTGCAGAAACTACCAGACTGGCACTCGCATAGATATGGGGTGCTCAGAAGGATCCTGCATGAAGGAACTAAGGGCAGTGCAGGCTGACAGAGCACAAGCATTTTCTGTGAATCTCAAAAATATGTTCCTTCACCCTGTTCTGCAAAAAAGGATGTTCACTTAGTTAGTTCCTCACCGAGATAGGGCCTATAAAGAACATTTCTCTCAATAGACAATGGGACAATGTGAAAGAGCTAATAACCCATTTAGTATAAGGTAGCCAAAGGATGGCAAATGTTACATCATTCTTCAGAATAGGAGACCATAAACTAGGAAATTATAGACCAGTGAACCTAACTTTACTGGTCAACTAACAAAAGGGGAGCTTTTGCTGCTGTCCAATGAATCTTTCAGAATAAGAACCATTAAGTTATTTTCAGCAGTCTCCCTGTAGGATTCCTGCTTGTGATTAAGAGTTTGTCACTGGGATAATCACGGAATCGCCGTTGGTGAAGTGGTTTGATTCCTGAAACATTCTCAAATGCACAGAGCTTCTTTTTAACTTGAATGTCATAGTCAATCTAAAAAGTACCATCCATTATCTTGCCTTCCTTTATTGATCCTGTCATTAAGTTATGAACCCACTGACTCCCACAGCTATCTTGAGTACACTTCTTCACACCCTGACTCCTGCAAAAAGTCTATCCCCTACTCCCAATTCCTCCGTCTACACCGCATCTGCGCCGGGGATGAGGTGTTTCACACTAGGGTATCAGAGATGTCCTCATTCTTTAGGAAACGGGGCTTCCCCTCTTCCATTGTAGATGAGGCTCTCACTAGGGCCTCCTATATATCTCGCAGCTCCACTTTTGCTCCCCCTCCCCCCATTCATAACAAGGATAGAGTCCCCCTTGTCCTCACCTTCCACCCCATCAGCCAGCGTATACAACAAATTATCCTCCAACATTTCTGTCATCTCCAACGGGATCCCACTACTGGCCACATCTTCCCATCTCCTCCCCTTTCTGCTTTCCGCAGAGACCATTCCCTCCGTAACTCCCTGGTCCACTCGTTCCTTCCTACCCAAACCACCCCCACCCCAGGCACTTTCCCCAGCAACCGCAGGAGATGCAACACCTGTCCCTTTACCTCCCCCCTCGACTCCATCCAAGGACCCAAACAGTCTTTCCAGGTAAGGCAGAGGTTCACCTGCACCTCCTCCAATCTCATCTATTGTATCCGCTGTTCCAGATGTCAACTTCTCTACATCGGCGAGACCAAAAGCAGGCTCGGCGATCGTTTCTCTCAACACCTTCACTCAGTCCGCCTTAACCAACCTGATCTCCCGGTGGCTGAGCATTTCAACTCCCCCTCCCACTCCCAGTCTGACCTTTCTGTCATGGGCCTCCTCCAGTGTCATAGTGAGGCCCACAAATTGGAGGAACAGCACCTCATATTTTGCTTGGGCAGCTTACAGCCCAGCGGTATGAACATTGACTTCTCTAACTTTAGATGGCTCCTCTGTCCCTCTCTTCCCCTTCCCAGTTCTCCCACTGTCTTCCTGTCTCCACCTATATCCTTTCTTTGTTTCGCCCCCTCGACATCAGTCTGAAAAAGGGTCTCGACCCAAAACGTCACCCATTCCTTCTCTCCAGAGATGCTGCCTGAGTTACTCCAGCATTTTGTGATACTGTAGCGAGTCTGATAGCGGATGGGTGTTGCAGACGAAGTTTATTGCATGGCTCAAAAACTCCGTGACAATCGCAACACTCAAACTGTAGACAACTACCTAACGTCTTACCTAAACGGAGTTCAACGCTAGACTGACTATCTCTCCCACGCTGGCACACCTGGTGACCTCGCTAGCCAATCCGAGGGTTCGAACTCTCCCAGCCAATCCCTATGTCCCTACATGACCCCCCCCCAGAACCCTCTGTACCGTACCTCACGGGCGCCCGGACAGCCCGACCTGAACGCGTATGGAGAGGGAAAGCCGGTACCGCCAGCGACGAAGGAGGCGGGGAGGGCCACGCCGGTGGAGACGATGGGGGCGCCGCTGGAGGGGGAGGGAGGGGGGACCCTGCAGGTGTAGGCGATGGGGGCGCGGCTGGAGGGGGCAGAGTAAACACAGCCGTGGGCAGCGGAGGCCCGAGCGGTGGGGGAAGAGACGCAGCTGGGGAACCAGGTGGGCCGGCCAGAGGTCGGCCCCGGCGAGGAGGTTGGGCCACCAGCCGGTTTCAGCCTGGAGACAGAGACGAGCTCCTGTCGGGTGCCCACGTAAAGTGAAGGTGACCGTTCCCCTTTTCAGCACCAGAAACGGGCCCTGGTAGACTGGCTGCAGAGGGGGGCGGTGGGAATCCCGTCGGAGGAAAACGAACTCGCAGTCCTGCAAGTCCGCCTGTACGTGCACTGCGGTACTCCCGTGACTGGAGGCCGGGACTGGTGCCAGGGAACCTACCCGAGCCTGGAGAGAAGCCAAAACTGACGGGACGGACGACGGCAGGGGGGAAGATAAGGGAAGAATGTCACCCGGCACCCGCAGGGGGGAGCCGTAGACGAGTTCCGCCGAGGAAGTACCCAGATCAGACTTAGGGGCCGAGCGAATGCCGAGGAGGACCCAATGCAGCTGGTCGGCCCAGTCAGGGCCGGTCAGGTGGGCACAGAGGGACGCCTTCAGCTGTCGGTGGAAGCGCTCTACCATCCCGTTAGCTTGGGCATGATAGGCGGTGGTCTGCTGCAAGCGGGACCCATACAGCTGCGCAAGCGCGACCCACAGGGACGAGGTGAAATGGGCGCCCCGGTCGGTAGTGATGATGGCCGGGACGCGGAAACGGGCAACCCAATGTAACGCCAGGGCCCGTGCACAGGATGCCGCCGAGGTGTCTGACAACAGAAAAGCCTCCGGCCAATGAGTAAACCGGTCGAACACCGTCAGGAGATGAGTGTAGCCCCTAGAGTAGGGCAATGGACCAACCAAATCCACGTGAATGTGGAAAAAACGGACGGGCAGAACCACGAAATTCTGGTACGGGGGCCAGAGAAATCGGGCGGCCACCATAGCCGAGGTCGCCCGAATGGACGGGTGTGCCAGGTCGTGAATGGCCTCAAAAACCTTACGCCGTAGGGTGGTCGGCACAACCGGGCGGGGGCGGGGAAGGGAAACGTCACACCAAAGTGTGGTACCTGTGGGGCCGCATGCCACCTGGGCCAACCGCAACCCTGAGGCGGTGGAGGCGTACGCTGAGGCGATTCCTTCCAGGCGCTGAGCCTCCGCTAGCTCCTGGAAATCCACCTCGCCCCCCACCGCAGCAACAGAGGAATTGGCCGGCCGGGACAGGGTGTCAGCAACGGCGTTGAGCCTACCCGCGATGTGGCGAACATCTGTGGTGAACTCCGAAATGAGGGTGAGGTGCCGTTGCTGGCGGGCCGACCATGGATCAGAAACCTTAGAAAAAGCAAACGTGAGGGGTTTGTGATCCGTGTAGGCAACAAAAGAGCGGCCCTCCAAAAAATACCGGAAATGGCAAACAGCTAAATAGAGGGCCAGGAGCTTTCTGTCGAAGGCACTGTATTTCAGCTCAGGTTGAGTGAGCTGCCGGCTGAAAAATGCCAGAGGCTGCCAGTGGCCATTGACCTGTTGCTCTAAGACCCCACCCACCGCCACGTCTGAGGCATCCACCGTCAGGGCCGTGGGGGCGGAGGAGCGGGGGTGCACGAGCATGGTGGCGTTGGCGAGGGCCAGATTAACCGCGTCAAAAGCCGCCTCGGCAGCTGTGGACCAGACCAACTCAGCGGGGTTACCCGCGAGGCATTGAAAAAGGGGGCGCATGATCCGAGCTGCCGCAGGCACGAACCGGTGATAAAAATTCACCATGCCCATGAATTCCTGCAAGCCCTTGATGGTGGTAGGGCGGGGAAAAGAGCGGACGGTATCCACCTTAGCGGGCAAGGGAGTGGCACCGGCCGGTGTGACCCGGTGACCCAGGAAATCCACCGCGGACAGGCCGAACTGGCATTTGGACGGGTGGAGGATCAGGCCGTGGTCCTGCAGCCTCTGGAACACAGTGCGAAGGTGGACCAGGTGCACTGGGACCGAACGACTAGCAACCAGAAGGTCATCGAGATAAATAATCACAAAAGACAATCTGCGACCCACATGATCCATGAGACGCTGGAATGCCTGAGCCGCGTTTTTGAGACCGAACGGCATGCGCAACCACTCAAATAACCCGAATGGAGTAATCGTAGCCGTCTTGGGAATGTCCGGTGGGTGGACAGGGATCTGATGATATCCCCGCACCAAATCGATGTTTGAGAAAACCGTAGCACCCTCGAGGCTGGCTGAGAAGTCCTGTATGTGAGGGATCGGATAGCGGTCAGGCCGGGTGGCAGTGTTAAGACGCCGGTAATCCCCACATGGTCTCCACTCCCGCTTTAGAGACCATATGCAAGGGGGAGGCCCACGGACTGTCTGAAGGCCGAACAATCCCCAGTCGTTCCAAATTCAGGAACTCCTCCCGAGCCATGGCCAGCTTGTCGGGAGGTAGGCGCCGTGCCCGGGCGAATACAGGCGGCCCCTCGGTAGGGATGAAGTGGACGACACCGTGCTTAGCGGAAGGGGCATCGAACTGCTGTACGAGGAGCTGCGGGAAGTCGGCGAGGACCGCAGCGAACTGACCGGGAGCCGTGGTGATGGCCTGGATCGACGGGCAGGGTGGGGTGGCAGGTGGAGGAGCAGCAGGCTCCATACTGCTGGCCGAGGGTTGTAGGCCCTTCCCGCGGACGTCTGCGACCAACGAAAAAGCCCAGAGGAAATCCGCGCCCAGAATGGCCTGGCCCACATCGGCAACGATGGAATCCCAATGGTAGGTCTCAGACCCGAAGGACAGGGACATGGCCCTCTTGCCGTAGGTGCGGATGGGACTGCCGTTGACCGCAATGAGGGACGGACCCTTCCTACCTGCTCGAACTTTGCAGCCGTAGGGAGGCACGATGCTAACGACCGCTCCCGTATCGACCAGAAAAACGGTGTCGGCCGGCCGAGGCAATTCCCGTAAAGGAACACGGAGCCCTGCAATTTCGGGCTTCACTGCCCCACCGCTTGTGGAAGAAACACCAGCCGTGCCTGTGCGGCTCTGTTGCTTGGGCCCGCTGCAAAATGGCGGGCGCTGCAGCCCCGTCTTGGCGGGCTGTCTGTAAAATGGCGGCCGATGCGCCGCCATCTTGACCGCGCGGCCGGTTGCGGCTAGGCCTCGAAACCCGATTTACCGAGTCATCTCGTGTGGAGCCCTCCGTAACGAGCGCGTCGGCTTTCTCTGCGAACGCTACCGGGTCTTCGAAAGAGACGTCCGCCAACATTAACCTGACGTCCCGGGGCAATTTCTCCCGGAATGCCGCTTCAAACATCATGCATGGCTGGTGGTCGCCGATTAAGGTTAGCATTTCTGTCATCTGGACAGACGGTAGCCGATCCCCTAGCTCCGGTAAATGTAGGGGCTTCAGGGCCCGCTGGTTTTGGCTGAAGCCAAAAGTCCTCAGCAGGAGCTTCTTGAGCCCCTCGTATTTCTCGGTTTGGGGAGGGTTGGTCAGGTACCGTCCCACCCGGGCGGCCACCTCGGGCTGTAGACAGCTTACCAGATGGTGGAACTTCTCTTGGTCCTCCGCAACTTTCTTGAGGTGGTACTGGGACTCTGCCTGCACGAACCACAGGTGCGGTTGATGGGCCGAGAACGGGGGTAGGTGAACGCCGCCCGCGTTCGGCTGCCCACTGTTCGCCCCTACCTGCGACATGCTCTTGTGATGTTCGATCACGTCGGGGTCACCAATGTAGCGAGTCTGATAGCGGATGGGTGTTGCAGACGAAGTTTATTGCATGGCTCAAAAACTCCGTGACAATCGCAACACTCAAACTGTAGACAACTACCTAACGTCTTACCTAAACGGAGTTCAATGCTAGACTATCTCTCCCGCGCTGGCACACCTGGTGACCTCGCTAGCCAATCCGAGGGTTCGAATTCTCCCAGCCAATCCCTATGTCCCTACAATACCTTCGATTTGTACCAGCATCTGCAGTTATTTTCCTAATTAACTTATGATGGTAATTGATACTCATTGAAAGCTAGTATTGCTAGCGTAATGAGGGAAAATGTGCTGCGTAATATAAATCCATCATCACTATGTTATTCAGATCAACCAACCCATCTTTGCAAAGCTACATCTTAATTAACTGATCTTCTGCTGGAAAATTCATTCACCCTTAAAAGGATAGGAATCTGGCAGTGCTCCACTTTCAACCATTATACCACATGAATGCTTACACAAAACAGAAGAGAAAGACTGTGTTCGCAACCTACAATACAAGATGAAACACCCAATGACATGTAGAAACCTATGTTTATTAAGGCTAGTAGGTTGGATTTGCAAAAATTAGTTAATGCTTTACCAACCTTAAGGTAATAACAAAATTACAACTTAACGATAATGCAGTTAACACAAAGATAATTGAACTTACAGTACTGGCAATGTTGTTAAATTGATCATGAGGTTTTTTAATTCAGAGGTATGCTGTTAATTTATGGATAGATTAAATATGAAAACTTGTAGTTTTTAGAGGTATGAAAATGTTGTGGTTTGGAAGAATCCTGGAAATGTAAGTATTTTTAAATGTCAGGAAATGAATAACCAACTGAAATGATTGTGGAATACTTTGCAATTGGAAGAATTTTTCTTACGTGCATGATTCAGAAACATCAAGGCTCAGAACTAGTACTGTTACCAATTTTGGCATTTTTCAGTGGATTCAGTATTTTCATTCACATCTGTGTTACTCACAATCAGAATTTGCAGAAACTAGACTTCAGTGGATACTTAAATGCCAACTTGCCTTTAGATAGGTTTTGTTTCTGAATGTCAGGATCTCGCATTGCTTACCTCAGGAATCTATTAATGGTAATAGAGGTCACTTTGGTTGTCACCTGATTCCATCACGTTCAGAGGTTAATGATGATGATCATGCAGTCAATCGGGTCATGGTGTTTATGAATTATAGACTTCCCTACATTAATGCCTGCTTCAGTTCCAATTATCTCCATTTAATGTCATTTTTCAGTACCTCTTAATTTTCAAAAGTAAAAATTTCTCGGATGGTGGATACTCGGAGACCAAAGATCTATATGAAAATGAAATCCTTGGAAAATAACTGATGACAAAATTCATGTTTTGTTCAGATGCTCAAGTATACTGGTTTAATCCCCTTGGTGGATTAGTTTGTTGCTATGGGTGCAGTGAGTGGTATAGGGTGCTAGCTGGCTGTGTGGGAAACTGCCACTGGTTCTTGGGGGCCCCCTAAAGAAGCAGAATAGGAAGGTATGTCAGACTCCTAGCTCCAATACACTCCTTCGAGTGTATTAAAAACATCGCCAGATAAAATGTGCCTCATTGCTGTGCTCAACTATAGTGACAGACTGAGTGAGCAAGTGAGTGAGTGAGTGAAGAAGCAAAATCTTTTTCTCACTTTCTCTTATAAAACTAATTACTGAGACCACTGACCATGCTTGTCCTCTCCTTTCAAGTGTTGCCAGGTCCTCGAAGAGATGATGGAAGTTCCACAAGGACCTATGCTGGCATGTGTAGTAACTTATGCTGGCATGTGTGGGGCGGCACGGTGGCGCAGCACGGTGGCGCAGCGGTAGAGTTGCTGCCTTACAGCGAATGCAACGCCGGAGACTCAGGTTCGATCCTGACTACGGGCGCCGTCTGTACGGAGTTTGCACGTTCTCCCCGTGACCTGCGTGGGTTTTCTCCGAGATCTTCGGTTTCCTCCCACACTCCAAAGACGTACAGGTATGTAGGTTAATTGGCTGGGCAAATGTAAAAATTGTCCCTAGTGGGTGTAGGATAGTGTTAGTGTGCGGTGATCGCTGGGCAGCGCGGACCCGGTGGGCCGAAGGGACTGTTTCTGCGCTGTATCTCTAAATCTAAATCCAAATCTAAAATAAGCAGAATTTTGGAATAACATTGATGCCTTACAATCGAAGCACTGGTGTAGATTCAAACCATTAATATATATATGAGTTATTATCATCTGAGTATAAAATTAATTAACTGAGAAACTCGGCAAGGAATATGCATTTATTCAGCGGCAGATTAATCCGAAAATAACTCAACCAAATTCATTTGATTTTACTGGACTTTATCTTGCACTAAACGTTATACTTTTTATCCTCTATCTTTACACTGTGGACAGTTCGATTGTAATCATGTATAGTCTTTTCGCTGACTGGTTAGCATGCAACAAAAAAGCTTTTCACTGTACACGTGACAATAAACTAAACTAAACTAAAAGTAGACCATATGCTAAAACTTGCCGACTTGGATCTCGGTGGTCACAGCAAGAGGCTGGTGTACCGAGTGAGGCAGCATTGGTGGGTCAATGATTAGAGACTGGGTCCAGGCTAGGATTACCTGGATTTTTAAAGTTGTGAACTCTCTCCTTCAGAGGAGACCACGTGAAATATGCATGAAGTCTTAGAACGTAGGCCTGAGTGTGATATCTAGTGCTAGTCGACCAATGGTCACTGTACTCATAGGATGTATGCGTGGGTAGGTGTTAGAAATGTAGCCATAGTGCTGCCAGGAGCTGTGTTCTCCATGCTCATTAGTGCAGCCAGTACCAGAAGAAATGGACATTTGCAAACCTGGCATAATAAACTAATTTCTGTTTGTCTGCTGTCAGCTTGTAATCTCACTCTCCTGAACTTAAAAGCACATAACCATTCATTTTACATCTACATCTGAATTATGGAAAATAATTGCAGAATCCATGTCATTTAAATAGCATTACAATTCAAAGTGTTTCACAGTAGAATGACTCAACTACAAATGGTAGGGATCATTGGTAATGGCAGCAGTGCTGGATTATTCTGCAGGGCAGTGCAGGTAGAGCAGAGAGTCTGGCTAACTGAGAAAAGGGCAATGGAATCACAGCTTCCAAACCCCTGTACCAACAGAATGCAGAAACAAGAAACTGCAGATGCTTGTTAAACTAAAATGGAGTAACTCAGCAGGACAGCACCTCATATTCCACTGGGAGAAGCTTACAACCCAACAGTATGAACATTAAATTCTCCAATTTTAGGCAACCTCTAACAACACCTCCCTTCCCCTCCACTCCCTCCCCTTTCTCCACACCCCCTCCCCTCCCCTATGCCCCACCTGGACTCCCTCTGATTTTGCTCCTTCCCCTCCCCCATCCCCTACATTCCTTCCTCTGGCTTAACAATTCACAACTCTGCAATCCTGTCTCAAAACCTCCTGCTTTTATCTCCGGCCTTTGTTCCATTCGTCTGCCGATCAAAAGAAAACCCCCATTACTTGCCACACTTTGTCCTGCCTCTCCTCTCTTCCAGCGTTCTCTCTCCTCCCCCTACAATCAGTCTGAAGAAGGGTCCCAACCCAAAATCTCACCTCTTCTCCAGAGATGTTGCCTGACTCATTATGTTACTCCAACATGTGTGGGGTTTTTTGCAACAAAGGAACATGTTTTTAATAAATTTGCAATACTGTCTGAGATACTGAAAACTAATTTGTCAAGAACTTTGTAAGTAATTTGTAACATCTTGCATTATGAGCTTATCCATTCATAAGATATCCTTTCTGACTTATCTAGGGCATGGATACAGAGTGTTGCTATTAGTCACTTGCTATTTTAAGATATGGGCATTACAATACTCGTTTATGCTTTATTATTTTCACCAGCAAACTTTTTTATGTAAACATCTGTTGCTTTTGTAGGCAGTCTTATTCATGCCCATTACCATCACTGGCAGCTAGTGTGTTGGGCCAGGCTCTCCACACATGCTACTGGTGCACTTATCTCAGCATGTGAGCCCTGGAGCTGCAACCTAGGGAGAGGCAAAGGCTGCACTTTCAGCCACTGCAGCATCTTAAGAGGCCAGTCTGCATCAGGTGCCTCAGCTGGATAAGGAAACATTAACAATACACAAAATGAAATGGTGTGTTGCTCCATTCTTTCAAGTTCCCAACATGACCTTCAAACCTTTCCTCCTCAATTCCTATTGAGTCATGGAACTATGCACTACAGAAGGAAGTTCTTTAGACCATTGTTTCAAAAATAACTCCTCAACCTAATCCTGTTTTCTCTGAATCCTTATGACTTAGCTATCCACAAAAATACTTAGAATTGTAGCCACCTTGGCTCCAATTCTGGATACATTCCAAAAGGACTTTGGAAATCTTAATGCTCAGACTGTTGCTGGAATGAAATTCATTCATCAGCTCTTCATAATACTAATAAACTCAAAATTCCTTGCATCAAAACACCTTTGTATTATAATGTAGAAATAAAGAACTGCAGTTGCTGGTTTATACCAAAGATAGACACAAAATGCCAGAATAACAGCAGGTCAAGCAGCATCTCTGGAGGAAAATGATATGAGATGTTTCGCATTGGGACCCTTCTTCAGACTGAGAGTACGGAGGGGGGGGGCGTGAAGAGCGGGACCTAAAAATAGACTTTGGATGACATTAAGATGACACAGCTAGTTCATCCCCACTGGACTCTGTCGGCAATGTGCCAGGCTCATCCTTCGCAACACTGTGGCCATGTAGAACCTCGGGACATAATGACACTTGGTTAGAGTCATAGAGTGATACAGCGTGGAAACAGGCCCTTCGGCCCAACTCGCCCACACTGGTCAACATATCCCAGCTACACTAGTCCCACCTGCCTGTGTTTGGTGGTATTATCGTGTATGAAGGTAGACAAATTTCCAGGGCCTGATCAGATATATCCAAGGACATTGTAGGAAACTAGAGAGGAAATTGCCAGAGCCCTGGTTAAAATTTATGAGTCGACTTTAAATACATGAGAGGTGCCGGACTGAAGGGTGGCCAATGTGCCTCTATTCAAGAAGGGCTGCAGGGAAAATGCTTGGAGCTGTAGGTCAGTGAGCTTAACATCTGTCATTGGAAAGTTACTAGAGGGTATTCTGAGGGATAGTATATACAGGCAAATGGATGGACAAGGGCTGATTAGAGACAGTCAGCATGGTTTTGTACATGGGCGGTCATATCTCACAAATCTGAATAAGATTTCTTAAGACGTGACCAAGAAGGTTGATGAAGGCAGAGCTGTAGATGGATTTCAGTAAGGCATTCGACAAGGTTCCACATGGGTAGGCTGTTCTGGAAGGGATCCAAGGAGAGATAGCTGAGTGGATAGAAAATTGACTTCATGGAAAGAAGCATAGCGTGATGGTGGAAGTTTGCTTCTCAGACTGGAGGCCTGTGACTAGTGGAGTACCTCAGGGTTCAGTGCTGGGCCTGTTACTGTTTGACATCTATATCAATGATTTGAATGAGAACATACATGGCAAGATTAGCAAGTTTGCTGATGACACAAAAGTGGGTGGTTTTGCAGATAGTGAAGATGGTTCTGAAAAATTGCAGCAGGATCTTGATCGGTTGACCAGGTGGGCTGAGGAATGGTTGAAGGAATTTAATACAGAGAAATGTGAGGTGTTGCATTTTGGAAAGTATAACATGGGCAGGACCTATACAGTGAATGGTAGGGCTCTGGGGAGTGTTACAGAGCAGAGGGATCCAGGAGTGCAGGTGCATGGTTCCTTATAGATGAAGTCGCAGGTAGATAGGGTGGTCAAAAAGGCTTTTGGCACATTGGCCTTCATCAGTCAGAGTATTGGGTATAGAAGTTGGGAGGTCATGTTACAGTTGTTTAAGACATTTGTGAGGCCGCATTTAAAGTATTGTGCTCAGTTCTGGGCACCTTGTTATAGGAAAGATGTTGTCAAGCTGGAATGGGTACAGAGAAGATTTACGAGGATGTTGCCAGGACTAGAGGGTTTGATATATAGGGAGAGGTTGAGTAGGCTGGGACTCTATTTCTTGGAACGCAGGAGGATGAGGGGTGAACTTGTAGAGGTGTATGATGTCATGAGAGACATCGGGTAGATGCCCAGAGAAGGTGAATCGAGGACCAGAGGACACAGGTTTAAGGTGAAGAGGAAACGATATAATAGGAATCGGAGGGGTAACTTTTTCGCACAAAGTGTGGCGGCTGTATGGAATAAGCTGCAGGGACTTTCCCAACGTTTAAGAAATAGTTAGACAGGTACATGGATAGGACAGGTTTGGAGGGATATGTGCCAAACACAGGCAGGTGGAACAAGTGTAGCTGGGACATGTTGGCCGTTATGGGCAAGTTGGGCCGAAGGGCCTGTTTCCACACTGTATGTGAGCCCTGAAGACATTGAATAAAATCAACTCTAATGCTGCCTTTGACCACCTAGATGTAGAGACTTGTTTTGCATCATGCACATGTTCAGCAGAGTTACTCCCATCCTTTTTCCAAATAAATGCTATTGCAAGTTCTATTCCTTGGCTGTCTTCTATCCCTTGCTAACCAAGCTTGCATCAGTTTAGTTTTTGTAATCAAACAGTATAGGGTTTTTCTTGGATAGAACCATGAAACAAATATACTTATGGGTAACATCATTTTGTTCAACATTCATCTAATGTGACTCAATGGTGCAAAACCCCATGCTGACACACACTTCCTATGCCCAAATATTGATTCTGATCTTGATCCTACCTGTGTTTCATGGGTTTCTTCAGTATCCTTGAAAAATGCTGGTGTTAATGGTTACTGTGAATTTCTCCTAGCATACATGAATGCAGGAGAATTAGATGGGACACAGGGGGATGGGGATGATGGGCATATATAAAAGAGTAAGTTACAGGGAAATAAATAGGTGAATGGGACCGATGGAAATGAGCTTAGAGTCAGCAATGACTAGACAAGTCAAAAGGCCTCCTTCTATGTTGGAAGAAAATGTTAGGTGAACTATAGGGCATTGAGATGACTTTTAAGATGCCGGAGGGATTTTGGAGAGCTTCAGTTGTCCTCAGACTTCCCCCATCTTTGTCCTAGTTATTGTTAACATATCCTTCTAGTGCCTTCATGATAGCAAATAGAAACATTCCTTGTCTGACTTTTTCACCTGTTAAATGAGATTACTTTATCTTGGCAGCAATGTGGGTCTAAGGGTCTGTTCCTGTACTGTCCTGTTCAATGTTCTCGTAACAAATGCTTGAAGCATAACCCAAGTATAAACTCATATATTAAATGGATAGTACATGGTATGAACAAGAAATGTTAAAACATTGCATGGTAATGATATAAGGTAGACACAAAATGCTGGAGTAACTTAGCGGGACAGGCAGCATCTCTGGAGAGAAGGAATGGGTGACGTTTCGGGTCGAGACCCTTCTTCAGACTGATTTAATGATAAACATGTAATGATATTATGCATTCCTTTTTAAAATGATCTAACAGTCATTTCTTAGAAGCAAATAAATGAAGCAGATGTAATTTGATTTGAATCCTATAAATTGTTATACAAAGGATGGTAGATTCAAGGAAACCCCGGAAGTATATTCTTCCTCCACGGTTTGAGCAGTCTTCCATGCAATGTTATTGCACCTGATCAAAGGAAAACCAATCTGAGATTCAGGAATCAATGAGCCTAATTTTAGACTTGGCAATTTGAGTTCCACAATACAGTTTCCAGTTGTGGTATGCTATGTATGAGGTAAGAACAATAATCAAGGGGATGGAAACTAAACATAATGATGTACAGCCTGGAAAAGCAATATGATATCTCAGCAGTAACACTTACCATTGATTAAATTGTGAGTGAGAAGTGCCTGGCTTTAACTATATATTTATATTTTTATTGCCATGCAATAAAAAGTACTTAAATCACAACATGCAGATTAAGATTAATTTTGTAAGCAATTTTAAATTAGTTCCAAAATAATTAGCATTTCTGTATTCAATTACTAATTAAATGTAATCTATATACTAAAACTCTAGTTTGTTTGTTTATTTGTGATCGAACTACAGCCAAAAAGGTACATGATAGCATGACAATTTTAGGCCCACCTTACTCACCGTCATCGCTTTAATGGTAAAGCAAGTAGTTTTATTGAAATTGGTGTTATACTTTTAAAGTGATTCACATTTTAAAGTTGAAATCTATCTCCTATGGAGGGAGGGGGGGAGGGAGAGGGAGGTGGGGGGGAGGGAGAGGTGGGGGGGAGGGAGGGGGGGGGGGGGGCGGAGGAGGGTGGATAAGGGGGGTTGAGGGGGATGGAGAGGGGGAAGGGGAAGATGGGAGGGGGTAGGAGAGGGTGCTGCACCAATGCAGGAGAGGTTTGGGCACAACGGGTCCATTTGGTCTAGTAAGAAATATAAAACTGAGAACCATAATGTGCATGCTTTAATATCATACCTTTCAACTCCAGCATAACAATTTTCACAAGCAAGCGTTAAGCTAATTGACCAAATTCAATATTGGAATCACTTTTTACAAAGCCAATTTAAAACACTAACTCTATAATCTACTGAACTCTGACAAACTGAATCAAAGAGTTTGTTAACTTCTGGGTAAAACCTGGTGCAGTTTGCAAAAACTGTTAGAAACAGGAAAATGTATCAGGCCAAACACACCTGAATCAATGTGACCTTGTCATCCACAAAGAAAACAGATGGGCACTCGAATGTGACTGAAGGTCTCTCTGCAGAATGTCACGTACTCACTGATGGAAAACCTGAACATTTGAATGCAACGTTTATCAGGCAAGTCAAGGTAGGATAGATGTCTTTGAAGATTCTCTGGAAGGATTCTTCATTTATGGACACATCTTTGGCTGAAGTAGGGAAATGAGGATGAAATGAAATGGGGAAATGTAGCCAGCAAAGATAATCTGTGGTCACATTGAATAGTAAAGCAGTTTTGATGGGCCTGCTGTGAATGGTGATGTAGGAATCATATCATATCATCATATACATACAGCCGGAAACAGGCCTTTTCGGCCCACCAAGTCCGTGCCGCCCAGCGATCCTCGCACATTAACACTATCCTCCACCCACTAGGGACAATTTTTACATTTACCCAGCCAATTAACCTACATACCTGTACGTCTTTGGAGTGTGGGAGGAAACCGAAGATCTCGGAGAAAACCCACGCAGGTCACGGGGAGAACGTACAAACACCTTACAGTGCAGCACCCGTAGTCAGGATCGAACCTGAGTCTCCGGCGCTGCATTCGCTGTAAAGCAGCAACTCTACCGCTGCGCTACCGTGCCGCCATGTTTGGACATTATAAGAAAGTTGGGCAAGTTTGTATTATGATCAGCCGAGGACACTTACATGTTGGCAAATGATGATGGGGAGTTTAGCCAACATAGTGAAAGTAACTTTAAGGTCAGAAGAGGTAGTACTTAGAGTAGGGAAGTGTTTACATTGCAAGGCACAGTGAGCTAGAGCAAAGGTAAACAGGGGGTTTTGTCAATAGGCTGAGTGGAAGAAAATTGATATGAGACTTTTGCCCATTGACTAATCAAATGTGGAAGTGGCTTTTTAAGAACAAGAAGATAAGTCCCAGCTGTCAGACAGATAGAGCCAACTGCACCAGAGATAAGAAAAAAAGATACAAAAGGCTCCAAAGAAAAGTGGATTATTGAAAAATATAAAATCCGCATTGTAATGTGGATTTATAAAATGTTGCGAGTGTTTTGAATCAGGGACGTAGTCTGGGCCTTCCCAGACTATTTTGCAGTATATACTACCAAATCCTGAATAAATCAACTTGTTTGAGAAACTCCCCACCGCTACATTAATTTTTTTTGTGTGCTGTGATGACTAGAGGAATTAAAAGGTCTTTTGGGCCCTGGTGAAAGCCAGATTCAGGATGCTGGTCAAACTCACAAACTCCTCCAACAACTTACCATATAGGAAAAACTGCAGATGCTGGTTTAAATCAGCGGGTCAGGTAGCATCTTGGAAGAGAAGGAAAGGGTGACGTTTCGGGTCGAGACCTTTCTTCAGACTGAAGAGGGGTCTCGACCCGAAACGACACCCATTCCTTCTCTCCCGAGATACTGCCTGACCCGCTGAGTTGCTCCAGCATTTTGTGTCTTCCTTCAACTTAACATGTAGTACGTGCCTGATACTATGCAAATGTCAGATGCACAGAGAAATGCCTGATCCAATTTCACATCTGGCGCAATCACCCCTGGAAATTAACTCCTGAAAGATCTGTGCGGGGTAAAGTTGAAATTGGACCATATAGTGGCTAAAATACACGATCCAATTTCTTGGCTAAGACATTTAAACGGGTGACAACCATGGCAACTGACTTTTAATTATTTACTTAGGGGGTGGAAGGCTAATTTAACATTACTCCAGCAGCTATGAACATGCAAAGCTCATTGACGTCACAACATCACTTGCTCACTTTACCATAGTTCAGATCTTGATTAATGGGCCTCTTCTGCATTTTAGCACAGTTGCACATCATATTTCATACTACAGGTAACCACAGCAAGTTTTCCACTGGATCTCCCCCTTCCCCCTCTAGCCAGGCGACCCTAACTACTCCCCACATCGGTCCTCATGCCCCCCTCTGCCCTGTTAACCCACCACCCCCTCACCAAACATCCCCTCCACCTCCACCTGCCCCCCTGCCTTCATCCGACCTTAACCATCCCCCCTGACCTCCCCCTTTCAGACACCGAACGGTCTGTCCTCAGCAGAGGCCTCACTTTTGTTCCCCTCCACCCCCACATCAACGAGTTCCGGGTCCGCCATGACGTGGAGCTCTTCTTCCGTCGCCTCCGCGCCTTTTTCCATGGGAAGGAGTCCTCACCCCCCACTGATGACCCCTTCTCCCGTCTACAGCGGACCCCCTCCTCTTGGACCCCCCCGGTTGGCCAACTACCCTCACTAGAACTTTTCATCTCCAACTGCCGGCGTGACATTAACCGCCTCAAATTCTCCACTCCCCTGACTAACTCTAACCTCTCCCCTGCTGAACGTGCAGCCCTCCTCTCACTCTGCAACAACCCGGATTTAGTCATCAAACCCGCTGACAAGAGAGGTACTGTGGTAGTCTGGCGTGCGGACCTCTACCAGACGACACCTCTCAGATACCTCTTCCTACTTATCCCTGGACCATGACCCCACCGACAAACACCAGACCTTTATCATCAGCACCATCACGGACCTCACCATTTCCGGCGATCTACCCTCCAATGCCTCCAAACTTATAGTTCCCCAGCCCCGCACGGCCCGATTCTACCTCCTACCTAAAATCCATAAACACAACTGTCCC
This sequence comes from Rhinoraja longicauda, assembly GCF_053455715.1. Lineage (NCBI taxonomy): Eukaryota > Metazoa > Chordata > Chondrichthyes > Rajiformes > Arhynchobatidae > Rhinoraja > Rhinoraja longicauda. Next base: position 48,253,955 of record NC_135955.1, on the reverse strand, counting down.
GGCAGACCCATTGTCTCTGCCTGCTCATGTCCCACCGAACTTATTCCCACCTATCTCGACTCCATCCTATCCCACCTGGTCAAATCCCTCCCCACCTACGTCCAAGACACCTCACACGCTCTCCATCTCCTTGATAACTTCCGGTTCCCAGGCCCCCACTCCCTCATCTTTACCATGGATATCCAGTCACTCTACACTTCCATCCCCCACAAGGATGGTCTCAAAGCCCTCCGTTTCTTCCTCGACCGTAGAACCAGCCAATCCCCATCTACTAACACTCTCCTCCGCCTAGCAGAGCTGGTTCTTACTCTTAACAACTCCTCCCACTTCCTCCAAAACAGAAGCGTAGCTATGGGCACTCGCATGGGCCCTAGCTATGCCTGCCTCTTTGTCGGGTACGTCAAACAATCCCTGTTCCGGGCGTACACCGGCCCCATCCCCGAACTCTACCTCTGCTTCATTGACGACTGCATTGGTGCTACCTCTTGTACCCATGCAAAACTCACTGACTTCATACACTTCACTTCCAATTTCCATCCTGCCCTTAAATATACCTGGACTATCTCCGACATCTCCCTCCTGTTTCTGGACCTCACCATCTCCATCACAGGAGACAGACTAGTGACTGACATCTACTATAAACCCACTGACTCGCACAGCTATCTGGACTACACTTCTTCCCACCCGATTTCCTGCAAAAAGTCTATCCCCTACTCCCACAATTCCTCCGTCTACGCCGCATCTGCGCCCGGGATGAGGTGTTTCACACTAGGGCATCAGAGATGTCCTCATTCTTCAGGAAACGGGGCTTCCCCTCTTCCATTATAGATGAGGCTCTCACTAGGGTCTCTTCTACATCCCACAGCTCCGCTCTTGCTCCCCCTCCCCCCACTCATAACAAGGACAGAATCCCCCTCACCTTCCACCCCACCAGCCAGCGGATCCAACAAATCATCCGCCAAAATTTCCGTCACCTACAACGGGACCCCACCACTGGCCATATCTTCCCATCCCCCCCCCACTTCTGCGTTCCGCAGAGACCGTTCCCTCCGTAACTCCCTGTTCCACTCGTCCCTTCCTACCCAAACCACCCCATCCCTGGGCACTTTCCCCTGCAACCGCACGAAATGCAACACCTGTCCCTTTACCTCCCCCCTCAACTCCATCCAAGGACCCAAACAGTCTTTCCAGGTGAGACAGAGGTCCACCTGCATCTCCTCCAACCGCATCTATTGCATCCGCTGCTCCAGATGTCAACTTATTTACATCAGCGGAACCAAACGCAGGCTCGGCGATCGCTTCGCTCAACACCTGCGTTTTTTGCAACTTCAGTTCAAAATTGTGTACAGTTTTCATGTCTTAATTGTTGCTTTAGTGCTTGTGATTTGCAAAGTGTTGAAAAGTCAAACCATCTTGCATTGTGGGATCTGCTGAAGAAGGTTATTTTGTGAGGAACCAGCATTGCCAAATCTTTATGAATGCCTTCGAGTCTTCAGGATTTGAAGAGTAATATCCAGAACACTGTTTCAAGCAATCCTCAAGAGATAAAATCATAAGCACTGTAGAACTATTTTTCTTTTCTATTTGCTTTGAATACTTTACAAAGACATCAGAAATAAAATAAAGGATATTGGGACAAAACAAAAGTGTCTTTAGTTTATATTGCACCCTTTACTACCCAAGGTAACCCTGGAACCTTACCACCGATTTTATACTTTTGGTCGGAGGAAAGGAACACAATGCTGGAGAAACTCAGCGGGTCAGGTATTATCCCTGGAGAACATGGGTTGGTGATGTTTCGGGTCAGGACCTTTTCGCTTCATTTTGGTCATTGTTTTACTATAGGAAATACAGTAACTAATTTGCACACAGCAAGTACCAATGTTATTAGGACCAGTGTAGTAATATATTTTATAATATTGATTGAGGATACATGTTGGACAAACACAAGGATAACTCCTTCACCATCTCCTTCAAAATTGTACCATTGAGGGAGAGGTGATAGAACCCTGGTTTAAATCTTCATTCTGAAAGACAACACTTATGACATTGTAGCTTTCCATGCGTTCTACATTAAAGCTTATGTGTATTTTGTGCTCAAATTAACGTTCTAGGATATAGGTACTACAAGTCAGATAGAGATGGGGATAAGGGGAGGGGGAGTTGCTTTATTGATTAAGGAGAAAATCATGCAGTAGTCCAAGATAACATTACAGAAGGATCTTCCAATGAGGCAATAAGGGTGGAGCTGAAAAAATAAAATGGAAATGATCAACTTGTTGGGAGTGTACTATGGGTATTAGAGGAACAAATATGCTCGGAGACCAATAGGGTTGTCACACTAGGGGATTTAAACTTTCCCAATATACACTGGGACTGCCGTAGTGCCAAGGACTTAGATAGGGTGGAATTTGTCATGTGTGTGGAGGAAAGTTCACTACAAGGGAGAGAATAAAGCGTGACCTACTATTAGGGCACTGGCAGGGCAAGTGATTGAAGTGTCAGTAGCCAAGACTTTTGGACTAGTAACCACAGTTCTATTAGTTTTTAAATGATTATGGAAAAGGACTGGGCTGGTCCATAAATTAAAATTCTAAATTATTAATTTGATGGTATCAAACAGGAACTTGTAAAAGTTGATTAGAGTAGGTTGTTTGTGGTCAAAAGGATATCCAGAAATTGGGATGTTTTTAAAAGTATGATCATGAGAGTTCAAGTTCATTTTCCTGTTGGAGTGAAGGGCAATGCAGGTGGGAGATGATGAGATAAATTGAGGCTCTGGTCAGGAAAAAGGAGACATAGTTCAGGTATTAGCAACTGGGATCAAATGTATCCCTGGAAAAGTAGAGGGGATTGAGGAGCAAACTTAAGTAAACAGGAGGGTAAAAAGGAGGATGAGTTAGCTGTGGTAGATACGATTATGGAGAATCCAAAGGGATTGTATAAGTATATTTAGGGAGACAGGACAACTAGAGCGAACACCTTCGCTCAGTCCGCCTGGGCCTTCGCGATCTCTATGCTGAACACTTTAACTCCCCCTCCCATACTGACCTTTCTGTCCTGAGCCTCCTCCACTGTCAGTGAGACCAAACGCAAATTGGAGGAACACCTCATATTTCGCTTGGGCAGCTTACAACCCAGCGGAATCTATATTGATTTCTCCACGTTCAAGTAACCCTTGCTTTCCTGCTCTCTCTGTTCCTCCCCCACCTTAGTTCTCCTATTAGTTTCACTGTCCTCCTGATTAAAAAAATGGTACTGTTTGTATGCCTTGTTGTCATCTTCCCCTCAGCTGACATTTCCTTGATCATCGTCTGCTTTGATCTGTCTATTTCACATCTTACATGCTCTTTTTACCCTTCCATATCTCTAGTTTCCATCTCCTCTGACTCTCAGTCTGAAGAAGGGTCTCGACTGGAACGTCAATCATTCCTCCTTTCCAGTGATGCTGCCTATCCCGCTGAGTTACTCCAGCATTTTGGTCTATCTTCGAGAGAATAAGGACCTTCAGAAATCAAAATAATCATCAATGGGTGGAGCCGGCTGCAGGTAATGGTCCAGAGTAATAGTGTGGAAACAGGCCTACACCCGCCAACATGTCCCAGTTACACTAGTGTCACCTGCCTGCGTTTGGTCCATATCCCTCCAAACCTATCCTATCCATTTACCTGTCTAACTGTTTCTTAAACGTTGGGATAGTCCCAGCCTCAACTACCTCCTCTGGCAGCTTGTTCCAAACGCCCACCATCCTATGTGCGAAAATGTTATACCGCAGATGCCTATTAAATCTTTTCCCGTTCATCTTGAACCTATGTCCTCTGGTCCTCGATTCCCCTACTCTGTGCAAGAGATTCTGTGCATCTACCCAATTTATTCCTCTCTTGATTTTATACGCCTCTATAAGATCACCCTTCATCCTCCTGTGCTCCAAGGAATAGAAACCCAGCCTACTCAACCTCTTCCTGTAGCTCAGACCCTCTAGTCCTGGCACCATCCTCGTAAATCTTCTCTGAACCTTTTCGAGCTTGACAATATCGTTCCTATAACATGATGCCCAGAACTGAACCCAATACTCTAAATGCGGTCTCACCAATGTCTTATACAACTGCAACATGACCTCCAATCTTCTATACTCAATACTCTGACTGATGAAGGCCAATGTGCCAAAAGCCTTCTTGACCACCTTATCTACCTGCGACTCGACCTTCAAGGAACCATGCACCTGCACTCCTAAATCCCTCTGCTCTACAACACTCCCCAGAGCCCCACCATTCACTGTGTAGGACCTGCCCTTGTTAGATGTCCCAAAAGCAACACCTCACATTTCTCTGTATTAAATTCCATCAACCATTCCTCAGCTCACCTGGCCAATCGATCAAGATCCTGCTGCAATCTTTCACAACCATCTTCACTATCTGCAAAACCACCCACTTTTGTATCATCAGCAAACTTGCTAATCTTGCCCTCTATGTTCTCATCCAAATCATTGATGTAGATGACAAACAGTAACGAGCCAACACCAAACCCTGAGGCACACCACTAGTCACAGGCCTTCAGTCCAAGAAGCAACCTTCCACTATCACCCTCTGCTTCCTTCCATGAAGCCAATTTGCTATCCATTCAGCTATCTCTCCTTGAATCTCATGTGATCTGACCTTCCAGAGCAACTTACCGTGCGGAATCTTGTCAAGTGAGGCGGAACCTTGTCAAAATGGCGGCGCTGCCATAGCAGCTGCGGCTTACCTGCGGTCCATTTGTCTTTGTGTTTTTGTTGTTTTTTTGTCTTAATTGTAGTTGTGATGTCGTGTTTTTGTGTTTGTGTACTATGTGTGTATGTGGGGGGGAGGGGGGGAATTGTAAAATTGTAAATAGGTGTCCCTTCCGAACGGAGACCCGACCTTTGTGTTCTGGGTCGGGTCTCCGTTCCTGCTGCGGCCCAACTATCGGCCCAACTCCTGGAGCTGGCGGCCCCCAGGGCTCTGGTTCGCAGAGCCCGTGGATCGGACTTACCATCACCGGAGCCGGCCGTCCTCGGAGGTTGCGGGAGCACCTGCGACTCGCCTTAGGCTCGGGCCGCGTGGATTCCGACATCGGGAGCTCCGGCAGCGGCAGCGTGTTCGCCCGCCCCGGATCGCGGGGCTTGGGTCGCGGACATTTCACCGTCCGGCGTGGCCTAAAATAGGCCGCGGGATTTTTCTCTGCTGGGCGGGGGCTTCAATGTCGGGAGCCACGACCGCCCCGACGTGCAGCAACAGCAGCAGCGTGTTCGCCCGCCCCGGATCGGACTTATCATCGGCGGAGCCGGCCGTCTTCGGAGGCTGCGGGAGCGGCTGCGACTCGCCTTAGGCTCGGGCCGCTGCGGACCGTCCGGCGCGGCCTGCAACCACAACAACCTGACCGCGGGAGAAGACGGCAGGAGAAGGGAAAGACATTGTGGCCTTCCATCACAGTGAGGAGAGGACTGGAGGAGACTCACTGTGATGGATGTTTCTTTGATGGATGTTTCTTTTTTTGTGTGTTTTTGGGGTTGTGTAATTTTAATGCCTATTTAATGCTTTTATTGTTGGACTGTGGGTGACTGAATTTAGTCCAATTTGGATGACAAATAAAGCTATCTTGAATCTCTTGAATCTTGAAGTGATGCGGAACCTTGTCGAATGGTACTCAGTTAATATTTCTCCTCTGATTTACAGTGGAGAAAGATATGAAGACTAGGGAACTTGGGAAAGTTAATGATGATGCTTTGAGGGCAGTCTGCATTATAGTCAAGGAGAAGCTGAATGGCTGAAGACATATGAAGGTAGAAAAATCTCCTAGGCCAGATCAGATATTTCCAAGGACACTAGAAGCTCGAGAAGAAATTGTAGGAGTCCCTGCAAAGATATATGAATCATTGATAGATACGGATGACATGCTGAAAGACTAGGCAATGTTGTGTCTCTATTTCAGAAGGGTTGAAAAGAAAAAAAAACTGAGAACTATAGACCAATCATCTGTATTAGGAAAGATATTGGAGATGATTCTGAGGAATAAGGTATACTTACATGTAGAAAGACAATGGATGATTAGGGATAGTCAACGTGGATTTGTGTGTGGGAGATCTTGGTTCACTAATTTGATTGAGTTCTACAGAAGTAACCAGGAATGATGATGAGGGCAGAGCTGTTGATGTTGATGGACTTCCGCAAGGTTCCGCATGTTAGACTGCTCTGAAAGGTTTGATCATAAGATCATTAGTGAGAGGAGCAGAATTAGGCCATTCTAATTCTGGCCTAGATGCCTACTCCACCATTCAATCGGCTGATCTATCTCTCCCTCCTAACCCCATTCTCCTGCCTTCTCCCCATAACCTCTAACCCCCATACTGATCAAGAAACTATCTCTGCCTTAAAAATATCCATTGACTTGGCCTCCACAGCCCACTGTGGCAAAGAATTCTACAGATTCACCACAGATTGCTTGCATGGAATCTAGGGAGAGCTAGCTAACTGGACACAAAATAGACATGATCACTTCATGATCAGCTGTTTTGTATTTCTAAGCCTATATAGGGGACTATCTCTTAAATTAGCTTGGGGTCTATCTATGGATCATTTAGCAAGTGACTGAACATTTAAGAAAAGATCTGTATATTCTGATAATAAGTGAACAATCAAAACATTAATATTTTTTGCAAACGTCATTTCCATCACCTGTGTACTTCCAGCATTTTATCATCATCATATCATCATATATATACAGCCGGAAACAGGCCTTTTCGGCCCACCAAGTCCGTGCCGCCCAGCGATCCCCGTACATTAACACTATCCTACACCCACTAGGGACAATTTTTACATATACCCAGCCAATTAACCTACATACCTGTACGTCTTTGGAGTGTGGGAGGAAACCGAAGATCTCGGAGAAAACCCACGCAGGTCACGGGGAGAACGTACAAACTCCTTACAGTGCAGCGCCCTGTAAGTTCTTTTAAGTAAGTTTTATGGGGAAACTATAGTCAACATTTTTGAATGTTTTTGTATCTCATCCATCAAAGTTTCAGTGGTCAAGCATGACATTCTTGGGCAAATATACCCCTATCAGGTCCAACCTACATATTGCTGATCCACTGCTCTCTGTATTTTCTCACTTACATGTTAAGACTACTTATCATCATGTTAAAACTGAGTCGGGTAGTGGCCACTTCATGCACTTGCTTTGTGGCTAGAGCACGTAATCATGACCACTGTGTACTTGGTATGAACTACTCTTGCAGGTGCCACCTTTTGCATACAATGCTGAAATGTGATGAATATGGGAATTCTTATGTCACTGTCTCCGGTATTTTTTCTCAATCTCAGATCATGATTTTTGTTTGCCTCTGTGCAAACCGGCTTTGTACACTGCCAATTTGCTTAATTACTGTAGAATCCACACTTCAAAATGTTTCACTGAATTATTTGTAGATATGAAGTGACTTATGAAATGCTAGGAAAAATATTATGTAAATGCAATGTCATTCCATCTTGAACTCTGTAACTTTGGTGATTGACCATTAGCTAAACCCCTTACTTAAAATAAACACGTTAGATGCTTTTTTAATTTACGCTGTGGTTGAATAACTAGATAATAACTTTTAAGGAGCATCTTAAAGGAAAAAAGTGATATCGAGTTTTGGGGTTCAAAGGCCAGTCATCTTATTTTCTTGAAAATAACAGATGCAACTTAATTAGAAGCACACTATCATCACAAGCTCAATCAATGCAGCTGCCAATGTGCTCTAGAGTGGCTTAATGATTAAACTGCTGGGACATATAATGAAGCACAAACAGATTCATTAAGGAGACGCAAAATTGCAAAAGCACTGTGAATTGAGTTCTATAGTATTGCATTTGGAAAAAACAAATCATGAGGTACTCAAAATTGTATTCATGCGTCAGTAATCAAAAGGCAAGTACTAATAAGTGTAAATAAAATCTACCACAATCGTGAAACTTAAACTTCCACTATGTTTGCCCGTTTTTGTTATTTTGCAGAGTGAATCTAGACTTAGACTTTAGTATAAGTATTGATTTTTAATAGTAAGTTAAATAAAATAAAATGCATTTAATTGTTTTAATAATTATATAACATTGTGCATAAACTTTCTCTAAGGGTGATAAATAACAGGCTCCAGAATACTTTTACTACAGTTGTATTAAAAATTGGTTCTAAAATTGAATATGCATGACATGCTGAAACTTAACTGTACTATAGCTCCTAGAGCACTACAACACTAAAAGGCTAATGGGGCATTGGTTTCCTGATTTATGCAGGATGCCTTCACAACTTTGAACTAGAAATCAATTTTTGTTCATATTATTTACTTTTCCCACAATACCAGTCTCATCTGCTGTCCCGGATATCCTGCTCTGAATGGGCATCAAGAAAGCAGCAAAATTGCTCAACTGATCTTCAAATACACTGCTGTGACAGTTTCCAGTTGGTGTCTGCAACCTCTTTACATCTCGAGATGGGATTAGCCTTGTTCCTTTTGGTCATTATGAAACCTATTTAAGGTCAAGTTATCCGCTAAAAATGGCACTGCTCCTAACCTTTGATCATACTCTGTTGTGCAGGTGTTATTATTGAGTTGTGCTGGTAAATTAGGCTTCAATAATAGGTGCACTGAAGCTCCACCAGCTGGTTGAGTGAACAGTTGTGTTGCAAGTCCAGTCACCTGTCGGTCTTTCTCTTCCAAAGTCTTTTCTAGAAGAAATATCTTTTCTTGCTGCTGTGATAATTGTGTAGACAGTTCAAGGACAAGACGCATTCGACTCTCCTCTGCAATGCTAAGTCTGTGTGTTTCAGTGTCATGACTTCTGAAATCCTCTTTGTAATGTTTATTGCTGGATGTTTGCTCTGTAAAGTTAGCAGAAATAAACAAGCTGATTGTAAATATTCTCAACATGAAAAATGTTAATATTATGAACCTCTGTTGCCAATAATGATCTTTTCCCACAAACAATATGAACATATAATTTAGCCTATACTTGTCCTCAATCACAATTATATGGTTAGGTTTCAGGCACAGAGATCCATAGGCATGAGACCCTGGCTTTTAGAGCAGTATGGCACGCAATGTGAAATTGACAACTCATTCCTCTTGAGCTGGAAGTATCTGGGACACTTGCCTCCGAGTGTAATTCTTTGATGAAGCAGCAGCAAGAGAGCCTTGCAATGCAGGTTGAGGGTAGTTGATGTAGGCGGAAGGGCAGGATTGCATTGTGGTGCACGCCTAAAATGTTCAGAGAGTGGTACATGTAGTCCAGTCCGTCTCACAGACAAGACTTCCCACCATTGACTCCATCTACACTTCACACTGCTCCAGGAAAGCAGCCAACATAACCAAGACTTGTTCCATCGTGGTCATTCATTCTTTTCCCTGCTCCTGTCCAGAAAAAGGTACATAAGCTTGAAAGCATGCACCATCAGACTCAGGAACAGCTTCTTCCTTTCCATTATCAGACTTCTGAATGGTCCTTCCATTCGCACGGGTACTGTTTGATTCATCTCTATCTCATTGAGGACATTGGACTTTGTCTAAGGAACTGATGTGCTATCATTCTGAGAACTATATTCTGTACTCCGTATATTCCTCTTTTCTCTAGCTAATGTACTTCAGCTTGAACTGATTGTATTTATGTATGGTACATCTGGTTTGGAGAGCATGCAAATCAAAGCTTTTCACTGTACATGTGACCCTGTACATGTGACAATAGTAAGGCCAAACCTTTCGTTCAAACTTTCCTCGTTGATGGTTCAGATCTTGACCTTAGATTGATTGACAAGTTGGCCCCGGCTCTCCCAGATGTCACGAGGTGCATCCAGTTGTACCAGATGTGGCTAATGATAATACTAAGGTAAGAAATGGGACTACTGCCAATTGGAGCACATTTCCATTCCTGTACAGCCAACCATGAAAAGGTAATGAAGCTAAGGTTGGAGTTTCTGAAGTTCTTTCTCCTACCTTTCCCCAAACCTTTGGAAGAAATTCAGCAGCATAACTGGGCTTTCCAGCTTTTTACTAGTTTCCCTGCCGCCACCACCACCCCCCCTCCTGACCCCGTCCATGTGTACAGTATCACAATTAGCCTTGCACAGTCGGTATCTTATGCCTTGATTGCCAGGGAAGACAATTATTTACTTTGATACTATTATGATAATATAGAATAAGTGGAAATTGGGTTCGTAGGTGTACTGATTGCCCCACCAATGTGCAATCATTACATACATGTGCTATTCAAGACAACTCCAGATAACTGAAGTCCATGATGTTCCCATCTTCCTACGGTCTAACATACCTCATCTTTTCTTATATCTTATGTCCTTGCAGAGATGTCCATGCAGGGTTCCCCAGAGAGATGAAAATCTCCTTAAAATCTGGCTGGTGACACTTGTGAAGCCCCCAGCTAATAAGATTTTGGGGGTATTTACATGGCATGCAGCAAAATATCCCACCAAATCGAGAGGCAGGCTTGTCATTTTCTGATGCTTGCATTCAGTAAGCAACAAATGTGAAGCTTGCAATGTGCCTACCAATAGTCAAACTGTGTTGTGCATGTTACCGCCAAGGCCATTCAGCCTAATTGGTAGGAAACATGGATGCTATGGCTAGGTTGAAATTGCTCTAACAAAGAAAATGTAATCCCTGCCCCCTGCTCCAAGTATGTGAAAAGTTAAAATTTAGCCGAGGGTATCAGCCGCTCTGTATCCGAGCAACACATTACATCAAATGTCCGCAGATCAATGTTAAACCACAGATTAAATGTGTGATGGCACACGGAGGGAAGCAAAATAACTAAATTTGTTTCCATTGCAGTAAAAAGGAACAGGTGTGACAATGTGAGGTAAAATCAGTTCATGGCAATGATTCAAGAATCTAATTGTAAGGAAGTGGCACAGATAATTCGAGCAATTATGGGTAAATGTTCAGTGATGCAGTGACATTCTTATTCTAGTCATACCCTATGAATAGACAATTGTCAGGGTTTTTTCATCCAAAAGAAGTTTCATTGATGGTTTACTTCTTGTTGGTATAACTGGGTTTATTTTCATTAACTGCTAGACACAACTTGCGTTTGGGTTCAAGGGTGCTTTGTAGAGGTTTTAAATTATAAAGCAGTTTTATTTAAATAGTTTCTCTCACATCTTGCCAAAATACTTCCAGAAAGTATTTATGCAATCGTTGTTACATCAGGAATTATGGCACCTAATTTGAACTCCGTGAGATCCCCCAGTTTCCAAAGAGGAAATTAACAGATGTTCTGTTTTGTGGTGTTGCTTCAAGGATAAATATTAGCTAAGACACCAGGGGAACTTCCTTGTTTTTCTTTTAATGATACCTAGGGACATTTTTACATTCAACTGAGAGAGCAGATGTGGCCTCACATCCTAAGATATTGCTCTGGAGCACTTACCTAAATTATTTAATTCCTGAACTTCTGAGCCAAGAGTGTTCCCACTAAACCAGGCAGACACTGCAACCTTGTCCATGTTGTAAAGCATATAACAAAACATTAAGAGTGATGCTTTTTTCAGTAAATAATGTGACTCAGTTTTATCAGCAGATTTCTACTTTCCAATTTGGATTCTCCGATTTAATGCATTGCATTAAGTCAAATTGATTCTCATCCAGTCTGTTAATATAAAAACAGAAACTGCAGGTCAGGCAGCATCAGCAGGAAGAGAAACAGAGTTATGCTTCAGGTTGAAGACTCTTCATTAGAACTGGGAAGGAGACAAGAGAAGCTGGCTAATCCAGTTCTGATGAACAGCTTTCAATAGACAATAGGTGCAGGAGTAGGCCATTCGGCCCACTGAGCCAGCACCGCCATTCAATGTGATCATGGCTGAGCATTCACAATCAGTACCCCGTTCCTGCCTTCTCCCCATGCCCTCTGACTCCGCTATCTTTAGCAGCTCTATCTAGCTCTCTCTTGAAAGCATCCAGAGAATTGGCCTCCACTGCCTTCCGAGGCAGAGAATTCCACAGATTTACAACTCTCTGACTGAAAACGTTTTTCCTCATCTCCGTTCTAAATGGCCTACCCCTTATTCTTAAACTGTGGCCCCTGGTTCTGGACTCCCCCAACATTGGGAACATGTTTCCTGCTTCTAACGTGTCCAATCCCTTAATAATCTTAAGTTTCAATAAGATCCCCTCTCATCCTTCTAAATTCCAGGGTATACAAGCCTAGTCGCTCCAGTCTTTTAACATACGACAGTCCCGCCATTCCGGGAATTAACCTAGTGAACCTACACTGTACGCCCTCAATAGCAAGAATATCCTTCCTCAAATTTGGAGACCAAAACTGCACACAGTACTCCAGGTGCGGTCTCACTAGGGCCCTGTACAACTGCAGAAGGACCTCTTAGCTCCTATACTCAACTCCTCTCGTCATAAAGGCCAACATGCATTAGCTTTCTTCACTGCCTGCATGCTAACTTTAAGTGACTGATGAACAAGGACACCAAGATCTCTTTGTACATCCCCATTTCTTAACTTGACACCACTCAGATAATAATCTGTTTTCCTGTTCTTACCACCAAAGTGGATAACCTCACATTTATCCACATTAAACTGCATCTGCCATGCATCTGCCCACTCACACAACCTGTCCAAGTCACCCTGCATCCTCATAGCATCCTCCTCACAGTTCACACTGCCACCCAGCTTTGTGTCATCCGCAAATTTGCTAATGTTACTTTTAATCCCTTCATCTGTCATTAACGTATATTGTAAATAGCTGCGGTCCCAGCACCAAGCCTTGCGGTACCCCACTAGTCACGCCTGCCATTCTGAAAGGGACCCGTTAATCCCTACTCTGTTTCCTGTCTGCCAACCAATTTTCTATCCATGTCAGTACCCTACCCCCAATACCATGTGCTCTAATCTTGCCCACTAATCTCCTATGTGGGACCTTATCAAAGGCTTTCTGAAAGTCCAGGTACACTACATCCATTGGCTCTCCCATGTCCATTTTCCTAGTTACATCCTCAAAAAATTCCAGAAGATTAGTCAAGCATGATTTCCCCTTTGTAAATCCATGCTGACTCGGAACAATCCTGTTACTGCTATCCAAATGTTCTGCAATTTTTTCTTTTATAATTGACTCCAGCATCTTCCCCACCACTGATGTCAGGCTAACTAGTCTATAATTTCCCGTTTTCTCTCTCCCTCCTTTCTTAAAAAATGGGATAACATTAGCTACCCTCCAATCCACAGGAACTGATCCTGAATCTATAGAACATTGGAAAATGATCATCAATGCGTCCACGATTTCTAGAGCCACTTCCTTAAGTACCCTGGGATGCAGACCATCAGGCCCTGGGGATTTATCAGCCTTCAGTCCCATCAATCTACCCAACACCATTTCCTGCCTAATGTGAATTTCCTTCAGTTCCTCCGTCACCCTATGACCTCTGTCCACTAGTACATCTGGGAGATTGTTGGTGTCTTCCTTAGTGAAGACAGATCCAATGTACCTGTTCAACTCGTCTGCCATTTCCTTGTTCCGTATAATAAATCTGAAACGTTAACTCTGAAACGTTTCAACCTGAAATGTTAACGCTGTTTCTATCCCACAGATGTTGCTTGACCTGATGAATGTTTTCCAGAATTCATTTTTTTCTTTACTTTAGAATTTCAGCATCAGCTGGTATATTTTTACTACCCAAAATTTGATCTTCTGAAATAGTGAGAGGTTTTGAGAGAAATGATAATGTACAATAATATCCAGGTCAAAGATCACAGTGTGATATGCGTTTTTACAACAGGGGACATAGCATCTCAACATGACACAAGAAAATGTGAAACTCAGTCAGTATTGAGGGCCAATGCAAAAGTAAAAGTGCAATTCATATATTTTTGACAACCACTTCACATTCCACCTACAGTATGAACAATGTCCTTCCCCACAACTGTACTCCATTGCTTCAATGCAGCCCATCACAAAAGTATATCACTAAATGTCAATGCATTCAACCATCTCTTGCAAAGCAAAATAAAAATCCAATCAACTGTGATGCAGGTGGCCAGGATGAGCAGTGAGCTGTAGTTGAAAGAGGTGGGCTATGGTTCACCCAGAATGGGTTTCAAGCTTCAGCATACTATTACTCTGAATCTGCAAGGTCAGTTGGATAAAGGCAATATTAGAATGACACTTGACAGAGGTACCGTGGAGTACTTTTATTCTTACTTATTCATTTTTCAGGATCTGTCTATTGTTGGACAGGCCAAGGTTTAATTCCCATCCCTTACACTCCTTGAAAAGCTAGTGATGAGCTGCCTGCTTCAACTGCCATGGTTCATCTGATTTAAGGTACCGCCACCGAAACTTACAGGTTTGGAAGGTGCAGTTGGAGTACCCTGGACAAGTAACCACTGGACATTTTGTATATGGTACACTCTGCAGCAATTCTGCATCAATAATGAAGGGAATTAATATTCATAGAGGATGAGGCATGAATCAAAAGAGTTGTTTGTCCTGTTTAGTGTTGAGTTTCTTGAGAGTTGTTGGAGCTACATTCATCATGCAAATGTTTCAATGTAGTACGACTGCTACATGTGAGCGGTTTGCTATGTCATTTCAAAGTCAACCATAGGAGTTGGGTCTGGAGTCACCTGAAGTGGAGATCTGAGAGGCTTGCAAACATTCCCCTCGGCGGCATTAGCGAGTCAGATTAGTTTTAATTCTCATTGTTGGTGCTTTTCAAATTTCCAGATTATTAACAGGTTAAATGGTGAGATTTGAACACAGGTCTCCAGATGGTCAGTCAAAGTTTCTAGATTACTTGAGCAGCAATTTAACTAATGCACCACTGTTTCCCAAGGTCGATATGGACAACTGCATGTCCACTGCAGAGCCTGGAGGAGGACTCCTCCAGTAAATAAAGCTAAGTGTAAAGGCAAGTCACTAGCCTATTATGGTAATAGCCTCTAGAGACCCCTTTAAGGAATGCTGGTTACAATCCATAAAATACAGCAAAACAGGCCATTATCAACTTTACCCAATGCCCATAAGTTTATTTGAAAGATCTCTTATTAACAAATTCAGAAGGAGTAAATATGTGTTTTAAGCAACTATCAAAAAATCAGCCACGATGAGGTATACCTGGGAGGTACAGACATCCACCAAGCATCCCTGGAGCACAGGAGGAATTTTCAGAAAATTAAATCCCTCCCCACCAGTTTGTGCCAAGAAAACAGATGCAATGAAGACTAATATCTGTTTCTGCAATTTGATGAGCTATGCCTGGAAATGTGCTTACAAGATATGGATCTGATACTTCTAAATATATATACAGATCTAACTATTCATTTGAATTATTATAAATCATTGTCTAATGGCTGCATAAAACATGGCATGGAATAAATCCACTGAGAAAGGATCCATAGGTAGTTTCCAACAAGGATGTTCCTTCCACTGTATAACCACCTTTACACTAGTAGTGAGGACATTCTGCAAAGAAAGTAGTATAATTTATCAGATTTTTTGAGGAGATGACGAAGGTGATTGATGAGGGTAGGGCGGTGGATGTTCTCTACATGGATTTGATTAAGTCCGATTGGTCGGCTGATCCAGAAGATTAAGATGCATGGGGTTAATAGTGAATTTGGTCATATGGGTTCAGAACTGGCTTATTGATAGAAGACAGAGGGTTCTGGTGGAAGGATAATTTTTAGCCAGGAAGTCTATGACCAGTGGAATTCCGTAGGAATCTGTGCTGGGGCCGCTGCTGTTTTTGATGTATATAAATGACTTGGACATAAACAGACAGGCTGGTTAGTAAATATTGCAGATGTCTCCAAGATTACTGAGGTCACTAACAGTGAGAAGGCTGTAGAAATATAGAAATCCAGAAATGGGCAGAGAAGTGGCAGTTAGAGTTTATTCTGAGCAAGTCTGAGGTGTTTGGGAGATCAAATGTAAGGGAAAAGTATGCAATTAATGGCATGACCCTTAACAGAATCGATGGACTGAAGGATCTTGGCATCCAAGTCTGCACAGTGGCGCAGCAATAGTGTTGCTGCTTCATAGCATCAGAGATCCAGGTTTGTTCCTGACTACAGGTGCTGTCTGTACAGAGTTTGTAGGTTATCTCTATGACATGGATTACTTTCTCTGGAATACTGGAGTATGTGGTGAGAACGCATAGAAGTATATAAAATTATGAGAGGATTAGTTATGGTAGATAGTCAAAATCTTTTTCCTGGGATGGAAAAATTAAATATTGAAGGTCATATCGTTAAGGTGATAGGGGCAAAGTTTAAAGAAGATGTGTGGGGGCAAGTTTTTTTTACAGAGTAAGCCTGGGGTTGCGGTTAAAGCTGATATATTAGCATTTTTAAGAGGCATAGTCAAAAAAGTTTGGATATGCAAGGAATGGAAGGATATTGATCACGTGCAAGTTTATTAAGTGATGATCTTGGTATCATGTTTAGCACAGACATTGTGGGCCGATGGTCCTTCATGTGCTGTTCTGTTACAAATTCCCAAATCACGGATGACATTGAATTCCACCTGCAATAGCCAGGCAGAAATGTGGATGAGATATTCTACTAGAATTCAGTAATAGTTCAAATCTGCAACCCGACTCGATGTCAATAAAATTAAACGTAAACCAAAGGCTTGAAAGAAAATCTAAAAAATTTAAAATTGTAGAATGTTGTGAACAAAGGGTGGGGTCAGGAGATTACTCAAGATAAGTCAAAATAAAGCCATAACAAAACATTGTTTTCATTTATCTTATGGTTTTTGTTACACTTAATTACTTTAATTTAGAATAAAATCTCTATGTCTTCATTTTGTGGAACATTTGTTGAAAAAAACAATGTGAAAAATACTGCTCTGTAATCACATCGGAGTTCGCTAACTGGCAGAATGCCATTTATAGTAGCGGTTTCCATGACCAATGCCAATGCTAGTCTTAAATTAGAAAAAAATAGAAAGAATCCACAGACCACAAAACATCATATGCAGACACAGACAATCACGGGATGCCTTTTGCTGCCCAGTCACACAAAAAAAGCTGTAGAACTGATTCTCGCACTGTTCATGAAATTGCATTCACTTTTGAACACTTTTGAATTCATTTTTGTAAGAATACAGCCAACTCTGGATACTGCAAATCAAACAGTAGCAACAAATTATCTTCGAAAGCACAGCGTCGCTGTCTGTTTGGGAATTTCTGATCACAGTGGGTAGCTTGTCATTTCTGGAAAATTTAATCAAAGGGAATTCAAATAAACATGGTTTACTTTTATATTCAAGGATGTGAGAAGACCATGCTCATCCAGAGATTGATTACATTCAGCACTGTTTAAAAGCAGCAGAACCAATGTAAAACACAGAGTGTAAAAAATGAGATGCAAATGCATCCCATGATTGTCTGTCTCTGCTGTTTTAATGTATCAATGAGCAATTTTGCTGTGCGGGTGTTTATAGTCGCTGTTGACACTGGTGAATCTTTTAGGATTCACCTCATGCTTTTTCTACTGTTTGGAATCTGCTTATTGTTTTATTTGATTCAGTCACTCATTATGTTTTGGTTTGTTTACTTTGTAATTTAGTCAGTCTTCCAGTTTTGGATTTCCAAAAGGTAGTCTGAGTCAAAGATTCCACAAATGGAGAAATCAACATGACCTCGTTAGGGCTTTTACTTCAAGACATGTTCAAGACATGCTAACTGCTGTGTTTTAGTGGAAGAATAGCATTCATTGCACTATTCCACCTGGATTCAACGGAAAAAATGTAGGCAATCCCACTCCATAAAAATAATGCATTCAGAAGAAAAATACTCTGCAAACAAAACCATAAAGAATACCAATGTTCTGTTAAACGTAACTCAACCGTCCGTTTTTCTGATAGATTATCAACCTAAAATGCAAACTGTTTGTGTCCACAGATGGTGCATGACCTGTTTTCAAGATCTCCATCATCTCCCCCTTTTAATTCAAGTTTCCATCATCTGCAGTTTTTGTTTTTTGATTACTTCAGCCATCTACAGGCACACTTTAAAAGAATCGTTCACTTGCCCGCCCAAAGAGAAAAAACATGACTCTTACCAGCACTCACTATTTGCTATAATTGGAAAGACAAGCAAAAATAAGTGGATGTTTATTTTCATCATGTTCTTAATTAATTTCTAGCACTTCAAAATGTTTACAAGTAAAATTACTTTTATTTTCTTCCATTTTTAAGGTTTTCGTCATTTAACCAAAGTGCACTTTTTTTAAATGACTCTGATCATCATAGTTTAAAGGCCTTTGACAGCAAAGACTTGTCAAAATACCATTAGAGCCGTCCCAGAGTGGAGTTTCAGGATACAGCACTTGAAACCTTCATTGGGTGACTGTGGTTCCCAGGGTTTGAGGCCCAGAGGAACCACTGAGGAATGGAACCCGTACAAAATGTGCTGGTGGCAACAGGAGGCCAGTGCAATTCATATCATGTGTGTGTGGGGATGGGTTTCCTGCATTAACATGGGAAATCAATGCTGCCTTTGCTTTTTTCTTAACGTGTCCATACATTCTAGGAAGTACTGCTTTCAACAAGAGCCCTTAATTGAAAGAATAATCACTTGCTCTAACGTTAAATGTTGCATTGGTTTTGGAGGTGATTTGCTCATGACATTAATTGCACAGTTGAATTTAAAATCATGAACTTTTATAAATTTAAGGGATATGGCAAAATTAGCAACTTCTTGACAATACCAGCAAGGAAAAGTAACATCAACTTTAGCAGGAAGAAGTAAAAAGGACATTAACATATGCTGGGAACCCAGATGGAAGGTAGTGTTCTTGTACGAATTCTTATTCAGAACTAACATATTTTTCCTCTGGATCAATGAACATATAGGACTTACAGTAAGCTAACCACCCAACATTTGAAATTTTGAAAAACACAGTGAACAATTCAGGTCAATGACTCTTCATCAAAAATCTTAAAATTCTTCAAAATGCTGACCAACCTGCTGAGTATTTCCAGTGTTTTCTGTTTTATTTCAGATTTCTAGCATCTGCAATATTTTGCTACTGAATCAAAGCAGGTATCAAAAACTAAAGCATTTTCATCTCCAACTGAAAAAAATGGATGGGACTTTTTCCCATCACTATATGACAAGGAAAAGACCAGTGAGACAAATGTAAGAAAATAACTGCAGATGCAGGTACAAATCGAAGGTATCTATTGCACAAAATGCTGGAGTAACTCAGCAGGTCAGGCAGCATCTCGGGAGAGGAGACAAATGTGGTCTCTTACAGAAAGAGATGGGAACATTTATATCGAGGAATAAGGAAATGGCAGCGTAATTAAACAACTACATTGTGTCTGTCTTCATAGAAGTAGTCAGCAAAAAATTGTGAATCTAATATTTAAGATAGGAGGAAGGTAGAAAATGGGGAATTACCGACCGATCTTTTAGTCGAACGTCAGTCATAGGGAAAATGTTGGAATCTATAATAAAGCATGCTATAACAAAACATGTTATAGCATGCTTTATTATAGATTCCAACATTGAAAAGGATAGGATTAAGTAGCATCAGCAAGGATTTATAAAAATATAACTAGTTTTGAATAATTTGTTGGAATTTTCGAGCATGAATTGAGTAGAATATATAAGGAGGTTGGTGTATTTTGACTTTTGAAAGGCCTTTGGTAAGTTTCCACAGAAGCATTGGTCACCAAGGTTAGATCACATAGCATTGAGAGTATAATACTGGCTCCGATTGCGAATTAGTTGTTCGACAAGATACATCGAATCAATAGAGTTTTCTGAGGTTTTCAGGTTGTGACTAGTGTGGTCCTGCAGAGATTGAAGCTCATGTTATTCAGAATCAATATCAAGGATTTGGCCAAGGAAACAAAATATTAGATGTCCAAGTTTGCTAATGAAATTAAACTAGGTGGAATTGTAAAGGAAGAGGAGGATGTAATGAAGCCTCATGGGAAAATAAACAAATGAGTGAGTGGGCCAGAAGATGGCAGGGGCAATATAACATGGAAAAATGTTATAGACAATATACAATAGGTGCAGGAGTAGGCCAGTAGGCCATTCGGCCCATGGAGTTATTACTTGAGTGCACTAAATAGAGAAGTGTAATCTTTTAAGTTATAAAATATTGGGTAATATTGAGATTCAAAGCAATCTAGGCATTCTTTTATATGTCACTGAAAGTGACATGCAAGTTCAATAAGTGATTAGAATGGTATATAGCATGTTGATCTTTATTATGAGATTATTTGAAAAAATGAGTAAAAATGTTTTTACTGTGTTTATATTAAGCCTTGGAAAGAAAGGTTTGAAAAATTATAAATAGTTATGGTTTACTTAATTTTAAAAAGGATATACTCCAAGACTGTATTCTCTAGAGTTTCGAAGAATGAGGAGAGATCTCACTGTAGTGAACAAAATTCTTAAAGAGTGCAACAGGATAGATGGACAAGGGTTGTTTCTTCTCCTCGAGGAGTCTGGAAAAAAGGGCACAGTTTGAGAATAAGGGATGGGCCATTTGGAATCGAGACAAAAATAAATCTCTTCACACAGATGTTGGTGGATCTTTGGAATTTGCCACCCCGGAGGTCTTTGGAAACTTAGTTAGTGAGTTCATTTAAACTTACTGGATATTAATGGAAGAAAGAAACATTGATATAATGCAGGAAAGTGGCATTGAGATAGGTCAGCCATCAGCTTAAAAAATAGTGGAGCAGGCTTGAAAGGTCAAATAGCTTACTCCTGCTCCTATACCTTATGTTTTACGTTGGATGTAGTTGACATTAGAAAATTGGCAAAGTCCCACCACATTTGCAGCAGTGCCTGAAGGAAGATAATATCCCAGCAATGAATTCCTATATCATGACTGATAATAAAAATAGCGTGAATAATCTTTTAATTGTGTATACAATAGATTTATCGATATTGTTGTTTACTACCTAATTTTGTTCCCACTAATTCCCCAATATAGTCTCTGAAGAAATACCGTCTCCTTATCAAAATCTAAGATCTCAAATATCAATACCCGAGTTGAAAGATGAATGAAGATTTTGAATTTCCAATTGCAGTTTACTATTGGGGGGAAAAAACTTACAGGGCAAGTAAAAGTGAGTTATACCTCTTTTTATTATAGTGATTTTTGAAATAGCATCAGCAGTCAGGAAAATGTATTTCTCAGACTAAGACAAAATGTTGAACAGAATTTGGCTTCCATTATGTGAGATATAATGTTTAGAGGACCTAATAGAGAGCAACTTTGACACATATTTATGTTCAGCCAGATTGCCACTGTTTGTAGTCTGTTTATTTAAGTTCTGACATATTATTGAAATGCCGATAATATAATTTCAATGTGAATAAAGTCTGCTTATTTTACTCTGAAGAATTTTCAAGTCCGCATCTTAAAAGCAATTGACATGCATAGG
Source organism: Rhinoraja longicauda (assembly GCF_053455715.1). Classification (NCBI taxonomy): domain Eukaryota; kingdom Metazoa; phylum Chordata; class Chondrichthyes; order Rajiformes; family Arhynchobatidae; genus Rhinoraja; species Rhinoraja longicauda. The sequence continues at coordinate 48,232,515 of NC_135955.1, read as the reverse complement.
GTTAATAGATACTGAACTACAGATAGAATTAAGCTGAGATGTTTAATACAAACAATCCGTGGATAATCTTAGTACCATTTCTGATAGTTTTTTTTCATTTCTTTTGAATTTTCTTCTCTCTGTTCTTCGAAGATTCTCACAATCTTTTATGGGAATTGCTGAGAGTCATATTTGTTTCCCACGACAACCATCAGGGCTACTGGTGGGTTTCCATGCAGGAAACTCCCTTTACTGCCTTTGTGTGGTAACCCATGCTAAACCAGAAGTGAATTGTTTCCATTTGCTGCTGCCCTCACCCCTGACAGTGTTTATCTCTTAACTTTTTTAGACAGCTGATGGAGTCAAAGGTTTCTATTCCCATGACGTACTCGTAATCAGACTGCATCTGACTTGTCTCTGTATTACAAGACAAGCTTTCCTCAAACAATGCTGTATTTTCTGTGATTTTGTACAATATCATGTGTCCCAGTATGATTCAAGAGTAAGTATTCTCTGCCTGGCAAAGGTTACACTATGCATATCTGCAAACTTATGATAGAAACATAGGAAAAAAATAGGTGCAGGAGTAGGACATTCGGCCCTTTGAGCCGCCATTCAATATGATCATGGCTGATCATCTAAAATCAGTACCCGTTCCTGCTTTTTCCCCATATCCCTTGATTCCTTTGGCCCTCAGACCTAAATCTAACTCTCTCTTGAAAACATCCAGTGGATTTGCCTCCACTACCTTCTGTGGCAGAGAATTCCACAGATTCACAACTCTCTGAGTCAAATGTTTTTTCCTCATCTCAGTCCTAAATGGCCTACACCTTATTCTTAAACTGTGACCCCTGGTTCTGGACTCCCTCAACATTGGGAAATTTATTCCCGCATCTAGCCTGTCCAATCCTTTAAGAATTTTATGTTTCTGTAAGATCCCCTCTCATCTTTCTAAATTCCAGTGAATACAAGCCCAGTTGACCCATTCTTTCATCATGTCAGTCCCACCATCCTGGGAATTAACCGAGTGAACCTACGCTGCACTCCCTCAATAGCAATAATGTCCTTCCTCAAATTAGGAGACCAAAATTGCACACAATACTCCAGGTGTGGTCTCACCAGGGCCCTGTACAACTGCAGTAGGACCTCCTTGCTCAACTCAAATCCTCTCGCTATGAAGGCCAACATAACATTAGCTTTCTTCACTGCCTGCTGTGCTGCATGCTTACTTTCAGTGGCTGATGTACAAGTACACCCAGGTCTCGTTGCACCTCCCCTTTTCCTAATCCGACACCATTCAGATAATAATCTGCCTTCCTGTTCTTGCCACCAAAGTGGATAACCTCACATTTATCCACATTATACAGCATCTGCCCACTCACCCAACCTGTCCAAGTCACCCTGCAGCCTCATAGCATCCGCATTGCAGTTCACGCTGCCACCCAGCTTTGTGTCATCCGCAAACTTGGAGATGTCACATTTAATTCCCTTGTCTAAATCGTTAATGTATATTGTAAATAACTGGTGTCCCAGCACTGAGCCTTGCGTCACCCCACTAGTCACTGTATGATCTTGCATGGAGTGTTGTCACCCCTGGCCTCTATTTACTAAAAAGACATGGAGAGCAGCAACTAGGATATCTTGAGCTAACAAGCAGCACTACATGGTAACAAACTAACAATCACAATAACCACCATTAGCTCTACTCGGTCCAGTGCTGCCATCTTCTGGCTGTGCAAATATGGTTCAGTGAACAAGTCAACAGTGGCCTGGAGCTCGGCCTTTATGGGTTTGCGAGTGCAAGCTTCGTCTGCATAGTGTGACTCAACGACTGAGGTTCAGATAACCTTGGTTGCTGAAAGCCGAACAGATTCCATTAGGTCTGAAGATTAAATCCAGTCCTGCGGTATACACAAAATGCTGGAGTAACTCAGCGGGGCAAGCAGCACCTCTGGAGAGAAGAAGTGGGTGACATTTTGGGTCGAGACCCTTCTTCAGACAGCCTGAAGAAGGGTCGAGACCTAAAATGTCACCCATTTCTCTCCAGAGATGCTGCTTGTCCCGCTGAGTTACTCCAGCATTTTGTATCAACCTTCGATTTAAACCAGCATATCATATCATATATATACAGCCGGAAACAGGCCTTTTCGGCCCACCAAGTCCGTGCCGCCCAGCGATCCCCGCACATTAACACTATCCTACACCCACTAGGGACAATTTTTACCTTTACCCAGCCAATTAACCTGCATCTGGAGTTCTTTCCTACACATTATGTCCAGTCCTGCACTGGGTTGGTTGGTTGGAGCAATCTACAGCACTGCAGTGAGAAAGTTCGCGATGACATCACCTTGTTTGAACCATGCCTTCACTGAGATGGGTTTGGACTATGGATAATATGCCATCATAAAGCACAAGTAAAAGGCAGACAAATTTCTGTGAGGAGCCAAATTTGAGGAGAATGCTTAAAGTCTGTTCCTGTTAATGAACCCAATGGCTTAGTGAGGTTGAAAATGAGGTATGCTTTTATAGTAATTGGTAGTACCTCTTGCACTTCTCCTGGGATTCTACACAGTGAAGCTCATGTCTGCTATGCTTCTAGCTGGATTGAATCCACACAGAGATTGAGGGAGCAGACCTTCAGCCACTGGTAGGAGGTGGTTAAGGAGGACCCCAGTGACTAATTTTTCTGTGATAAACAGCAGAGAAGAAAGAGCGCTCTGTGGTTAACTGTATTCTGACCCGTCTCCCTTCCTGAAGATGACCGAGATCCCCTGGTACATTCTTGTCTTCACAGATTTTGATAGTCTGATTGTGAATTTGTTACTCTTCACAAGAGTAAGGAGCAGCTCTTCACTGCTGAGTTTTAGAGCTTCAGTGGGGTTACAGCCAGTTTCCCAGATTACCTTTTTGAAAAGATGTGGCTTTTGGGTGATTTGTCAGTTATTAGTGAGGAAGGGCTCCACTAAAAGGTTGCTGTGGAGTCAAGGACACAAACATTTACTTGTTCACTGAAGCAAATGCGAGGAAGGATCTGCCACTCAACGTCTTTTAGCCACTTTTCTCTACTGCATAGAACACTACCCTCTGGTAATAAAGGTTCACAAAGAGACCATGAGAAAGGAAGAGTCACTTCTCATAACTCGGCAGCAACTCTCAGCAGAGGCAGACATCGATGTTGGTAGATCTTTTGGTTGATTGAGAAAAGGATGTCTGAAGATCAAGGCTTTGATGTGGCACAAAACTCAGTAAGCTAGGCAGCAGTGATCCCTGTCCTACCATGTTTCTGAAACATAAATACTACTGACAGTTTCTGAAAAATTCACTGGTTAGGATAAATGAATGAATATCAGAAGATCGACCCGAAAAGTCACCCATTCCTTCTCTCCAGAGATGCTGCCTGGCCCGCTGAATTACTCCAGCTTTTTGTGGCTATCTTTGGTTTAAACCAGCATCTGCCGTTCCTTCCTGCACATAAATCAATATCAGCATCCTTGCTCGTGCCAAGTCTCAGCACAGCACAGAACCTTTAACTGCATTCAGTTGGTTCCATTGGACAAACCACACCACTCATATATCCAATATCAAACTTCCAAAACAGACACTCTATTCCAAAAACTGTCACACAAGGAGATAACCAGGCAGACAGAGAAAAGATTCATGGACATGCTCAAAGCATTGAAAAATGCACAATATAGGAGGATGATCTGTAGGAATATCAAGTCTCAAATGTCAGTAGCACATCGAGGCTCTGCCTAATTGGTGGAAGAAACGAACGACCTCACAAACTATATATAAGAAAATAACTGCAGATGCTGGTACAAATCGATTTATTCACAAAATGCTGACCTGCTGAGTTACTCCAGCATTTTGTGAATAAATCGACCTCACAAACTACCCACTTACCCACTCCATTATGTCCCATCTAAAGCCTGATGATGCCACATTGGCCTCATCTGTCACCACAGAACCCTCAAAATCAGAGTTTCCTTTGTAGGGCCAAGTATCTGAATTCTATTAGACAGATGATGGATGTAGAGCTCCATGTGTATCAATAAACAGTGATTTTATATTCATGCAATAAGGCTGTTTTTGGCACACTGACCCTTGATGATTTGAATGTCGTTCTCCAATGCTTGTATTCTCTCTTTTGCATCGATGACACTTATTGCGGAATCTTGCTTGACTTGAGCCATCTGAACATGCAACTTTTTTGTGGTTCTTTTGTGCTTCTGTTTCTTGAATAAAATTAATATACGAATCATTATATATAAATCACATAACAGGATGAACAAGTATTATAACATTAATCCCTCTAATTTACACTAAGCTTAATTATTTGAAGTGATGGATGTTATGTAGGCAAACATACCAACCATTCTATGTACAGTAAGGGCCCACAAATAGTCATAAGATAGATGAGCAATTAATGTGTTTTGGTGATGCTCATTGACAAATATTTCATATTTTATATATTCATATTTCAGATACAGCGCGGAAACAGGCCTTTTCGGCCCACCAAGTCCGCACCGCCCAGCGATCCCCGCACATTAACACTATCTTACACACACTAGGGACAATTTTTACATTTACCCAGTCAATTAACCAAAATACTGAAAGTACTCTCTATCATTTTTCAAAAGTTATCCTAAGATTTTTTTAAAATCCAACAAAACAGGCAGATTTTTTAGCAATAGGATGGCATCACCAACCGTATATTTCATTATCACTACTATTTCGAAGTTTATGTACTGATGCCAAAATGGATCATTTTAAACTCACCCATTGGTAATTATCTGATTGATTAGATCCATTGTTCATTTTATAGCATGTAGCATATTGTTCTGCTGGAGCAAAATTGGCCAGATTGGGTGTTGCCTAAAATAGGCAGTGATCATCACATCAGTTTCTCTCCAAGTACTTTTAGGATCTGCTACAGTGCATTTTGAATCCACATTTAAATATCACCAGGTAGACTCAAAATGCTGGAGTAACTCAGCGGGACAGCCAGCATCTCTGGGGAGAAGGAATGGGTCACCAACTCAGCTAAAAGAATGCTTAGTGCACTTTATTCTCATTCGCCGTTTAGTTTTCAAAATAGATATGGAAAAAATGTTAAGCTACTCAAATCCACCAGAAAGCCCAAAGAGAAATCATTGTTCATAGCTTAACACTGTTATGCCAAGGACGAATGGTCACTGGGAACCCCCCCCCCCCCCCCCCACCCCCATGCATTACATATGTATATTCTTAAATTTGTTAGGTCCCCAAACAAGATAAAATTTTGGCAACATAATGTCTCCTGGAGATTCAAGGAGTAATCCAAATTGTTTTGTGCAATATCTCAATGCCATTCAGCTAGTCCAAGGGATAGTAGATGGGAGTGTGTCAGGATAGATTGAAATACATGAGATCCATTGCAGGGAAACAAGCCACGCATCCTGTAGGTTATGTTCCATGCATGCTTCTTCCAACACTCATTCATCTAATCTTGGCCGTGCAACCTCCCATTCCTTTCCCCCATTGTGGTTATCTAGCTCTCCTTAAGTGTAATTATTCAATTGACCGCAGTCACTCCCTGTGCCAGGGATTTCCACGTTCTTACTGCTATTTAGATAAAAAAGTAACTCTTGGTTTCCAATTGGATTAATTAGAAATTATCTTAACTTTGCAGCACTAGTTTTGGTCTCCCTCATACATAAAACTATTCTCTTTTTTTTTTCCAAAGAACCCCAGGCAGCTTTGCCTATTCAATCATGATTGATAGCCCATCAGTTCCAGAATCATAAAGGGACATATGCCATTTATGAAAGGATGGACACTGTTTGGTTTGGCAATGCCCCAGTTCACCAAATATTCCTGCTATGTGTTCTCTGAGATTGCTGAATTATTCCTATGTGCAAATAGCACTCAGGTGAGTGCTACTGGCTCATGTGAAAGACCCAGCAGCAAGAAGCATCCCTTGCAGAAAATCCAGATTGAACATGACAAATCATAACTCACAGAACATCTTGAGAGTCTATTAATATCAGATTATTTGAGAGGATTGCTAATTTGTGAAATACAAGATTTAAATGCATTTTCAGTGGTGTATAAATTGCAGCTGATAACAATTTCTGATAATCTAATTGAATGATTGGAAATTAATATACTTACTAATTGTACCAATTGTACATTGGAACATTTATTTTCTGCTTCTAACCTCTTGATATACTACAAAACAAAAAAAGAAATGCAGGTTTATAATACATAGTCTCCTTAGAGTCATAAAGTGATACAGTGTGGAAACAGGCCCTTTGGCCCACACGGGCCAACAATGTCCCAGCTACACTAGTCCCACATGCCTGTGCTTGATCAAAATACCCATGGGAATGAAGGCAAGTTGGAAAATTGATGTTCGAGGGTTGTTATTGTGATTAGGTATCTATGACTAATGGTGTTCCAATGAGATCAGTGCTGGGAGTCTGTGTTTGTAATATACATGAATGATTTGAATTTGGATGTCGGTGGCATGATTAGTAAACCTGTGGATGCAACTAATATTGGTGGTATTATTGACAGTGTGGAGGGCAATCTTATGCCTCAGGGTGACATCCTGTGTTGGTGAAATGGGCTGAGAAATGGCTGATGGAGTTCAATCCTGATCATGTGAGGTGATGCATTTTGGGAACACTAATGAAGCAAGGATATACACAATGGGAGTATTAAAATATTGAGAGAATTTGGTGTGCGGGTTGGCACCCCAAGTGGATAACATGGTAATGAATGCATATAAGATGTTGGCCTTTATTAAGTAATAGAATTTAATACAAGAACTAGGACGTTATGCCCCAACGTTATGAAACATTGGTCTGACCTTAGCTAGAATACAGTGTGCAGTTCTGATCATAACATTACAGGAAGGGTGTGATAGCCCTGGAGAGGGTACAGAGGAGATTCCCTAGGATGTTGCCTGTGATGGAGCATTTTTGTAATGAAGAAAGACAGGCGAGGTTAGGATTTTTTTCCCCTAGTGTGAAGGTGGTTAAAAGGAGACATGAATGAACATATTATATATAAAATTCAGAGGGTTACAGATGGGGTAAACTGCGAGTTTTTTCCTCTTATCAAAAGTGAACAAAACTGGAGAGCATAGATTTTACATATAAAATTATAAAAGGACTGGACAAGCTAGATGCAGGAAAAATATTCCCAATGTTGGGTGAGTCCAGAACCAGGGGCCACAGTCTCAGAATAAAGGGGAGGCCATTTAAAACTGAGGTGAGAAAAAAATCACCCAGAGAGTTGTGAATTTGTGGAATTCTCTGCCACAGAGGGCAGTGGAGGCCAAATCACTGGATGGATTAAGAGAGAGTTAGATGGAGCTCTAGGGGCTAGTGGAATCAAGGGATATGGGGAGAAGGCAAGCACGGGTTATTGATTGGGGACGATCAGCCATGATCACAATGAATGCCGGTGCTGGCTCGAAGGGCCGAATGGCCTCCTCCTGCACCTATTTTCTATGTTTCTATGATTCAGGGGAAGAGACAAGAGAAAAAAAGGAGATCTGAGGGGGACTTTTTCATCTAAACAGTGGTATGTGGAATGCCATGTCAGAGACAGTGGTGGAAGCAGGGTCGCTGACAACATTGAAGAGGTGTCTGTATGAGCACATGAATTGCCCAGGCCTTGAATGCTACAAGTCACATGCTGGAAGATGTGATTTCAATGGATGGACGACACCCATTGGTCAGTGTGAACATGGTGGGTCGAATGATCTGTTTCTTGGCTGAGTAACTCTAACTCCATAAATATTGATTTCAGAGCAACCACAAGGTTAGAGGAAGAAAATATAGTAATAACTGTAAATGTAACATTAGTTTTTAAATTGCTCCTGTAAATAATACATATTAGACTAAAATGATCAAATTAATTATAAATTCCCAATAATAAAAAGGGGTGTTAAAGACAAAATTGTCTTAAACTGTCTATATTAAAGAACATTAAAAAAAAATCAGGCTACTATGGTCAACTGACATTTAACCAATGTTGATTAAAAATCTAAGACTAGAAATTCATTGGAATCACGCCAAAAATCTGATGCTGCAGTGTTGGCTTAACCTCGAGTTCAGCAATGAGTGCACATTTCTGCACATTTCAGCACATATCAGAAAGTTTGTCTCTTGAATTTTTTATCACAATTTTAACTTGCCTTACTTATTTTCCATTAAAATTCTCCCAAACTATATCAACAGTAGTGGCTATTCCCAAAATTTGTTTATAGTGAAATTTTCAAGGTCACTAAACAACCAGGTTTTTACTCACTGAAATTGTTCTTTTAAAATGCCCAACACTCAAGCTGTGCTACTTGGCCTCACTGAGATATGTGAGTTGCTGTGAACTCAAAGATAAACTCTTATGTGAGCTGGTTGCTTTGATCACTCTGTTTCATTGCCTCGGGTTCATTGCAGGCGGCTGCTGTTGATCTATGCCACATCTCACTTACTGCTGCATAAGGAGATCACTTAAGCTTACTGACGGAGGAAGAGCAAATTATCTACTTTTTCTTCAGACAATATTTGCTGGCTTGCATGCTTGCTCAGAGCAGTGTTCATGGACTGCACTGTTATCCTCACAAAGTCCTCTTTTCAGGCATACCCCTGCTATGGTTTCAATGGGCCTCGATGGTCCCCTTCCTTAAGTACGATACAATAAAACCTTATTCATCGCCAGAGGGAAATTGGTCTGTCAACAGTCACAACACACAAGGTACACAAAAACTTTAAATTAAAAGTGCAAAAAAAAAAGAAAAGGCCAAGCGACTGTTTGCTGGCTGCCGTGTGCACAGTGACTAAACTGTAACGAACAACAAACGAACACAGGCTTATCCTCTGGGCAGAGGATTCTAAAACTAGAGTGCCCACCCTCCCCACCGGGTCCCCCACTGTTCTTTAAAGCGTTCCCCCCACGACGGGTCCACCATTGTTCATCACGGCGGTCCCCCCACGCCGGGTCCCCATTGTCTTCCCCGCCCCACCCCCCACCCCCACCTCCACCGAGGTTCCCGCTGCCACCGAGGTTCCCTGCCGCCACAGAGGCTCCCCTTGCCGCTGAGATCCCATCACCGCCGAAGCTCCTGTTGCCATCGAGACATAAGGTGCCGCCGAGTCTGCCGCTGCCACCGCTGAGGCTCCTATCGCTGCCGCTGTCTTTGACCCAGGGAGGCCTCGCTGCCTGGCTTCTCCGCAGTCCCCTGGGAGGACTGTGGGGCGAGTTGGGCCTACCGGGGCGAGTTCCGGGTGTCACTCCGCTCGTCGGCGCCACGGTTGTTCAGCAGGTGGATCGGGCCCGCGCGGTTCCCCGGGACAATCCCGCCATGCTCGCGGCTCCCCCGGACACCCCGCCACCCACCAGGCTCCACATGTCCTACTGCAAGCACTATTCTTTAATACCCAGATTGCTTTAATGCCTGTGATTCGAGAGACCCCAGTGCTTGTTATAACTATGAAGGACAAAAGTAAGTACAGGAAAATTATAGAACTAGAGACACAAGACTGCAGATGCTAGAATCTTAAGAACCTTGACCCTTCTTCATTCAGATCAATCTAATATAGTCAGCAGCAATTTTCAGTTGGCCTCTTTAAATGTGCGGATCTACCAATGATGGGATATTAATCCAAGGCCACAGCCAGATGGCATCCATGCCAGGCAAAAGACACTGGGAGCACAAGCGAGTGCCAGAAGAGTAAGATGATCTTTATAAATTTACTAGACCAAGTGGACCCGTTGGGCCCAAACCTCTCCTGCATTCGTGCAGCACCCTCTCCCCCCCAACTCCCCCCGCCCCCCACTCCCTCGATCCCCCTTCCCCTCCCTCCCTCCCCCCTCCTTCCTACCCCCCTCCCTCCCCCTTTCTCCCCCCCTCCTTCCCACTCCACCCTCCTTCCCCCCTCCCTTCCCCCCTCCCTCCCACTCTTTCCTTCCCTCCCTCCCTTCCCTCCCACACCCGCTCCTTCCCTCCCCCCCCCTCCCCTTCCCCTAACGCCCAGCCCCACGGCCGCTGCTGCTGCCTTTCCTCTTGGCCCACTTCGGGCTCACGGTTACCCAGTTACGTCCAGGCCCAGGCTCTGGCTGCTTCCCCTGGCACCAGGCCTGGCTCTCCTGCCGCTACGGAGCCGGCAAACCCGCCCCCAAGAGACAGGCGGCCGAGCCCTGCTCGTTCCCGAGATCAACGGGCCCCAACTGCACAGGCGCGGACGCGTTTGTTCTGCGCGTCATGGTGCACCAGTCATTGAAAGCAAGCATGCAGGTGCAGCAGGCAGTGAAGAAAGCGAATGGTATGTTGGCATTCATAGCAAGAGGATTTGAGTTTAGGAGCAGGGAGGTTCTGCTGCAGTTGTACAGGGCCTTGGTGAGACCGCACCTGGAGTATTGTGTGCAGTTTTGGTCTCCTAACTTGAGGAAAGACGTTCTTGCCTTAGAGGGAGTACAGAGAAGGTTCACCAGATTGATCCCTGGGATGGCGGGACTTACATATGAGGAAAGACTAGATAGACTGGGCTTGTACTCGCTGGAATTTAGAAGACTGAGGGGGGATCTTATAGAAACATATAAAATTCTTAAGGGGTTGGAGAGGCTAGATGCGGGAAGATTGTTCCCGATGTTGGGGGAGTCCAGAACCAGGGGTCACAGCTTAAGGATAAGGGGGAAGTCTTTTAGGACCGAGATGAGAAAACATTTCTTCACACAGAGAGTGGTGAGTCTGTGGAATTCTCTGCCACAGAAGGTAGTTGAGGCCAGTTCATTGGCTATATTTAAGAGGGAGTTAGATGTGGCCCTTTTTGCTAAAGGGATCAGGGGGTATGGAGAGAAGGCAGGTACAGGCTACTGAGCTGAATGATCAGCCATGATCATATTGAATGGCGGTGCAGGCTCGAAGGGCCAAATGGCCTACTCCTGCACCTATTTTTTATGTTTCTATGTTTCTATGCGTCAGGCATTTTACATAAGTGCCAGATCAACGGGGCCCAAACTGCGCATTACGTTTTTAAAAACTTTAAAATGCGATTAACTTAAAAAATATAACACCTATTTGAATGAAACTTCATCCATAGCACCACATGACAATGGTGAGTACGGCGGGCCTAAAATTGTCACACTATAGTGTACCGTTTTGGATGTAGTTCAGGAACAAACAAACAAACCAGAGTTTTAGTACATAAATTATCGGCACCCTTATAAACCCAAGGAGCAGGAATTCAAATAAATCTTGTGCTGCTCCTTCCTCAGGCTTCACCTTGATGCCCTACTGGGACTCCCCTTCCAGGACCACATGGATCGCATTGGATATCACTTCATCTAGATAGTCTTCAATTTCTCATCAACCACCCAGTACTATAATTCGCAAATTAGTATTACATATTAATGCTTGCCTATTTAGATCAATGGGTCATTTTGCCACATTTCCATCCAGAAGGTAAATTTTCCATGACAACCCCAAACAGCAAGTTAGCTTCTAATGTTCTATGACAGTTCAAATGAGAAATTACTATTATTTGGCTTCTGGAAAAGATGATTCAGCCACACTAATATGGGTAAATTCTATTCAAGAAGTCATTTGGTCAATATTGTGAATCTTGATTATGAAAAGATGCCAGGGTAAGTGCTATTAAAAGAAATTGAATCCTGGGAGATTATTGGGCAGATTAAATAAGAAACTGTGATAGCTGAGAAGTATACGAAACTGGTGGGTGAAAATGATTTGCATGCTGAGAATGTTATCTGAAGAAGGACTCCTGGATTTCCTATATATTTCTACATCCGGTTAACAAACTTACATTGCCGTTTGTGGACATCAAGTAGTCATGATTGGTATTTATATGAATGTAAGTTTAATTTTTCTTCAATTGCTACCATGTCTGCCAAAACCAAGATTTTAACATTTAAGAGTAAGGACCAACTTAAATGTTGATGCTTGTAATTTGTAACATGCTCGTGTTTAAGAATAATTTCTCAATGAAGCTGGATTCAAGTTCTAAGAGAAATCTGTAAATTTATCTTTTGGGATGAAAATTAATAATAACAATCATTTTTGTACACTGTTGCCTAAAAAAATAGCTGTGATGGTGCATTATGCTCTGCCTCCATAAGTCATTCTATTGTATTCACTCTTGTCTACAGTTTGAATTTTTAAGCAGCTATATTTCCACAAAATCATTCTTTGAACATGTTCATACTGTCATTTTCAGAAGCCAGTGTTCAAGAGCGTACCCAATAAACATGTATGTTTAGATACAAACATACCATTGATCATCACTGGTGTTTTTCTTTCATTCAGTTTTCACTGGAAAATCAAGTAGATAAAAGTGACAAAGTTCATCTGGAACATTTCTCAGTGTGACTGGGGAAGGAAAATTCTTTGCTAGTTTAGATAACAAAATACAATCATTGCAAAAGCACACTGGGAGATCTGGCTCAGTAATTCATAATTCAATCCTAATGCCTCCATGATGCTGACAATATCATATGTTGTGAGTTGCAGCAAACCTCTCAGATTAAAATGCCGCAGATCAGAAACAAATTGAGAAATGTTGTGAAAATGAAGGTAAGTGCTCTCATTGGTCACCCATATGAGATCAGAATAGTTAAAGTTACAATATTCCAAGAATCATTTTCATTAAAAATGTTATGGAGGTGTGTAAATTCTTCCTTCAATCTATCCTTAAGTCAAATTTATTGCCATATGCACAAGTATGGTGAGGTGCAGGTACAATAAAAATCTTTCTTGCACAGTAACATCACTGGCACATAGATTCAGACAGCACAAAAAAACATAACGTGTAGGAAGGAACTGCAGATGCTGGTTTACATCAAAGATCCACACAAAATGCAAGTAACTCATAAGGTCATACGGAATAGGAGTAGAATTAGGCCATTCGGCCCATCAAGTCTACTCCGCCATTCAATCATGACTGCTCTATCTTTCCCTCTTAACCCCATTCTCCTGCCTTCTCCTTATAACCTCTGACTTCTGTACTAATCAAGAATCTATCTATCTCTGCCTCAAAAATATTCACTGACTTGGCCTCTACAGCCTTCTATTGCAAAGTATTCCACAGAATCCCTCTTGACTCAAGAAATTTCTCCTCATCTCCTTCCTAAAAGAAAGTCCTTTAATTCTGACCTCTAGTCCTAAACTCTCCCACTAGTGGAAATATCCTCTTCACATCCACTCTCTCGAAGCAGGTCAGGCAGCATCTCTGGACAAAAGGATAAGGTGACTGAGAGTCTAAAGAAGGGGCTCAACCTGAAGTGTCACCTTTCCTTTTCTCCAGAGATGCTGCCTGTCTTGCTAAGTTACTCCAGAATTTTGTGTCTATCGTCCACAGAAAAACATAAATTCTACAAGACAGTGAAAAGAAAAACACAGCAAAAAACAGAAGAACCTAAGTTCCAGACTTCGATAATCATCAACAATTTCTTCAAGCAAGGATTTGGAAATGCAAAGTTTCCATCCCCCTATATTATTTACTTTAAACAGTTCAATAAACTCTATAATACGAGAGGACATCCTGCTGCAAGTCCTCTAATGAATTCATAAACAAGCACACAAAATAAGTTTGCACTCAATATTTTTCATTTTAATCTCAAAATCCTTTCTTTGCCAACTCCTTTCAAAATTTGTTGCAGAAAAAAAGGTTTTGCATATAGTTAATATTTTGAACAGAAAAGTGAAAGTGCCAAATACAAATTGGAAGAACAGCACCTTTTGTTTGGGCAGCTTATGAATATTGATTTCTCGGTATGAATATTGATTTCTCTAACTTTGAGTAACCCTTGCGTTCCCTCTCACCCCATCTCTCCCTCCCCCCCCCCCCCCACCAACCCGTACAAGGTTCACTGTCGTCCTGAGGAGTTTCATTGTCTGTAACTTGTTTTCACCGAGCCCATAGCTAACAATGGCCTGTTTTCTTTATCATTGTTACTTTTTTGCTTATCTTTCATTAATTTGTTCTATATCTCTCCATATCACCATCTATATCTCTCATTTCCCTTTCTCCTGACTCTGTCTAAAGAAGGATCTTGACCCGAAACGTCACCTGTTCCTTTTCTCCAGAGATACTGGCTGACCCACTGAGCTACTCCAGCTTTATGTGCCTACCTCCTATCAGACCTCTGAACTATCTTTAAATGGACCTTATCGCTCACTAAATGTAATACGTCTAATCCCCTGTATCTGAACAATATGGACAGTTTGATCGTTTAGTCTTTTCTTTGACTGGTTAGCAATGCAACAAAATGTTTTTCACTGTACCTTGGTAGACATGACAAAAATAAATTAAACCAAACTAAAGCACTGATGAGTACCTTGATGGTGTCTGTGTAGACATGAAATGCTTTATTCTTAGTTTTCTGAATTTACAGAACAAAATGACTAAATGGGCAGGTCGATCAACACCTCTTTTCCATTACGAAGGTCATAAGTCATAAGTAATAGAAGAATTAGGCCATTCGGCCCATCAAGTCTACTCCATCATTCAATCATGGCTGATCTATCTCTCCCTCCTAACCCCATTCTCCTGCCTTCTCCCCATAACCTCTGACACCCGTACTAATCAAGAATCTATCTAACTCTGCTTTAAAAATATCCATTGACTTGGCCTCCACAGCCTTCTGTGGCAAAGAATTCCACAGATTCACCACCCTCTGAATAAAGAAATTCCTTCTCATCACCTTCCTAAATGAAATTCTGAGGCTATGACCTCTCATCCTAGACTCTCCAACTAGTGGACACATCCTCTCCACATCCACTCTATCCAACCCTTTCACTATTTGGTACATTTCAAAGAGGTCCCCCCATTCTTCCACACTCCAGCGAGTTCAAGCCCAGTGCTGTCAAATGCTCATCATAGATTAATCTACACATTCCCAGGATCATTCTTGTAAACCTCCTCTAGACCCTCTCCAGGGCCAGCACGTCCTTCCTCAGATATGGTGCCCAAAATTGCTCACAATACTCCAGATGCAGCCTGACCAATGCCTTAGAGCCTCA
Organism: Rhinoraja longicauda; assembly: GCF_053455715.1. Taxonomy (NCBI): domain Eukaryota; kingdom Metazoa; phylum Chordata; class Chondrichthyes; order Rajiformes; family Arhynchobatidae; genus Rhinoraja; species Rhinoraja longicauda. The sequence continues at coordinate 48,217,508 of NC_135955.1, read as the reverse complement.
GCATTACATTCCTGGTTTTGTATTCTAGCCCTCTTGAAATAAATGTGTTTGCCTTCTTTACTACCTATTTGACTTGTAGATTAACTTTTTTGGAATCCTGTACCAGCACTCCCAAGTCCCTTTGCACCTCCGATTTCTGGAATCCCTCCCTATTTAGAAAATAGCCTACGCCTTTATTCCTACCACCAAAATGCATGACTCCACACTTTGCTACACTATATTCCATTGGCCACTTCTCTGCCCACTCTCCCAACCTGTCCAGGTCCTTCTGCAGAGTCCCTGTTTTCTCTGCACTACCTGACCTTCCACCTATTTTCGGATCATCCGTAAACTTGGCCACAAAGCCTTCAATCTCCTCATCCAAATCATTCATATACAACGTGAAGAGTCACGGCCCCAGCACCGACCCCTGCGGAACTTTGCTAGTCATTGGCAGCCAACCAGAGAAAGCCCCCTTTATACAAAGGATAATTTGACCTCGGTTGACCCATATTTGGCCAATTTATTCAGAAGTCGATTATTTAAAGTGTCGATTGGATCTTTTTTACAAAAAGCAAACAAAGGTAAATTATATTCATACAAGAGGAATGCTCACCACACCTTGTCCTTGGCACTTAGTGTTTCTTCATATAATCCTGTGGACTTTAATTTGTTTCTAATGCTCTCCAACTGCTCTTCCAACCACATGACTTTGTCGCTGAGCTCTATTTTACACATTTCCATTTCAGCCAGCTGTAATAGAAACAAAAATACAAAACAGTTCTTGGGTTTTCCTTTAGTAATAATAGCTACATTTCTCACAATAAACCACTTTCATTTATGTAAGCAAATATTACACCAACATGCTTCAGTTTTCACTTGAAGCACATCAGTTTATGGCTAGATATGTTCTAATGCAGAATTGTCAATGTCGTAGTGATGTTGCTCGTGAAGATGGCACCGGAGAGAGACAGTGTTTTTAGGTAGTTTGCAGAACAACTACAGGTATATAATAATGTTTTGACCTTCTAAGGCTGAAATCTGCAACCAGACATACAGCAGTAGGATACCGGCTTTTAAGCTTGTTAAATGCATTAATGATCTTACTATCACCCAACAGAACTGATAGATTTGGGCGAATCCAACTCCCTGGAACACAAGCACAGCAACTGGAAGTATCAGGAAGGTCTTCATTGTGCCAGAAGATAGTCCCAGAGAGACCACCAGGTAGGACTGAAGTGCTAGGGCATACGAACCTCTCCCTCTCCAGCATTCTTCTGGTGGTTGTGCAATCGCTCCAAATCACGAAATGGCATAACCCGACGCCTTCCTCGTCATCATTGGGAACTTAAACGAGGTTAGCTTAAAGCACTGCCGAATTACCATCATTATATCACTTTCAATACCAGAGGACGTAGCACATTCAACTACAACTGCCATCAGAGCATTTACCACTCCATCCCTCGTCCACACTTTGGAAAATCTGAATACCTGGCTGTGCTTCTTTCCTCGTATAGACAGGGACCGAAGAATGTTCCACTAGCGAAGAGGACTTGGCAGGAAAAGCAGTGGAGCGGTTATGGGTGTTTTGTGTCATTAGACTGGGCTATGTACACAGATTCATCAGCAGACTTGAATGAATATGCCACAACCGTCACCAACTTTGTAAAGAAACGCTTGGACAAGTATGTGCCTGCAAAAATATCCTGAGTCTTTCCCAAGCAGAAACCATAGATGAACTAGCAGATTTGCAATCCAATGAAGACTAGATATGTGTCAGTCCGGACTAGCGATCCAGAGTCATACAAGTAGTCCAGGTACGACCTCCTGAAGGCTATACTGAGCCTGGAGAGACAATTCCGGATGAAGCAGGAGTCACAGACGGACACTCGACAACTGCAGCAAGACTTAATTTCAGTTCCTACAAACCAAAACCAGGTAGCCTAAGTGCAACGACGTATCACTTTCAGGTGAGGTCAATGCCTTTATGCACCCTTGAAAGAGAGAACAATGACACACCAATACGAGCCCGGACAGCTCCTGATAACCCTGTGATCTCAGCCATAGTGAGGGCATCCTTCTAGAGGATGAATCCACACAAAGTGTCCAGTCCAAACAGTGTACCTTGTTGACTAAAGACCTGTGCAAACAAGCAGGCTGGAGATTTAAGAACAACTTCAATCTCTTGCTTCTGCAGTCTGAGCTTCTCGTCTGTTTTAAAAGGACATTTATTGTACCAGTACCCTAGAAGGCACAGTAACCTACCTCAATGATTACTGTCACTGAATAACTATCATTCATGAAAAAAGTATATTTCCTATTATTTTCACATTGAGGTCTGACCACACAATCCTTTAGAGCATGAGGTGAATGTAACTAAAGTAATGTTACCTTTACACTACTGAGGCACAGTGAAAAGCTATTGTGTTGCATGCTATCCAATCAAATTAAATACTAATTAGGTGGCGCAGAACAATGGTTGCCTGCCTCGCCTTGGTTCCATGCTGTATGTCCCTCATGTGTATCATCGGAGGAGGTACATACCTCCAAGCGTGTAGAATTCACCACCGTGATATTCCTCTGATAAAATTCACAGGTTCTAATATTTTTGATAAAAATAATGCAAAAAGAATTGGTATTTGTGTGTGTTTGCCAACCACAATATACATGAAATATTAAGCAGCAAAATACCTGTGGGTAAACAAAGCATTAAATATTTGCTAAATAGGTCAATACGTTCAGTATTTTTTCGGCAGTGGAATTGCCAAATAAATATTTGGAACATATACTGGTCCTGAAAGTCCAACTGTACAAGTAATATGTTTATTTGGTTGCTTATAGTGATAACATCTATCACAATAGAGTGTTGATGATATGGATAATCCTCCTGCCAGTCAAGCTTGGTGACCACAGTGCACTGAGTGAATGTAATTGATTTCATGTAAATACAGAATCTGTATCCATCTTCCATCCAATGATCTTGCTTTTATTGGGAGAAATTGCTGCTGTTTCTATTCCCATGCTTTATACAGTCTCCTTTATTTCTTAATTCACTATGCATTAAACAAAATGAATGTACTGTTTTCAGTGAGCCAAAAGCATAGTTTCATCAGTTAAATATTACTTTTATTCACGGCATTAGGATATTTCACAGTTTATTTTTGGATCAATGTCTGTATTTATTTGTTTAATCCAGGATTGACCACTCACAGCACAGATTTAAACCAAAGTCACTTTTTTATGTTTTACATCATTTGTTCAAGAGAATTTTCTCATACAGCATCATTGTGTTCAGTCAATAAAATAACCAAAGATTGAAAAATAATTTATTCACAGAGAAGCAAACTATTAATTTACAATTATTAAATTAATTACAACTAGCCTGGAATATACATATCTTAACCAATTAGGATTTTTTTCTGTTTGAAACACTGTGCGTAATCCACAATGGAATTATTTGTAAGAGATTGATCCAAAATATTAGGACCAATGAATTTGGTCAGATGAATGTCAAGGTAGTCAATTCTACACACTTGGAGGTATGTGAAAATTTAATCGGATGCATCTCCTCTGATGATACACTAACCAATATGTTGGCTGGGCAATATTTATTTGTAATTCAAGGTGTATCCTGTTTTCAAAATGATGAATTTCCTTCCTGCATTATGATTTTATGGTGCAGACACCACTACATATCCCTGAGATCCGATTTCTAACAGAATAACAAAACTGTTAAAAATAGGATTGAAAACATGTGGTTTCTACATTTTAAATACTTTTAAAATCACAGATGGGTTCACAGATTGAGGTAGTTATACAACATGGAAACAGGCCCTTTGGCCCAACTCATCCACACTGATCAAAATGCCTATTTAAGGTATATCCATTTGCCTCTGCTTGGTCCAATCCCTCTGAACCTTTCCTATTCACATATCTGTCCAAATGTTCCTTTAAACATTGTAATTATACCTGCCTCTATCTCTATTTTTGGCACCTCTATTTTCTGTGTGAAAAACAACCCCCTCAGATCCCCATGATTATTTTCCATTCCTACCAGAAACCTATGCCCTCTGGTGTTAGATCTCCCTATTACTCCCAACTGCTGTACAGAGTGCCATGGCCTATGAAGACAAGAATGCCATATACCTTCATCATCACCTTGACTCAATGCTGCCACTTTCAGGGATGTACATATCTTCCTTGTTCTTTCTGTTCAACAATATTCCCTGTCCCCCCTGCCATTCAAAATGTATGCCTTGGCCTGGCTTAACTTATTAAAATCCATCACTTTGCAATTCTCTGAACTAAATTTCAATTGCCATTTCTTTGCGCTCTTTCCCAGTTAAACAATATTCCGTTGTAACATGCTGTGAGCCTTGCATCAATGGTGAGAAAGTTACTAGAAGGAATTCTGAGAGATAGAATCTATTTTCAATTGAAAGGTAAGAACTGACGAAGGATAGCCATTAGACAATCTCCTTCACTGTCTACTATACCACTAATTTTAGAGGTAATTGCTGACACAAAGTCCCACGAGTTTGGTGATAAGCTTAGATAGTATAATGATATTAAAGGCAGAGCTGTAGTCCATGAATAGGAGTCTGACGTAGGTGTCTCTCTTATCCAGGTGTTCTAGGGATGCATGTAGGGCTAAGTCGATGGCATCATGTGTGGACCTGTTGTGTCGGTAGGCGATCAGCAGTGGATCAAGGGCGCTGAGTAGACTGGATTTAATGTGTTCCATAACTAGCCTCTCAAAACATTTCATGATGGTGGATGTCAAGGCCACTGGATGATAGTCATTTAGGCATGAAGTCTTGCTTTTTTTCGGCACTGGGATGATGGTGGTCTTCATGAAGCAAGTGGGTACCTCAGAAAGGAGTACGAAGAGATTAAAGATGTCCGCGAATACTCCTGCTAGCTGGTCCAAGCAGCTACTAAGGACATGGCCAGGAACTCCGTCTGGGCCAGTTGCTTTTCATGGTTTTGCCCTCAGGAAGGCCGATCTAACCTTTGCTAGTCACCCTGGGGAGAGGCACACTGGAGTCTGAAGGGCCAGGTGTCACCACCCAGTTGGCGTTCTGCTCGAAGCGAGAATAGAAAGCATTCAGTTCATCGGGTAGGATTGCACTATCACCAATGATATTGCCTGATCTTGCGTTGCAGCCAGTTATGTTATTCAGACCTTGCCACATTCTCCGTGTGTCCGAGTGATTATACTGGGACTCAAGTTTGTCACGGTCTTGTCTCTCGGCATCCAGCTGTTGGGTACCAAGGCAAAATCAAAACATCTGATAGATCGAGCAGGCATCCTGGCAGACATACTGCCACATATGTGAAGAACTGGCATTGTGGCAATGGATGTTGTTAGTTACTTTAAAGAAGCTGTCCAGAAATTTGACAAGTAAGCGACTGAGATGTCCAATAGAATAACATGTGATAATTTCCAGAACTTTATTTCCAGAACACAATGTTTTTGATCCTATACATTTCTATGTCTCAAAACAAAAGCTTCTCAAAAACATTTTTAAATGTGGGTGTGGAAAATCTATCAACCATCTGTGAAAAAGGTTTGAATGTAAATAAAGTTTGAGTGGTTCTGTAAAGTTCCTACATTTCTTATTAATGCGATTCAGGCATGTCATGTAGTTTGGAATAATGTGCAAACAATTTTCTTTCCTCTGTGAGCAAGAAGGAAAGGATGTAGAAGCTGTAATGTTTTTTCTTCAAAAAAAGTTTCTGACATGAACACAAATACTGTATGGTGTCTCCACATGTTGACAAATGACACACAACAAAGAATACCTTTCTCCAGAGAGGGGTGAGAATGTGTAACACCTATCCTGAAGCCCATTTAAGTCAAATAATTTAGGGAAAGGCATGAATGAGATAGGAATAATGGATTATACTATAGAGTTAAATAAGAAATGATGAAATGATGAAATGAAGCTGTATGGAAAGAGAAGAAAATTAATCAATGAAATGTTTCACCGATCTCTGAACAAGGTTTCCCACATGTTATCATAAATAGTTTGCTATCATTTATGCCATGAAATCTGTTTATTATGTGATGGACTGCCAAGTAATCTAAAGAAACCTGGTAAACCAAGCCTGAAATGGAATACATAAGGGAATAAACACCACTTTGCAGTGGGATGTACCTTTTGTTAAAATTTGTCATTACAGCACTAAAGAATAGGTATATCACTTATTTCTTAGGGACATATTGAGGATTAGACTCTCTCTGACTACCTCAGACATTCCACCAAAAACAACGAAAAAATTCATCCTCTAGCCAGACTGATTAGCTTTGAGTATCAAGGTTTAGCTCATCAGCATATCAATCAAACTTAGATTGAAAATCTGCTCTTTTCCTTGATGTGTTGGGCTTGGCTCTTCTGATAGATGTATTATTTAGGAACCATCCATCATCAAGTTGGGAATTGCTGATGATTATGCTCCACCACTGCTTAATGGTTAATCTTCCTCGCAATCCATCAGAATGGAGGATGTTTTGCTTCCATTCCCATATTATGTGCTATGAAGTGCATAATGTGACACCCAAGGCACTTCCTCAGTTGGCCCTCAGCTGGCTTCAGGGTTGGCAAGAGGGTAGTTTGTGAGATGCTGTTCTCCTTCTACTGCCTATGCAGGACTTTGGTGTGTACTCAGTGAATGGCCTCAAAGTTCTCAATGTCATCACAAACGCTCCTCCACTATGAGTCAGATTCCCACAAATCGGTGGGGATGAAAAGTTAAAAAGAATGGCAGATGCTAGAAATCTGAAGTAAAAACAGAAAATGCTAGCAAAACCCAACAGGTCAGGAAGCGTCTGTGCAAAGAGAAAGAGTCAATGTTTTAGGTCTGAGATCCATCAGGAGGGAATATTGCACTTTGTCGTAAACTTTGAGAACATGCTTGAAGCATAGCAATCTCCTCCCATGTTAGAACTTGGAGCAGTCCAGTGTTGGCTTCATTCACTTCATCAAGGTGTGAACGATATCCCCTTTGCAATTTAACTAGGATCTCAGTGCTGTTAATGTTAACCTGGGGGACGTTCTTTGGCTCATCGCTCCAGAGAATTGGAAGGATTTTATGGAGTCAATGTTAGTGGTATTTTTCCAATGCCTTTTGTTGTCTGCTGTTGGGCCGTCCAAGCCTCAGAAACAAATAGGACAGTACAGTCTGAAATTGTGAACTTCAATTCCCTTTCCTTAATTGGCCAAAGACTGTGATGACACACCAAAGGCAGTTGTAAATTTCAACAGTGTGGCTGCCGATGTGGGAAATGGTCCATATTTTCCAGTAAACACTATAATACCATTGAGTTTAGTTTATCTGAATAGCTTCTTGACTTAAATCAGCTTGTTGAGTTAAATCAATATTAAGTCAAAAGAAATCCTAAAATGTTAACAATTCAGAAGTCAAATTCAACTTCATATCAATTTTAGAAAATAAATTAATATATGAATCCTTGTAGACTGCATGATAAAAGTCCCACCTTGTTACAGAATTATTACATTGAAAACAGTGAGAAAATTATAATGAACAAATAACAAATTATGGCATTATTGAATATAATTGATTACCAAATGTTTCAATGTATTTTTGACTTTCCAAATCAATAAATTGATCCAATCTTTACAAGGTCCTTCAAATTAAATTTCCACTCTTAATGATAAATTTACTGACACTCAAATAAACCCAATCCTACCTTAACACAATGCAATGATGTAACTTCTGCCACTTACGTTAACTGCATTAGTATTAACATGACTCACTACTATAAGTGGAGTATTATCTCCACTTATAGTGGGGGGAACATATCAGAAAAAGTATGTGATTTTGTTGTAGGACAGAATATCAACATAAAGACAGCAACAGCAAGCCATTCAGCAAGGAAGATTTCAACCCAAATTTTAAATCACCTAAATTTAATTTGTTTAACTGTACTTCTGGCTTTGTTTCTACAAAGTATGGCATATTTGTAGCCTATCTGCATTCTTTGGGCCCAGATGTAAATGTGTTATTAAATAATAATACCCTAACAAATGGAATATTTTCAAATGTTGTAAGAATATTGACTCTGAAAAGAGAACACGACAAAGGCCAGATTATTAATATTTCATGACACAGCTATATCTTCTCTTTAGACTGGTAATCCAATAGTATAACAGTGACAACCACCATTAGATCTGCAATCGTCAGTTTGATTCACTTGCTATATATTGGTGCCTTTATTATTGAATTTAATGGTAATAGAAAAGGGTTAGTGCCACTGACTTCCCCCATAAGCAATGAGAGTTTAAGCATGAGATGCAGTTTTTGTTTTGCAGGCGAAAAGGTGCCAGTATTCATGCAACCATTAATGCAACGCCATTGGCTACCACTTTACTGACACGTACCGTGAGTAAAAAAGCATTGATGAGATGGCTGTACTTCACCTACAATCTAGATCTGCTAATTGACACAATGAATTGTAAAATGAAGAAGTGTTTTAATCACTGTGATGCTGAACAGCAGATGTTCAAATTGTAAATCTAACTTTAAAGGGATTTTGATCTCATTGTGGACAAATGTTTTAAAAGTAAGAACAATCACCTCAAAATTAATTAGCATTTAAATTTAATGTGTGTTTGGCATGACATCACTGCAGAACCTGATGTCTAAATGGCCAATTGATCCCTTTGTCTATATATTTTTTTAATTTTCCCCCTTTTAGATTGATTGCTGTAGATACAGTATATGTTCAGCTTATAAAAATGGCTTTGGTGCGCAGTAAAAGAAAAGATGGATTAACTTTACATTTCTAAAATACTGTTTAACAAACTATAACATTGTTTACCTCTTTTGCAAATGTTCTTGCTTTTTCCTCTGCCTCTTGAAGTCTGCTTTCAAGTTCTGATGTTTCTAGGACAGAACCAATCTGCGAGAAGTTCAAACCTTTTATCTGAAAAAGTAAATCAAAGATTAAAAAAGTAGACCAAAAAGTAAATTAGTTTACATCATGTGGCTTACTATCTCCACAAAGGTGATATTTTCATTTCAAATATCACAAAGGTTTGTTGCGGAATATTCATGTTATTTTTGAACAGCACATCCATCCGGCAAATCAAAAGACTCAACAGAGATGCATGATGAACAATCAGATCGCCTCATGCATAGAGAAAATAAGGGTCTGTAGAATAAGTTGAAGAACAAGGTTTATGCAGATCCATTGGGCTGGGTTAATTGATGGTGATTCCATCATCATCAATTGCTGGCTAGCTCCAGTATGTCTGCAAAGACTTTCCATCAGATGAAAGGTTATTCACCTCAAATGTTTGTTCTGTTTTTCTCCACAGATGTTGTCTGACCTGTTGATCTTTTCAAGCATTTTCTGTTTTTATTCCAATTTCAGCAATACAGTACTCCGTTACTTTTGATATGTCAAAAGATTAGATTACTGGCTAACATACTGTAACTGCCTAACTACTGTACCTGCTTGGTTAAATGATATGTTGAATAAACCCATACACAGATTCAACAATCATGGTTTTGTACCATTTCAAAAATATATATTTACAACCAAATTGTTCAAGCTCACATTTTTCAATGCTTCGAAATCATTCACCTAGCCCATTTATATTGCTTTGCAAAATTCTTTGAAATCCTCTTCACATTTCCACCTAGCTTCATATCATCAGCAGGTGTAGATATCGTATCTATTAATTTGACATTAATATAAATCGTGAATGATTGAGGGCCTAATGGTGATTCCTGCTTGTAACAAATAAACCCATCATCACGACTTAGACAAGAGCAATATACACGCAGTTATCCTCCTTTCCCATGTCCTGCATTCATGTCCAGTACACTGTTGAGGGAACACTGCTCAGTGCTGGAAAACAGACAGAAGAAGTAATGGAGTCCTTTCAGGAAAGGACTGGGCATTGATGCACGGCATGGGGAAGGAGGATATTGCTGTGAATACTCGCTCTTGTTTGAATTGCAAAGATAGGTTGATTATTTGATTAGGGAGTAGGCCTTGAATTTTGGGTGGGAAAGAAAGATTATAGTTGGGGATTAAGGTCAACAATTAGGTAAATGGTTGGGAGGGTAAGAGTTGGTAGTGAGGCATTCATCTCCAGGGACCTTAAATGGGGGGCCACCATCGACTCCACAGTCAAAAAGGCCCAACAGAGGATGTACTTCCTGCTGCAACTGAGGAGGCAATGACGGTCCAATTCTATACTGCTATCATTGAGTCCGCCCTCACCTTCTCCATCATGGTCTGGTTTGGCTCAGCCACCAAGCACAACATCCGGAGGCTGCAACGGATCGTTCAATCAGCTGAGAAGGTTGTTTGCTGCAATCTTCCCCCCGTTGACGAACTGTACACTGCAAGGGCCAGGAAGTGAGCGGGCAAGATCATCTCTGACCCTTCTCACCCCGGCTACAAAATCTTTGAAGCACTTCCCTCTGGAAGGCGACTCCGGACTGTCAAAGCAGCCACAGCCAGACATAAAAACAGCTTTTTTCCATGAGTAGTAGTTCTACTCAATAACCAAAGTCTGTAGTCTCTTTATTCACAAAATGCTGGAGTAACTCAGCAGGTCAGGCAGCATCTCGGGAGAGAAGGAATGGGTGACGTTTCGGGTCGAGACCCTTCTTCAGTAGTCTCTTTTTTGCTCTGGTTTATTTTCACCCACATGTTTAGACTGTACTGTGTATCCATATTGTTTTGATGTGGTTATGCTTTATTCGTAATTGTTAACTGTATGTTTGTGTTGTCATTTGTGAGCGGAGCACCAAGACACATTCCTTGTAGATGCACATACTTGGCCAATAAACGTATTCATTCATTCATTCATTCATTCATTCATTCATTCAATAGTGGTTTATTTGTCACACATGTAACTGAAATTATTTTTAGCATATATTACATATGCCGGCGCCGCCATTTTTGGCACCACTATTCAAAGTTCAAAGTCCTGTCGGCCGTTCTTACCAGTTTTGTGCCTGGGGGGGGGGGCACCTCCTGCAGCTAACCTTGAAGACGCTGGAGGCATTACTCCAGATCACCATCCTACTGGCCCACGCTCCACACATCTGATGTCTCCAGTCCTCAAAGTTATGCCTTTCGACAAGCCTTCAGGCGGGTTCCCAGACCTGCTGACAGACTAGCCTTATTCGGGCCCCGACGAGCCTTCGGGCGGGCTCCCGGTCTCGCCGACAGACGAGCCTTCGGCAGACTCCTGATTGTGCCATCCGACGAGCCTTCAGGTGGATTCCCGATCGGCCGACCGTTGAGCCTTCGGGTGAGGTCCTATTGACGGCCGAGCCTTCGGGCAAGGTCCTGTCAACCGCCGAGACTTTGGGCAAGGTCCTGCCGACCATCAAACTTTCTGAGTGGGCACCGCCCTAACCCACATTGCCGTTTTTATCTCCTTCCCAAAATCCATAAGCAGGACAGTTCTGGCAAACCCACTGTTTCTGCCTGCTCCTGCCCCACCAAACTCAAACCAAATACCTCAAATCTATCATCACCCCAGTTCAATCCCTTCCTACCTACATCCAAGACACCTCACACACTCAATGCTTCAACAACTTTCAATTCCTAGCCCCCATTACCTCATCTTTACCACGTAGTCTCTTTACACCTCCATTCCCCACCAAGACAGCCTTAGGGCCCTCTAGTTCTTTGTTGAACAGAGACCCAACCAGTTCCCTCAACTAACATTCTCCTCTGCCCACTCAGCAGTGGTGGCGATGGGAGACTTGGCGGCGGCAACGGGAGCCTCGCGGTCAATGAGGGGGGAGGGGAAGACAATGGGGACTCAGCATGGGGGAGACTGCCGTGAAGAACAATGGGGACCCAGCGTGGGGGGCACTCTGGTTTAGAATCCTCTGCCCAGGGGATAAGTCTATATTTGTTTGTTCATTTGTTCCAGTGAAGGCATTATGCACACGACAGCTAGCCAACAGTTGCTTGTCTTTTTCTTTTTGTTTTCACTTGTACCTTGTGTATTGTGACTGTCAGCAGACCACTTTCCCTCCGGGCATGAATAAAGTTTATCATATACGATATGTGTATAAACCTATCCTAGTGCTTGGGTCAGGCAGCATCTGTGGAGGAATTGGACAGATGACATTTCAGGCAGCTTTTGAATTTCTTCCGACTGCTTTGACTTTGAGGGCAGGGTTGAAGTTAGTAGTAAAGTTGATGAAGTCAATAAATTCTGCATGTGTGAACAAAACAGCACTGATGCAGTTGTCGATGTAGGGCAGAAAGAGTTGGGGAATAGTGCCGGGGTATGTTTGGAATAAGGAATATTTAATGTAGCCAATAAAAACAGACATAGCTGTGGACCATGTGAGGTTTATCAGAATGTAACCCCATCATAAGTTGAGGAGCAGGTGTATAAGAGAGTCAGAGACTTGTTCCTAATGCAATTAACCTCTGGAGGAATGTTGGGAGAAGTGGACGAATAAGTGAGTTCGGTATCTCAATAAACGCAAGGAATCATGGGATTTGTCAAAGGTCATTCGGGATAAAGGAAGGGCGTTGCTAGTGAACTTAATGGTTAATGCACACTGAAACAATGGTTGATAAATGATTAAATGAAATGAAAGAAATTAAGAGGTATGAACTTCTGTACATTTACTGATTGAGTTCTGGATTTCAGTTCATATCAAATCTGGTGGAACATAAAGTTGAACTTCCCATCAAAATGATCTAAAAGGGAAACAACATCTCATTTACACAGCAATGGAAGCAGTAAATTGCATAATGTTGCGCAGTGAAAATATCATCAATATGCGGAACTAAAGTGATGGGTAACGTGTTTTTCGGGATGTTAAACCACTTTAGACGACCTATGGCCTGTTCAACATGAATGCGGACAATGGCAACCTTCTTGATTTTGTGTACTTTTTCTCTGGTTATTTGCTGATAACCACCATTGGGAGGGGGAATCTCTAAATAGGCTTGGCGAAACATCAAATCTTCTTGAATGGAAAATCCTCAATCCGTCATTATACAATCCCCAGGATCAACTAAGTTCAAAAATCCACTCTTCCTAACAATGTATCAGATGATCGCCCACCCCAAACTTTTGATAAGAATGTGATCATGCCATTTGGGGCAATTCCAACCAATAGTTTCACAGTGTTGTGTTTCTTGTAGTCGGATCATGTCAAAGCCTGCAACTGTAGATGCCGTGGTCGTTCTATAAATATCTCTGTGCAGCCGAGAATGCATCTCAGTGCGGGGCATTTATTTATTATCTGTTTCGGCAGCATGGACCTTATCAAATCATAATCTGTAAGCATGTTCATTACATAGTGGTACGAGTTACCATGCAAAAGAAAAGGTGCAAGTATATTGAACTAACTTATACAATCACAAGATTATAACTGAAAATTACAATGTCAAATACGGATTTAAATTATCCAATGTAATGGGAATCAGAAGAGACATGATTAGTCAGGAGACTCGTGACTAAGTTTTGTACTACACAACTTCACTTACACATGCACATGCAGAACTCATTCAGAAGTCGACAAACGTGCATACAGCCCGTGGCCGTGGACTAGTATAGTAAGAGGTGAAAACCCCACAAATACTTTTCATATTATCCATTGATAGTTATAGAAATCATACATTTCATTTCATTCTCCCCCCCCCCCCCTCCCTCCACTCCAAACCAAAAACAATAAAAAATGGTTGTTGTTAATCGTCACGATCTTGTTCACTCAAGCGGGCCAGCAAGCGACCAAGGAAAAGCCAATTAAACCATCAAAATCATCGTAGTTTTATACAAATGAACCATAAATACACCATTAATAGTTTTGAAAGCAGTATTTTCTTATCTCGAAGAAGCAAAACTGGAAAATACGTATGAAACGCAAGTCTGTATACACACAGTAGCTCAGCTGGCGAGAATGTTTATCCCGAATGACCTATGACCTGGGCATGCGCAGTTGTAATACAGAACTCGCTTATTTGGACAATAAAAAGTAGAGAGCATGTTGAGTACAAATGGCCATTGAAGAGGTGCAACACACATTAAAGGTTAAATTAACAGGGATATTTTGTTGTGATTGGATGTTAACTAAAGAAGGTGTCACATCCATGTTGGTCAACTTAAATTGCTAAATATTTGCAGATTGATCAAGAAAATGCTCATGTAAGAAGTGCAACCTGAGTATTGGATGATGTAGATCAGATGTAATTTTGCTTAGGGCACAATATTCACTGTATGTGTTGTGGTTTGATATCATCCTGGAAAAGTTATCTCGATTGCTTCAACACATGCTTGAATAAACTGTTGAAGGAGAACAATATGACTGATAATGGAAGATTGCGGAGAAAATTAAACTCCCACAACACTAGTCCTGTTTCAAAGTATAATTGTCTCAACTTATCTCATACTGAAACTGTCAGCCAGGTTTTCTTTTATTTTAGTTTAGCTTAGTTTAGAGCTGCAGCATGGCAACATGCCCTTTGGCCCACCGAGTCCAAACAAACCATCAATCATCTCATTAGTTCTATGCTATCCCACTTTCTCATCCATTCCCGACATGTTAGGGGCAACTTTTTTACAGAGGTTAATTAACCTACAACCCCGCATGTCTTTGGGATCTATGCAATCCTTAAATTCAATTAATCAAGTATTTCTGAAGTCTCCCATTTCCCAGAAATCAATGTCATACAGTACAGAAACAGGCCCTTTGGCACAACTCATCTATGCTGACCATCCTGTCCAATCTTAGCAAGTCCCATTTTGCCGGCATTTGCCCCATTTTCCTTTCCTATCCTGTTGAAATGTCTTTTAAACACTGTTGTACCTGCCTCATCTACTTCCTTTCGCTGCTCATTGTATATACCCACCGTGCAATCAAAACCTCTAATGCCTACCAGTCATTTCCTGTCATGCGCCCACTACACTTATGTTTGGTGAATCACATCAACCCTCAACGCAGTAAAGATTCCATTTTTTAAATTAAGTAATTTGTTTTGTTCTCCTTCCATGATCCCAACTGTCTCTCTATCGCTCATATCTTTTAAATCTCTTCATCAGTTCTGCTAGTTTTAATCAATTATAGCCATACTCTCAGTTGTCTTACCCCTAGGTTCTGGAAATCTTTCATTGCCTCTGTATTTCCCCCACGCTCCTCTTATGAACTGTTCCTTAAAGCAAAATCATGGATACTTAGTCATACAGTACAGAAATAGGCTCATCAGCTCACCACATCCATGCTGACATTTGAGCATCTATCAATAATAATCCCAACCACCAGCACTTGATCTGTGGTGTTCTATAGCTCAGCAATTCATTTAGATATTTATTCAATTGTTATTTTTAGATATTTATTAAATATTTAGATATTTATTAAATATTGTGAGAGTCTATGCCTCCACCATCCCCGCCGGGTGAAACATTCTTCCTCAGATTTCCTCTAAACTTCCAACTTATCTTCTAAACCCTATCTTAATAAATCTGAACAGGAAAATCAAGAGGGCAAAAAATGGACATGAGATAGCTTTGGCAGATAAAGTAAAGGAGAATCCTAAAAGAATCCAAAAGATTAACCGGGGAGAGAATATGACCCCTGGGATCAATGTGGCGCCACAGGAGATGATTGAAAATCTCTCATAAATATTTACCGCAAAGAAGATAATGAAGGCTAAGAAATTAAGGGAATTAAATAGTGATATATTTGAACATTTCCACATTAGCTTAGTTTAGTCTATTGTCACGTGTACCAAGGTACAATGGAAAGCTTTGGTTGCGTGCTATCCAGTCAGCAGAAAGACAATACATGATTACAATCGAGCCATTTGCAGTGTATAGAAACATGATAAGGGAATAACGTTCAGTGAAAAGTAAAGCCAGCAAAATCTGAACAAGGATAGTCTGAGGGTCACCAATGAGGTAGATAGTAGTTCGGGACTGCACGGTAGCGCAGCGGTAGAGTTGCTGCTTTACAGCGAATGCAGCGCCGGAGACTCAGGTTCGATCCTGACTACGGGTGCTGCACTGTAAGGAGTTTGTACGTTCTCCCCGTGACCTGCGTGGGTTTTCTCCGAGATCTTCGGTTTCCTCCCATACTCCAAAGACGTACAGGTATGTAGGTTAATTGGCTGGGTAAATGTAAAAAAAATTGTCCCTAGTGGGTGTAGGATAGTGTTAATGTACGGGGATCACTGGGCGGCACGGACTTGGAGGGCCAAAAAAGCCTGTTTCCGGCTGTATATATATGATATGATATGATATGATATGATAACAACTGGGAAGAAACTGTCGCTGAATCCTGAGGTGTGCATTTTCACATTTCTATACCTTTTGCCTGATGGGAGAGAAGCGGGAGTGGCCAGGATCCGACTCGTCCTTGATTATGCTGCTGGCCTTACCGAGGCAGCGTGAGGTGTAAATGGAATCAATGGAAGGGAGGTTGGTTAATCTGATGGTTTGGGCTGAGTCTACAATTCGCTGCAATTTCTTGTGGTCTTGGATGCAACTGTTCCCAAACCAGGCAGTGATGCATCTTGATAAAATGATTCCTATTGTGCACCTGTAGAAGTTAGTGAGAGTTGTAGGGGACATGCCGAACTTCCTAAGCCTTCTAAGTAGAGGCTTTAGTGTGCTTTCTTGGCCTTTGCTTCAATATGGGTGATCCTGGGGAAGTTGTTGGGTCCTGGCAGTCTTAAGGCATATTATGGTGGACAAATCCCTGGGGCATGTTCAGGAAACTAGAAAAAAAATATTACTGGGGCCCTGGCAGAGGTAAGAGCATCATCTTCAGCCATGGGTGAGGTACCAGAAGACTGGACTTTGACTAATGTTGTATCTTAATTTAAGAAGGGCTGCAAGGATAAGTCAGGGAACTACAGGCCAGTGACTCTCACATCAGTCGTGAGAAGGTTTCTTGAGGAAATTCTGAGGGACAAGATGTACCATAATTTGAAAAAGCATGGAATTGTTAGGGCTAATTAGTAGGGGCTTTATGTGTGGGAAATCTTGTGTTAAATTATTTGAAGAGGTGGCCAAGACAATTGGTGAGGGCAGAATGGTGGACATCATTTACATAGACTTTAGCACACCCTTAAGGTCTGCATGATAGCCTAGTCTAGAAAGTGAGATCTCATTGGATCGGTTAAGCTAGACAATTGAATACAATTGGTGGAAGGTGTTAGTGCATGTTTGTTATTCGGATTGGAGGCCTGTAACCATTGGTGTGCGGCAGAGATGAATGCTAGGTTCATAGTTGTTTGTCATCTATATTAATGATTTATATGACAATGTTGTTAACATGGTTGATAAGTTTGCAGACGACACCAAAATTGGTGGTGCAGTGGACAGTGAGGCAGGTTATTCAGGATTACAACAGGACCTTGATGAACTGTGGAGGGAACCATGAAATGGCAGATGGAATTTAACTTGGACAAGTGTGAGACATTATATTTTAATAAGTTATACCAGTGCAGGGCTTACATGGTAAATGGTAGGGCCCTAGGAATTGTACCAAGTGATACAAGTACATAGTCCATTATTGTGATGACTCAAGTAGACAGGATGGTGAAAAAGTTGTCTTGCATCATCAGGGCATTGAATACAGGAGTTGTAATGCCACGTTTCCAATTGTATAATGTATTATACAATTGTACAATTCATTGGTAAGACCATACTTGAGTATTGCATGCAGTTCTGGATGCCCAGGAATAGGAAATATATAAGAAACAAGGTATAAGAAAACTGGAAGGGGTGCATAAAAGATTCACACTTATGTTGCAAAGAATGAGGGGCTTAAGTTATAAGGAGAAACTGGATAAGGCTGGAAAACATTTTCTCTGGGGTGTAGGAGGATGCAGGTTAACGAGGTATATAAAATCATGGGCCGTAGACAAGGTGGATGGTCAGTCTTTTTTCCAGTTCAGTGGAGTCTAAAACAGGAGTGCACAGATTTAAGATGAGAGGGGAAAGATTTAAAAGTGACCAGAGGCAATTTTTTTCCACACAAAGGTAATAAATAGGTTTATGAACTGGAAGAAGGTGCAGAGGCAGATTACATTTCAAAAACATCTAGACACGTATATGGTAAGGCTTACGGAGATATGGGGGCAATTCTAGGCAAATTGGACTAGTTCGGATAGATGTCTTAGTTGACATGGACTAGTTGGACTGAAGGTCCTGTTTCAATGCTGTGACTAAAAATGTGCCCTTGAGTTACATACATCTCTCTACTGTAGAGAAGAGTTTCTTATTATCTACTCCATTTATGCACCTCAAAATGTTGTATATCTCAATCAGTTCCCTCTCAGCCTCCTTGACCTTAAGTAAAAGAAATCCAGACAATCCAGATTCTCTTCACAAATGAAACACAAATGTTGGCAATATTTTGGTGAATCTTCTCAGCACCCTCTCCAGTGCAACCATGTTCTTCTCAGAGTGTGTCGACCAGAAATACTTACAGTACATCAGAATTGAATTTGTTAATTATCATAATAGTTTTATTATTAATATTTTATTATCAATAGCACCCGAATGCAATTAAATTCCTTGTTCACATGAAGTTCACAGAGTAAACGGTATGCATACAATAATGATAAATACAACAAAAATACAACCATCAAGTTCTTGAACCAACCTGCACAACCCTAATCCTTCCACAGCAACAAAATACTACACCTTGTTGCACCAAGGACTTGTTTCTAAGTGTGTTTTTGCACTAACATTTTGCTTTGTGCAGTCTTTTTATTTTCAATCTCTTGGATTATTTATATGTATATTTGTTCTGCATGTTGTCTGGGCCAATGTGCCTGTCTGACTGCTGCAAGCAAGTTTTCTATTGTACCTGTCCTTCACTGTATTTGTGCCTATGACAATAACACTTGAATTTGACATGAAGTACAAGTGCAAAACAGCAGTATGGTGCAAGATTGTCCTGCAGAATCCTACACAAGTAAATAACATAATTATATAGATTAAGAGTACTAGTATATGGCAGAACCTCTGGGAATAAGTTGTGAAACAGTTGATTGCTTCAGGAGTCTGGTAGTAGAGGGGAAGAAACATAGAAAATAGGTGCAGGAGTAGGCCATTTGGCCCTTCGAGCCAGCACCGCCATTCATTGTGATCATGGCTGATCATCCACAATCACCTGTGCCTGCCTTCTCCCCATATCCCTTGATTCCACTAGCCTCTGGAGCTCCATCTAACTCTCTCTTAAACTCGTCCAGTGAATTGGCCTCCACTGCCTCCTGTGGCAGAGAATTCAACAAATTCACAACTCTCTGGGTGAAAAAGTTTCTACTCACCTCAGTTTTAAATGGCCTCCCCATTATTCTTAGACTGTGGCCCCTGGTTCTGGACTCCCCCAACATTGAGAACATTTTTCCTACATTTAGCTTGTCCAGTCCTTTTATAATTTTATACGTCTCTATAAGAAGTTGTTCTTATTCTGGAAATCTAGGTTTTCAAGTCTTTCAACCTATATTTTCTGTAGAAGAGAGAAAAAGGAATGACTTGGGTGATAGCCATTCTTGGTTACACTTCCAGCCTGATGCACTTTTAATTATGTGCTCTGGTACCTCCTTCTTTGGCTCTTTTTAAATGCTTTTGTAAATTTGCTGCATTAAAAAAGTAACACATAAGTGCAAGCTGTTATCTTTTATCCCTGGCTCAATGTTTGTGAAACCATGACATATTATTTACGATTAGTCTGAAACTAAATGGAAATAGCTTTAAAAAGTGATACATTTGTTCTTACCATATCATTATTGTAATTGGGAGTTTCCTTCACAATGTTGTTAGTCTGTGCTATGCTGCAAATAAACAAGTAACATAAATTATCAATGATCTTTACTTACATGGGCATACCAATTTTATCAGGTCAATAAATGTTAAATCCAACCCTAGTACAATTATACATGAGAGATTCACACCTTGTTTTTTCATCTAAAACTAAGAACTGCAGATATTTGTTAATGCACAAATGCATTTATATGCATTAATGCATATAAAGTGCTGAAGTAACTCAACAGGTCAGGCAAGGTCTCTGAAGAACAGGGAGAGATGACATTTTGGGTCAAGATCCTTCTTCAATCTAAATATTGGTCTCCACCCAAGTTCTTGAACCCTGTTCTCCAAGGAAGCTGTCTGATCTGCTGAGTTACTCCAGCACTTTGTCTTTTATTTTTATTGCAAACCTGCACCTACAGTTCTTTGTTTAAAGTGTTGTGGTGCCCGGGCACTTGTTTTGTTTGTTTTTGCTGGAGGGTTTTTAAATACACAGCGTATCTTTATCCATCAAAATAATGTCCCTGCATAGGAAGCTTAGGTCTCAATGAAGAAACCGGCGGTGCTGAGATGGGAATGTATCTTGTATCCTGTGGTATTTATTCTGGAGTAACATTACGAAATACTGGAGTAACTCAGCAGGTCAGGCAGCATCTCAGGAGAGACGGAATGGGTGACGTTTCGGGTCGAGACCCTTCTTCAGAAGGTACCTTGTGGTCATCACTTCCGAAGAGTCCGCCAGGGACTTGGTGGCAATTTTTTAGCACTATCCTACACGGGATAATTTTTTTTAACATTTACCAATTAACCTATAAACCTGTACGTCTTTGG
Source organism: Rhinoraja longicauda (assembly GCF_053455715.1). NCBI lineage: Eukaryota > Metazoa > Chordata > Chondrichthyes > Rajiformes > Arhynchobatidae > Rhinoraja > Rhinoraja longicauda. Next base: position 48,196,914 of record NC_135955.1, on the reverse strand, counting down.
AGTGTGGGAGGAAACCGAAGATCTCGGAGAAAACCCACGCAGGTCAAGGGGAGAACGTACAAACTCCGTACAGACAGCACCCGTAGTCAGGATCGAACCCGGTCTCCAGCGCTGCATTCGCTGTTAGGCAGCAACTCTACCGTGACGCCACCGTGGCCGTGCGTACCTGTGTGGATGTCGCAGCATGGCGCGGTTCGCCACCCGCTGCTTGCCCTCGGGTTTGAGCGAAATGGCAGTAACGCGCCCGCTGGCGCCTGCGTTCCCCATCGCCGCACGACCGCGCTCAATCCGACCCGACCCCCAACTGCCGGCCGCGTCCAATCCGACCCGACCCCCAGCTACTGGCCGCGCCCGACCCGACTAGACCACCAACTGCCGGCTATCCCTGCCGCGCGTCTGCCAACTTCTGGCCACGGCGGCGCGCAGACTGCCGCGCGCCCCCAACTGCCGGCGCCCACGTGGCCGCGTGTCAGCACCGCCACTGTTTGTTGACGCGGCGGTGTTGCCCGGTAACGCCATCAAACGGTCGCGCACAACGGGACGCCAAGGGCGCGCCCTGATGGCCGAGGTGAGTATCGCTTCGTTCCACAGCATGAACCACTCCACTGGCTGGTCTTTTCTGTAACGAGAGTGTCCAAATAGACCCATTCCACCTGCTCTTCCCCCACTGGCTTTTAAAAAGATATTTTACAGAATTCAACCGATTTTCTTTCGAATGTTCTGTAGAAGAGAATCTACAGACTCTTGACAATCTGAACCTCCATCAATTACATGGGCAATGCACCCACATCAACAAATTGTTTCAAAAGAACTATAGAAACACAGGAAGTTAGACACAAAAAGTTGGAGTAACTCAGCAGGACAGGCAGCATCTCTAGAGAGAAGGAATGGGTGATGTTTCTGGGTCGGTTATAGAAACGCAGAAGCAGGAGTATGCCATCTGTTCATTCAAGCCTGCCTCGGCTTTATCTACTTCAATACAAAATTCATGCTCTTGAGCCATTGATCATAAGAGATAAGAGAACAATGAAGCTGTTTCGCCCATCGGGTCTGCTCTGCTATTCGATCATGTCTGATCAACTTCCCCGCTCAACCCCATTCTCCTGTTTTCTCCCTGTAACCATTGACACCCTTACTAATCAAAATCCTGTCAATCTCCGCTTTAGAATACCACAGATTCACCGCCCATTCCTCCTCCATTCTAAAAGTACATTATTTCATTCTGAGGCTGTGCCCTCTGATCCGAGACTCTCCCACTAGCATTTTAGATATATTCTGTGTATGATCTGTGCTTTTTGCCAAGCACCCGCAACAGACAGAAGAGTGGTGTAGTGTTAGGGTTGCTGCCTTACAGTGCCAGAGACCCGAGTTCGATCCAGACCACAGGTGCTGTCTTTTCTTTGGGTGCTCCAGTTTTCTCCCATATTCCAAAGAGTGCAGGTTAATTGGCTTTTGTAAAATTGTCCCTTGAGTGTAGGATAGAACGAGTGTACAGGGTAATTGTTGGTCGTGTGGACTCGGGGCCTGTTTCCAAGCAGTATCTCTAAAAACAAAAAGAAAACACCCCAAATCAATACAGGAATAACCAACTTTCTCACACAGAGGGTGGTGGTATATGGAACGAGCTGCAGAGATGGGTTCAGTTACAATGTTTAAAATACATTTGGATAGCTACATGGACAGAAAATGGTTGGAAAGATTTGGGCCAAGGCTTGAAACTAGGGCTTGCTTGGGTTGGCATGGATGAGTTGGACCGAAGGACCTGTTTCTGCGCTGCCTCACTCTATAACTACATAACTTAGATGATATATTGTTCCAAAGACTGAATAACTGTCCTAAATTATTATTTTCTGTATGCTTTCTCATTAACAGTGCTAAGCGACTGACCTATGGTTCCTGACTTTATTCTTCAAATGTTAAATAGCTAATGTATCGAAATTTTCCCTTAAAGAATGGATCCCAACCAGACAACTGATGTCAATTATTTTCTTACTTTGCCACTTTTTGTCCCTTTCTTCTCTATACTTTCTACATTGTGCATCAATGTCCAATATCTTATGAATCATAAGCATGGAGTTAGTTTCTTAACCATCATTTCTTGGGTCATCCAGGAAATTTTAGCTTTCAATGCATTCCTTTAAACGCGGCAAAATGTATCCCAATCATTTCAGAAGACCATTCAATCACTGTTTTCTCTATCATTTTTTGATGACAGATCACCTGGCTGATATCCGTTTTCAACCATTTTGAACTTTCTGAAGTTATTTACTCTTCATTCAAGTGTTCTTATACTAAATTGTTCCTTGTTCTTTCTCGCACACTCTAAATCTGAACATATAATCATTACCATGAAAATGTTCTCCTGAAAAATGCTTTATTCACACAAAGCAAGAACCAATGCAGTCCCCATCCTCATTGGCCTGTAAAATGACTGATTTCAAGTATTCCTCCTCCTTTTTGCCCTTTCCATAACAATTAGCCCAGTCTGCATCAGTGTGATTGAAATCTCCCATTATTATCACAGTCGGTTTTGCTTGCTTCTGTGGTTCTCCAGCTGATTTGTTCTTTAATCTCTCTAATACATTTTGGTGAAACAAGTCGTGTAAAAGTCCTCTGCTATTCTTTATTGTTAAATAAATAGATTCTACTGTTCAATTCTCAAATAAATTATCTTTTTTATTAGATTAGATTAACAATGTTATGTCGTTATTTAAAACTGTATTATCACTCCAAACCACCTTCATTGCTAACTTTAAACTTCCTGAATATATCTCTTTTTCCTTGTCACTTTTATCTTCCTCTTCCTTCATCCAATCCATTCACTCTCTTTGTTACTTGATTTGACTTGAATTACATTTTCTGACACTCCTCAGTTCCAAATCTGGAATATGCAACATGATTCTTCAGCCTGATTGGTTACATTGTGATTAGTGATGTTTTATGGTTACATGAAAATATACTGGCACTGTTTATTCACAACTGACCACAAAATATGTATCAAGAGTGTTTTGTTGTCAAATGTCTCAAAAAACAGCAAAATTCATACTTGCAGCAGCGCATAGTTATGGTACTCAGCAGGCACCATAATAAACAACAAAAAAATTCAATATACGACAACAAACAATATAGTGCAAAGACAAAAACAATGCCCCCCAAGTCTTTAGTACAATCAATGCAATTTGTAATTTGTGGTTTAGTTGGAGTTCATAGCATACATATAGCCTGATGTTTGTTGTGTCTATATGTATGTGATATGTAAAATTTACATTATTGTCTATCCCTGATCTTGTTTCTCTCTTATTTCCATGGTTATTTTCCTGACTTGCCATAGCTTTTGTTATTTTCTCTCCTTTGCTGGTAATTTTCCAAGTTTCTGTGCTTTATTCTTTATTTTTCTGGGTTTGGTCCTCTACTGTTTTTCATCTGCCAATTTTGTTTTCATTCTTTGTTATTTGTCTCCTCCCTTTGGCTTTTCCTTTCTCTGTTATTAATTTTGTCCTCTCTGCAGTCCATCGTTCTGATAGGATCCTAAAGATGGAACAACAAATTATTAGAGACTTCTGTCTAAGTGTGGGAGTTTTTTTTTGCAAATTTATCTCATGTTTATGGCTAGATAAACAACAACAACATATCTAGCATTGGAAAATATCCCAAGATGTTTCAAGGATGCAAAGGATGCATTTAACTAAGAAGCGGATACAATTTGTTTAAAGAAGAAATGTATAAAGGTGGAGTGTTGTAAAGGTTTAGGAAGGTAGTTCCTGAGCAGAAGAGTTATGTTGTAATTTTAGAGACAGAACAACACTGGCTTACTGGTTTGTTTTCTGAGGTGAGAGACCTGTTGCATAAAGCGATTGTGTCATTATCTAGGAGAGTGAATGGTGATCTAATTGAAATATATATTATGTTCAGAGGTTTAACAGGCGTGATGTTTTTGATGAAGCCGGGTTGACAATGACTACACCAGCACACTCACAGTAGGGTGAACTCACGTGATAACGTTTATTTACAGTGAAAGACAATAATGACGGGAAGGTCTGGGTCCACATGAGAGCGCAGTCCCGTGTGATCTGTGGGAAAGTGAGGAGATGCTCCTTGGATGCTCCTTGGATTCCCCCAATCACTCACTCTTAGTCTTGGAGAAGGCACTGGCCAGTATGTGGATGGTCGAACCTTAGAAGGACACATATTGGACCTTTTTTGGAAATTAGCCTGGCCAGGTGACTGGTGTTTCAGTAGAAGAGCATTTTGTATATAGTGATTAATGTTTCAAGATTTTTTTGAATGCGAATACGGCTGGACCTTGTGGGAAGATATCAAATTGGAACAAAACAAATTACAACATTTGCAGGAGCTTGGGAGAATACAGTGGGAGCAATTGTTATTGGGTATGTACACATCAGAGATGTCGGAGTCATTTAAAGGACAGTTGATCAAAGATCAGGACTGGCATATTCCAATAAGGCAGAGGGATAAGGATGACAAAGTAAGGGGACCTTGTATGACCAAAGAGTTGTGTAAGAAAATAACTGCAGATGCTGGTACAAATCAAAGGTATTTATTCACTAAATGCTGGAGTAACTCAGCAGGTCAGGCAGCATCTCAGGAGAGAAGGAATGGGTGACGTTTCGGGTCAGACCCTTCTTCCTCACCCATTCCTTCTCTCCTGAGATGCTGCCTGACCTGCTGAATAACCAAAGAGTTTGTAAATTTGGTCAAAACAAAAAGGAAGCTCCTGCGAGGTTTAAGAGGATGGAATCAGACAGACCTTTTAAGGAATATAAAGAAAGGACAAAATAACTCAAGCAGGCTATTAGAAGGGCCAAAAGTGGCCATTAAATGACTTTGGTAGGTCGCATCAAAGAAAATCCCAAGACTTTTTATATCTACATCAAATACAAGATGGTAACCAGAGAGAAGCTAGGACCACTAAAAGACAAAGGATATAATTTGTGCTTGGTGACTGGGGATGTATGTGAGGTACTTACATACATCAAGGGGAGGAATGTGGAGAACACTGAGATCAGAGAGACAGTGAGAAAATCTAATAAGCAATGGCAGTTTAAGATTAAGAAGGAGGAGGTGTAGGGGTCTTGAAGAACATTAAGGTGAAAGATTAGATAGATTCCCAGGGTCTGATGGGATCTATCCCATGTTATTGAGAGAGGCAAGAGAGGAGATAGCAGGAGCCTTGACAAAGATCTTTGTGGCTTCTCTCGCCATTAGCGAGGTCCCACTGGAGAGTAGCTAATGTTGTTCCTTTGGGAAGGCAAGTGTAGAGAACCTGGAAAATTAAGTGTAGAAAACCCAGTGAACTTCACCTCAGGGAAGGACAATATTCAGGCTGGAGATCTGTGACAAGTGAAATTCGACAGGGATCTGTGCTGTTGTTTGTGATATGTATAAATGACTTGGATGTAAATCAGTTGGTAAATTTGCAGATGACAACAAGATTGCTGGAGTCACAGACTGCGAGGAAGACTGTCAAAGTATACCGCTGGATATAGATCAGCTATAGAAATGTGCGGACAAATGGCAGATGCAGTTTACTCGGAGCAAGTGGGAGGTGTTTCACTTTGGGAGGTTGAATTGCAAGGGAAAATGTTGCACTTTTTGTATTTTTAAGCTCTACTCATATTGCCTCAGCATCTATCACATCTGAAACATCGTAAACTTGGAACACTGAGTTGCTGGTCATGTCCCTCACAACTACATTTTTGCAATGGCCACATCATAGTCCAAAGCATCAATCCAGGCTCTAAATCAATCTGCATTCCCCACAATAGTCTTTGCATTGAAATAAACACCAGCCCATCACCTTCACCATATTCCATTCCCTTCCCCTGTCTGGTCTTCCTTTGAGATTTACTGATCCTAACCTCTAACTTCCAACACTCCTTTCAATGTCTGAGCTATCGCTCTGGTTCCATGCCTCTCTAATTTAAATCTGAGTAGCACAAGTGAACCTTCCTCCAGTTCAGATGCAACCCGTACCTCTTATAGAGGTCATCTCTGCCCCAGAAGAGTTCCCAGTGGTCTAAAAATCTGAATACCTACCCCCTGCACCAACTCCTGAGCCATGTGTTCATCTGCCCTTTCTTCCTATTCCAACCGTCACCAGCACATGGCACCAGGAGTAGTTTGGAGATTACTACCCTCAGTGTCCTGCTTTTGAATCTTTTGTCTAACTCCCTTTATTCCCTCTGCAGGATCTCATCTCTTTTCCCACCTATGTCATTGTGCCAATGTGCACAACAACTTATGGCTGCTTGACCTCCCGCTTGAGAATGTTCTACAGTAGCTCCGAGTCATCCTGGACCAGCCACCAAGGAAACAACACACCATCCTGGAGTCTTGTCTGCTGTCACCGAATCCGTCTGTCCCCTATTACAGTGGCTCTGTCTGACTTTTCCCTTCGCTACTGTGCCTCAGAGCTACAGACCCAAACACTGCTGCTGCTCTCCCCTGACCAGTCATATATATAATGTGGAAAAATCCAAAATTATCTATATATAGGAAAGAACTGCACATGCTAATTTAAACCGAAGATAGACACAAAAAGCTGGAGTAACTCAGCAGGTCAGGCAGCATCTCTGGAGAAAGGGAATAGTAGACTTTTCGGATTGAAACCCTTCTTCAGACTGAGAGTCAGGGGAAAGGGAAATGATAGATGCAGACAGTTATCATCCCAATTGATGCCCCTTCACTGACTATGTCCAGGACAGCATCCAGTCCCTATTCTCCCACTCCTGCAATCTATTTTTCAGCCCACATTGCCCCCTGGTCTTGCTGACCCCAATCTGCACTGGAAGTTATTTCCTCCAGAGCTCCACTTTCCGCAGTGTTGGAATTTTGGGTGGAAATAACTTTTTGTCAATTTATTTGTGCTCAATCTTCTTGAGGAAACATATTGGCCCAGTGCACAGTAGTGCATTGGTGCCTCGGGTCTCATTCAAAACTAGAGAAAACCCTCACAGGGCCACTATGATGTATTTTTTCAGGTGCATTAAATTTGCAGGCAAGCAGTATGTGCAATGTGGATAACAATTAGAAATCTCTAAATAATGTCCATTGTACTCAAATTTCTGTTTTCTTTCAGTTGCAAGTAAACATGAATTGTGAAACATTTTCGAAAATAAAGAATTCATCATTGTGCAACAACTTTATTCTGTCTTTAATTAGCTTCACTACGTACAGACACAAAATAGGGCATAATTAAAAATGACGCCTAGCTATCATGGACGTACTTTTATCTAAAGCTACCAATTTCTGGATTAAATTCAATTTAGGACCATATACATAGAAGAGTAATCTTAGCACATTGTTTATTTTTGTGAAGTCGGGAACAGACACAGATTTAGTAATACATTGTACATTACATACTATTGTTCCAGTTGTTGACTGATAAGATCACATTTCAATGGTAATGTAATAGAAATGTTTGCTGCAGTAGTGCCATCAGTACCGCGCTGTTCCAGGTCATCTCAAAGATTGCATATGACCCAAGATAACCACAGGATATGTGACAGAAAGGACCTCTTGTCATTCTGAGCAGCATATTTACGTGAATGCTTGGAACAGCTTCATTGTTATTAGTTGTGGCAAAGCTTCCTGTTATATTTTTGGTCATCTTTAGGGTCTAGAGCTCCCTCTGCATTTTCTCCTATAATTTGGGTACAAACAGCATTTTTTTTAAAAGGCCTACAAAAAAAGGAAAGGGGTTTGGTGGGTTACAACATGTAGGTTTGTCTGTCTGACTTCTGTTAGTTTATTTTAAACTAACTTGTCCAGTGCAGGAGAGAAATATGTGTCAGGGAGGGTCATGTATGTATTTAGATGGTATGCCTGTCAAGGTTATAGAAACAAGGAACTGCAGATGCTGGTTTACAAAAAAAGACACAAAGCACAGCAGTAATTCAGCGGGTCAGGCAGCATCCCTGGAGAACATGGGTGGGTGATGTTTTGGGTTGAGATCCTTCTTCAAACTGAGGAAGCATCCCAACCTGAAACATAACATCCATGTTCTCCAGAGAACAGCCCTTGATTGATTGAGATCGTTGCTGGGTGGGTGATATTGATTTGATTAATTAATTACTATCTGAACCAAGTGTTGCTGATGGTAGGATGTAGTGGCTCAAGATCTGAAGTTTAAGGGAACTACATTAACAAACAAATTAAAAATTGAAAGGTTTGTATTTGTATAAACCTTCACGAACTTAGGATTCTGAATTTGACTACTCATGTGAAATCAATGGTCCGCTTGCCTGATCTAAATTCCATTCTTTGGAGCTTGATTCCAGGTATTAAATATATGTCTACCTGCTGCCACCACTTTTAGCCTTGTGTGTGAGCAATACCTTCCTGATCCTCCACCCATTTTGTTAAGGAAGGTCTTTCTTCCTTACTATCTCTGCAAGACCTCCAGGGCAAATACCGCTGTGTTGCACCATTCCTCACAGTTTCCCATTCAATTGATGAAGCTGAAGCTGAAGTCGATGAAGCTGTTTTTATGTCTGAATGTCCAGGCTTTCAAGCTCCTGTATTTTTTCCCAGAAGGCAGAAGAAAGAAAAGGGAATGAAAAGAGTGGTAGACATCCTTGAGGATACTTCTAGCCTTTCTGATGGATAGCTAGGAACTTGGAGCATTAGACATTCCCTATAGCAGTTTCATTCAGGAGGACAGGATTGTGTTCACTCTCTTGCTTCCTTAGGTCAACAACCAACACATTCTTATTGCTGAAATGAATCATCATTGAGTTTAACAATCAAATTTAGTTTAGTTCAGTTTGGAGATACAGTGCAGAAATAGGCCCTTTCGCCCGCCAATTCCACACTGTCCAGCGATTCCTGCATATTAACACTAACCTACACACACTAGGGACAATTTTACGTTTATACCAAAACAATTAACCTACAAACCTGTGTGCCTTTGGAGTGTGGGAGTTAACCGAAGATCTCAGAGAAAACTCACGCAGGTCACTGGGAGAACGTACAAACTCCAGACAGACAGCACCCATAGTCGGGATCGAACCCGGGTCTTTGGTGCTGCAAGGCAGTAACTCTACCTCTACGCCACCATGCCGCCCCAATGCCACATTGTACTTTTGGCCACAATCATGGGTGTGCAGAGAGTAGAACACCTCTCTGAAGGATACCAGTAAAAGAAATGTGATGACCAAATTTCACTAACTGAGGTCAGCCGGTCAAGAACTTCAAAACCAGTTGCAGATGGAGTCCCAAAGTCTTTGGTCCAGAAGTTTAAGGATGAGCTTTCTGAATATTATGGTGTTGAAGGCAGAGCTGAATAGCATCCTGACACCGATGTTCAAGATAATCTAGAGCTGAATGTAGTGTAAGAGAAATGGTGTCTTTCGTAAACCTATTTTCCCTGAATACAAATTCAAGGGATCTAGATTGTCCAGATGATAGCAAGCACAAAATTGAGCCATTATCAACATTGAGCCATTAAAGAAGTGCTTTCAAAGCACATCTTTATGGTTGATGTTACAACTACTGGGTTATAGTCTTCGACACGGGTTACTTTAGTTTTCTTAGGGACTAGAATGATGGAAGTTTCTCTAAAGCAGATGGAAACAGTAGTGTTGAAGTGTGAGGTTGAAGATGTTGGTGAAGACTGTGGCCAGTTGAAAGGCGCTTGATTTCAGAACTTGTCTGGGGACCCCATCCAGACAGTTTGCTTTCCGAGAGTTTACCCGTGTGAAAGCAGATTTGACTTCTGCCACTAACATATATGGTACAAAGTCAGCAGGGGCTGAGGGGACGTGACAAAGTGAAACTTTCTTTTGCCTTTTCTGACGTAAAAATCATTGAGATCACCCAAAAGAAATGCATCATTGCTGGAGATCTCCCTCAATTTAGACGTGGCCGTGATGGTATTCAGGCCCTGCCACAAATGCCTGGCATCAGCTTCACAATGCATTAAAAGCATCTTTAGCTATCTCAATCCAACTGAAGTATTATTAAACAATTTGGAAAAGAGCTCATTGACCCAGATACCAACCGATGAACCGATGGATCTCCATAATACCGTAATGAACATGTAAATGCAAGATTCGGTAATATGAGAAATCCTGAGCAAATGAATATAGAACACCCTTCATTTAGTATGTGAAAAAAGTAGGGCGCATGTTGAATGTTATCAATAATATGTGTACTCTCCAAAAATAAGCCACTACTGCCATCTATTGTCAACTTACTGCCTCAGAAAGTGTGTAATGAAAAGGAACTGCAGATGCTGGTTTATACCAAAGATAAACACCAAGTGCTGGAGTAGCTCAGCATGTCAGGCCTCATCTCTGGAGAAAATGGATTGATGACACTGAAGAAGTGACCCAACCTGAAACGTCACCAATCCATTTTATCCAGAGATGCTGCTTGACCTGTTGAATTACTACAACATTTTGTGTCTATCTTTGCCTCACACCATGTGCTTGGTTGAATTTTCTTGTCTCACATTGGCTCTGCTGCTTTGTCAGTGCTGCTTCATGACCTTCATGACCTTGTTTATCAAACTGGATACATGGTCTCAGACAATCGACCCATTATTGTGATCTGATTTAACAGTTATGTAATTAGGTGGACTGAGATGTCTTTTAATGCTAGTGCCATTCATTTAACGTCCTCCAGTCTCTCTGAAGTTTTTCCCTACACACTGGCATGCTGCTTGGAACTGATAACGATTCAGCTTCTGCAATTCTTCATTCAAAGTCTCCATGCTGAGTAAACTGATTTCTAATTTCATTTGAGATCCCCAGAAATTTAGTGTACAAAAACATGAGAGGAATAGATCGGGTAAATGCGCACAGTCTCTTGCCCAGAGTAGGGAAATCAAGAACCAGAGGACATAGGTTTAAGGTGAGGCGGAACAGATTTAATAGGAACCTGGTGAGTAACATTTTTACACAAAGGATGGTGGGTGTATGAAATGAGCTGCTGGAGGAGGTAGTTGAGGCAGGTTCTATTGCAAAATTTAAGAAACATTTGGACAGGTACATGGATAGAATAGATTTAGAAGGATATGGGCCAAACACAAGCAGGTGAGACTAGTGTAGATGGGACATATTGGTCAGTGTGGGCGTTGGGCCGAAGGGCTTGTTTCCATTCTGTATGACTCTACAACAAAAACATTTGCAGATGTGGACTCAACTGGTATTGAATTTGGTTTATTATTGTCATGTGTACGAGGTACAGTGAAAAACTTTGATTTGCAGCCTGTCCTGATAAATCATACATGATTAGAATCAAACAATAGACAATAGACAATAGGTGCAGGAGTAGGCCATTCAGCCCTTCGAGCCAGCACCGCCATTCAATGCGATCATGGCTGATCACGCTCAATCAGTATCCCGTTCCTACCTTCTCCCCATACCCCCTCACTCCGCTATCCTTAAGAGCTCTATCCAGCTCTCTCTTGAAAGCATCCAACGAACTGGCCTCCACTGCCTTCTGAGGCAGAGAATTCCACACCTTCACCACTCTCTGACTGAAACAATACAAGAGACTGCAGAAGTTGTAATCTGGAGCAAAAATCTAACTGTTGGAAAAGAAATCTGTGAGACAGGCAGCATCTATGGAGGTAAACGGATGGTCAATATTTTGGGCCAAGAACCTGCATCAGGACTTTCTGCAGATGTTAGAGTTATTCTGCAGAGTTATTCCAGGCCACTCTTTAATTAGATGTTGGAGGTTACAGAAGAGACCATGGCTATTCCATTCATCGACCAGACATCTTGGAATAAAACTGATTTTCCTTATAATCTTCTTCGGCCCCCCTCGGTCATGGCTGACTATGGGTGATGTATTCTAGTTGGCTGCTTGCTCCACTCCTCGTAGGTGTAGGTTTGCTGTGATGTGTGGTCGGATGCAAGCCTGGGCGATGTCATATGAAGGACAGGCTGTTGCCCTTGCAGCACGCTCTCCACGCTCCCCCTCGCCATGTCGCTGATCGATCCAAAGGAACAGCAGAGCCGTTACAGTTTGGCACCAGCACCATCGCAGGAGCTGCCAGAACAAGGTTGTAGACAACGATGAACTGCCTTAGGGACTCCGACTCCGGATTTTTCTCGAGGTTTACTCCTGGAGCCTTTTCCATGACTGGATATGGCTACAAGGCAGTGGAGGTTTTACATCTAGAGTTTTCCCTCTCCTAGATGGACTGCCTTCCCAGGCTGCCGAGCCTCATCTGCCCGAGACTCATATAATCTAAAGCTACACTTATTACACATGGGATGTAGCAAGCTGCAAGACAAATGCTATCTTTCACAATAAAACCTGCTATAGAGTGCATATAAATTTTCACTATATCTGCTTTAAATTCTGAAATAACTGAAAGATACTTTATATAAGGGCTAAAATATGTAATAGGATTCATGGGTGAGATATCAAACAATACAATATTCAATCTAAAGCTACTTATTTTTGCTTTTGTCTGCAATGGTCCCACCCCTGCTAATGCCTGTATTCTTCTCCAACCCTGCAATCCTTTGGAATATCAGTGGTCCTCCTTTTCTAAACTCTTGAACATTCCCAGATATAATCATAATAATTGGCAGACAAAACTTTGGCTGTCATGACCAGAAGCCAACTGTCATCACTTGCACTCTATTGCAGGTGTGAGGTCTTGAATGCCAATATTAATCAGGACTTGGTGGAAACAGTCTTCAATCCAGGTGAAGGATAGCTGCATGAAGAGCTGCCATTGTCTGCAGGGAGAGCCATCTCACAACACAGTGGTAAAATAAGGCTGTTTTCAGTATCTGGCTTTCCAACAAAGCTGTTTGAATATGCAGAGATGTTGTTGGCAGACTGATGAAGAGTTTCAGCCTGAAACGTCACCTTTTCCTTTTCTCCAGAGATGCTGCCTGACTCACTGAGTTACTCCAGCATTTTGTGTCTATCTTCGGTGTAAACCAGCACCTGCAGTTTCCTTTTTACACATTTGTTGTTAGTTAAGAAGTGCTCTTATTGTCAACATGTAATTTTATGGAACCACTTGCTTACATTTTTTTTAACTGGAGAAATAGCATCTTATATTTCGCTTGGGTAACATAACCCAATGGAACGAACATTTAATTTTTCCAGTTTTATGTAATACTCCCCCTACATTCTCTTTCCTCTGCTACACCCCTACCCCAGAGCACACTCATTTCTCCCATTATCCCACCCCTGCCCATTCCCTTCCACCAATATCTTTTCCTATGTCTTCACATTTTCTTGTCCTATCCTTATTTTCATTTAAAGCCTTTGTCACTTACTCCACCCATCTGCCAATCAAATCCCCTCACACATATCCACCTATTTGTTTTGGCCACCTCTCTCTTCCAGTTTTCACTCCCCTAGTACAATCAGTCTGAAGAAGGGTCCCAACCTGAAACATTGCCTATCCATTTTATCCAGAGATGTTGTCTGACCCACTGAGTTACTCCAGCACCATTCAGGAAATGTGACCTATCCACTGATTTATTTAAATTCTTGGCAGGGTGGAAATGGACCATTTGATATATACTGATAACATTGTCTTTTTGTTGGGAACACAAGGAACCCCAAGTGACAAATGGAGGACATCACTATCTAAACAGTCCTCCTACCCACTCTGCCATCAGCTCTGCCTTGTATGGCTACATCAGCCACATCAGAATTCATAAAGGGAGACAAGGTGCTGGAGTAACTCAGTGGCTCATGCAACATCTCTGGGAAACATGGATAGGTTTAAGTAAGTCATCCCTGATATTGGAGATTAACAATGAAAAAATGAACTAAATTAGCAAAATAAAATAGTTTTCAGTCTGTAATTGACGAAGAGCAGGCAAGCGGAGAATAAAGATGGCTAGACTGGAGAGAAAGATGAAGTTGGAGTTCATAGAAACATAGAAAATAGGTGCAGGAGGAGGCCATTCGACCCTTCGAGCCAGCACCGCCATTCATTGTGATCATGGCTGATCATCCACAATCAATAACCCGTGCCTGCCTTCTCCCCATATCCCTTGATTCCACTAGCCCCAAGAGCTCTATCTAACTCTCTCTTAAATCCATCCAGTGATTTGGCCTCCACTGCCCTCTGTGGCAGAGAATTCCACAAATTCACAACTCTCTGGGTGAAAAAGTTTCTTCTCACCTCAGTTTTAAATGGCCTCCCCTTTATTCTTAGACTGTGACCCCTGGTTCTGGACTCGCCCAACATTGGGAATATTTTTCCTGTATCTATCTTTTCCAGTCCTTTTATAATTTTATATGTCTCTCTAAGATCCCCTCTCATCCTTCTAAACTCCAGTGAATACAAGCCTGGTCTATTCAATCTTTCCTCATATGACAGTCCCGCCATCCCAGGGATCAATCTCGTGACCCTACGCTGCACTGCTCAATTACAAGGATGTCCTTCCTCAAATTAGGAGACCAAAACTGTACACAATACTCCAAATGTGGTCTTACCAGGGCCCTATACAACTGCAGAAGAACCTCTTTACTCCTCTACTGAAATCCTCTCGTTATGAAGGCCAACATGCCATTAGCTTTCTTCCCTGCCTGCTGTACCTGCATGCCAACTTTCAGTGACTGATGTACAAGGACACCCAGGTCTCGCTGCACTTCCCCCTTACCTAACCTGACACCATTGAGATAATAATCTGCCTCCTTGTTTTTGCCGCCAAAGTGGATAACCTCACATTTATCTACATTATACTGCATCTGCCATGCATCTGCCCACTCACTCAGTCTGTCCAGGTCACCCTGCAACCTCCTAACATCCTCTTTGTGTTTGACATTTGGATGTGCCTGGGTTTCATTACCCCTGTTCCCCTGCATCTTTGCCTTTTCTTGCATGATCCATGGCACGTGGATCACTCCCCGTCATGGCTCAAGATAACAGAAACTGTACCCCTCACTGTCTCTTAACACTAGCACTTTCTGTCCACCACCCTCCTTCCAAACCTCACTTGTTTCATGTCCCTTACACCATGCTGTAATGATCAGCATATCCATCCTCCTTTTGCTATGGATATTCATATTTAGGAAAGGCAAAAAGCTGCTAATATGAGCAGTAAGAGGAGAAAATGATAGAAAAGCCCTAGCGTTGCATCGCAAATTGCCATTAGAAAGGGAGTTGTTGGTGAAAATAGAAGAGCAAGCCAGGGATTCGCAATGAAAGCATTCTCCCTAGAATGGAGAGAGGTGAGGGAGGGAAAGATATGGCTGGTGGTGGCATCACGTTTTTATGTTGGGCGATCTGTTGAGTATATAAGCTGACGTTGAAGGTGAGAATGTGAGGAACCATATTTTTGCTCTGGGTGGCTGGAGAATGATTGAGAGTAGGTGTGGAAAATGAAGCGCATGTTATTGAGGGCCCTATTATCTATAGCAGAGGAGTGGAGGGGCAGCTATATTTATGGAAAAAGGAGCTGAAGATAAGTTTAAGGAATAGCATCTCATCTTCCACCTTGGCATGTTCCAGCCCTTGGGACACAGTAATGAATTTAACAACCTCAATTAACAAGACACAAATCATATCAGAACCGAGCAGTTCTCTCAGAACCGAGATGTAAAATTGTCAAGCATTTTCTCAGCTTTTCTCTTTACACAGATGCTCCAACCCACTGAGTGTCTCCAATGTTTTCTGATTTTATTTAATATGTAAAAGAGATTTTCAGTTGTAGAATATCACGCGAGAACATGACTTTTCTTATATATTTGGTCCTCTGTGCATTGTAAATGCTAAAGAAAATATGGAATAAAAGAAATGTAGTTTGCTTCATTAATCTAAGATTTAGATTTTTTTCTATTATAAACAATATCTAATTTAAATATATGGACAGAAAATTGGCTGCAATGCATACAAGTGGCTGACTAATTGTGCAGCACTAATCATTAGTGCGCTGATTGAGGAGTCATCCCTTGTAATTATAGGTAAATTATCCATAGTACTTTTTTATATCAGTTGGATAGATTATCCGCACTCCAACATTTATTATACAATACTCTTATCTTAGTCTTAAGCAATTAAACTAATATAACAGGAAGCTAAAACCATTTTGTTCAGTTCCCAGCACCATTGTAATCTTAATAGCTATAGTTCTAAGAGACACAGAAGAGTTAAAAGAACATAGCCTGGAGGAAAACCTGACACTTTTTGAACGTATAATCATTTCAGTCATCAGGTTATATTCATCTGTTAACATAAAAACACCAGCACATTCATTATGTAATAATTTGCAAGGGAAAAATGCAATTTGCCCAGTTGGAACTTCTTAATATTTTATCAACTAAGATAGATGCATGAAGTGACATTGGGATCATCACAAACAAAAATCTCCATTGCTTGTGTGAGAATTACTTGTGTGAGATATATCAATATCCATCAAATGATGGAAGCCGGTTCCACATATTATTTATAATAGTACTGTTCACAGTTATACATGTTCACACCTCATGCAACCTATTGTTTGTTGTGTCAATTTTCCTTTGTTAGTTAGCCATTGGCTTCTTGGGCTTGTAGGGTTGGATATCAGGTCGGCAGTGCTGGTGTGTTGCAAGCTCCCTCTGGGCTCAAAGTAATTCCAAGCGAATGGACTACAATGCAACATCAGTATAAATAGGTTTGTAATGGTAAATCTAGTAAACCAGTACTAAACCATATTATATTTTAGGGCATGGTTGATGGTTGTCCATACATCTAAAACATCGAAGGTTTAAACATGTCATCAAGGGTGTGATTCTTACTGTTTGACTATGAATAACCTGAGGGCTACGTGGCAGAATGATTTCAGTTGGATCAAGAATTATATTTTAAAAACCTCGCTGCCATGCTGGTAGATTGCAGAGTTTGGCTACTCTCTATCGTCTGTAAACGGGAAGGGCCCCAAATTGTGTAGGAAGGAACTGTAGATGTTGGTTTACACCGTACAGACAATATGCTGGAGTAACTCTGCGGGTCAGGCAACATCTCTGGAGAAAAGGAACAGGTGACTGAGAGTCTGAAGAAGAGTCTCAACCCGAAACTTCACCTTTCCTTTTCTCCAGAGATGCTGCCTGACCCGCGGAGTTACTCCAGTATCGTGTGTCTGTTTACGGCCCCCGAATTGATCCATGCTGGCTGGAAAAACTCAATGGGATGTATGTGATTCTCAGCTTGGATGGATGAGATGTATTTCTGTGCCTGAAGATCAGAAACAAGAGGCAATCTACATACTTTGAGCTATAGATGTTAGTTTTTTATGCATATTGATTCATGGAAAAAACAAGGTCCACCTACTGAAATAAAATCGCCCTTTCATTTCATAAAGTGATGCATAACTCCGAGATCAGATTGGAAGATTCGTCACAATTTACCGGTGTCAGGAAGATTAAAGAGGCTTCTGAAAGAATGACTGAATTACGTCAAATGTAATCATTATGATTTTATGTAAATAGTTCAAATCCGAAAAAAATGCTATCTGTAATACGCGCCAATCTTTCCGAAGTGCCTCGTATTTATTCTGCGGAGTTTAGTTGTGGATCCCTCGTCCCAGATATTTGCAAATGGCAATAAATTATCATTTACTCTTGCAGAATGCATGTTATTGACACCCAACAATGTTTTCAGATCCACAATTGTACCCGGCGCTAGAAAGGCAATAATGTGACTGCAGAGGAGAAACAAAGATTATGTCCAGGTTTTAAAACGTGAATGTTACTGTATGATGGTGCACCGCTCTTCTCGTCAAAGAGTCAAATAGTCAGTCATAATGGTGCCGTACCAATGAAGCGTTTCAAGTCTTATACCATTTTCCCAGTTTGAAGACATTTCGCAGCCCACATTTCGTGAAAGGTTCCATTGGCAAAGCTTGCTTGCGGTGGGAGAGTTGGACAGACAGCTGCCTGTCTGGGATCCATCAGTCATCTTCACCATAAGTTCCCTCTCAGGCCAATGCATAGTCGAACTGTCCTTTCTCCAATCCGTCCAGCCCGTCCGCCCAAGTAGACGTGGGCATGCTCCTGTACGGATCCAGGAGGATCCTGAAGCACCTCATGATGAGAATTCCCAAGAAGATGAAAAGGAAGATAACGAAAACGAAGGTGGTTTTCTGCTCCAGCGTAACACCGTGGTGGGCCGGCCCCAAAGCTGGCAGCAAAGTGGACGTGGTCTCACTTTCCATGCTCCAGGACAGTTGAAAGGAATATTCCCCAAATGTTCTCTTTCTCGTAATCAATTCCTTGAGCCCATGATGAGATCGTCCGCATCGAAACCCTCGATCTAAAAAGAGCAAACGTTCAGTGTTAAAAGGTTATACATACTTTAACCAGTTAACCTAACGCAAACTTGCCAGTGGAGTTCAACCACACAGTGACAACATGAAACGAATAAGTGACACGTAAAACTTCCCCAAACAACTGGAATAGTGCCTCGATGTTTTCAATTCATTTATCTGATCGACATAATCTAGCAAATGTGATTTGGTCAACCAATCAGCAACAGATTGTTAAACGTGCAATACCTTTAGACATAACCCCACGTGAGGAGACAAGCTAAAGCTTTCCAAACTCTGGCCAATCCGATCTACCTATCACAGTTTAAAGAAACATTACTACGCGTCCAAATAAAATGTTGCCAATACTTTGCCAAATCCAATTCCTATGTCACCGCAAGGGCGTTGCAGCCTGTTCTGTGTCTTTCCTACCAGTCTCTTGTATATCCCATCCCCCGAGAGTACTGTCTTTCACATTACAGGCTTTCTGGAAGACCAGGTGATGCAGTTGGTCCTTGATGCTCTATAGACCATGAGGTGCTGCAACCGGCATCCCATCAGGAGACGTCGCCAAACTATTCACCCTTCTGCACTGAACAGATTTGAGTACATGACGCTTCCGGACACGATTTTATTCCTTTGCAAAAGCAAATTAGTGAGCTCTGGCAAAGATATTTTAAAGATTTCTCTCTCATTTTGATAAACGTCTGAATCCTTCTTAGCTACACCCAAAGTGCACTATGTCATAATTTCTCGCTTGTTTTAACCGTCAGAAATTGCTATTTTGAAAATCCTTCCGTTTACTAACAAGGTCCGTGTCCATATTCTCTGGGTTATTCATTCTGAAAATGATGAGTCGTTTATTTTGTTTTGCATTGATTATGACACGGACCCCCGTTTCAAGCGACAGTGTTGGTTTGCATAGTACATTCACAACGATTGTGAAACGGCAGAAACCATTAGAGTTCTGCGCCCAGTAACAAAGCTGGGTTTACATGTCACGTTTCGTAATACACTGCGATAGTTTCTCCAACTATATCTAACATAACCGCGTGCCAAATACCCCGAGTGCTTCGTGAGATCCCCATGGAATCCACAAAAACTGTTAAAAGAGCCCATTGCAAAACCAGCTAAGGAAATAAAACGAGTGGCCCGGTGCTCCGCATCCGATGTGTGTTTAACAAAGCATTCTTACTAAAGCAAACACCACAACTATGATACATTCCTGACAGAAAATTATGTTTTATGGCTCGCTTAGTGCATGCACAAATCGTGAAGGATGGGAACATCTCATCCCGGTTTGCACAATGGCACTTTTTTTTCAAAAAAATAATGATACTTAGAGAAGGGCAGCAGTTCTGCTGCAACAGATTGCTGGTATGGTGTATGGACATGCGCGCAAACATTGGTAAATACCAGCGGTACCTCGGTCTGCTCGGAAGAAAAGGCGATCCATTCTCCCATCTGTGCACCTGCTGCCTTCCTCAATAAATCGCACTAAAAGAAACGGCAACCACTCCCTCTCGTGCACAAAATGACTGGCGATTTATCTTCGAAGGTCTATTCAACGCTGGCAATCCTTCCACTAAGCAGAAAACTCCCTTTGAAGCGGGAGGATCGACGAGGTACATGCTCAATCGTATTTACTCCAAGCGATTTCTAATTACATCTCAGTAACCGCAAAGGAACGTCTTTAAATTATTCTTCCAGAAATAGCTGTCGGAAACAAAACATGTTCAAAAGGCACCTCTGGTCTAAATCTAGTGCCATTCGTGTTCTTCACTGGCAGTTCGAGCAGACCCGAGTGTCGCTTGCTGCAGCCTTCCAAAACTATTGATTTAGGTGGCCAAGATTTCCAGCCACTACGCCGCACCGTGGCAATTTATTCTCATGTTGAAAGACCTTTTATTTAGGTCACGTTTTGTGAACTTCGAACAATTCGACATGCCGCTCTTAATTGTCAAAACAGATTTGCAAGCTCAAAATGTGGCGATCATTTAAAAGGTTTCAACAGCAATGACTTACATTAATATAGCACCTTTAACTTTATAAAATGTCGTAAAGTACTTCACGGGAGTATTGCCATTGCATACCTTTACCAAAGACACAGTAAGAAAAACACAAGGAACTGCAGATGCTGAAATCTTGTGCGAGAACACAAAATGGTGAAGTAACTTAGCGGGTCGAGCAGCATCCTGGAAGATATGGATATGAGTACATGAGTGTGAAGAAGAGTCCCGAGCCGAAACGTCGACAATCCATGTCGTTCAGAGATGCTGCCCGACTTGGATTGTGACTCCAGCACTTTGTATTCTACACAGTAGGAAAATCTCGTCTACGGTACGTTTAAAAGATGAAAGATGAAAGAGAAAAGAAATGTGGAGAGAAACAATTCCATCATAGTTGAAGACATAACGACTCATTCTCGGCCTTTGGGGCTCAGACACCAGCAGAAGAGCAGATTTGGATGAATGCAGATGATTGGAAATTGTTTTGGAGACAACAGGAAGGTGGAGCTACACAGTGATTGGGCAAACAAAAATGGAAATGTTAAAATTAAGGCTTTATAGGATTGGGGGATCAATGTGGAATAGTGAGTTCAAGGATGGTGGATCAATAGGACTTTGGTGTTGGTTAGTGCACAGTAAACAATGTTTTGGACGTTTGAGCTTATGGTGGATAGAAGGCAGGAAGATAGCCAGTAGAGTTTTGGAATAGTTAAATCTAGAGATTATAAAGTTTTAGATGAAGACTACAACAGACAATTAAATGGTGCAGGAATAAATGCAGACTAGATTCCGGTTGTGGATATAGTTGATCTTAGCAGTAGGGGAAAGCGGGTGAAGAGGGCTGGAAACCTAATTTTCAACTAAAATGCCAGGACTCAAACAAAATGCTCAGCTTCAGAAATAGCCTGGGAGATGGGCAGATTGGTGGTTGAAAGACATTTGTGAAGGGAATTGTTCTAACAATCAAGAGTTGTTGCTGACTTTCCCTAAAAGGTCAGTGCTTTTCCAAATGCAAACAAGCCCTATCCCTCTCCATAATTTTCCTTCCATTGATTTAGGACTCACCGGCCAATAATTTCCTGGTTTGTCCATTTTGCCCGTAAACTAAGGGACAACCTTGGCAATT